>NC_088981.1:78175292-79375292 GCF_963932015.1 Anas acuta | reverse complement strand
TAATAATTCTATCTTCCAAGCAGTGTTATAACTGTATTCTATAAATAAGGCCCAGAGTTACACAGTGAAGGATAAGGAGGAAACAAAATACTGAATTGCTACTCATTAAATGAGTACCGTCTCCTCTGCACTGAATGAAATAGGGAAAAAAATGTATATGACTATGTAATTAAAAAATATATCATTATGTATTCACAAGAGGGAGCCAGATTAGAGCAATCTGAATTCTGACATTTTCTAATTTTGAGGGCTTACAAAACAGATTATTTTGTGAGCCATGGAAACTAAAACTTTAGGCTGCTTTATATGGTCATATATTCTCCACAGAAACTCTTATCTTTCACCAATTTCAGAAAAATTCAGCAATTTTTCAAGGGCCGTAAGGGTCCTTTCAGTTTGAGATTAAATGTGTACAAGTAGGTGTCTTCAGATAGTAGGTACCTGCAGAGAGTGGGTGACTAAACTGTTACAGTCAGTAAAGACTTAGACTTAATTCAGTTGCCTGCACAAACGTTCAGTGCTATTTTAAATAAACTTATATTTCCCGTCTGGTTTTCTGCTGCTACTGCAGGAGAGTAAGTATCCTATGTACAAATCACCTAACCCACACAATGACTGAGTATGCTTCAAATAGTGAAGGTGACCAAATACATCTCAAGTAATTGTGGACACCTGACCACAGAATCATACTCGAAGACGGTTCAGCTGATGAAACCTAGGGAGTGGGTTAGTGTCATCTGATGTAACTTGATCACCTGAATCATTCTCTAGGCTCAGCTGACTGAATTGACAAGATCTTTATTGACTAAAATGGGACCTAAAATGAGAACCTTAAATACCTAAATTAATTTAGATATCTGTGTGAAACTGAATTCTGTGTCAAATACCTGAAAATAAAAACCTATGTTCTCTTAATATACCTTTTTGTGGGAAAGGCAGAGTGACCTCAACATCTATCAGTTGTACATCAGCAATCCCTTTCCAATTATCACGAATATATTAAGTGATCACACAGGACTTCTGTAGCTTCTGATGAGCTGTGGTTCATGTTATCTCTTGTCTAGATAGAAAATAAAAACCTCATCATTGAAGATGGGAGGAAACATGAAAAGGAGCTCTGGAGGACAAGGGAGACAACAGAGGATATTGTCTGGTAATATGAGAAGGATCTAGAAATAGCAAAATCATGACATTACATACAGTATGGTATTGCAATGTGGAATAAGTGAAACATGAAATGTATGGCTGGTCATGGAAATATACTTTCACTTGTTCCTTTGTTCATAGACAATACATTTTATAGGATATTTAAATTCGCATAGTTGGTAAGTGGTTTATTTTCTATACAGAAGAACATGATTTCTTTCATTTTACGTGTTGCTTTGTTTTATATTGGTATTACCAGTATTTTCTCAGTCAGTGACTTGAATAATAGATAAGTAGAAATATACTAGATACATTACTCCTATCAAGTGATGAGCTTGTGTTTTGAGTTCATGTCCAAGTCAACGTCTTCTGTCTCCTTTTACTTATTAGCTTTAAGACCACATAGCTTAGTTTAAATCCAGGAGGCTTTGGATAGATGTTATCTTGTAAAGGCTTCCTATAAGGTGAATCTCCCAGATAAATAGCTTTTAAGAGTCATTATACTTTAATAAAAACTTACAATTTTTTTCTAAGTCAAAATTAATTAGTTACAGCACTTCACTGGATTTGGTTGGTGTCTCTGTATTTGTCCATTGTCCATAAGCAGACTCCAGTTTATCAAGTGAAATTCTTACATGCATGAAGTTATTAGATAGCAGAGTTCTTAAAATATCAGTAAAACAGACAAAAATAGAATACACGCAAATAAATGCCCCAAATGCTGTTCATAAGGAATATATGGGATATTAGACCTCTTGAGTCACTGCACTATGAAGGCTGACTAAAGTTCCACCATGACAACCTGAGGTCTGGTGATCTCCTTCATTACAGGAGATAACGAGACAAAGGAACAAAGGAATGCAAGTGCTGAGTAAACCTAAGGACAATGAGATGCTAGACATGAGCTGAAGCATGAGATGAGTGAGCTCATCACAAACACCACATTCACATTTAACTGGTTTGAAAGGACTGAGCATGGGAGATAAGAAAAG
This sequence comes from Anas acuta, assembly GCF_963932015.1. NCBI lineage: Eukaryota > Metazoa > Chordata > Aves > Anseriformes > Anatidae > Anas > Anas acuta. The sequence goes on along the minus strand of NC_088981.1, from coordinate 79,373,154 downwards.
GTATAAAATAAGTAATCTCCTACTCTCAGTTTGGACTCCAGTTTAGCTGGTCTGTATACTGACAACTCTCTCATTAGCAGTAGATGCCATGATACCAGCTGCCAGGGAAGACACAATTCAACACAGGCTTCTTGAGTGTGCTGAGGATATTCTGGGGAAAACCCAAACCAAAGGAGTAGCTTACAGGGCGTGGGTAAGAGCAATAATTTGTGCCTCCATGTTGTTTGAAGAAAGACCTTAAAGAATCAATTGACTGTAACTATCTACCATTTCCCATTTATCTCTTCTGTATTTTATCTGACGCTCAGTTTCTCATCATTTCCTGACTCACTTCTCCCAACACACTTTATACAATTCTCTTTTTATGGATGCTCTTCTTGTTGCAGTAGCCTGCAACATTTTGTATTCCTGCTGCCCCATTTTCCTCCCAACCCACCACTGTCTGAAGCCTCCACGTGTGTTCTCTGTTCTCAGACAGTAGAAACTGGAATAAATGGAGTTGTGTTTCAGGTGATACAACTATTAATCAGCTAGTTTCAAAAGGGTGCTGTGAAAATGATGCTATGTAAAGAAGGAGCTGGAGCCCCGTTTGTCACCTCAGTCTACTACTGTCATCACAAACAAGGGTTTCAGTTCATCCAGCCACTGAGCCTAGTTCAGAATCAACGTTATGGTACTGTAGGTAATTCCCTTTGAGAGGAAATTTAGACACTTGATTCTATTTTTCAGTCGATTGGTCTCTTTCCAAGCTTCCCAGTTTACATTACACCCCTGCTTGGATTGTCAATGAATTTCTAGCAACAGCAGCAGCAGAAGTCATTTTACGTAGCACATCCCACTGTGGATTGTGTATGAAATTTATGCCTGTAATTTTTGTATATAAAGCCTCACTATTGTGTCTGTAGGCATTTTATAAACCTCAGAATGAATAACAAGGATATTCACAGCCCACGCCCCCACACTCCATTATAGATATGCTACAATCAGCTGGGAGTCATGACATTTATCAACTGCTGAAGGGTAATGCAGTTTATCACTTTTTAATGAATTATATTCTGTACTGCTCATTTCCAGAACAGATAAATACAGTCAAGGACATCCTGGAGGAGCAAGTTTTGCTGATTTTTTTTTATAAGTTTAATAATATTTAGTTGGATTCTTCCCCATAGATTGTGGTCTGTTTCTGTTGTACAAAACCAGAGTTCAGTACTTGAAGACATGGTATTAAGCATAGATGATGCATAATCAATAAAAGTGTACACAAAGGGCTTCAGTTCCCTGAAGGGGTTGAAGAGAGATACACAGCAGAGCACCTTGCCTTATGTGGTCATCAGTCAAAGCAGAGCACATCAAAGTCCGAACTGTCAGGTTGAAGTAGTTCGTGCTTGTAGTTCATAGAAACAACTTTAATTGTGTGAAATCTAAATGCTTTTAAAATTAAAATTCAGGTAGAGCTTGAGAAAAAGCCTGCTGAAGTCAATCTCCCAAATGTGTATGTGTTCTCAATGTGGATAACCCGAGAGAGAGAGAGAGAAAAAGGTTGAAAATGGGAACCAGATCTGTCTAGGAGATGACAAGTCTGTATTTCTGCTGTTTTCTGGAATTTGAAAGAAATGACAAGACAGATCTAGGCATAAAAACAAACAAACAACAACAAAAAACATTACCAAACCAAATAAAACATGTCAAAAAACTAAATAAAATCTATTAATGATTGTTAAAAAGGTTATGTTTCTACAGTGTTTGGCTTTGGTAAAATTAGTTATGAGTTATCTATTATATAAACTATATAATTAGTTATCTATAAAATAGATCAATTACAATAATAGATCAACAACAATAAATAGATCAATTGATGTATAAAATAGGTCAATTACATAGGAACATTAAATAGATAAATTTTCATAGGAACATTATAAAAGTTTGAAATCTAGAACCTTTTCATATGTATCAGCAGTGGTCTTTTTACAGATGTAATGGATATGGATAGCTGCTCCAAGTTAATATCCAAATATTAATTTATCACAACCAGTTTACTTGATATAGCTGTTGGCAATACATCATATTTTTACAGCAGGAATTTAAGAACAATTTTAAATACCCTTTTCAGTGATAACATTCTCTCTCACTTTTCTTTTTATTTATTTATGTATTTATTTATTTAATAAATGTGCATTGTAAAAATTAATGTTTTTATTTTTTTGTTTGTTTATAGATATAGTCCACGATCAACCCCTTTTGTGCCTTATGTACTCTATTGCATATTCTACTATCACTATTCATATTTTTTACTGTTACAGACAGCTTATTTAATATATCACTTTTTTTTTGTCATTACATACTTCTTTCTTATGCCTTACTCAAAAAAATTATGATCTGGGCCTTGATTCAGCAAATTTTTCACTCTGTACATATGTGTATAAAGCATTCAAACCATTAGAATTTTGCTGAATATTTTTTAAGATCACCACTAAATATAAAACCCTTTGAAAATGCCTCTGGTTTGATTTTTTTGTATGTTTGTTTGCCTTTTGAATAAAATATTCATATTTAAAAAAAGACCAAACATTTTCTATCTAATATTTCTTTTCTTTTAATAGTTCTGGAATTTCATGCTACAATAATATAAATAATCTGAACTACTTAGTGCAGTAAAACTGGAGAATTAATATGGGAGAATACTATCATTAATTAAAATGTTTAAGTCAAGACCTTACAAATAGGTATTAGCTTGTGTTGCCTTACTTGAACGTTGCCTTACGTAGTTAGGCCTTACTGAAGTTATTCATTTTCAGACAAGAATGAATAGGATAATATTTAGATTTATTTAAGAGTTATGTGGGAAGATGAGTGAAAAGTGTTCATGATTTGTAAATAAAATGCTCTACATGAATCCATACAATCTGGAATTAACTACAAGTAAGTTTTATGAAGGAGCTGGAGATAATTGAATGTTAAAATGTTTAGAAAATATAATTATCTTATGTCTATTTCAATACTTATGTACTGTCAAATTATGTATTCTTTTATTTAACAAAGACAAAAATATTCTGCAATAATAAATAAGAAAGTCACATTTTGTTCTATTTGAGTTTAAATATAACTTTTATTTTACTTTATTTTACTTTATTTTACTTTATTTTACTTTATTTTACTTTATTTTACTTTATTTTACTTTATTTTACTTTATTTTACTTTATTTTACTTTATTTTACTTTATTTTACTTTATTTTACTTTATTTTACTTTATTTTACTTTATTTTATTGTAAAGGAAAATAAACCACATTTGATGATGATATTATAAAATGGGCTTCAGCCTAAAGGAAATTTTTACTCTCCAGCCAACAACTCTTTTTACCAAGGGGTGTATGATGGAGACTCCAAACACAATGACAGTTGTATTTTTATGGATAGCAACACTGTAACAAGTCTCCCATGGCTGCAAATTGTATCCTTTTAAGTGTACTTCACAATTTGAAAAATATTTAAGTAATCACAGTTTCAGAGTTATCATCTGATAATGCCTGGGAATTGCTGACCCAAGGGACTAATTCCAAACATTACTAGAAAATGACATTGCTCATGTCAGTGTGGAAGTGTCTTGGTGAATATAAACTGTAATATAAAAGCATTTGCAAGCAATTTGGCCATCTGCCGTTTCCTGTCGATATTGTTTAAGAACAAGCTCATAGCTTCACACACACACACACACACACACACACACACACACACAAAAGCCAGTGTGCCAGCACCTGCAGTAAAAGTCTTTGAGATCTCAAGAGGACTTAGTCATATTTTTTCCCTCCCCTCTCATAACTGCACATTGTCTCATGATGATAATAGAGAAGGACTGGAGTTTAGACCTTGCTGTGGAATTATCCCCACATATGGAAGTTGCTTTTCTCAACTCTCAACCTTCCTTGAATTAGTAAGTTGTTCCTTTTGTAACCCTGCATTAGCTCTACTTGCTGACCAGCTGGAATGAAGACACCCCAGAGGCTGCCCAAGGCAGAGGAAGAGGCGTATATGAAGGACAGTTAAATTACATTGTATAAGTTACCAACATGTAATGGTTTATTGTCATTTTGTGTTTCATTACTGTATCTCCTTTACATCACTCTGTTTGAACTTGGTGTTGTAAGGTTGATAGATCCAGCCACGTGCATCCCTCTGGAATGGGAAAAGCTTAAGCTACAGAAAGAGTAGTGTCAAGATAATGCTACATATGGCCAAATATAAAAAGAGAGTATTCACTATGTCCTTTCTTTTCTGTGACCTCTCATGACTGTGAAGTTTTTTGAGTTTTCAAGCAACTGAAAGGAAATTAAGGCAATCTTTTTATTTTATTTTTATTTTTTCCTGCTTCTTCAAACAGTTCATTTTGTACAAATCTGGTAATATTCTCACTTGCTGGAAAATTCTGGAAACCGAGTAAATTTCATATGCAGAAAGTTCCCCAAACTTTATTAAGACAATATTCACACTTTTACATCTGATCCCTGTTCTTACTTTTTAGACTGACTTTAGTTTCTGTCTCTGCCTATTAAGAAACTTGAATTCCTATCTGACTACATTTTTCATTTTACTTTTCTTTTGAAGCTCTTCCTAATTCAGTGGTTAGCACTAGTGTATTGATTTTCAGAGGAAAGCTTGGTATACATCAACACATGCAGTGTTACTGAGTGCCTTGTAGAAGAGATCCTAAATGTGAAAATAACATATCATTTTTTTATTATTATTATTTTTTTTCATGCCATATTTGGAAGCTCATTCATGGCCCATTGGGAAAGGCTAGGACTATAATTAGTTCTTTTTCTCTAGACATTTCAGCAATAGGATTCATGAAGGTTAGTAACAGTTTCCCTTTAATTGCTCCCCGGTGATTTTCCTGTAAAGCTGTTAACTTGTTCACTGGGGATCCACAACCCACAGGCTCCTTGTGCTGACATTTGCAGCAATGATTAGAATGTCATTGCTTTCCAATACTCTGTTGTCATTCAGGGAGCACTCAAAATGCCTTTTACCTCATATTGCAATTAAACATGCATTTGCAGGCACGCATACTGGCTTTACCATCTGAGCGGCATAGGCCTTTGAAACAGGATTTGTTCTGAATATCCACTTTGATGTTTCCTTGCTTTTCTGCATGGTGTCACTCTGTTATTTTCTTAGTAATGGAGACAAAGACAAACTGGTCATTCTGCACACAATAGTGGACCCCAAGGGCAAACTTTCTATCCATATGGAAAAAAAAAAAAAAAAAAGTGAAAACAACACAATATATGTGTGAGCACAGGAGTTAATGTCCTTTCATGTTAATTCTCTCAGGTCTTTGAATGTGTCCAGTTTCAGCTTCCATCACATCACTTATTAGAGATCAGTAGCCAAAATTTTGTCTTCAAATGCCAATACTGATTTAAACATCTCAGAAACCCTGTGGAAATTTGTAGGAGATTATTTTACCTACTTTCCAGGGATGACAGAGTGAACTGCAGAAGAACCATATATGAAGGATAACAGAGTATTATAGCATGAAATATTGTAGGAAAATAGAAAAATATTTGTGGGTGGAAATCCCATGCTCCAACAATAAAAATGTAGCACTATTCTTGTAGTGTTGAGTGATAGCAATCAGGATGATAAATCAGATTAGGGAAGTCACAGCTGTAATATAGCTGGTGATAGAGATTTAAACTATATGCATATTAACTGTGTCAATGCCTCATCAGGACAAGATGCAGAGATTAAGTTACTAGATGCAATATGTTATTGCTTCCTGGAAGCAATCCTTTGTGCAGTACCTCGAGGCACAGGACCTGTTTCAAAAAATAACAATCAAAAAAAGAAAAAAGATTGCTACTCTATAGCAGCAGTCACAAAGCAAAAGTTGTCATAGGAGAGATTGGGCCAAATAAATCTTGCATACAAATATTTTCATTATTCATGAATATTCAAGACAGGGAACTATTCAAGCGGTGTTAATAGTAAAAAACAAAAAAATGTAATAAATGAAGGCAGTGTTCTGAAAAGGAAGATGCCTACATATAGTTTAAAAGATATTAAAAAATAGTAATAAAAACTAATAAAACAGCAGTGGACATTGGGGATTCAAGATATAGAAAGTAGCCAAGGTTTTGTGCATTGCTGCAGTAACATCTCCTGCTGTCACTAGTGGAGAAAGAATACTGGGCTCATGAACCACAGTTTGATGCAACAAGATGCCAGCTGCCACTGGTCCTCTGGGTATGGCTATTCTAGTAAATTAAAAGGTACCAGTGGTACCTGGGTTCTGCAACTAAAATATCCATATTGTTACTCTTGGACTGGAACCAGATAGCTCTCTCTTCTACCTACAGAGGTGATAACCATGTTCCAGGGCTGTTGTCAGTAAGCAGACTGTATCAACAGGCAAGCAAATTTGCCAGCTTCTCTTGCGAATTTGGAAACATTCAGATGTATAGATGTGACCTTTGCCATGTCAGCTGGATCAGTCTCCCTCTACTCTCTCCCCTTTTTGTGTGCTATCATAGACACAGATACACAGACTATATTACAAAAGCATCTAATCATATCAGGAGGAACATGATTGAGCTGCTGCATATATATCAGAATGGATCCAACGATATACATATCAGGGAGTATTCACATTTGCCTGATGTTCCGACATGTACTTAACAAACAAAATTATAAAAAGTTATCAGAGCTTGAATTATTAAAAAAAAAAAAAAAAAAAAGAGTAGTGGAAAAAACAATAATTACTTTGTGATGAAATACAGAAAATCACTGGATACTTCACTAATATTCTGGTTCTAGTAACTTTTGTTCACTTTTCCATTTATTCACTAAATGAGGGAGTAATTGGGAAATATAATGCTAATTTAAAAAAAACAAAACAAAACAAAACAAAACTGTTCTCTGTGCATAATGAGACAAGCAATACACTTGCAGCCACTTTCAAAACAAAAGAACACAAAGTTCTTGTCATCCATTGCAAAATGTCTTGTTCTGGAAACCTGACTTTTTCACACAATTTCTTAAATGTTTTCTCAGCACTTGAGATAAAAAGCATTCCACATTGGTGAAGGCATGGCAAAAATATTGTAGCTACTGACAGACATAATCTGTCATGCACTTAGGAATGTTTCTTATTTAGAAATCAGAGTTTGCCCACTTTTTTTACTTTTTTTTTAACTTCTTTTTTTTTTCTTTTCAGAAATTGATTCTTGATTCTACTGACTGTAAATTATTAAACAAACAAATAAAAAAACACTAGTCTTGCAATGGTGGTTGAATCAGTTTAGCAAGAAGAGATAATACTTATTTTCTACATTCTTCTTCAGTTAAAAATAAATAATTCAAGAAGCCACTTCTTGTTTTAATCTGGAAGTCAGATACCTACAAAGTATTCCAGTTGTCAGTGTTCTTAAAAAGAATCCAAAGCGTAGAGCTGGGCTTTGAGGTTTGCTGTGCAGTTTGGGAGAAGAATTAGGTGTTTCAGAATGGTGGTTCACAGATATGCATACTGGTTAGGAGAGCTGGCCCAAGAGACCTTAAGCATTGAGATGGTTCCAGCTGCAAAACACTGATTCCCTGACTATAACAAAACTTAAGATGTCCTTCAGCTAAAGTAGTGCCAAGGAGCTGGAGTCCTTTCAAGAGCACAGGCACTTATAGTTGCTCTTCCAAAGCACTCAGTGTTTCTATATAAACATGGGATACAGAGGCAGTGGAAGGAGGGGTGGTTGCTTTATGCAAGGGGTTGGAATGACCACAAAGGAAGAAAGAGTTCAAAACCTTTCTCAACTTGAGGAGGTATACATCTATGGTAGGATACTGAATCAAGGCCAAAATCAACTGAGTCAGTAGATGCAGAAAGCTCTCCAGCTCATCTGAAAGAAACCAGCTATAAGATGCACAGCACGTGTCCTTTTTGAGAAACAGTGAGAGACTGGAGCAAACAGGTCACTTTTAGTGCAATTGTACTAGATACCAGCTGACAGTGAACAGTTGATTGGGGCTGTAGATAATTACATTCATTTAAGTGAATATAGTCCTAGATGTCTTTGTTTCTGTGATAGAATAGGGGCAGATATGTACCTCCAGAAGACAGTGCAACGTGAATTAAGGTTCATAAGATCTTAAGGCAAATTTTTCTTTGGTTATGTTTACTTCTCCAGACTACAATGTCTAACAGTACAAGCCAGTGCTCCTATGCTTCTTTCCAAAGTACAGGTGAGATCACTATCACAGAGGTAATGTTTATTTTCAAATTGCAGTTGGAAGGAAAATTCCATTATGCAGTACATGCAAAGCACTGAGGTCTTAATTAGTCACACTGATTAAGCTCCTGAAATGACCACAAGGGCATGCCTAGTAATTTCACCATGCTTTCACTATTTTAGCTAGCCTAGTGCATATGCAAATAATATTAAAGTTCAACTCAGTTTGGATATTCATGGTTTTATTTTATTTTTTTTGCTCACATTGTAACACTTTGAACATCAATAAACATATAGTTGTTTTCTGTTTTGTTTCGTTATAAAAATTTGTTTCATTATAAAAAAATGTTTTTATAAATACGTCAACACAAAAAGGAGGACTAAGGAGAATCTCCATCCTTTACTGGATGCGGGGGAAACTTAGTTACAAGAGATGAGGAAAAGGCAGAGGTGCTTAATGCCTTCTTCGCCTCAGTCTTTAGCGGCAATACCGGTTGTTCTCTGGATACCCAGTACCCTGAGCTGGTGGAAGGGGATGGGGAGCAGGATGTGGCCCTCACTATCCACAAAGAACTGGTTGGTGACCTGCTACGGCACTTGGATGTGCACAAATCGATGGGGCCGGATGGAATCCACCCAAGGGTACTGAGAGAACTGGTGAAGGAGCTGGCCAAGCCACTTACCATCCTTTATCAACAGTCCTGGCTATCAGGGGAGGTCCCACCTGACTGGCGGCTAGGAAACGTGACGCCCATCTACAAGAAGGGCCGGAGGACTGACCCAGGAAACTACAGGCCTGTCAGTTTGACCTCAGTGCCAGGGAAGCTCATGGAGCAGATCCTCTTGAGAGTCATCACGCAGCACTTGCAGGGCAAGCAGGCGATCAGGCCCAGTCAGCATGGGTTTATGAAAGGCAGATCCTGCTTGATGAACCTGATCTCCTTCTATGACAAAGTGACGCGCTGGGTGGATGAGGGAAAGGCTGTGGATGTGGTCTACCTTGACTTCATCAAGGCTTTTGACACCGTTTCCCACAGCATTCTCCTCAAGAAACTGGCTGCTCTTGGCTTGGACTGGCGCATGCTTCGTTGGGTTAGAAACCGGCTGGATAGCTGGGCCCAAAGAGTCGTGGTGAATGGAGTCAAGTCCAGTTGGAGGCCAGTCGGTAGTGGAGTCCCCCAGGGCTCGGTACTGGGGCCGGTCCTCTTTAATATCTTCATCGATGATCTGGATGAGGGCATTCAGTGCACCCTCAGTAAGTTTGCAGATGACACCAAGCTAGGAGCATGTGTCGATCTGCTCGAGGGTAGGAAGGCTCTGCAGGAGGATCTGGATAGGCTGCAGCAATGGGCTGAGGTCAACTGCATGAAGTTCAGCAAGGCCAAGTGCCGGGTCCTCCACCTGGGGTGCAATAACCCCAAGCAGAGCTACAGGCTGGGAGATGAGTGGTTGGAGAGCTGCCAGGCAGAGAAGGACCTGGGAGTGATGGTTATGAGCCAGCAGTGTGCTCAGGTGGCCAAGAAGGCCAACAGCATCCTGGCTTGCATAAGAAACAGTGTGACCAGCAGGGCTAGGGAGGTGATCACACAAAATGTGAGCAACACTTTCTGGGATTTATTTATTTATTTTAAACAAAGCTTAGCTTGAAGTGGTATTTTGGAAGGTTTTGCAGCACTTACTTCTCATCCAGAAGACTACCCAGACTCTTTCAGAGTTCTTGTTATGATGTAAACTCATTTGAAACCTTTAGTCTGTTCAACATTATGTATGATGGGCATAACAGAATTTAATAACAGCATAACAGAGGTTTATGCTGATTTTTTGTAAGTTTATTATTAAGATTTTTATTTATTAAGATTATATCTTTGCAATATTTTTTTTTTTTTTTTTTGCGGGGTGAAGAGGAGGGTTAAGGATATGTGTTCTACAAGGATAGATACTACTGTGGCATATTCACGCTCTTACACTAGGAGGAACTGTTCAGCTGTACCAACAATACATTTTCAGAATCTAAAGTCAGGTGTCCATAGCCAAACTGCCATAGGTTCTGGATTATGCTAACTCTAGACCAGTGCCTGATGAGAGAAAGCTCCTTAGGACAGGCCAAAAGTATACCAGGCTCTGTTCTAGCAATTTAACTGTAGGGAAACTTAAGTTACAGTGTCTGGGAATGTATCCTGGCAAATCTTGATTTGTTTTTCTAGACAAACTTCAAATATATGACATCTTTATTTCTGTTACACAGATAGTCATTTACTATGTCTTTCTTTCCTTCTTTCATGATGTGGGTGCTGATCAACAGTTAGAAAGATAGGTTGGGAAATTTTGGACTAGGACTCGGTGGAGTGGTCAGTCCAAGCAACTGTATTAATACGACCTTCCTAATAGCCTTCTTCTGCAAGTGCCAGTTCTGAGGTGAACACAGAGTGACATGCAGAACTTGACCTTTCCAACGTGGCTGATGGCAACGATGGATGCCCCAGTTCCTTGTTGCTACAGAGGCACTGACAAAACTGGTACTTCTCTGGGAAGACCAAACTCATGCATCCCATTGAGCAGACAGTAGGTGGCAACACCTTTCCATGGCTATCACCTTGAGTTGGTTTATAATCACAGTGTGGATGTCAGAAGTATTATGGTCCGTTAACTATCTCCTGTTAATCCCCTCGCTTTCATCTTGAAGTCTCTATAGGTGTTTCCTAGCATGAACAATTCTGACATGATAAGCTGTAGCCAGTGCATGAGTCTCTGGAGCCATGATAGCCATGATAATGTATCATGCCAATAGGACTGCAATGCTTAGGTACTGCATTATTAATTTTTTGATGAAAATTATTTTTTCCACAGTGGGTGTTTTTCTAAACGAAATAATTCTGTTGATTTAATTTTTTCCCCAAAAGCCTAAAGGCAAAAGTGCACATTATTGACTAATGATGTGAAGCATTTCAGTTAGGCTCTCCCCTAGATCCTTAATCCCACACACAGAGAAAAAAAGAGATTATAATTATTATTATTTTTTTCATCAGGAACACAAGAAGCACCTGGCCTTTATTTTAATTGGTTCCTGCTCTCCTGCTCTGTAAATTAGAAATAAGAAAGATATTTTTAGCCCTCCAGATTTTTAAGCTCTTATTGACAGATGAGAGTGTATCTGGAGTTTTTCTGCCAAGTAAAAAGAACAGTTCCAGAATTATATGAATCTAAAGAGAAAGTGCAAAACGATACTCATGATAAGATACAGGATAGTACCATTAAAATACTATTATGTTGTTAATATGTAAAGTTAGCAGTTAACCCCACTGCTAATCCAAATGTTCATACTAGTTTAAACTGTGTCTTTCCTCCTTTGCAGGAAAGGAATACAGCAAAGAACATGTCTAAAGGTACATTAGCATGTCCTGCTGCATTCTCCTTCCTTCAGATATTGGGCGATTTTCTGTGGGTTAGAACAAAATGTACCAGCTTTTTTGTTGTTGATTGTAACCATGAGAAAGTATGATCCACCACATTTCCAGTATTTGAGAAGTGATAGGTTCATATGGCAATTTTATTTGAACCCATGTGAGTGTTCAGGAGAAAAGAATTTGTAATCCTTCTGTTCCTATCTGATTCCACTGTACAGTATATGTATGAATGCAGGCACATATACATATAATCAGATCAGTTGTACTGACTTTCCTGACAGTGTGTTAGCTACTATCCCTCAGATAAACAAAAAGAAACTGGATGAAATATAAGGCTTTATGAGACTAGCTGACTAAACATTTCCTTATGCATTTAATGTCTATGGATCCCAGCTAGGTTAAGTCCACATTTACATTTAGATACAACTTTCAGCTGCAAACAGATGTGAACTGTTTTCACTGTGCTAACAGAAATATTCAGGAGTGCCACACACAGCAACTAAAAATGATAGTGGTGTTGTACTTGAGTGAGTATGTGTTGCAAAGACGCAGCTATAGTGCTGTACGTACAAGCCAGCCAGTCCATATAGTGCAGACTGTATGTTTGCTCTCTGTCACTTAGATATCAACACCTTATTCGGGACTCTGGTATAGATAAACATCTAAGAAAATATATCCTGAACCTCTTCTCCCATCTATAATTACTGTGGGATGTAGCTAATACTGAATGTGAAAAGGTTAGGGAGAATGGGAATTTTCTTTTGAGAAAATACTTGAAAGAGTAATACTCAATTCAGGCATTTTAAAGGAAAAAAAAAAAAAGATGGAAAATACATGACTGAGAGAACTATACAGATATGGTGAAATGGTTTTGAGACTAATGTTATTATGAGGTATTTTATCTTAACTATATTCTGCTGTGATGTGGGATCAGAGTGAGGGTGGGGTTCATGTAAAAAACTGATCCTTGATTTCTTGCTTCCATGCCCAGGCACAACCTGATATGTTCACATTCTCTATGGCATCGGTAAGATTTTGTTCATTTGTATTCCTACCATAGACTCGTCTTCAGTTTGGAAGCGTATTCCTTGATTAGAAAAGTTTGCTCCTTGACTTCTGAAGTGCTGAACAGCACTAATGTTTGTTGTATTAAATTTCACATATAAAAGAAAGCCCTGCAGTTGTGAGGAATGAGTAAGTGTACAGCTAGTCAGAACAATTATGTAGCACTGGAGGCAATATTTGCTTCTTGTTTGTATATATCTAGCTGGAGAGCCTTTATCAAAACCTACTTTACTAAATCTGAAAAGGTTAGAGGATTTTTGGAGGGTTATCTCACACAGCTTCTTCATATCGCCTTAGGTTGTTTAATTCACATCCATAAAGGACAAGTAAGCTATGGAAGGAAAAGATTACAATGCCCCTGCCAGTTCTAAACACTGCATATTTGATTTATTCAGCCCTTTTACTTTTATTTGAGGTGTAAATCTCATCCAAAGGCTGCTGACTCTCTCTGTATTCCAGATGTTGCCATATCAGCCTAAGTTGCATTTCTCATATCTCCCTTCTACTATCTGTCAAGTTTATGAAAAATTAGAGCCCTCATACAATCAAAATGCCATCCCCCAGTCTTTACCAGGCAAGCCTGTTTTTTGATTATGAGTATGCAGTCATGTGTAAACTTCATATTGGACTTCATCAACAGGACTGCTTAAGGACTGTGGAATCTGCTGCACGACATTATATCAGGTTTTATTGAAAACTTTTTTTTTATTATTATTAAGCCGAGGTGTTCAAACATGTTATGGGAGACTTGAATACTTACGTAAGTGACAATGTTATGATGGAGAATTTGTTGACAGTGACTTGCAGGTCTGAATCCACTCTGCATCAGTTGTGATCAAAAGACAGTAATACCCATTCCCTTTGGTAGCATTTACTGTTTCCCAATAATCAAATAAGTTATTTGTATAATTTCAGTGGAAGAAGGACATTTAGCTATGTTATCTGACTTAGAAGCTCTCTTCTTTTTGCTTAGCTCAGAAAGACTGAATACTGAAAATGCAAATAACTCTTCAAATGTGTTTCATTTTTCTTAAGCACCAGAATAATAAATTTATAGGTGTTGATGGAACATGTATACTACATGCCACGCTCCAGCGACATACTGTGAAACAATTGCCAAAACCTTATTGCAAACTGAGACCTCAAGCAAAAGACCTGCAGGCACAAAAGGAAAGTACACAGTTTGAGAAGAGGGGAGGGATAGTGTTTTTGTTGTTAATGTTGCAGTTGCTTTTTTTTTGGTTGTTTTGTTGTCTGTATTTTGGAAGGAGGGAAGGTGTGGTCTATTTTATTTTATTTGTTTGTTTATTTTAACATAAAACTCACAAATAACCCGAAGAAGTCAACAGAACCCAAACTTCAGAAAGAACAAGAGAATTGATAAAACACATAGGTTCATAATATGCAGCTAATAGACGATATTGTCAGAATGTAATAGGGAAACCAAGATTTTCAGCAGCAACTGAACCAAGATTTGACATGCGAAATCACATTTCCAAGTGGTCTAGTATCTTTTTTTTTTTTTTTTTTTTTTTTTTTGTGAGACAAAAGGGATGAAAACCAGCTGGACTGTGTTAGCTAGGGTTCTTCAGCAATGGAAAGTCTCACATAAACTCCAGATTTTGGTTCTGATGAGTAGCAGTTTGGCTGGAGGCCTTGGAGGTCTTGGAATCTACAAGTAAATTGTTCAACTCAAAAATATCTACCATGGTGTTGGAATTTGGCTGGCATCCAGAAAAACACATATCTGTAAATAGAATACTATTATTCTGATTAACTTTACCTGGAAAACTCAATGCAACAGAGAATCTTTTCCTTGTACAGCAAACAACATCAATAATGTCAACAGTCAATGAATAAACCTTTTAATTTGTATTGTTTTCATGTTTCCAGGTTTAGTTTAGCAATTTTGTACCTATGTGTGGAAATTTAAGAATTAAAGTACTATGCTTTCAATTTTTTATAAAGAATTTATTTTGGGTAGAGGGAAAGGTTTCAATACAAATTCAATTTCAATTGAATTTCAACTTTCAATACAAGTTTCCATTTCAATACAAAATGTCATGAAAGTTGCTGTTTGACACTAGAAATTTACATTTGCGACTTTGGAAACTTACACCAGTAAAATGTCCTCTGAGTTCTTAGGATCACAGACCAAATTTGAAAGCACAAATCTTTATTTAACAGAATAAAATAAAATAAAATAAAATAAAATAAAATAAAATAAAATAAAATAAAATAAAATAAAATAAAATAAAATAAAATAAAATAAAATAAAATAAAATAAAATAAAATAAAATAATACTATGTCACTTAATACAGCATAACATTGCATGCTAAGGAAATTGAAAACACTACCTGCATGTGTTTTTTCCATCAACATTAGTGTGATAAGAACAGCTTTGGATCACTTCTGGCTCACTCTTCTCTCTTCCCCATCTCTCCCTATATTCCTTTTATCGTTTCAGAAACTTTTCTGGTTTCAGTTTTTCTACAATATCCATTATTATGATGTCTAAGTGTTGACCTCGCAACCTGATCATTTTTAAAAAAGCCTTTGAGAAAAAGGCCAGTTCTTTAACCTCGTCTTGTCAATTGGGTTATTTCAACTGGTTAGTCTTAATAGATATACAAAAAACTTTCTAAGGCAATAAATCAAATTCTTGTGGCTTTATGCCCATTCCACCATTCATTTTCATTTGGATGGACCCTATCAAGCATTATATGAACTACTGGCAGGGTATTCTTTTCTTTTATATGACATTTAAAAAAATATATTTTTCTACCTTTGCATCTGAGCAATTGGACCATAGTTTCAATGTCTTTTACACAAATTTGAAGCACTGTCTGACTCATGAATTGGCTTTTTCAGCAATGATGTATATTTTGCTGCAGTCCTTGATGCTAAACCAGCTCACTTCCAGTATTCTGAAAATAACTGGATGAACTGTTAAGGTTTAAGTTTGGCTAAAATAAAACATTTTTATGCTACTTTGATTGAAGTAATGCTAACAGTCTGATCTGGGCAGAGACTCTTGTTTTCCCTCATATGCTTTCCTCTAATGTTTTTACGTCCCTCTGTTTACTAATAAAACCTTGTTGCATTTATGGCTTTTACCTATAATACTAGAAGGGCAGGAAAGACTGACACACCATGGGAAAAATAAAAAATAAGTTCCGTATTTGTTTGCAGTCCACCATAAAGGACTATAGTTATTCTAATATACTCAGTCTTTTAGAATCTTGGTATTGTTTCTTGTCATGTATTTATAATGAAACAAAAACAGCAACAACAACAAACACACTGTACGGTGCACATGGATATACTGACCATACAGAATTCATTGATTAAGCCATAAGCAAACAGTTTGATCACAGACTTGAGTGAAAATGGTATTTATGTAGCTTTACTTGGTGAATTACTTGATCTTTGTAGGTTGTGATAGTTATTAGGGTGGTAACATCTCATCAGCAAGTCTAGATAAGCCTCCCTAAGAGAATAGTATGCTTCAGCATTTTCCAGAAAAGACAAAATATACAGTAGGTCATTGTAGACACTTACTATAATTATTAGTTTAAGCTAATGAAAAAAGATTTGTTTTAAGGACTAGTAATCAGCAATAATTGTCATAAGCCATTCCACAATCAATGCAGAAAATACATTGATTGATGGTGGACTATTCAGTGGAAAACATCATACAAGAGGCATTCATCATAATCAATAGCTACAAGAACAAACATTCTGATTTTTTTATTATTATTATTATTTTTACTGGTAATGTAAGTTAATAAAAGGCTGTCTAGGTGTCTGTTAAAGGAATCAGAGCTGTCTCAAGCCTTCATTGCCATGTGGTAAGGATGACAATACTTAATTTTTCCTCAGTGGCAGAATAGATTCTGTTTCCTAGACCAAGTAAAGAGAAAACAGAGGAGAGCAGCTCATTTCAGGAGAAGCAAGAGGTGTTAGCTGAATCAGGGCACCAAAATTTTGTATAGGGTTCTCCAGGGCTCTCTCATACAATCTTTCCTTTCTTCATAGCCCCTATTCTCTGAGTTGTGATTTCTCTAGTTTCTGGTCCACCCTCTACAAAGCCTTACCTCATCTACGAGAAATATCTATTTCTGTTCCTACAGTAGAAGAAAGTCTACTCCCCTCTAGCAGTACACATTTTCCTGCATTCCTTGGTCTGCTGTAGTAAGGAAGATGAGATAAGGCCAGGGGAAGGTGAGAAGAAAAGGGTAAATTAATACCAGAAAGAGAGCTGATGACAGAAAAAAAGAAAAAAAAAAAAAGAAAAAAGAAAAAAAAATATTAGTGTGGCAATTACTAATCAGTTATAAAGCTGCTAGAACTGAGTGTTTCCTTACTGATTGAAAGATATATTTTTCTCTGTGTTCAATGGTGCTTCAAAAATAGAAATGTAGGGATGTCTGCTTGTTTTTCATTGCTATACCATTGAAATAATTGTAGATTAGAATCACAGAATCATAGAATGATTGGATGAGTTGAAAGGTATCTTAAAAATCATCTACTTGCAAACCCTATTCTATGCTCAGGGACACTTTACACTAGATCAGGTAGCTCAAACCCCATCCAACCTGGCCTTACACACTTCCAGGGATGGGGAATCCACAATCTCTCTGGGCAACCTATGCCAGTACCTCATCATCTTCATAGCAAAGAATTTCCTCCTAATACCAAATCAAAATCTACTCTCGTTTAGCTTACAACCATAATCCTTTGTCCTACCCCTAAACTCCCTGGCAAAGTGTCCCTCCCCAGATTTCCTACAGGCCTCCTTTAAGTACTGGAAAGCCACTGTACAATCTCCCTGGAGGTCTCCCTCTTTTCTCTAGGCTGAACAACCTCAATTCTCTCAGCTTGTTGAGAGGAATGAATGGAGAGGCCCTTCATGGACTTCCTCTACACATACTTGAACAGGTCCATGACTCGCTTGTGCTGGGGTCCCCAGAGCTGAACACAGTATTCCAGGAAGTGTCTCACAAGTGCAGAGCAAAAGGGGAGAATCACTTCCCTTGATGTGCTAGTGACACTTCTTTCGATGAAGCCAAGGATACAGATGAGTTTCTGGCTTTCTGGGCTGCAGGTGTATACTTTTGGCTCATGTTCAGCTTTTCATCCACCAACCAAGATCTGAGCATTCCTCAGGAAAAGGACTGCTCTCAATCCACTCAATCTCAGTGCCCCAGCCTGTGTTCTTGTTTCAGATTGCCCCAACCCAAGTGCAGGACCTTACACTTGGCCTTGTTAAACTTCATGAGCCCACCTCTCAAACCTGTCAAGGTTGCCAAGCCTTGATGGCATTCCTTCTCTCCAGTGTTCAAGGATATCACTCAGCTTGGTATCACTCACAAACTGGTTGAGGATACATTCAATCCCACTATGTCACTGACAAAGATGTTAAACAATACCAGTTTCAATACAGTCCCCTCATCACTGGTCTCCATCTGAACATTGAGCCTTTGACATTATTGTTTTGATTATTACCAATGAATGTTAACAATTCTTGTTTTGAACATTACCAATGTCTGAAAAAAATGTGCCCAACATTATCAAGTAATGTGAATTTTGATAGATATCTCATATTAATGCATACTTTAGGTGGCACTTCGTCACAAAGATAGTTGTATCTAATTTGTAGGTTTTTTTTCTTGTGTACTAGAAAACAAATATTAGTTATTACTTTTCCTTATCCATATGAAAACAAAACAAAACAAACAAACAAACAAAAAACACAACAGAATTATAAGACCTATTTTATCATTTTTGAATAAATGGACAAACTGATGTACAGACCCACAAAATAGTCATTTTTTCTACAGAAGTTGAAGGTTCTGTTGATGTTTTCTGTGTCTTAAAAATAGGTTGTTCAATTTTGTAATTGCAGTCCTTTTTGTTTGTTTGTTTTGTTTTTAAGGTTCTCAGATTTTTTTTTCTTCAAATGGAGATATGTAGAGTCACTTCATTGGTTAAATGCTACTTCAATTTTTACATCATTGTAAGAATTATGATACATTTAACATTAGAGCAACTCCTTTTCATATAAACAGAATTTAATCGCATAATTCATTAACAGAAATATAAGTGAAAACAAGGAATTAATGACAAATTATTGGGCCTTGTGTAAATCAACTAAAAGTATATCATGGCAGAACTGAAAAAATAGACAAGGATTTTATTCAGTATTATGGTTTGGTTCTCAATTATCCAGCTTTTGGTTTCAGTAATCAAAAACATCTCAGTTCAGTCACTTACCAGGAAAAAAAGATATTGACTTATATAGTATTGTAAAGGGTTGAATTTTT
Source organism: Anas acuta (assembly GCF_963932015.1). Lineage (NCBI taxonomy): Eukaryota > Metazoa > Chordata > Aves > Anseriformes > Anatidae > Anas > Anas acuta. Next base: position 79,354,138 of record NC_088981.1, on the reverse strand, counting down.
TAAAAGATGAGTTAGGAATGGTTTCTTAGAAAATATTACATGGTGACAGCCATACTACAATTTGTGTTTTCCAAGAATTTCCTATTAGGAAATAACATCAAGATCTACTTTCAAATTTGAGTTATTCCAATTTCTTAAAGCTAATGGGCTTTTTAAAAGAATACCTACATTAAATATAACAATGAAAACAGTACTTTTCTTGCCATAGATGGGCGATTTTTTTGTTTGTTTAATTGTTGTTTTGTGTTGTTTTTTTTTTTTTTTTTTGTGTTGTTTTGTTTTTTAAAGAGAGGAGAGTTATTTTAAAATGTTTTTCAATTTAAAATAAATTGCAAGTAAACAATTATGGATTTTTTTAAGAAATAAAAAATATTTCAATTGAAGTTTATGACTACTGAAAAGTACACGTTAAGGCAATGGAAAAGGACACAAGAGAGATTTTTTTTCTGTTAAATTTTCCTGAACATAGTAGTTTTCTTTATTTTTAATTTACTGTTAATTTATTTCAATAAAATGAAAATATCCTTAAACCTTACCAGAACAAGGGAAATCTCCTTTTCTATTCTTAGTCTAGAATCATATTTAGTCTGTCCAAGTATGAAGTCTCTTGCATGGAAATAAATGAGTCTTTCTCTAAGGATTGCTCTAATGAACTAGAGCCACCTGGATAGCCAAGTATTACTGCAATCTTCTGCAGACCATACCCTGGCCTGCTCTACAGATTGAAGACCTTAGTAACTGGAATTCAACAATATCAAGTCTGTTAAAGACATCTGGTTAATGGATATTTGGCTTTCAGAGACTGAAGAGAGGGGAAAACATGTAAAATAAACACTCCAAAACAAACAAAAATAAAGGCAGAGAGTGGAAACAATAACAAGGCTTTAAGATCGTGTTGGTAAGCTGTTGAAAAAGTCACTCCAATATGACCTGCAGATACTTAGTGAGTACTTTGATAAGGACACAAGAAAGCAAGATATTGCAGAATCTTACTGAAAAGAGCAAACATGACATTTGAAGAACAGTGTGAAATTTGTTATGGGATATTAAAATGGGACTGTGAGGGCATGCAAAATTTGTTATAGCATGTTATATATATATGTATATAAGTATGTGTTATACATATATGTTATATATATATATAGCATATAGCATGCATGTTATAGCATGAAGGACATAATGATGGAAAAGGGAATTGAGGTGGAATGGGGAAATGCAAGTATGGGAAAGAGAGAGAAGGGATAGAATGGACCTGTTGCTTGAAAGCAGTTGTCTGTTCATTTTGTTTGTCTGGCTGAACCCTGCACTTCCTCACAGCAGTCTTCTCATTAATCTATTCCTAAGTATATGTTATGCAACCTTGTACCTGTAGAAGAGTGTCTGGATATATTTCCTAGTAAACTTCAAAAAGCTGGACTAACCTGAGAGTGGAAACCTTGCAACCCAAACTCTTCTATGATCCTGGAATGGATTCTGGATAGATGTAAAGTCCACGCTATTATTTGAGGCATCCATATATGACAGCAAGCTAGTGAATTGAAAAAGTAAAGGTATTGCACTAATCATCACTATAATTGTTTAATGTCCATCAGCTGGAAAGGAGGGGCTGTCTGTGTTCTCCATTATGTGAGTGCTGTTGGTGTTAATGTGGGTGCCAGCAAAGGCCCTGCTCTCCTATTTGTGTTATTGTCTGGCCAGCCACATTTTTTATTTTGTGCATGTGTCTTTGCATGGCTGGAATATTCACTCAGCTCTACTTCTGATCAGTCCTGGGAATGTGGAAGAGCAGCAGTCTGGGAAGGAGAAATCCTCAAGGTCTTCAAACCTACTGAAGTTGGCTTCTCTTAGCACTTAGTGTTTGCCTGAGGGATACAGGATGTGTTTGCTTTTCAATCTCTGTTTAATATCTCTGCAGAAGTACACCTAGTTGTTTGTTTCCTGTCAAATAAGTGCATGGATGAGTCACAAAAAAAGATGGTGCCAGTCAGGTTAGACACTTGTCTTCTCTCAAGACCACTTGGTGCTAGCTGACTGAAGTCCTGAATGAACCCTTGAGTTAATATGGTAATTTTTTATTATTATTAATATTTACATATATATAATCGCCTCCCTCTCCCACCACAAATCCAGTGTAATAGACAGAGTTGAGAGCATACCTACTCTTCCACTACAAAAGGTTTTTATCACTTTCTTTTTACACACCTCACACTGACAGCTATAATGAAGACAACAGTAGCCTAGTTAGGTGCACAGATCGATCACAACATCCTCTCTACAGGAGGAACTCTTACTGGTCTTCTGAGAATAAATCCCTCAGTTTATTGACACTCTCACCTTGGATATGGTGCTGCCCATCTTTGACCTTTTGGTCTTCCTATATGTCTGCCTGGGATATTTTCTCACGTCCCTACTCTCAGCTGTCTTGATGTGGGTCACAGTAGCCTTGTCTTCCAATAAATATTACACAGGAGGAACCATCCTCCTTCCCTTCCTGTGTATGAAGCTTTCCTAAGCTATCCTCAAACTTTGGAATGAGGGCAGAGAGTATAGAGTATCCCCAAGGAAAGGAGCATAGGGATAGGCTCAATTCATCACAGGGAAAGAAATTAATTGACTGAATTCATGTGGTTCTAATTATGAATATCCTAGACTCTGCTTTATTTAGTTTTTGAGTGCTTTGTTCTCATCTATATTTTATATTAATTGTTTACATCTAATACTAAACTACCACCCCATTATAGCTGCAATGTTTAAGCTAGCAAATCACAGTGGAGCAACAGATTGTATGACATAGCATTGAACTTTAAATGGTAACCACCTTAAGAGTTCATTGTTTGAAAATAAATGAATATGAACATTGAAATTTATAACAAGAAATTAGATTAAACAACTTAATTCAAAGAGTATAGTCTTTTTCCTTTTCTGTTTTGTTTTCTTTTTTGTTGTTGTTTGTTTGTTTGTTTGGCTGAGTCTATTTTGTTACCAGTATTTGTTGACAACCAGACTGTTTAAGTTCCTTTTTCCTATCTCAAGTAATAATAATTACTGAAAATGAGTATATCAACCTGCAGTTGCTATGAAATCTTTTAACCTGCATTGTGGGAGTATATTGTATTATAAATGCATGCACATAACTTTTACTGACATTAATAGGAGTTACTGGCACTCAGTTGAGAATAGATGATACCATTTCTGAATAAGCTACTCATGTCTTTCAAATGCATGAAGTTTCATTAAAAGATTCTTTAAAGGGAAGAATTAAGAACACAAAAGAGAAGCTATCATTTTTATTCAAGGGAATTTTGGCATCTAGCACAGACTCCCTATCTGACTGTACTAAGTACGTTACCAGAAATGATTTTTCAAAACAACGCATAGTCATATGCTGTTCATTTATTTACTACATGTAGACCCGTCAATGTTGCAGCACTTCTGAGTTTTATGGATAATATAGGTTTTATGTCCTAATGTGTAGGAAATTAATACTCACAGTGGTCTGAAGAGTGATGACTTCCCTGATAATAATGATAAATGGATTGAGGACTTGATGGATGTACTTAACCTAGTGGAGGTTAATGATGGTGCTCCTAAAAGATTTGCTTTGGTAGTGATAAATTGAAGATGACCTGCAAAGATAAGTACAGATCCCATTAACTTTAACAGAGTTGCCACCCCTGTAGAAGAACTAGATCAGAGGTTCTATGTAGTGTATTATCTGCTTTCTTAGCCACAAAATAACAATATTTTGTGTACTATCCAGTGGTATCCACTTCTGATGCAGTTAGTTAGTTGCCCATCAGGATAAGCTGCAAGGACAAAAAATTACGTATCTATTATATGGTGAGTAAGTCTCTAACAGTGAAGATTAACTTTTAACATCAGAAATCAAGGAAAATCTTCTGAATATTTATACTGACATAGGTTTGGGGTTAAGTTGCAGTGTACAGCTAGGACCATTAGACCAATGATGGTCCTGCTCTAAAAGCTAATAACTTCTATATAGAGTACTGTACTAAAAGGAAGAATCATTTTGGTTCTTCCCAGCTGGATGACACCATACAGCCATAAACCAGAGGCTACACAATCAACAGAAAGAAGACAGGCAAAGAATTAACCTGAATAATTTTATATTGAAGTTTTTCTTTATGAATATGATAGAGATGACTGATATATTCTTGTCAAGTTCCTCATTGTTCTAAAATGGTTATATACAAAATACCATTTTAAACATAGCCCTTGGTGGCAGTTTAGTATTAGTCACTTCTTTGGGAAGCATATAGGAAATTAATTGGTTTAAAACCAATTTTTCAGGACTGAATGTCCATGATTCAAAAAGCAATTAATCTTCTAGTACACATTGACAATGTTCTGGAGAAATCAAGAAAACAAGCCCATAAGACTGAGTGGGCCTTTTAACCTCATCCTCTTACTGTATATTGAACTAATAGGTGGATTGGGAAGTGTGAAGAAGCTTACATTATCTGTATCCCTACTGGGATTGGTTTTTGGTTGCTGCAGCTGTCAGTATGACCTTTTTTTGAATTAAATTAGCTTAAAACCCCTGTTTTTCAAAGTCTTGCTTTTCTTCATGCAGTATATGTATGAACACAGAGGTGGTTTTTGCATATTACATTTTAACAGCTAATTTTTAACACAATTAATTTTAACAAAAGGTAGGGAGAGAGGTCAGAACATGGAAAGGACAGGTCAAAGAATATTAAATAACTTAGATGTAGCCAAGTTGTCAGGATCTGATGAAATTAACTAAGCCAGAACTGTCTTTGAACCATTAGTAATTATGTTCAAGAACTCTAGGAGGACAAGCAGAGACCTGTAAGACTGAAGAAGGACAAAAACAACACTTAAAAAAAAAAAAAAGTAGGACAGAATCTTGTTTATAGGTTTATATTTGAAAGTGATGTTATTCAGTATTTTAGTTTAACAGCTAGGCTAGCAGAACTGACTATACTTTCTTTGTGGATTATAAATATCAGCAGTTCGATGAACATTATCAAAACTAGGGACTATTGAAGGTGGAAATGGAATTGGAATTGGAGAGGGTAGTAATGAAAAGACAACTATCCAAAACATTTGAAAATAAATTAATTGAAGACAAGTTTGATGTAGAGTAGTTGGGAGCCATACCTCTATTGCAAAATTACAAAATTATTCTGCTTCAAATATGTAGTGTAATACAGTACATTATAACTGATATTATGATCTTTTTGTAAAGATAAGTAAGTATCATGTTGCCTTTTGTTAACCATTGTGTAGTATATAATACATGGGAAGTAATTTTTAAATTTACCTCTGTGTTTATTCAGTGTATTCTATTTTGTGTTTCATTTTTGCCACCATGATTTAGGAGATTATCTTGAAAAAAAGGTATCAGAAATACGTAGAGACTTAGAAAATATTGCCTCTGAGAAACTTTTGAAGGAAGGTAATGTCATCTATAGAGATGAGAAGAGGAGAAGAATGTCTTCAAATATACTGAAAGTGATTATAAACACAACAATGGTCTTTTTGCTGTAAGTGTTTAATCTCCAAAGTACTGTGGTTTGTGCAGAAAGTAGAAATCCTTCTCACAGGTGTTTTCTAAAAACAGTCTAGACTTGATTTTGATCCTACCACAGTCTAGGTTGATGAACTACTTGGCTTCCTGAGTTTGTCCATCTATTGTGGTTTCTTTGTGTTTTATATGTACTATATGTACTGCAGTGATACAACATGTTCTTGGAATATATTATTCTTACACCATTTCTCTTTTGATTCACTTATTGTTAGTATTTACACTCATCACACTATATCACATAAATTTTAGACTCCTCACAAATATATACCTAATTATCTCAAAATACTATCAGCAATATTTTCTATGAATTTTGTTGTGTATGGTATATAATTAATCTGAACTAAATAGTTTTTCATTCAGAAAGTCTACCCTTGCTGCTAATGGAATTAACTGGGTGAGTCACAGAATCACAGAATCTCATAATATTAGGGATTGGAGGAGACCTTGAAAGATCATCTAGTCCAATCCCCTTGCCGGAACAGTCTTACCTATCGGTCCTTAATTAGGCAGGATAATGGCCAGAGTTATTTTTATTGCTCATTTCTTTCCTAACTTCCTCTCCAACATTTTCTTAATTCTTTCAATAAATGGTAATTAGCACAATGTACAAGTATTTTTTGTTAACCTTCAGAATACCTGTTGCAAAGAAATTTATAAATGGTTGGACGACATTAATTTTAGAAACACTGAGGATTTTTTTTTCATCAGCCATATAGATTTTAGAAGGAAAACCATAACAAAGTCCACTAATTTGGAGAAGACAAATAGAGTTTACAGCAAGCCTTGTTGAACCAATGTCTTAGAAAATGATATAAAGATGTAGGAATGTGTGCTCAAATTCAATTAGTGTACTTCTTTTAGATAATTCTCACAACTAGGTAACAGATAAACAGTTCATGAAAGCAGATGCTTATAGGAGAAATAAAGAGTAACTGCCAATCCTATGCATTTTCATATCTCTAGATATTGAAAAGAGTTTATACAGGTAACTAGCGTTACAGACTCTGTTAGACTTTGTACAGGTAAAACTGTAGTGATGCAATAACCATTCATTATTACTATGAAAACTATTACATCTTGTTTGTTTTCTAGCTTCTTTCTGTAACCAGGAAGTACAGTCATACTGAGGCCTCTCTTTTGGAGCCTTGGTTTCAGGGGTAACTGAAAAAATACATTACTATAGATTAATTCAGGAAATTTAGATTTAGATTTATAAGATGCTTGTTAGCTTTTGAACTAATAAAGGACTAAATATTTTATATTGCTTTTAGTTGGCACCAATATAATCCCATTCTGAATGACACAAAGGTTAGCAAATACCACTGAATAAACAAATACAGTAGAATGAACATAGCAATGTAAGTTACACTCCTGAACTAAATGTACTAAATGAGGGAAGGGCTGTGGATGTGGTCTACCTTGACTTCAGCAAGGCTTTTGACACCGTTTCCCACAGCATTCTCCTCAAGAAACTGGCTGCTCTTGGCTTGGACTGACGCACGCTTCGTTGGGTTAGAAACTGGCTGGATAGCCGGGTCCAAAGAGTCATGGTGAATGGAGTCAAGTCCAGTTGGAGGCCGGTCACTAGTGGCGTTCCCCAGGGCTCAGTGCTGGGGCCGGTCCTCTTTAATATCTTCATCAATGATCTGGATGAGGGCATTGAGTGCACCCTCAGTAAGTTTGCAGATGACACCAAGCTAGGTGCATGTGTCGATCTGCTCGAGGGTAGGAAGGCTCTGCAGGAGGATCTGGATAGGCTGCACCGATGGGCTGAGGTCAACTGCATGAAGTTCAACAAGGCCAAGTGCCGGGTCCTCCACTTGGGGTGCAATAACCCCAAGCAGAGCTACAGGCTGGGAGATGAGTGGTTGGAGAGCTGCCAGGCAGAGAAGGACCTGGGAGTGATGGTTGATAGTCGGCTGAATATGAGCCAGCAGTGTGCTCAGGTGGCCAAGAAGGCCAACAGCATCCTGGCTTGCATAAGAAACAGTGTGGCCAGCAGGGCTAGGGAGGTGATCGTCCCCCTGTACTCGGCTCTGGTGAGGCCGCACCTCGAGTACTGTGTTCAGTTTTGGGCCCCTCGCTACACGAAGGACATTGAGGTGCTTGAGCGGGTCCAGAGAAGGGTGACAAAGCTGGTGAGGGGCCGGGAGAACAAGTCCTACGAGGAGCGGCTGAGGGAGCTGGGCTTGTTCAGCCTGGAGAAAAGGAGGCTCAGGGGCAACCTTATTGCTCTCTACAGGTACCTTAAAGGAGGCTGTAGTGAGGTGGGGGTTGGTCTATTCTCCCACGTGCCTGATGACAGGACGAGGGGGAATGGGCTTAAGTTGTGCCAGGGGAGTTTTAGTTTGGATCTTAGGAAGACCTTTTTTACCGAAAGGGTTGTTAGACATTGGAACAGGCTGCCTAGGGTAGTGGTGGAGTCAGCATCCCTGGAAGTCTTTAAAAGACGTTTAGCTGTAGAGCTTAGGGTTATGGTTTAGTGGGGACTGTTAGTGTTAGGTCAGAGGTTGGACTCGATGATCTTGAGGTCTCTTCCAACCTAGAAATTCTGTGATTCTGTGATTCTGTACTATTGTAAAATATACTTTGATACAGATACAATCAAACCTTGGATGATGCAAACATTCTCAGTGTATAATAAAGGACGGGAAAGGTCATATGGTAGTTGAAGTAAATAATTTCAACCTGAAAACTCATTACATTGAAGTTTAGATTAATAGGCTGAATACAATGATTAATCTCATAATGAATATTCCATAGTTCAACTATATTAGAAAGCATGTTTTAGAAAACAAAATAAAACTTAAAGTTACAATAGCCTTCATATGTATCTTGCTTTTATAGGTACTTTGCAGAAGGAAAAATAAATAAACATACTAAAATATTTACAAGAAGTATATTTGGATTGAAGGAAGAAATAACATTGATTTTCAAAAATCTCAAGTAACTAATTCATTGTTTAACAGATTTGTATATAACAGCATCCTTGTAGCCTTTCGATGCTGCTTGACCCTACTTCCATCAGCCATACACTTTCTTTTTGTGCCTAAGGTCCAGAAGAAGATCCCTGGACAGACAAGCCAGCCTTCTGCCCCATCTATGAATACAGTTACATAGGTGAATATTCTTTATTTCAGAGCAAACATGACAGACTATATTGTTAACAGAAGATCATTGGTGTGTATGAGGTAGAAGGAAATACAGACTACTGCCTGCTCATTTTATCCTATGTACTTTGAATGGACTGATGGTAATGTATCATATTTTTATGGGAAAATACGAAACTTTCCCCATTCATATGGAATAAATGGCCATCCCATTCTTGAGGGAACTGCAGTTCCTCATGGCTTCTTTCACACAGAGTGATAAAGAAGAATATTTAGCTCTGTTACCCAAAGTATCTTTTGCAATTTGGCACATTTATGTTTTCAGATAACAACATAGGACCGTGCATTTATGATATCCTTGACCTCTAAGTAATTATAAGTCTCAGACCTTGTATGGTATTTGTAGTTTTCCTACCTATTTTACATGTTTTAAAGTTGAGGGAGTTTGGATGTTTTCAAGAAACCAAGTGGAAGTGCCTTTTGCAGCCTGTAACACTGAGAAACAAATTTATCAATAGTGCTTATTCTGCATGTCTGCACAATTTTATCCCCTTTCAAATACAAATCCTCCATAGTCTCTGTTTCGATTTCTTTTTAGGTTAGACCCATCAAATTCCTCCACAAAAGGCAATTCAAGGTCACAGTCCTCAAAGGATATTTTTATCAAATCAATCTTTCATAAAGCTTGAAATATATAAAAGCATTATTGAACAAATAGGAAGCAGCATCTTTTTTAAAAATTACTTGGTTCTGTAATGAAATTTTGCAAACTTGTCTTCTTTAACTCACTCTAACAAATTCATGCCTGCCAGAAGTGGAATTTTCTTTATTTAATTTTGCTAATTTCTCTTGGACAAATGAAGTAAGGAGATATGGGGGAAGTGGAATGGAGAGACAATGTAAAGCCCAGAAGGCTGAGGGTAAAAACAAAATAAAATGAACATTACCAAACAGATAAATAAGTTTTGCATTAATAGATTAAACAACAACAAAAACAGAAAAAAAATATCCAACAGCAAGCCCCAAATGAGCAGCTCATAAAAGCATTAATATGGAGGCATATGTGATACATAGCAAGTACAGTATTCAAGAGATATCAACACCAGATGTGTTTGTTTAATAGCTCAAGCAATTAAGATGTAAAACAGACAGTGTTGTAGTCTCCTTAATGTTTCTTCCATCCTCATGGTGTTTTGCCTTAAGTTGGTTCTGTGAAGTAAATGATTCCAGTGAAGTTGACAGCTGGTTATTCCGGGGTAGGTTCTCTTTTCTCATGGCCCAAGCGACTTATTAAGAATAGATTCCTGGTGCTCAGATCTATCCATAATTAATCATGAAATGAGGAAATACTATCCATCTTGAGTTTTTAATAAATCTGGAGACAACATTTTATAGATGCAAATGGGCTTATTCTGAATCAAGGAGCAGAATGTAAAGATTGAATTATGAATAAGTATTTTTTTTTAATTATTATTTATGTAATTTAATTTGACTCCAGCATCCTGTATTCCTACTGAAATTGCTATTGAACTTTTAATACACTATTATTGTGCTCAGAGACATTTTCCTAGCACTGCTGCCAATTTGCTTTAATTTATATATACTACTTTCAGGGATTTGCCTTGTGGTCTGATTTTGTGATCTGTTTGTTTCCTCCTACGACCATGAAAATGAATGTCATAACCTAAGAAATACAGGTTAACTTTGGGTAGTAAATTCATATAATTAGTACAGTTTCTGTGAATTTAAGATGAAGTGAAAACACAGGCTTTATATATGTATATACAGCATCAAGCTAAAATTCATCTGTGCTACTCATGCGCAATGGTGATGTAAAAGTGAACAATCATGATTGCAGATGTTCCAAAGATGTGGATGAGGCCAGATTTCTGGACTAGTTTTGTGCCTCCTTAATTAGTCTGCATCTGAGAGGAAGATACCATACATAGTATTGCATTATTGCATTTTTGCCCTATTACTTTCTCCAGTGAAGCCAAGAAGCATTGAAAAGCACCTTACTCCATGAAGCCTGATGTTGCTTGTAAGTAAGATGGCTCTAAGAACTTGATAATCCCTCAGTCTTCATCTTTGCCTAAACACAGCCATAATTTAGCCCTTAGCAAGAATATATTGACAGATGCTAAAGACCTTGATGCTCCTTTGTTTTCAGAAAGATGAGCTAGTCCTCCAGGGACATAATGTAATTTTAGTTGAACAAAAAGGCATGTCTTGATTAGAGCTGAGCTAAGAGCAAACCATATTTCTCACTTTGTCTAACTGTTATATAGATGTTTGTTTTCTTGCTTCTTTATGCCTGATAAGCTTAGGATTTGTCTCCAGAGTCATATTTCTAAGCCCATTGTGTTCTGCTACATGTTCCTCTGTCCTTTGAAACCTTGTTTTCATAGATTGTGTATACATTTAAAAGTCTTATCTGAAAATTTATCTACATGTTGCAGTAGAAATACTTATCATTTTTAGATTAATTTCTCTTTGACATATCTGACAAACAGATTGCATGGTTTTATTAGCTAACTCTCTGTAAATCCACTGCATATTTAAGAAATGTAATGAATTCTGTTGAAGCAGTCCCTTGAGTGTTTCCTTTTATTTAGTAAGACTACAGGAAAGACCAGCCTTCACATCTTGTTAAACTATAAACCCCCCAGACACCTAACAGTTCCGAGAGCTGCTGATAGAGAAGTTATCTAATATGATTATCGAGACAGTAATATTTATTATCTTGGAAGACTTCAATGACAGCATAAGTGATGTTCCCATCCTCCTGCTGAAATTTTCACCAATGATTCCTTCAGACAGTCTAACTCACATATTTTTTTATAGCATTATTTACTTTAATGTCTGACTAGGACATAGAACAACAATTGTTTCCACACTTCCCTCACACAGTAACATTTAAAATTGTTGGTCAGCTGAGAAGACTTGTGAATGATGAAGGAAAAACTTCCATATGCAAAAAAGAGAAAGAGTTGAACCTAAACTCATGAAAGAAGAGTATTGACATTACATTCAGACTGAAAACATAATTATTTATTTTTCAAGCTTTTTTTTTTTTTTTTTTTCCACAGATGTAGGTAACAGACAATGCATACAGCTGAGTGACTGATGACATTTGTTCATTGAAAGTGGGGCTTTTATGTGTATCCAATTCTTATGATGCAGGTTTAGGTCACCTGGATTATCTAGATATCTCATGAAGCTTCATTAACCATGATTTCAGGCATCTGTCTCAATTCAGACCCATATCTCAGCAACAAAAAGTAGGGACATAAGGAATATAGAATGGCATTACATTTCAGATATTTTAAATTTTATGTAAATCTAAAAAAAAATAAAAAAAATGTTAATGTTTACCTGACAAAATATATATATATATTAAAATGTAAATTGAAATATGTCACAAATATTTCTGACTGTAGACATCTGACATTTAATTCCAGCTCTAGGAAAAACAGTCAGAATGAGAAACAGTTAACAGTTTTTCTTCTTTAATTCCTGCCCATGAATTAATTAATTAAGAGACAATAAATAATGGGACCCAGAGGAAGGGGTGAATAGAAATCCTGATGCGAAGCTGTGTAACTGCTTTTCATAAAGAACAGCTACTTTTGGTTACATCACTTTGGGATGTGGACCACAATTTAGAAAATGCTGAAAATGCAGTGCACATTACTTATGCTCAGGAATGTCTTATCGGTTTGACAATAATGCAATATTAATATGAAATGATGACACTTGTGTTGTGCAGTGATATTATCCCTTTAAAATAATATTTACAGAAAAATTCAACTTTATTTAATTTCACAGGAGGGAATGTGTGTATGCATGTCTAGGCAAAGCACAATATAGGACTTCAGTTTGTTTATTTTCCCACAAATTAAAACCAAAGCAAGCAAACTTCTGTTGCTGGAATAAGTTTAGATTTTAGTTTGATCAGGATGCAGAAAATTTCAGCTCAGAATATTGCACCTGTCATCTGCTTTTCATTTCATGGAATTAATCAAGCTGGTTGTTCAGAGTGTTTTTGAGAATGTTCATTATTTCAGCTATTAATTTTTAAAAGCGGCAAATGTTGCAAGTCAACAGCATCCATAAAAATTGATTTATTGTGCAATTTACCTCATGCTACTGGAAGAAAAGAGAAGGGTTTATATATATACTACTCCCCCTCTCCAGTGTATGTGATTTTTTTATTATTATTTTAAAGGAAAATTATTTAGCTGAAAGTAATAGAATCCTTTTTTGCATTTGTGTTACACCAAGTGAATAGGTAAGATCTGGCCACGTGGAATAACTGCAGAATTTAACATTAAAGAGAACGAAAAACAAAAGCAATTTCATAGATTAGTAGTCACAGACATGTAATCTGAAACTGGCGGGCTCTCACTGTAAGAATCAGTTAGGCATCAATATAGTTCTCTAGGCTTCGATCTCAGTAAAGTCTATTAAGAGTTGTTCTTTCATAACATGTATTTGATGTATTTTTGCTGTGGGCCCAATAAAAACAAGTTTTAGAAGTTTAGAAGTGTCCAAAATAAATGAAATGAGGCCTTTATGTTAAATAAGGTTTACAGAATGGTACAATGCATGCATCTGGTGCAAAAGTACATCTTGTGAGCAATTTCAGGCCTTGGTACATAACACCTTCTCCACAGTGTTGGCTAAAAACGTAGTCTCATTGTGATCTAGGGGAATTCAGTTAAGGGTAGGATTCAACCACTGCTTCTGTATGTGGCATAGAATATTCTGGACTTGAGGTTTTGTCTTTTACATGCCAATGTTAAAAGTGACAGATAATGAAGAACCTTGTTTCATGTATTTATTTATTTATCTATTTATTTTTAATACAAGTTAGATGTACCATGGGGATTCATACTCTGAATGTCAAATATAACGTGCTAAGTCCACACTCCTGTAACAACACTGATCCAACTTGAGAGTGTTGGGCTTGACCTGCTTATGCAAGGCTCCAAAGGGGAATGGAGGAAGGGAGAAAAAGGAAACTGTTCCAGGAGATAATTCCTGAACAGATTTTTTAAGAGGTTAAGAGTGAAAAGCAGACTTGCTGTGGAGCACAGACCTTCCAAAAAAATTCTTAGTAACACAAAAGAGAGGCATAAATATTATTATTATTTTGGTTTGAAAATCTTGACTATTCATGTGAAGAACATTATACAGTTCACAAAACTGCCCATTGCAATTAAAGAAATGATAGATCTTTTCTATCCTTTAAGTTTCTAAAATTGTGGATATGAGGATCAAAGATCTACTCTACTACAATATGAAGGAAAGACCATATAACATTTTTATAGCGTTTGTCTGCTTGATAGCTTTGCTCAAGGAAATATTAACTCACTTTGGACTTTCATATCTGAAATATAGACCAGATTATGAAATGAATAACATTGTGTTTGTTCTGATTGGAGAAATCCAGAGTGCAGGGAGCCATTATTTGTTTTACAAATCCTTTTTATATTACATATCCAAATATTACACAGATAAAAGAAGAGATGAGAGATCACTCACATATACTTTTTAAAAAGAAAAGACAGCATGTAGTAATATTTCCTGAATGGATTTATAGGAGAGAGCCACAAAGGAAGTAAGGCTTTTATGTACACATTTTCCATACATTATTTTTACTTCCCTTTAACTTCTATTAATAACATAAAGTCCCTACAAAACAGACAGTTTAGGCTGTGTTATAAGACCTTTATGTGTTATGTTCTTTCTGACCCATTTATGTGTCTTAGCTTCAGGCTTTCATATAACCCTTGGGCAAACATTCAATGACAGCAAAGCACACCTGTAGGTTGCTTGTGGATTAAATTCGAAATGGTAAGTACTCTGTTGGAACATTCCACTTATTATCTTGATTCCTGTCACGGTTTTGTCTTGGAAAGTGTTAATTTTCTTCATAGAGGATCACAGGACATTGTGTTTTGGACTTGTGATTAAAACAATGGTGGTAACACATGGATGTTTTCAGTTGTTGCAGAACAGGGCTTACACAGAGTCAAGAACTTTTCAGCTTCTTGTGCTGCCCTTCCAGCAAGGAGGTTGGGGATGCACCAGAAGCTGGGAGGAGACACAGCTAGGACAGCTGACCCAAACTGGCCAAAGGGATGTCCCATACCATATAGTGTCATGCTGAAAAATAAAAGCTGGGATAAAGAAGGAGGAAGGGGGTACATTCAGACTGATTGTATTTGTCTTCACAAGAAACTGCTGTGTGACGAGCTCTGCTTTCCTGGAAATGGCTGAATATGTACCTGCTGATGGGAAGTAGTGAATGAATATGTACCTGCTGAATACATACCTGCTGATGGGAAGTAGTAAATGAATTCCTTGTTTTGTTTTGCTTTCCTTGAGCATGCAGCTTTCCTTTACCGAGTAAACTGTTTTTATCTTAGCCCATGAGCTCTCACAATTTTGCTTCTCACTTGGGAAGACTGAGCAAATGTCTGTGTGGTACTTAGCTGCCTGCCAGGGTTAAATCACAACAATCTTCAAAAATATTCAAGCTGGAAATGATTTTATGCTGCCTACTGTGTAAGATTTCAGCTTCAGTGTAACATTTAATAAAGCATTATCTGTGGAATTCAGTGGTGCTGTATTGATAAGAGTTGCCATTAGGAGACTTTTTGAGGCTTAGCAGTGGTGGCTATGTAACACAAACACAAGAAATAATGAAAAAAAAAATAAACTACATGATATGCAGAGATAAAATTTCACTGCAACTAATGAAGAAAAACAATAGCAAAAGGAAAAATATTGTTGAAAGAGAATGAAAACAAATAAAGAATTAGGAAAGAAGGAAAACAAATAGAAAGAGCAAACTAAAAAATGAATAACAAATAATAAAATAATAATGAATAATGAACAACAGCAAACCAGACTTCAGAGGTAATCAAAGGGAGAAAGAAAGGGAAAGAGTGGAGAGAAGATGATTATAGGAGATTATGTGATGATTATTATAGGAGAAGATGATTAGTGCTGCAGGCTCTTGGGATCAAGAACTCCAATACCTTTCATAAGTAAAATAGGTTAGGGAATATTTTTGCCGAAGTTTTGCACATCACAATAAACACCCCACAGTTTGCAGCACTGATTGTTTGTCAACACAGACCTTAGAATTGCTAACATATGAATTAACATGTAGGTTCATGGAAGGACTGCGATATGGGGAAGCACGTAAGCTGCCTTGTGCTTGGCCCAACATTTGCTGTCCTGGTAAGTGTTTTGAGGAATCTCTCCATTAATTTCCAAGGTCTTTGGATCAGACAAAAAATAAAATGAAGACATGAGTGAAAGAATGGAAACCATGTATTTGTTTTTAATGCATGTTAGTTTCCTTCACTTTTTATTTATTTATTTATTTTCTTCTATAACAGCATTATCTGTTTAGCATTGATCAAAAATTGTGCATACATTTTCACTGAAAATGAAATGCTTTGCAAAGGTATGTACATGCAGTTAACTATTTTTTTTCAAAAATGAATGCTGATTTTTAATATTGTTAAGACAAGATAGTTTAATTTCTTATTTGAAATGACTAAACTTTATTCTATTATTACACATATTACTCTACTGTATTTTGAAATAAGTCAAAATCATATTGCAAGACTAATTTAATCAAAATTAAATGTTTTGACTGATCAAAATCAATTTCCAGTTATTCATTTCAGAATTTTTTTTTCATTGAGCAACATCCCATTCAAGCTGAAATAAAGATAGATTTGAAAACTCAGTATACTGCCTGTACTATTCATTCTCTTCAACCTACTTCTACAGCTGTACAGTCTTTAACAATAGCACCTTCAGTGAATAAACATTTTAGGAAAAACACTTGGATAAACATTATGTTTCTCTCATGTTCTTTTTGACCTTGACAACAGCATATAGAGAAATGGGCAATCTCAGTGGAAGAAAGGGAGGGGAAAGAGCAGATCATGAGCAAGATGATGAGCTCTCCATCTGCAGAGAAGCTGCACATTCTACAGGAGTACAGAAAAGAGAGAGACAGGGAGTGAGAGAGAAAAAAATAAAATCAATATTTGACCAGTCTCCCACTAACCCAGTGGTCAGGTCACTCTTGACTGAACTGTCCCTTCCTTAATTCATAATTTTGATCTGTTCCTTGTGCCTTCCCATGTCACCATGAGAGCTAGAAACAGCTCTCACCTACAGGTAGAGGCATCATGTGATTCATGTGCTGCTGGAAGGGCATTGTGTTTGTATGCTGCAGACACTGATTTCAGCAAACCATCATTTTCAGTTGGGACTGGCGACACTGAAAAACTACTGGCCTTCTTTATTTTGATAGCTCTCCAAACTATCTTGCACACAGAAACAGCATGCCTCCTATTAGTGTCCTTTACTTTTGCTTTGAAGGACAGATTATCTCATGGAGAAAAGCTTTCCAACTGAGATTTTGGTACACTTTCTATCTTCCTTGTTTAAAACACTGTCTTGTCTTCTCACAACTTACTATTTTAAAACATTGGATTTTAATGACATAAAAAAGCACTGAGCCAGCTGTCACTATATTACAAATGTGAGTTTGAGAGCAAAACAGATGAGAACTAGAATCCACTAGGACTAGAATTATTGTGAAAGAGGTCTAAGGTCCTCTTCCTATACTGTTGACTGTGCAGACCTTATTGGATTGCAGACAGACATTTTTGAGTCAGTGAGGAAGAAAATAATATTGTAATGATCAAGTGAATTATGTTTAAATGACCCTAACTGGACCCAAAGAGAACCCCCGTTCTTCTTCCTCTCCACCCTTACAGCCTCTGACAGGTTTTCTTTCTGACTTCAAATGTGGCAAACTGCTTACAGCTCTGAATAAGGCAAATAAGCCAGGTAGCTAAGAATATATTGTCAGTGAAATGGAGCACCACATCTATCTGCATTAGCTTCAGAATAAAGCAACATTTCACTTGGTTTCTGCCTGACCTGAATTCCTGGTTAGAGTCTGGTGTTGTACATTATTGTCCCAGTGTTGTTACCTGAGGTTCAAACTTCAGTTTCTAGGAGTTCGCACTATGCTAGACAGATTTGCCAACCAGAGTAATGCTTCCTCAGGTGTCTGTGATATATGGTAGAAAGCTCAAATGACTAGGAGTTAGAAGGACAAAGGTCTTCCTTTTTATTTATAAATGAACCTCTAGCTTCTCAACCACTAAACTTCTAATTTTGATAAACAAACAAAGAAAAAAAAAAAGATTTAGATATTTTTGCTAATCTAACACTAACTATCCTTCACTTTCTTTGTTTTGCAGAATTGGATGAAAATGTGTTGAGGTCAAATGCTGGTTATGATAACAATTTTTCTGCTGAACTAAGATATTGGAAATCCAGGACACAAATAGGTATATCTCTTACAATTCCATTGCCTTAAGTCAAAGCTGAATTCAGCAGGGATCTCATTTTATGATAACTAGTATCATTATAACATAAATTGAAGTCAGAATAAATGTTGGTATGTAGTACTAAAAATAACATTTCATGCTGGCTTGGGATTTAGGAGGTTAACATGGGAACAGACACATTTTGCAAATTATTAAAATGTTAGACTTTTATCCATCTTTCTTTGCTATTCAGCTGTGTAATCTATTTTACTCTAACTCAGATTTTGTGCTGATACAACAGTGATGACCAAAGATGCTAAGACTTTATTTTTAGATGACTTCTCTGTATATTATATCACATTTCTGTATAATCTGATCTATGGTTGTTAAATTAGCCCTAGAGAAGCCTAGGTTGTTGGCAGGGGTATCATATCCTGAAACCACTGAGTAAAATATAATTGCAATATATGGAACAGCTAGATCAGTAAATCAGGTCCAGTATCGTTTATTCCATGCTCAGTAATAGCCATTGAATACTATAATAAGTTGCATCTATATCAATGCAGTTCTACTGGAAAGAAGGTGCTGAGTTTAAACCTGGCCATAGGTCTCAGGTAACTCTGCTGAGTTTGGTGGAGTTTCCTTGGATTCACAGCTACAAATATGAGGTTTGATTCTAATAGGATTTCTAACTGCAGAAGATGTACACAGACAGTTAAAACAGCTTCTGTCTGTTATATCTTTACATGAAATTTCTGCAGGGCTCAGTAGGAAGGACTAAGAGCGTGGTCCTCAATTTACCCTCTCTATATTGGCTGGAGACATCCTTTAGTCCTTTAACTCATCAACTTGTTTGGCTACTGTTTGCTGTGTGAATGTTCATTCTTTTTTAAAGTTCACCACTGGTCTGAGTGAATACAAGAGGAATCTTTTAGACAGCTGAAATGAGAAAAATATGTTCAATGATAGTCCTAAATTTATATGGAATTTAGTGCTAGAACTGAGACTCAAATTCTGCCCAAATCCAGGTTTATGTTAATTTTTTTAATTATGTTTTGATTGTCATCTGCTTGATATTTTGAAAATATTCAACTTTTTTTTTTTTTTTTTTTTTTCCTAAATTGAATTGGATCCAAATTAAGCCAGGGATATGAGAAACATTAAAAAAGGGGAAAGTAGAATCTAAAATTAATGTACTGCTTCTTCAAATTATTTTTCCTTTTTTTTTTTTTTTTTTTTTTTGTGGCTCTGTCTGCATTACAATGAACTCTGTGCCTTATTCAGTTACTGTCCTCATGACAGCCCTTAGAAGTGCAAAGAGTTAAAAACTCACAGAGAACTGTAATGGTAATGTGTTCTGAGAGATATTCATTTGGCCTCAGCTGTCCATTTTATTCTAAGTGCTAAATGCTTTAATATACATAGACTATCATTTACATAGCAAGTGGCTATGTGTGATGAATTATTTATTTTGTGACAAATACCTAATACCCAATGTACTGTCAAATACAAAGAACTTCCTTATTTGACCCCCATGTGTAAATTTGCATTAGAGAATTCATTATCTTTGCACGTAAGTCACATTGAAGTTATATGCAGATATCTGTCAGTGGAACTGCAGATTATCTCAGCTTTGATTTAATTGCACTATTTCCTGTTATGTCTTTTTTTTTTTTTTTTTTTTTTTTAACTTTGTGCGACAGAAGCTGATTTAGTAAGAGGTACACTTCCAGTGTAAAAAGGGTAGGTGAGATAGAAAAACAAACTCAAATTATGATGTAAATATGATGAAAATCAATAATTTATGTGAGACAAATTGCACCAGAATTTCTTGCCTCTAGAGGAAGACAAAAGCTCCTCATGCTCCTAATGGAATGCAAAGCTCCTTAGTTCAACAAGACAGTATCACAGAATCACAGAATGGTTGAGGCTGGAAGGGATCTCTGGAGGTTATCTGGTCCAACACACTTGCTCAAGCAGGGTTACCTAAAGAAGGTTGCCCAGGTCCATATCTGGGTGACTTTTGAAGATCTTCAATTAGGGAGACCCCACAACCTTTCTGGGCAACCTGTGCCAGTGTTCCATCATCCACACAACAAAGAAATGCTTCAAGGTTGTGCCCATTGCTTCTTGTGCTGGCACTGGGTACCACTGAAAAGAGCTTGGCTCTGTCCTCTTTACATCTTCCCTTCAGGTATGTATACGCATTAATAAGATTCCCCCTGAACCTTCTCTTGTTTAGGTTGAACAGTTCCAGCTCTCTCAACCTTTCTTCACAGGAAAAGTTCTCCAGTCCCTTCACAAACTCTGTGGCCTTCTGTTGGACTCTTTCCAATATGACCATGTCTCTCTTGTACTGGGTGCCCCAGAAATGGACACAGTACATCCACAGAGATGTGGCCTCACCAGTGCTGAGTAGATGTGAAGGACCTGGTGATACTTTGCCTAATGCATCCAAGAATTCTATTAGCTTTCTTAGCAGCAAAGGCATATTGCTCGCTCATGTTCAACTTGGTGTCCAATGGACTTACAGGTCCTTTTCTGCAGAGTTGCTTTCCAGCTGGGTGGCCCCAGCACATACTGGGATTCTTGTCAGCCCACCTCTCCAGCCTGTCAAGGTCTCTCTGCATGGCTGTGCAGTCTGCTGGTGAGTTTTTTACTCCACCCCCTTTTGTGTCACCTGTGAATTTACTGAGGGTACATTTAACCCCATTATACAGATTGCTATTGAATACGTTTAACAGGACTGGACACAGTATTGACCCCTGGGGTACTCTACTCATTACTGGCTTCCAACTAGACTTTGCACTACTGACCCTTGCCCTCTGGGCCCAGCTCTTCCGCCAGTTTTTGATCCATCTCACTGTCTGCTCATCCAGCCCGTACTTCAAAAGCTTCTCTACGAGGATCTTATGGCGAACAGTGTCGAAGGCCTTACAGAAGTCAGTAAAGACAATACCCACTGCTCTGACCTCATCCATCAGGTTGGTCATTTCATCAGGTTGGTCTATCATGACTTTACCTTAGTGAATCCATGCTGACTACTCAGTGATTTCTTTCTCCTTCATGTGCCTGGAAATAGTTTCCAAAATAGCTGTTCCATAACCTTCCCAGGTATCAGGGTGAATCTAACCACTCTGAAGTTCCCTGGGTCCTCCTTCTTGCCCTGATTGAAGATAGGAGTTACATTTGCTTTCTTCTAGTCTATGGGCACTTCTTCCAGTCGTCACAGTTAAGTGAAGATTACAGAGCATGACCTCAGAATCACATCTGCTATCTCCCTCAGCACTCATGGGTGCATCCAGTCAGGGACTATATAATTCAGTCAGTTTTCCCCAGGCAATAGGTGACCTGATCTTATGCAGCCAGCTCCATGTTTACATTCCAGAAAAAGGTAAAAGAAATCAGCTTGCATAAGAAATTGTATCATATCAGATTTACAATTCTTATACTGCATACAAGGAAAGGGAAGGGAGAGCATATAAGGGAGGGGAGGGGAGGCGAGGCGAGGCGAGGCGAGGGTCCTCAGTGTTTATTGTATCAAAAATGGAGAAAATGCTGAATTCAGAAACATTGTATCTTCTCTCTGACATTGGATGGGTATACTTCAAAGGGTTCTGGGGTATGATTTAATTTGTGTGCACAACACACACATTTCAGATATTTATTTGCATAATTTGTAGCCATAAAACATGATTAAAGATCTCACATAAAAAAATACATCTTATACTTTTTTTTTTCCTATGCTTACCCTTCTGGTTTGACTTTTGACATAGCATGTGGGAGAAAGAGTAAATAAAACATTTCTGAAACTTGAAAGAGATTTTGCCTGGGATGAAGTCAGAACAGGAAGGTCAGGTCAATTTTTATTGAATCAGTCCAGCTTTCCACCCTTTGCTGAGATACAATTTCTGAAGCTGCTGCCTTCTAGGCTGGGTCATTTTAGCAGTTAGCAGATGAGAAGGAGCTGACAGAGCACCAAAGATTTTCATTCTGTAGGTTAAAAAGTTGGTAGAGTCACAGACCAAACTCAGCCAGAGGGAGTTTATGCCTGCTAAGTGAACTGAAAGTTAGTATTGACCCTGAAAAAAAGCTCCTCTGTAGTTGTAGAATTTGTTTATCTCCACTTTGACACATCTTGGATAATGAAAGCCTTTAAAGCACAATAGGCCAATTACAGACCTGGTGTGAATGGGCACAATGCCACTGAAACCGGACAAGCTGGGCCCACTCACACCAGGTTTGAATTTGGCACATTGCCTTTGTCAATGGCAAAACAATGTTTTCAACAAATTTCCTGGCAGAAGCTATGCTGCATGGAAAATGCATTCACTTAATATGTTTATTTGCATTATAGCTCTGAGCTTCAACAGAGCTTATTATTCATTATGCAAGTTCATTCCCTTCCCAGGCAGCTTTCTGAAATGCACATCAGAAAGTATAGTTAGAGTCTTTTAGAGCTGAAGAGACATTCTCCTGTTTGTTTTTGTTAGAGATAATACAGATCTTGTTATATCCCCCTACTTTTTCCCCCACAAAGAAATGACATGAATACTGGGCCAAACCCTTCAAAAAAATGAGAGTTCAGGAGTAGATAAAAATAAGATCTTATTCAAAGACCTACTTGGTTTTCAGTAGCGTGGAGTGTTCTCTGGCTCTTCTGCTGATGCATTCCTTGATTCTTAAACAATCTCAAAGAAACTAATAGGAGCTCAGATTTTAATTGGGCAGTGAATTAAATGTGGATTTAGGAGTCTGACTTCAGGCTTCTATTTTCAAGAATTGCCCCAGATTTTCAGAAAGAATGTTCATTCAACTTAAATCCTCCAGTAAGGAAACTTCCTGTGGAGGGTAGAGAATGGTGTATTTCTACTGGGAGAAAATAAAATCTTTTCTGCTACCCTGTATGAAATTTTATTTATTTGGTACCATTCACTATTTAGTGATTTTCTACCTGCAGTTTTAAGGGTTATGACCCTCTGAGCAGGCAGTAAGCCATGCCTTTTATTGGGAAGTATCTTAGAATCATAGAATCTTAGAATCATGGCTTATGCTGGAAGGGACCTTAAGCATTATCTAGTTCCAAACACCCCTGACATGAGCCGCAACACCTCCCACTAGATCAGGTTGCACAAAGCCCCATCCAACCTGGCCTTAAGCACTTCCAGTGATGGGGCATCCACAACCTCTCTGGCCTGGAGAGCCTACCCCACCGTCAGATGGTGATGGGCCTTGTTCCCGGGCCATGGGGCTGACACTCTCCTGGAATGCTCGGTGAGAGGATGCATCAGGGCCTCATTCCTCTCATTGTGTTATTGTGGTTCTACCACTTTCTCTTGTGCCTTTGAGCTCTTTTGTGTGTGTAGAGATGAGGCTTTAGTTTTCTAACCTAAAGTTTTCAACATGCAGGTATCTGTACCTAGAGTCAACAGAATTAATGGGGTCCTGAAAGAAAACAGAAAGGGTGGAGAGGTGAGTAAACTGGGAACAGAAAATGAAGCCAGTTTCAACTCCAGTAATAAGAAAAAACAGCAGAGACCTACTCATTATCCAGTGGCTTGGGAAGAGTATCAGTCATCTGCTTGCTTGCTTTCTCCTTCTCCTTCTCCTTCTCCTTCTCCTTCTCCTTCTCCTTCTCCTTCTCCTTCTCCTTCTCCTTCTCCTTCTCCTTCTCCTTCTCCTTCTCCTTCTCCTCCTTCTTCTTCTTCTTCTTTTTTCTTTTAATATACAGTGCAGTTTGAAAAATGAGGCATAATACAATACAGAGAGAACAATGTTCAAAGACCAAGTTAACTGAATTAGAGAGTATGGATGAGACAGAAGCATTATAAAGGAAGACAATAAAGTGATGAGTTTGTCCCTGAGGTTTGGGTAACTGAAGGTGATCTTCAACATTCCTTCCCACTGAAGACATATGGTGGCAACATTTGCTGTGATACTGACTGTGAAGTATGCAATGAGCTTCATGTCGGCTAAAATATATGCTATAAGTTTTGTAGAAATATGCATTGTTTATAGTTCTATCTGAATAAATACAGGAACAAACATTCCTCTTTACAGTTTCAGAATGTGGTTAGTTTTACAGCACAAAATATTTTTTCTAAGCTCTGTCTTGGGCAGTTATTGAGGTCATGAATTTTGTTTCCCAAAGCCGCATGTGCAGATTATTTACCTCATGTTGTTTCATATCCATCATATTCACCAAAGGTCCAGAACTGCAAAGGTAAGCTTCAAGTTATACTTTACCTGTTTTTACAAGTGACCATTTTAGCACACAATGATAAATAACAACTGTCATCACAGAACTCAGAGGAAAAGGCTTTCAAATGTTTCTTAATATTTCTGTAGGAAGAAACCAGTGATTATGTGAACTCAAAATACAGTAGTAGCATCTTGGTACTTTTTTTTTGTGTATGTGTGTAAACACTATGAGAGTTTATGTGGGTGCTTATCTATCTGCAGAACAATAAGTAGTTCAAAAATAATTTAACATTCTTGGTATATATTAAAAATGTCCATTTGTTCTGTGGTGAATTTGCTGGTAGACACGATATTTGTAAAGTTGTCAGTGTGCATATTTATGACTGAGATTTTTCTTTTCTACTTAAACAAAACATGCACAGTCAGTAAAAAGCTGTGTATAATCAAATTGAAGGCATTAATGAATTCCATTCCTAAATGAAATACTTTTTTCTAGACCTAAAGCTTAGGATTTTTGTTTCCCATTGCCTTGTAGGGCTTTTGGTCTCAGACTCTGAACTGTCTATCTTGTTTGAATAGACGTCAATGGGACTTTTATTTTTTAAAGCATAAATGAGGGAAGGATCATTTAAGAAAACTGAGTAACATTAATCAGATCTGATATGAGACATTATAAATCTCCAAATGCTCCAAGTTCTATCAAGAATGAACAAAGTCTTTTTCTCATAAGCATGAGACAATAAAAATAATAGGGTTTTTATTATAAACCATGTTTCATCAACATATTTCCTGTTTAATTCAATGTTTTGTTTTGTTTTTCCACCATATTGTTGAAGATTCCTCTAACATTTTACCAACTATGTTCTTAATGAATATTTTAATAGGTAGAGTAGTTAATAAACATTGTGTGCAGTAGTTTCATTCCAGTTCTTCCACAGTCTAGAACAGTAACACAAAGATAGCCCTTCTGATATGACAGGGAGTTGAAAACAGCCATTAACAGCAACAGGCATGGACTTGGAGTCACTATGGTATTGTGGCTTCAGCCTTCCTAATTCAATTACCATGTCATGAAACTTCATTTGGAAATATGGATCCTTGACGTATTCAGTTTTACTGTGACTCTTTCCAAAGTTTTCATTTCACTATTCATAACTTGCCTGTAATGAGGAACCACCTCTAATGGATATTGCCAATTCCTATTGTACTTGAATAATTAGCACATTTGTTTGGCCATGAGATTATGTTCCATTGAGATACTTCCTTTCAAATACCCACATTTTCCTCAGTTTATATTCTTTATGTTGAGTCATATATATATATAAACAGTGTATCTTCTCTTTCTGATCAGAAATTATTAAATGATTACTCTAGGATCAAGCTATTTGCTCACATCTTTGAGAAAAGCAGGAATTTTACAGTTTAATGATTTGTTGAAGATCACGTTAGTTTCCTCTTCTACATTAATACTTTTAGTTGCACTAGAATTGTGATGATCAGCCCAAGGTGGGGGACAAAAGGTGACACTTGAATGCACTATTTGCTGACTTAAAAATGGACTGGATGAATTTAAAGCCACTTTCATTAGAAAACATTTTTCCTTTTCTTTTGTATCAAGTGATTCATTACAGAGCTCACTGCATTTTTATTTTTTTTATTTTTTTTTATTTTGGGAATTGACCTGTTGTTTAGAGGAAACTATAGTGAGGAATAGAATTATAATCCATTATAATCCAGACTTTGGGTCTGCCAGTTTCTGATTTGCCTGAGATGTGATCACAGTTGGAAAAAGGGTACCACTGCTACTTGAAAGGATTATATAGCTTTGCTTTACTGTGCTTTAAAGTTTAGGTCAGTGGTATGCAAGGATGCAGACAGATACTCTTTGATATGAAATATTTAAATGGAAAGAGAAAATGTATAAATAATTAAACTATCTGCATTAGTTTTTAACTCCTAATCATGAACTGAAAATTAAACTGTTTGTCTTACTGGAGAGAGGAATGTGCAGTAGGCTCCAAAGATAGTTTGAAATAAACAAATGACTGTAATAAAGACAAGCAATAGTTTGTTTTCTTTACTATTTTACATCTTTTTCTTATATTTAAAACATTATGAAGCATCCATCATGCTATGCCCAGAGAATGATATGTCTGAAGGAACAACAAATCAGAAAATACATTTATAGAAATATATGAGATAGTATTTATATATTTGAATTCTTTTTATGTTAACTACACCAATTAAAAAATAAAAATAAATAAAAAAGGAAAAAGAAAAAAGGGGGGGGGAATACACTGACATGAAAATTAGGCTTGTAAAAACACTAAGGTGCGAATGTAACGATGTTTATACTACAAGTTTTACCAATGAAGTTATCTCCCCTGGAACATAAAGTACTAAAATTGACTGATGTTAAAACTGTGAAGAAATAGATGCTGTGTGACACAGGAAGAGATGAAAAGATATGAAGGGAAAGAAAGACAACTCAGCCTCAGAATATGCAGCAAACATGAGTTCTGTACTTTTCAAACTTGTAGAATCCCCACCCCACCCCCCTCCCACCACATTTTTTTTTCCTTTTATCTTCTTTGAAATGTGGTTTGTCAACCCTATTGGGTTTATGGGGGAAGATTTTGGTAACAGGGAGGCTGCAGGGGTGGCCTCTGTGAGGAAATCCCAGAAGCTGCCCCATATCAGATAAGAGCCAGCTCCAGATGGCTCCAAAAGGGACCTGCTGCTGGTCATAGTCAATCCAGTGAGAAAATGCTGGGTGGGCCTCTGGGAGAGCAGATTGAATGAAGGGGGAAAAAAACAAAACTGCTGTGTGACAGCATCTGGGAGAGAGGAGTGAGAAAATGGGAGAGAACCAGCCCTGCAGACCCCCCTGGTCAGTGCAGAAGGAGGGCAGGAGGTGCTCCAGGAACGCATCAGCAGTTCCCCTGCAGCCTGTGGAGAGGCCCCTGGTGGAGCAGGCTGTCCCCCTGCAGCCCATGGGTCCCACACGGAGCAGATCTCCACGCTGCAGCCCGTGGAGAGGAGCCCATGCAGGAGTAGGAGGGCTGGGGGGAGCTGCTGGCTGTGGGGGACCTGTGCTGGAGCAGTTTGCTCCTGATGGATGGACCCTATGGTATGGAACCACATGGGAGCAATTCTTAAAGCTTTCAACTCCTGTGCACCTTTCAGGTGCTTTTTTTCCACTTACTATCTTACTTATAGGATCCACTTACTTATAGGATCAGTTTGGGAGCGACCCCACATGGAGCAGTGGCAGAGAGTAACCATGAGGGAGCTGCAGAAACAAGTGTTTAGGGACTGACTACACCCCCCAGTCCCTGTTCCCCTGCGCTGCTGAGGGGGAGGAGGGAGATAGAAGGAAGTAGATGTGGGGAAGGTGTTTTTAGTTGTCTTTTCACTTCTCACTTCTCCAGTATGCTAATGATAGGCAATAAATATTAATCTTCCTATGCTGAGTGAAAAGAGCTTGTGACAACAATTGTTGAGTGATTTCTCTGTCCTTATCTCAACCATTGAGCTCTTTTCATCATATTTTCTCCTTCTTCCCCTTTGTGGAGGGGAGTGAGAAAGCAGCTGTGGTGGAGTTCAGCTGCCCAGCCGGGTAGAACCACCTCACAAACATCTATTATCATCTGGGTACTAGTTTTTACGATATTTTTTATCATTGTTCTTTTGGGAGGAATTCTGGATGCTGCACAACAATATTCATTTGGCTGCTTAGTTTTCAATTAAATGGTGCTACATGAACTGCAGTAACACAGTCAGGGGGATGGTCCAGATGAACCAATGCTGTTTTGATCTTTTTTTTTTTCTTTTAATATAGCTAAAATCTAGATGCTCTGAATAAATGTTCTCCTTTTATGGACAGTTAAACCAGTACTTGTACTTCTGTTAAAAATTACTGTAAAGGAAATTGTAGATATGGGAGGCTTAATCTAGAAAATATTCTGTTAAAATGTAACCCATATATATAAAAGGCATGTTTAGTTTAACACTTTTACAAAGGTGAAAACAAGGTAATATATTTTATAAACAACTCAGAAGGAAGAGTACCAGGAATTAAAAATAAATAAATAAATAAATAGATAGATAGATAAATAAATAAATAAATAAATAAACAAATAAGACACTTCTTTTAATCCTAGCTAGATCATAGAATCAAAAAATTATAGAATCACAGAATGGCTCGGGTTGGAAGAGACCTTAAAAATCACCTAACTCTAACCCCCCTGCTATACAGGGTTTCCCAGTATGTTTTACAAAGGTGGTTCCTTGACCAGCATGCTGGCACTATCTCTGGGAGTTGTCATCTCTACTGAAAGCTGCAGATGAAATATTCCTCCTGCCAAAGTTGAACCCACACTTGCACCATTATTGAGTTAGAATTGTTCATACAGGATTTTATTTAGGGCCTAGCTGTATTTTTTACATAGACTTACAAGAAACTGCAACTGTCATAAGAATGGGTGTCTATGCCAACATTAGGAGATAATTTAATGTACTTATGAGAATTCTGGAACTTGTCTCTTCTATATGTCTCTCTAGACAGAAGGAATTTACTCCTTTTACTTTCCCTTTATCCTAGGTGCATTAATTTTTGAAAGACATTTCAATCACCCACAAATGAATACAGAAACCCATGCATTAGTTAGCTCCCTCATATTGTAAATATATCATCAGTACACAAAAGACTCACATGTGAGCTGTACTAACTTATATGGACTACTAAAGAATCTGTGATGAGTGTAAAACAACTTTAGTATCTCTATCTCCAAGACAAAATTATTTCATAGAGACTGTATTTGTTCTCTATGTACTATACTTCTAATCAGGAAATCTATAACCAAACTTTGATCAGTTCTTCCCTGGTGTCACCTGAACTTCATATACCTTAGTAAAATATTATTTATAAAATCTTATAATCTGAGTCTTATTTTCTCTCATGTTGTAAAGAGGGTGATGAGGATGGTGCACAAGCAAGCCCAGCAATGTAACATTGGATCATTCTTTACACGCCAGAATGGGAAGGATACTGTAATTGTGAAACAGCCCTCAGTGGAAGTTTTGCTGGCTACTCTAAACTCACAAAAATGTGCAGATGGCAATTTAAGTCTAAGGAAGAAGTTGGGATTATGAAAAGTTATAAAGTCCTTATCCAGTTAATTAATGTTTTTTTTTTTTTTTCTTCTGTTTTTCAACTTATTACAACTAGATTTTTTTTTGTCTTTGTTTTCTAAAACATCATTTTCTTGAAAATCTGTTGTATCATACATGCACATACTACTCACACACATACCCCTCCCCCCCAATTTAGTTTGAAATTTTCTTTTGTGATCTTTGTTAACAAACACTTGAGCAACTGTGTATTAGAAACTGGCTTCAGAGTATAAATATTTTTTCTTTCATGACTTTCATATTTCCCACAAAGTATGTTAAGCTGTAAATATACATTCCTGATTTAGTCTTCATCCTATTCTTTAAATATACTAGATTTCAGTATACTCTGTGAATCAGGAAGATATTACTTCTTTCTTTTCAAATAAGCAATCCCATTTAACATTGCTAGGAATTACAGACTTACTGTCTACATTTTAAATAGCATAGTAGAGTAGAGATGTTTGTCTACTTCTGAAATCCTATAATTTATAGAACACACTGACACCAGAGTTATATTAACTTATATCAGATCTTGGCTGTACATTTTCTTCAGGTTGTGAAAGACAGTTAATCTCGACATTTTAATATCAAGTTGAACCAAAATTTAGTAGACTAATCAAAAAGTCATTATGTCAGATGACTTATCCCAATGTCTTTGCATTCCCTTGTTTCAGAAGAAAAGTTTGATCCCATGAATCTATCAAAGAGCATCAACTGTCTAAATGTTTGATTTCATGAACTAGATAAACATTCTTTTCCCCAATAATCTGGATTTTTTTGGCAAGATTTTCACAGGTCAGAAGTTCTAGGTGTCTAGAACAAGTAGGAGGAACCTACCAGTGTAGTGGGTTTACGTGGCAAGGTTTTGGGAGTTGGGGGCCATTGGGGTGGCTTCTGTGAGAAGGATCTAGAAGCTTCCCCATGTTTGGTAAGGGCCCCACTGCTGGCCAGAGCTGAGCCAATAAGCGATGTTGTTTTGCACCTCTGTGAGAGCATATTTAAGAGAGGGGGAAAAAAAACACTGCGCAATACAGCAGCTGGGAGAGTGAGAGGAGTGAGGAAAAGCCTTGGAGGTGCCAAGGTCAGTGAAGAAGGAGGGGGAGAGGTGCGCTAGGCACTGGAGCAGAAGTCCCCTGTGGCCTCTGGTGAGGACCATGGTGAAGCAGGCTGTCCCCCTGCAGCCCATGGAGTACCACGGTGGAGCAGGGTTCCATGCTGCAGCCCATGGAGGAGACCACGGTGGAACAGGTGGACCTGCACCAACGGAGGCTGCCGCCTGTGGATCTGCCCGAGCAGATCCCAGGCCAGACCTGTAGCCTGTGGAGAGGAGACCACGCAGGAGCAGGTGACCTGGCAGGAGCTGCTGCCCGTGGGGGAGCCAGGTTGGAGCAGTTTGCTCCTGAGGGATGGACCCCGTGGTACGGACCCATATCTGGAGCAGTTCTGGAAGAGCTGCTGCCTGTGGGAAGCCCACACTGGGTCAGTTCATCAAGGACTGCATCACTTGGGAGGGACCCCACAGCACAGGGGATGAGAGTGACCGAGAAGGAGCGGCAGAGAAGAAGCGCTATAGACTCATCATAACCCCCATTCCCTTGTTCTCCTGCGCCACTTGGGGGGAAGAGGTAGAAGAGGGTAGATGGGAGGGAAGGCGCTTTTGGTTTCTTTCCTTTGTTTCTCACTTTTCTAGCTTGTTAGTAATAAGCAATAAATGTCTCCCTATGCCGAGTCTGTATTGCCCATTACAATGATTACTGCATAATCTCCTCGTCCGTATCTCAACCCTTGAGCCCTTTTCACATATTTTCTCCCCGTTCCTCTTTGAGGAGGGGGAGTAAGAGAGCGGTTGTGGTGGAGCTCGGCTGCCCAATCAAGCGGAACCACACCAACCAGCACAGGTTTATCCTGTTTTTACAATGCAATTTTAAAATATTCAGGTTATGAATATGCTATATTGAAAGCTATATGAACTGGATTTCTACTTTGTCTTCACAGAATACATTTAGTGAAGGTACCCTCAAAAGGATTTTTTCCTGGACCCAAACAGTCTATTTGTAGGGATAACAAAATAGAAATTTAAAAGTATAGTTTCTACAAAGTTTCTTACATTAAATGGTCAACACTTACAGTTATGCTAATAAGTTTTGTGATAAATATGAATGTCACATCGGACATAGACCATGACTGACTCATTTATCACCATATAGGTTATACTACAATGTCTCTACCAGCTTCAAAAAGCTTAATGTGGATACCAAGGCAACTTCTCCACAGATTACAACCTATAAGAAACCATTTTTAAAACACATTACCAGAAACTTGAGGGTTTTACAAATTGCAGCATATTCAGCTCAAATTATTCCAATCAATGAAGCATTTTTCTTGTACACTGTCAGGCTTCTACTGTAATTACAGTCCACATTGCATTTCTAGTGTTTTTTTGCATGCCTATAAAATCAGAGCCTTTCAATACTATCTACTAGTAATTTCATAAACATTCATCATAGTTTTCTTTATTGTTGGCTGTCCTCAAGTCTTCTGCCACTCAATGTGCCTGCTTAGATAGCTCAGCTACACTGAAATTTATTGACATTTCTTTTTGCTCTTATGCAGCCATGCTCTGTAACATTTACTCTGTCAATTACTTTCATCTTAATATTCATAGTCAGTTCTATCTCTGTGCGACTTTAATTGTATTTTACTAAATTAAAGAGACATTATAAAGTTGTTATCGTTTGATTTTATAGCTTTAATTTAATTTTTCTTTAATCTTTGGAAGACATCAGATTATCAATTAGCATAAGAAACCGGTCACTGTGGAATTTAGTAACAATCCTGGATATTCTGTGAAGTGAATCAACACATTTTATGTTAGTAGTATGACACCAGTATGTCCAATAGGCAAGAAAGCATCTAAAATCTTATTCACTGTTTCCACAATATTTCTGTAGATAAATTAAATGATTTATTTATTTATCTATTTATTTGTTTGTTTGTTTGTTTGTTTGTTTATTTATTTATTGTCAATGGTCTTCTTTTGAAAATTTTATCCACTCAGAAGTTGTAAAAAATTAAGTAGATCTTAATTCTTTATATATTTTCTTACTGTTAGAAGGTGTAGTCACTGTTAATAGCAGGCTGAATAAAGTCAGTTGATATTGTAGCAGTAACTTAGAGAGCTCCTTTCAGAATAATGACCTCTGAACTAACATTGGGTCATAGTATTTGCTTTATTTTAGTGGGCAATACTTAACAGTTTATTCCTTTCTGATACCCTGGAGAGAGTAATAACCTTTGTGCTTTTCCTGTAGTTGAGTTAAGCTTTTGTGTTTATTCTCCTAAATTATCTGGTTTTGGAAGGGAGGCCAATTCTACTGGTGCTTATTATGCATGCCCTGAGAACACGGAGGAAAATTAGAAAGCAACCTATTTCTTCTGTTTTGGTCTGTCTGCTTAGACAATGCTGAGATCATCCATAGTAAGTGTCAAGATTCTAAGCATCTACTTTTTGATTTCTTAACCAAATGATGTTTGTAGTGGATTTAGACTCCAAGTTTATATGAAAACCAAGAGGTTTTAAAGTTGTAAGTAGTCCAATTGTAGTACACCAAATCTTCTATTGCATTCTGTGCTTTTTACTTAAAATGCAGAGGCTTATCAGGCCACAAAATATGTTTCAAAATCTTCTATGAATAGCAGACACCTCTAAGAGATTCCAATAGTTATTCATGCAGTATTTTAAATAACAAAGAGTCACTGGGGTTGGATACAAGAATTGTGAACAAGTCACTGCAATTACCCAAAGATTTCTGAAGCACTTAAAGGAGAAGTGGGAAGGAATCATATAAAGAAAAGAAGTGAAAAAAGAAGACCAAGAAGAAAGAGCAATCAATCTACACATTCACCAAACCAGTGGCAGTCCAGCTGTTTTCCCTATAAAGAATAAAAGTTCATTGTTACAAGGGTGTAAGCTTTTCTGAGTCACTGTAAAAGATTTCTCTCTGAATTGTACCACAAAGCTGTCTAAAAAAGTTTTGAAGGAACATACACATACAATAAAAGGTGTTTTTTTTTTGTTTGTTTGTTTTTTTAATTATTATTTGTTTGTTTGTTTGCTTTTTTGAGTATTCTTTATAATTTGGGTGTATTTAAGAGTGGCCTGCCTAAATGTCTCCTTTTCTTCTGCTCATTGTCACCTCCTGTCTACAACAGAATTCTGCTGGAAGATAAATACCTTGGTGAGCTGAGTTCCTCCACTATTGGTCCTGCCAGTCCATTTCCATGGTCATTCTGGATGAGTCATTGCCAAGGACTGG
The DNA here is from genome assembly GCF_963932015.1 of Anas acuta. Classification (NCBI taxonomy): domain Eukaryota; kingdom Metazoa; phylum Chordata; class Aves; order Anseriformes; family Anatidae; genus Anas; species Anas acuta. The sequence continues at coordinate 79,320,384 of NC_088981.1, read as the reverse complement.
TGAAATTGGCCAGTGATACTTGCTGCAGACTTGGCAGTTCCATGCTTCCCTGTCAGGTTCACCCTAGACAGAAAACACAGGGCTGCCAAACAGAATGGAGTCTATTTCACATGTGAGAAGCTGGGGAGAGAGATGTGAGTGAGAGCTCCTCTTCTGAAATATTTCAGCTAAACCATGTCAGTTGTTTCCCCTCCTCTGTTAACACCAAAGCTGATCTTAAACATGCTGCATTCCAGACATCATGTGCTTTCTATTTGTATTCATTGCAGATGTACACTAAAACTACTGCAAATAATTTAGGTAATTGGCAAACCACAGGGGCACTTACCCTGTTCACTGGCCTATTTTAGGCTGGTTCATCATCACCATTATAATTGATGACAGATCTCTAGTTTTCCACTTGCCAGGCTGTAAGACAAGGAATACTAATAAAGTATTCTGGCAGTGTGAATGTTGTAGTTGTTCCCAGCCATTTGCAAAAAAAGAGCTGCTCCCACCCCACCCCTGCTGCTAATGCACAAGTGATGTGGTGGGGAACTTTTTCAGTAAAAGAACACTCACTTCTCCATCCTCTCAGCCCATGCAATTACCTAATTCTTATACGATTAAGGCTTTTTTAATACAATACTGTATGCTGTGACATTTTGTTAATACAAAGTAATGCCATAAAAGTATATGACATTTTTATTGCAATAAATCTTTTCTTCCTTAAATAAAGAACATTTCAGAAACTGAAATCTGTTTTATTTAGATTTTTTGTTTGTTTGTTTGTTTTTGTTGTTTTTCTTTTTTTCTTCTCCCCCCCTACTCTTTCCTAGATACTCAGCATCTATATTTTTCTTTTTTTTTCTTTTTTTTTTACATATGAAATTCTCATATGTGCTCCACTGTGATTCTTTCTGCACAGACTCACAATAGAAGCCAATTTCTGTCCCCAGAAAAAGCTCTCTAGCTAACAGGAGCAGAGATAATAGAGAATACTATTGTTTCCACCATACAGTGTGCAGAGGTACAGAAGTCATGGAGCTGCAACAAACAGAGGACTCCTGGACCTATAAATTATTTTTCCTGTATCTACATTTTCCTGTCACCTTGTAGTGAAAATATTGTAGAATTTATTTATACTGTACATATCACATGAAGAATTAAACTCTTCAAGGTAACAAACCTCCAAACCCCACCAAACAAACAAAAACACAAACAAACAAAAAAACAAACAAAAAACTAACAAACAAACAAAACCAAAACCAAAAAAAAAAAAAAAAACATGACACCAGTGTTTGCTGAACAGAACTAGTGCTAGTCAACACAAAACACTAAGCACAAGTGTATACAACACACATGACTGCATGTTGCCTGTCATGACTTGGCTCACAGCTGTAGATAAGCTCAAAGTTATCTCCTCAGAAAAGGCAGCAGAAGTGGCTCATGCCAAATTTTTGTGTAGCATTGTTGAACTGTAAGGACCTCACTTGTGTCTCTGTTTTCTACTTCTGCTCCTCCTGGTGCTGATCACGTTACCACATCATCTTTGAGCTGGAGTGCATTTGTCACTAGCCAGTAGAACAGTCAAAGGAAATGAAATACTTAAAGTACTGAAGTATTTTATAGAATATAACTCTAATGACTAATCCAAGATCAAGTATTTAACCTACAGCGCGCTTAATAATTGTGTATGCATTTCTCTGTAGTTGGTGTTTTATCCACCTTCTGTTCAAAGTAAAATCTCATAACCCATCTAAGGCCATAATTTTGTATATGACTTAAATCAGCATAAGGCGTTCTGCTGTTGAAAATGCTGCCTTCTATTTGTTCTTTTTCTCTTTCCTCTTGACAGTGCAAGCATTTGAATGACCACAATGTCCAAAAACAATAATAATAATAAAAACAAAACAAAAAATACAAAAAACACAGGGCTATAATATGACAGTAATACAAAAGACTCATCGAAATAGAAAATTCACTCCAAACAAGGCACAATAATACAATCTGGATAAAGGTTTCTTCCAGAAGGAGCAAAATCTCAGGAGGGCAAGTGACTTGGTCTATTCAGTAGTAGACCTGATCTATCTGTCATCATAGTTGGAAAAATCTGTTGTTGTGCTTGAAAGAACATCATGTTTACCATTCCTTTCAATCTCTTGAAGATATCTGGAAATAGGGTATGAATTTGTGACGAGGTGCTTAATGTATAATTGCAAGACACGAGAGACCTAGGCTTGACCACAGTTCTCAGATCTTTTCGGAAGCTCAAAATTAGAATTCTTTCTTCTTGGTTAGTCAAAGTCAAAATGATTTCACCACAAGTTAGCTGCAAATTCAGTAAAAGACACAGCAACTTTTGACTGACTTGTTTAAGACCAATAAAATAATTCACTGCACGTTAGTCCTGTTAAGTATGGATGAAATTCCTTTTACCCAGCATCAGATATCTTACATATAGAAGCTTATTCTAAGAGAACCTGCTCTAAGGAACCTGCTTCGGCAGGGGGGTTGGACCTGGTGATCTCTTGAGGTCCCTTTCAACCCCTACAATTCTGTGATTCCGTGATTACTTCCAAAAAAATGCAGTTATTTATTGAAGTTACTTTTACAGTCAATGGAAATGTAATTCCTTACGTCCTAAAAAAACCTTCATAATATAGTACAGTGGAAAACACCTCATAAAAGTTCCTATTTTGTCCCATGACTGTACAGGGAATTAATAGAGCTAGCTTCAAACAGTTCACCTGAGCTGAGATGAAGTACACTTTCAGTGCTCTCATTTAGGTGCTTCCTTTTGGCTCACGCATCCAACTTTGCACATTAACAGCAAAGTGACATGTAGTGTGCTGTGTTTCATGGAAGTAGCAATGTGTGATCTATTAATTTTTGTTCTGTTTTGTCCTACAATAATGTTTCAAACAAAATAGAGTGGAACATGAAGACAGTCTTCATACTGTCTGGATGAGTCTCTATACTGTTCCTTGGATAGGAAGCTATTCCTTGGTCAGGAGACTTGTGTTTGAAATTTCACCAACTTCTTTTTTTCTTGGATTCAGTATTGCTGAATGGCAATATTGGATAGCTGGGGAGGGAGTTTGAGTGAGTCAATTTTGGTATCACTTTAATCACACCATACTAAAGGTTAAGTTAGAGTTCAGTGACCAGTATAAAGCACTATCCTGCTTGGGTTCCGGGGCAGCAACATACTTCTAGAACTTTTAGAACAATATGCAAAAATAAAAATAAAATAAAATAAAATAAAATAAAATAAAATAAAATAAAATAAAATAAAATAAAATAAAATAAAATAAAATAAAAATTAAAAATAAAATTAAAAAAGTTTCTATGCCTGGTGTTCCACAGTTCCAGATTTAGTAAAAAGTTTAGTACTAAGTTTTATCACTCTATTCCAAAGACCACCCAAGTAATAAAGAAATCCTCTGAACCATTTGTTCCTGAACCTGTCAGCATTAATTGGTGCAGAAAAAAGAAAGGAGTAAGTGTTCACTGTACTTAACCCTTCTTTAAATCAGGCCTGAAAGGAGAAATACACTATTGAAAGGGGAAAGCATGGAAGGGAGTGTTATTTTATTCATTATAAATAAATGTCTGGAGCTTAAACATGTTGACAAGCTAAAGCTATATTCTGAGAGGCATTGAGTGCCCTTGAATCCCTTTGAAGTTAGAGGTAGGTGAGGTTACTCAGTACTTTACAGAACTGAGCCCTAAATCTAGGTCTATCTAGATGTGTGTGGTTAATTCATTTGAATGTATTACACACGTACTAGAAGATTTACTGTGCAGTTCAGCATACATATAGTGTCTTTCAGTTTAAATGTCTTTCAGTTTAAATGGCTCATTTCCTTGAGATGTACTCTTGTGAGTGCCTTGGAGAGCAATGGAGGCAATGCTTGTGCAATCCAACCTGTTTGCTATGTACTTCAACCTTGCCACATAATCCTGAATTTGCCAGACCAATCTTGAAAATAAAAGCTACTCCTGGAAATAAAGTGAAGAGGGAATTTAATACCTCAGGAATTTAATGACATAAATATTTTAGAAAATATGAAGGATCTGCAGGGAAGTCCCAGATCATATTTTGTAGCAGTTCTTATACATCATGGTAAGGATGTTCAGAACTGCTTTATCAATTACATCAGATTCCTATCAAACAACATTCCTATTGTTTCTTGTGAATATGTTGCAAATCCTAGACTTCTCTCTGCAGCCTGCTCCCTCACTGTAACCACCCTTGTTGTGATGTATATTCCTTAAATTGAATTGGCATTTCCCATGTCCATTGCTTCTTGTCCTTTTACTGTGCACAGCTGGAGAGTTTGGCTGTACCTTTCCTATATCGTCCCTTGAGATAATTGCAGAGTTAAATGGTCTACACAGTAGCAAGAGATTAGGTTGTTTCACAGCAGCTGTGCAATCTTATTGGTGTAGAAATTTCATTTTGGTTACACTTCAAAATTGACTAATCATTTGCAAAAACCCTGAAGTGTATCAGTATTTGAGGAAAAAATGAAAAATCCTTCCAGGACCAGGATAATTGCCATATTTCCTGTCAGAAGGTGAGACTTCACACCTGCCCCACTGAGCAGTGCAGGATGTTTCTGGGGCTCTTGGGCTTACACTAGATATTTCAGTTGTGCTTCATCCTTTCTGAGGACTGGGTGGTGAATCTCTAAGTGCAAGCAGCTGTGGATACCACTATAGCATAAACAAATTACACATGTATATGCATGCATAAACATGTTCACATATGTATTTTACACACGCTGTATATTTGTAGTTTAATGTCTAGTGGAGACAATAATCAGATCATATACAGTTTAGTCACATATGCTGTTATGTTATATACTTAGTAAATGTTTATTTTTTTAAGCAGTGACGTTAATGACAGAGTGCCTTTGATTTCAGTATTGATGAATACAGTGAGAAACAATTTTTCTTATGTGAACTCATCACAAAATGCATCTAAAAGACTGGATAAAAGTACTCAAAAGATTCCCACATTGCATGTGGAAATGATTGTCTACTGCTGATCTGAGGCTTGTGTACATTTTGTATTTAACCCCTTATCAACCTGTCAGAAGTCCAATAGTTCCTTCAGTACAGAAACTCAAGCCTCCTTTTATTGACAGTAATTTCTCCATTTCCCACTGAAACCAAAGTGAATGGAAAGCACTGATATTACAGTGAAGTCTTTAATGGTCATACTGAGAAGAATAGCATAATATTTTTCAAAGAGATTTCAAAGATGAAATCATTTGAAATTTGAGCATTTCCACATCTCATTACTGTATTTACTAAAAGTGACTGCTCTTGCTAGATTGATTTCCCATATGAATAATAAAATGTGGAGTTTCAAAAAACAAACAAACAAACAAACAAACAAAAACCTCTTTAATAAAGTTTAGATCAATAGGCACTGAAATGAATATCATAGAATCATAGAATCATTAAGGTTGGAAAAGACCTCCAAGATCATCTGGTCTAATCATCTCCCTACCACCATTATCAGCCACTAAAACATGTCCCTAAGCACCAAGTTCAACCAACACCCCCAGATCCTTTTCCTCTGCACAGCTTTCCAGCCACTCTGCCCCAAGCGTTTCATGGGGTTGTTGTGGCTAAAGTGCAGGACTCAGCACTTAGTCATGTACAACCTCATCTCATTGGGGTCTGTCCATTGACCCATCCTGTCCAGGCCCCTCTGCAATGCCTTTCTACACTCAAGCAGATTGACACTTCCCCCCAACTTGGTGTCATCTGCAAACTTACTGAGACTGCACTCAATTCCCTCATCCAAATCATCAATAAAGATATTAAAGAGGATGAGCCCCAACACTGACCCCTGGGGAGCACCACTCCTGACTGGTGGTCACAGCTGGATTTCACTCCATTCACCATTGCTCTCTGGGCCTGGCTGTCTAGCCCATTTTTAACACAGCAAAGAGCATACCTATCCAAGCTGTGGGCTTCCAGCTTCTCCAGAAGAATACTATGGGAGACCATGCAAAAGGCTTTGATGAAGTCTAGGTAGACTACATCAACAGCCTTTCCTTCATTCACTAGCAGCTCACCAAGTCATAGAAGGAGGAGACTGGTCAGGCAGGACTTGCCTTTCATGAACCCATGCTGACTGGGCCTGATCCCCTGTCCCACATCTGCTGCGTGCTTGCATTCAAGATTCCATCACCTTTCCAGGCACTGAGGTCAGACTGACAGGCCTGTAGTTTCCCAGGTCCTATTTATGACCATTCTTGTCACATTAGCAAATCTCCAGTCATCTGTGACCTCTCTGGATGACCACAAATGCTGATAGATGATGGAAAGCAGATCCACAGTCACATCTAACTTCCTCATCACTCCTGGGTGGATGAGGGTCAAAACTCCTAGTGACTAAAATAAAAGCAAGTCAAAGTGCTGTGCAGTCAGAATTACTGTAAAGTGGGCAACCATTCCTTTCCCTCCTTCCCCATTCTCTCTGTGTCTTTCTATCAGCTGTGTGATCAAGTCATGGAGATGTGGAAATGTCAACCCTGATGCTAATTGAATAAGACATGGCTGGAGCCAGATGGTTTGCAACATTTGTGGAAAGAGATTGAAAGTAGAATTTTGAATGTCATCAAGACTGCACACTAAAAATAAATATAGCTGATCATGCAAATCCAATAAAGAGATTAAAAAAGAAAGGAAGGAAGGAAGAAAGGAAGGAAGGAAAAAAATCAAATAAAACTGATAAGTACAACATTTGAAATGTATGAAAAAAGTATTATTATATTTAAAACTGTTATTAGAATAAATTATATTTTTGACTTATGTCATTTTTACTTTAAAAATGTAAATTAATTTGAAAATATCCTCTGAGAGATACTAAAGGTATATCACCGGAGTACCCATTCTCTAGTTGGGTTTTCCTCAATCTAATCTTCAGTCCAAGCTCCTTAATCAAAGCACATCATGTAGGTTTTGCATTGAGGGGCCATTGACCTGCTCTCTGTTAGTGAGCAGCAACAGCGAGAAGAAAAACCTGAATTGAAAATGTGGTGAACATAGGGAAAGTCTTCTGTTTCCAGGAGAAATTAAGCTCATTTGTCTCTGAAGATAAAAGACAGAGTAAATTCAAACAAGGAGTGTACAAGACATGTATGCTTATGCCACAGAATTCAACTATATTGGTATTCTGCTTGTGATCATTTCGTCTCAAATATTCTTACAAACTTAAATCCTTGTTAAACATTTCAGCGATTAGCTTCCAAATGAACAAAGAAAACAGGGGAGGAACAAATCATTATTGATAAGTATATTCTCTGTTTTACCCTGGATGAGTATACCGAACTGTTAATGTCAAATCTGCCCATGGTCTGCCTGTTAGACTCATAAACTGCTTTTTTATTTTGTGATGGAGTTCTGCTCTTGAGATCAACCAATGTATAATATAGGCATTGGAAATTTATATGTAGTTAGTTAGAGAATTTTCTATCAGGGAGGGTTAATCTTGCCAGGGTTTGCTTACTAGAGATCCAGTGTCCTTCCTGAACCACACACAGCTGTCTGTCAAAGAGCAGGTGAGCTCCAAAATGTGATGGCAGAGTGCTCAGTGCTGCTGCATGGATTTGTGAAGATATTCTGCCTGACATGTAAGACAAGCTCTGCAAGCAGCTGCAGCTGTGATGGCTAAGTGTTCCCGAGAGTCATATGTGATGCCACAAAACAGATGCACTGGGAACCGTATTTTATGATGTTGCAAGAATTTTAGGTGAGTTTTAGTGTGGCAAAGGCTTCATCATGTTGTAACCAGACTCATGCAAAAGAAGAATGTGTTTTAGGGGAGGTAATTCAAAAAGCTCACTTTATCACTGCAAAGACTTGATTATATCTGAATGTACTGTTTGTCATGAATACTTCTGTTCTGTTGTCTATATAGTTCCTACTATATCTGTGTCTATACCTGCATCTATGATAAGTATTATAATTATTTCATCCATATGGTATACTATATAGAGAGAATATATTATGACTGTAGGTAAAGAGAAGCTTAATTATCAGAAATATTATAAAAAACACCACGTACTATGTTATGAAAAACAGCAAATTTCCTAGTTTAATGTAGGGGGATATAGTCACACAACTCTTTCATACTAACAGAGGTACATGGCCAAAGACTTTACATCTAATGTTGGGTGATTTCCTAACAGCTTGCCCTGTCAAAGAAAACTCTGTATTTATATTTAATAATCTTAACACTTGTGTGGAGATATAAACATTTTGAAATTGTCTGATGGAACATGATGTTCTGATCTTTTCATAGAATCACAGAATCACTGAACTGTAGGGGTTGGAAGGGACCTCGAAAGATCATCGGGTTCAACCCCCCTGCCAAAGCAGGTTCCTCAGAGCAGGCTGCCCAGGTAGGCGTCCAGACAGGTCTTGAATATCTCCAGAGATGAAGACTCCACAACCTCCCTAGGCAGCCTGTTCCAATGCTCCGTCACCCTCACCATGAAGAAATTCTTTTGCATGTCAGTGCGGAACTTCCTGTGCTCTAACTTGTGGCCATTGTCCCTTGCCCTATCCCCACAAACCACTGAGAAGAGCTTGGCTACATCCTTCTGTCCCCCACCCCTCAGATATTTATATACAATGAGGAGATGCCCTCTCAGTCTTCTCTTCTCCAGGCTGAACAGACCCAGGTCTCTCAGCCCTTCCTCATAAGGAAGATGCTCCAGGCCCTGTATCATCTTTGTGGCCCTCCGCTGGACTCTTTCCAGGAGATCCCTGTCTTTCTTGTACCGGGGAGCCCAGAACTGGACACAGTACTCCAGGTGAGGCCTGACCAGGGCAGAGTAGAGGGGGAGGATCACCTCCCTTGACCTTCTGGCCATACTCCTTTTAATGCACGCCAGAGGGCTAATGCATTAGCCCTCTTGGCCACGAGGGCACAGTGCTGGCTCATGGTCAACCTGTCATCCACCAGGACCCACAGGTCCTTCTCCTCAGAGCTCCTCTCCAGCAGGTCATCCCCCAGCCTGTACTGATACTTCAGGTTGTTCCTTCCCAGGTGCAGGACTCTACACTTGCTCTTATTAAATCTCATTTGATTTCTTCCTGCCCATCTCTCCAGCCGGTCCAGGTCTTGCTGAATGGCAGCACAGCCTTCTGGCATGTCAGCCACTCCTCCCAGCTTTGTGTCATCAGCGTACTTGCTGAGGGCAGACACTATTCCCTCATCAAGGTCATTGATGAAGATGTTGAACAAGACTGAACCCAGCACCGACCCCTGGGGAACACCACTAGTCACAGGCCTCCAGCCAGATTCTGCTCTGCTGATCACCACCCTCTGAGCTCGGCCAGTCATCCAGTTCTCAACCCACCTTGCCATCCACTCATCTATCCCACACTTTCTCAGCTTTGCTAGTAGGATGTCATGGGAGACAGTATCGAAAGCTTTCCTAAAGTCAAGGTAGATGACATCCACCGCTCTCCCCCCATCTACCCAGCTGGTGATGCCATCATAGAAAGAAGGCAACGAGGTTGGTCGAGCATGACTTCTCCTTGGTGAATCCATGCTGACTACTCATAACCTTCTTCTCTTCCAATTGCTTGGAGATGGCATCCAGAACAAGCTGATCCAATACCTTTCCAGGGACAGAGGTGAGACTGACTGGCCTGTAGTTTCCCGGATCCTCCTTCCTGCCCTTCTTGAAGACCGGAGTGACATTGGCTATCCTCCAGTCTTCAGGCACCTCACCTGTTCTCTAGGACCTTTCAAAGATGATAGCGGTTCAGTGATCACATCTGCCAGCTCTCTTAGCACACACGGATACATCCCATCGGGACCCATGGATTTGTGTGTGTTGAGCCAACTCAGACGCTCCCAAACCACTCCCACGTCCACCAGGGGGGAGCCCTCGATTTCCCAGACCCTTTGTCCTATTGCCAAGGGCAAGGAGTCCTGGGGGAGTGTCCTTGAAGCAAAGACTGAAGCAAAGAAAGCATTCAGTATCTCTGTCTTCTCAGCATCTCCCGTGACCAGGACACCCTCCTCATTCAGCAAGGGACCCACATTATCCCTAGTCTTCCTCTTGCTGTTTACATACTTGAAAAAACCCTTCTTATCCTTTACCTCTTTCGCAAGCCTCATTTCTAGGTGGGCTTTAGCCTTCCTTGTCATGTCCCTGCAGGTCCTGACAACACATCTATACTCCTCCCAAGAGGACAGGCCCTTTTTCCACATTTCATAGACCATCCTCTTCCTTTTGATCTTCTTGATGAGCTCCTTGCTCATCCATGCGGGTTTTCTGCCCTCCTTCCCCGATTTCCTATTCCTCGGGATGCACCGATCCTGAGCATGGAAGAAGTGCTGCTTAAATGTAGCCAGCTCTCACAAGCACCCTTGCCTTCTAGTAACCTATCCCATGAGATACTCCCAAGCAGGTCCCGGAAGAGGTCGAAGTTGGCTCTTCGGAAGTCCAGGGTAGCAATCCTGCTTTTAGCCTTACTTCCTTTGCCTAGTTCCATCTAGAACTCCACCATCTCATGGTTGCTGCATCCCAAGCTGCCCCAACCTTCACATCCCTAACAAGGCCATCCCTGTTGGTAAGAATGAGGTCCAGGAGCACCCCACGCCTCGTCGGCTCCTCCACCACCTGTGTCAGAAAATTGTCCTCAACGCATTGTAGGAACCGTTTGGACTGCTCGTGCCTGGCCAAGTTGCTTACCCAGCAGATGTCTGGGTAATTGAAGTCCCCCATGAGGACCAGCACTCGTGATCTACTAGCAGCTACTCGAAGAAGGCCTCATCGACTTCCTCCTCCTGATCTGGAGACCTGTAGTAGACCCCCACCACCGTGTCTCCCATACCAGCCTACCCTTAATTCTTATCCACAAACTCTCCACTTGTCCTTCACCCTCCCCCAGCTGGAGCTGGGTACACTCTAATTGCTCCCTCACATAAATGGCACCCCACCCCCTCGCTTCACCAGCCTGTCTTTGCTAAAGAGGACATAGCCCTCCATGACTGCATTCCAGTCATGGGAGCTGTCCCACCACGTCTCAGTGATCACAATGAGATCATGGCCCCACAACCGAACACAGATCTCGAGCTCATCCTGTTTATTTCCCATGCTCCGTGCATTGGTGTACAGGCACTTTAGGGAAGTAGCAGGTGCAGTTACCCCTGGGGGGATGCAAGAAGATACTGGCCAGGGGATTGGGAACACTACCTTCTTTGAGGAGCCCTCAGACAATCCTATGGTAGAGCTCAGTTTTTCCCTGTCTTCATAAGTGACAGCAGTGACAACTTCCACCAGACTCTGTCACCTTTAGCTCCCCTCTCTTCCCCAATCAAAACTTGTTTAAAGCCCTGGTAATCAGCCCAGAGAGCTTGCTCCCCAACACACTCGCACCTCACTTGCTTAGTTGGTGTCTGTCTGTAGCCCACATACCTGGCCTCTCAAAGGATGGCCAAAGATCAAAATACCCAAATCCCTGGTCCAGACACCACCCCCTCAGCCAGTCAATCATTTTGATCATCTGATTCTTTTCACTCTCTCACTTTGTCCAGGACATATTTCTTTCTTCATTCTTTTTCTTCCTTCCAGTCTAGAAGAATCACTTTTCAAAGACTTATATAGCTATTTTTCAACAGAGTACACATTTGGCTATGGAGGATTCTACAAGATGGCCAAGTGAGTCAGTACAAAAAAGTATTAGGGAATTACTATATAATTGTTTCTGAACTGATGTGAGAGATATTTTTTTCCATATTAATTGGATATTTCCAGCCCAAACGAATGACTGCAATGACTCTGGCCAGCAGATGGTGAAAGTGAAAAGGGAAACATGCTTTGTATAACTTTTCTTGTTATAAAGATGATTGGTTGGCTTAATTGTCCTGCTCAGATAAATTATCTGAATCACTCAAATTATGTTCTGTCTGAAGCTTGCATACAAAAAACAAACAAACAAACAAACAAACAAAAAACCTGTAAGAATAATGTATCACATGACATAAGGCATGGTGAGATGCCAAGGCTAAAGAAAAGCCATTAGAAAAAAAAAAAATAGCAAGAAATCTCATTCTTCCTTAAGCAACTTCTGGAGATTTTACTTTCTGCCAGCAAAGACATAAAAGCAGATGATTATTAATGTGTAATCAACACAAAAGCATGATATGCTTTGCTCTAAAATCGACACAGTTTAGATAACAATGAATAATTTTTGATAGAGCCTTCTTATTGCAGGCCTGTCAACTCACCTGGCTCAACTATTTACTTCAATTGATGGCAGAGCACAGAGCCTAAGGACAGTACAGATTTACTCACAGAGTCCTTGCAGATCTCCATTGTGCTCTTGCAGATATCCATTATGCTGTACCCCCTTGATTCTGACCACAATCACTCAGGAGTTACTAAACACAAAAGGTCTCATTCTCTTCAAACTAAATAGAATGAGAACAAAAAGTATGGATCTTCAGCACCAACTCATTAGCTCTAGAGATTCACTGGGTTGCATTGCACTGATCATTAACGTAAACATTACTTACACTTATACTCTTTTTATGTTTCTTTTCATGGAATCCTTCTATCCTTTTGCCCGCTGCCAAACAACATCAATAAAGAGATAACTATACATTGAACAGAGTATCATAGAAAGAACTTGGGAACCACCCAACACAATAAAACACATGGGATTTTTTTGCAGATAAAAATATTTAACATGTCCATTGTCCTACTCTGAATAGGTAGAAAAATAGATTGAAGACTATAAGTCTTCCTCTAAGAAATCGTGAGAGAGATGACAAGGAGTGATGATTCTTGTTCTGTATCAATTCTTACACTTTCACACTACAGGAATCTCATTTTATTTCAGAAATTGTTGTGCCAATAATAAGGCTTTTAAAGGTAGCTGGACACAATATACATTTGGCTGCAGGAAAGGAACAAAAAAGTATAAGGAGACAGAATGAACGTACCCCCCTGCTGGAGTAGAATGAAAAATAATTTCACAAGGTATGTTCACTCATGACCATTACAGAATGATTTTTCTGAAAGAAGAGGTAACTTTGACAGCACGTGAGTTCTTAGCGGACTTTAGTGACCTGAGTGCTTCAACTTGGACATAAGGTAAAGTGTCAAAAGGGAAGAAAATATCCCTTTATTATAAGGGATTTTACACAGGACTAAATATTTGTAAATGAAGAAGAAAATTAACAAAGACAACTATATGACTTCAGATAAGATATATATTGATTCTTCAAGAAGACAAAGGAGCTAGGAATCCAGCAGGATCCAAACAAACTAAGCAGGTACTAAAGTATATATGCATTAAACTACATGCTAGACTAAAGTGTACTAAATATGACCAAACATTTTGAAACAAACCTAGGTAATCATCAATTTTAACCCATGCAATTAACAGTAGCTTCATAACAAGCAATATATCCAGACAAGCTTCTGCTGTAAGAGATGTGTGAATAAGAAGCTATTCCAAAATTTATTATTCATGAAGAACAGTAAATTATTGTAATTGCATTTTCTGCATTATGAATTCTCTAAAAAGTGGTGCTGAAGGCAAATGAATGGCCATCAAATGTGTGATCATTCATACCAATCCATTTTTTTCCAATAAACTTTTTTTTTTTTTTTTTTTTAATTATAGGGAAAACATAATTATAGAGAAGTTGTGAAAACTATGAAGAAGACTTTGAAGACTACTCAAGAAATGACCATTTGCTCCAGAAGGACATCAGAAGCCTCTTCAAAGCAAAAGCATATTGCCTGCATTAAATCTTTAGATCAGCCCCAGATAGTAATACCTGTCTTTAGAAAGTTTGTTAAAATGCTTTCAATTTCAGTACTAATTAATATATACTTGTGGGCTCTTCACTTTGCACAGTCATGGAAATAGTTTTATTCTGAGTAAATGGATATATGAGAATCCACTAAAATACAATGAATGTGAACATTTTGTTTTATTTAATAATTAGAAAGATAATTCAATGGCTTGGCTAAGCAAAGCTAGGTGAAGCTTGACCTTCAGGATGCTTAAAACTGTTTTGCATATGAATTAGTATTTTGGGCATTTTATAAAACTTCAATGTGTTGACACGTTTGTGTCTCAAGTGTTTTAAAAGCATTTAAATGTAATTTCAGTTATGTTTTCACTGAACAGATGTTTTAAAAAATACAGCTTTTATGGACTCTAATAACTATTATTTTTCCTTTTCTTCTAGACTAAGGAATCAAATCTTGTGCTGAACATCATTGTCTACAAAGGAAGGAGAGAACCACTAGGAAAGTCCCTGAGCCCTTTAACATTGCCATTCTAAAATTCTGAGAGGTGCTAAAACTCTCAGAAAGGGACTAGAAAACCTCTAGACATTCTTTTTCTTCCTATACTCTATAACTGTATATTCCTGTACATTATTCCTGCAACCATTAAGATTGCCAGTACAAAATATAAATGGGAATCCCTAGCAGCTTTCCAAACAAGGTGTCTAGTCATTTTTCTCTTCTGAGATTTAGTGACATTATAAGCTTAAGCTTATGCCTCATGTTAAAGGTTTTTGTTTATTTGTTTGTTACAATTTTAGATTTGTATCCTTCTTAGTAAGTTGTCACAAAGGTCCTAGCCCCAATACCAATAACATACCTTAATGGACTGTTTCTAAATGCCAGTTTGCTGTGAGAATGACAACAGTACTGTCTGTACAGTGGAGAAATGCTTAGCCTGCATTAAGCCCATACTGCTTTGATTAAACTGCTATCATACTAGACCAGTTATTTTAAAAATAGCTTAGCTGTGTAAGTTTGTGACTGAAGTATAGACCCCATCATTGAATAGTCGATTAACATGGATTTCATCATAATCAAAAGATGCTAAGCCTAAGGAAAAAAAAAATCAACACAGCATCTTCTAAGTTGGATTCTCATGAAGGGCACAAAAAATCTTAGTGAGGGGAATTTATGCCAAGGAAGGTGATTTAGCACATGTGGAAATGTGTCCAGTGTTCTCTGAGAAGGGCACCTACATGATTTATGTTGAGCTAGAGATCTAATCTGTATGGGACCAAGCTTTGGTGAGATGAACCCCTCTCAAAAGTCTTTTGAAATGGAAATGTCAGTAATCATTGTTTGCTAAGTAAATGTAGCATTTTGGGTAAGCCAGCAAGAAAATTACATAAAAAGAGTTAAAAGTATAGCTACTGTGAGACATTACTTGCTTAAATGAACTTGGGCCAAATGTTGGTTAACAAGGTATCTGTTGTCTTTATTACTATAGACTTCCTGCCATCATATATTTCTTAGAGCTATTGCTGAAAATCATATGCATACAGAGAAAAAAGTAAAAGCCTCAGGGCTAGACAATGGTTTATTCAGCCCACAGGGAAGTGTATTGATCCTCGTTTGGCATGGTATGCCACAGCCAACTGTATTTAGTGGACAGGAGCATTTTCAGAGATGTATTCCTTCATGCTGGTGACCAGGGAGACCAGGAGTAGGTCTCCTTAAAGTCCTAAGTCTTTCTCCAACTATAGTGTACTTTCTGACATAAAATGTAGCAGAAAGAATATAATATTTTGGATGTAGATTGAGGTCATTATTCTCTTTTGGGAAGCTGGGAGACTTAGAGAGAGGCTAAGAGTGACCCCCTAAGTTACCATCTTGGGTTGCTGGGGCAACACCACTGCTCCATACACTAGGCTAGCCTGGAAGCAGTTGTAATGAATGCCCTCCAGTATTTAGTTTGTCACTTGCACCCACCCTTCCTTTCTTATTAAAAGGGAGATGCATTTCTCATTTTAGTGAGAGGAGAGAGCTCTGCTGATGACATAGAAACTGGATCATGCTGCAGTACAGTTAATGTTACAGGACGGCACAGTGTTACCAGCAAAATTAATCCCGGCAGTGGCATATCAAATCACCCCATTTCCATTTAGCATTCATTGGTATCATACACAGGCAGATATGGATTCTGTCCATGGAGTGCTATTTGCTTTTGAAGTCTTTTTTTTTAATTATTATTATTATTTTTTATTATTATTATTCCTCTATACTTCATGTATTCGGCAGTAATACAAGATTTCTGTTTAGGAATGAATTTCATTTAGTTGCTGAACATGCATCAGCTATACTGCTGATCAGCAATGTGATAGGAAAATTTTAGGTTTTCTCTTCTGCATAAACCTCATCTCTTTTTCTCTGCTTTGCCTGGCTGTTCATTTTTGACATGTAGCACCTTAGTTGCTGTAATTGTTTTGGAGATTGCTTCGATATTCGCTCTTTTGTTGTGTTAATAGAACAACTAGTCTCTCTTACTTTGACCTTGCATTATTTTGTCAAGGCTCTCAGGCTCCACAGCCTTCTGCACAGGGAATGCTAATTTTTGCAAAGCTTTAATTACAAATTAGCCCTTCCTGCAGCATTGGAAATGAATGTGTTTAGGCATCTTTATAAAATAGGCCAGAGAGAAGTCCAACATTACTTTTTTTTTTTTTTTTGGTCATGCAATTAGTTGTTATTGGATTTAGCTTACCCTTGCGTTTGTCATGCATCTTGGAACAAGGTCATTTATTTATTTTTTCATGTGTATTTGGTTCTGATTCTTCTCTGTTGATTCTGTGGTTAGGCACCACTAGATATAGCCCAGTCAAAACCTGTAGCTTTTCTTTGGTTTCCAATGTACAGTAATCTATTTTGACATGTAGTTCATTTTTCTTTCATTGAAGTGTTTTCCACCAGAAATATAATATCAGACGCTTCTGGATATACCACAAAGTGAAAAAAAATAAATAAATCTCGATCTGTCTCAGTATTGAGAATGTAGAATTTACCCCTATATAAGAATTTAAAGCCTGGAATGGAGACTGTTCAAACACCATTTGAACACTATTGCTTGGAAATGATTTTTCAAAGGAGAATGGGGATAGACATGAGAATTTGAACACTTATGCAACATTATTTCTAGGGTTATTCTCACATTAAAAGGGTTATTCTCACATTAAAATCTCTTTTATGAATATTCACATCATCACCTCAGTTACCTAGCATTTCTCAGCTCTTAACCACAATCTCTGGCTGAATTTTGTGATGTTTCAGAGATGTACTGCAGCTAAAACTTATACAGTAGAAACTTGTTCTCTTTAATGTTTTCTCTTCAAAATGTTTTACTCTTGCTAATTAAATTTTGTATGCTGTTAAATAGGGAAGATTCCTTACAGTGTGAAGATTTCATTCCATTTTAAGGTTAAAGATCGAAGACAAATCAAATTATCCATCTGATTCAGGCTTGTCTCTTTTGAATTTTCTGTTAGCATGTTTTAAAGGGAAGATATGAGATTATATAAGATTACAATTCTTCCTGAATTTTGCTAGATTACTGGTTTTGTAGGAAGTTGTTTCCAAATATAAATGTGTCATACGAGAAGATAATTCTGCTAATCAGATTTAAGTTTCCACAATTAAATTTTATGTTCCTCTTTAACTTTCATAGAAAATCTCATATCTGCAAGTATCTGTGAAATAACATTTCAGCAAGGGAAAGCAATATTTTCATATGCATGTACATATGTTTCAGTCAGATTTATTGTGTTTCAGGCTTCCAGCATGAACGAATGGGTCTAACATACTGTTTTTTTTGGGGGGACAGTAAAATCTCCCTCAGCTCAAATCATATAATATATTTATAATTTCAATTGTAAATTTTGTTTGTTTGTTTTTTAATTAAACCATTTTTTTTAAAGATATTAACAATAAAATATAATGCAGATACTTTTTCTTCACTGTTTCTGTGTTTATTTCTAGCATAAACACCAGTCTTATTTTGAAAAAACAGCAAACAAAAAACACATCTATAAAAAATATATTACGTTATGAAGAAAAGAAAGAAAAATGTAGCTGTAAACAGCACTTACTAATATTTCTAGAGGATCTACTCAAATACTAAATGAAAAAAAAATTAAGGTCTTATTTTGTTCTAGAAACATTTATCATGCTTTCCCTTCTTATAACTAAAGCAATATCTTAAGGTAGATTAAAGTAAGCAAACAAAACAAAAGTAGAATAAAACTTTTTGCCAGTAGACCTGTAAACAATTAGGAAACTGATATGAATCCATGTTTCTGAAGGTGTGTTGTACTTTAGCCCTGCCAAGTACCACACAGCTTCTCACTCACTCTCCCCAGGTGGAATGAGGTAGAGAAAGGTAAAAGTGCAAGAACTCATGGGTTGAGATAAAGACAGTTTATTAGGTAAAGCAAAAGCTGCATGCACAAGCAAACAGAACAAGAATATTTGCTACTTCCCATCAGCAGACAGATGAGGTTCAGCCACTTCCAGGAAAGTAGGGTTCATCACACATTTCTTGGGAAGACAAATGCCATTATTTCAAATGTTCTCTCACTTCTTTCTTTATCCCAGCATGATGGTATGGGACATCCCTTTGATCAGTTCAGCCATCTGTCCTGGCTGTGTCCCTTCCCAGTTTCTTGTGACCCCCAACATCCTAGCTGGCAGGGCAGCATGAGAAGCTGAAAACTCCTTGGCTCAATATGAGCCCCGCTTTGCAACAACTATAAACATTGGTTTATAGAAAATCCTGTTATCACCACTACTTTTATCAAAAATCCATCATACAAGCCTCTACAAAGAAAATTAATTTTACCCCAGCAAAACCATGACAAAGTGTGAGATGTCTGTTGCACTGCAGTGTGAGTTTTTTTTGACTACCTGTATCATGTGACATCAAGCTTTGTCCATTGAGTTTTTGCAGCCTATGTCACTTAAGAGTGTTTTTTTCATTTTTCCGTTTGCTGGTAAAGTCATATTGGCAAAAGCACTTGAATAGATATTGTATTAGCAAACTTTATTCTTGAGCATGAATATATCTTATTAATTTTTGACTATTTGATGTTAGCTAAATCCACAAAAGAACTGTTTCCAAGATGTATCTAAACATACTGGTTTGTTGCTATAGTTCTATTGGTATGACTACTTCTACAATTCCTTTTCATTATACATAGGAGCTCAGAAGAAAATTGGTGTCTGTTGTCTTCCTCTCACATTCAAATTTCATAGCTTATATCAATAAACCAGTGAACAACCTCTCAACTTGAACTAGCAATGAACTAGCATTTTACCTCAAATGATTTCAAGTTGTAATGAACAGTTGATAGCTGAAAAGAAAAATAGAAGAAAAGCCAAAATGTTAGTCTACTGTAGACTAAAATCCTCAGAAATATTTTCCCCTTCTCTGTTCTTCTTGATTACAGCCCTTGAAGTCCTTGTTGAGTATGAACCATTTTCTTGACACTACCATGTAAAAATATCACTTAGGAAAAATAAATGTATCTATTTACATAGCTCAGCTCTTATCTTTCTAAGGTTCTTAGGAAAGTAGGGCTAGTTTTATTTTTTATTTTGTCATCTTTTCTGAAGTCATATAAAATTTCTTTTATGTTTTTCCTCTGAAACACTGGTGGATATGGTAAACTTTCATTCTCTTTTGAAAAATGTATAAGGTCGGTATGAAAAAAAAAACACAACATCTGTAAGGCCTGTGCGTTGATATGAGTCATGTTGTCTAAGAAAAAATCTGAGTGCTATTAGCATTCTCTTATGTATGTTCAAGTTTAGAAAAGCTTTAATGTTTGTTCAGTTTTTCTTAGGCCTTGAGATTTAAGCATGGATTACAATATTCTATACATTTTCTACATTTTCTAGAAATGGGCTGCTGCAGGGAAAGGTGACTCCATCCCAGACAGACCCAACACAATAGTTTTTTGTTTGTTTGTTTGTTTGTTTGTTTGTTTTTGCATCTCCTGGGAATGAAATGGTGAATTTGAGCCATGCTGGTGATAGACTCTGAAATATATATATATATTTAAAGCATAATTTCTTTATGAATTTAAAAGGCTGTAAATGTTTGAATGCTCTCTGAGGATATATTTATAAGATTTGTAAGCAATTAATAGCACCTACAGAAATAATAAAGTGTCATGAATAAGACAAGTGCCAGTCCTCCATAGATCACTTGGGCCCAATGAAATGAATATTATTCACCATGGAATAGTTCTATTAAATAGTTTTGAATCGGTTAGGTTTGGATATATTAAGAATGGTTTATTGCATCATTGGCCACTACAAGCAATATGTTCATATCTCAAACCTTGGTCAAGAATTGTTTATGATGTTTCTTCTTATTTTCTTTGGCATTATTGTGTCTGTTTCATCAACATGACACCAGATGTAAAATTGTGGGAAATTACCAGAATGGAAATTGGGTGGAAAGAGGATTCAGACTTTCTCCTAGTGAATTCTAAAAAAGCAGAAGCAATGTTTATCCACAGCAAATATGGAAGATATTTCATAATCTGCTTTTCAAATGGAACTTGTGACATGGTCCTGGAAAGTTCTATTGTACTGAGCAAAAATTGGACTTTAGCAGAGAAAGCCCAATTGCATTCATATATTTTCTATCAATAGGTCAGGAACACTGAAAAATATGAAAGAAAAATACTTTTAAAAGCCCACTACAGTACCCTTATTGCAAACACATACAAAAATTGTTCATTCTATAACAAGGGATATTCTACACCTAACCACTCTTCCCAGTAGACCTGTTTGTTTTATTCCAGTTACACAGAATGCCATATTCTGAATTCACCTCTGTCACACACCACCCGTCTTTCTGTTTTCAAACATTAATTCACCTTAGGGCCAAATCAGACTTTTATTGTCATTATGGCTTGGACAGAAGAACAGAAAGGGCAAATTTTCAAATTTGCGTGGCCAGTAACTTACATGGCAGTTAATAAGAGTTGTAGGACCTTTCTCCCAAACCTCTGTTGTCACTAAGACCCTTGCCACTTTTTAAATTTAATTAGTACCTTTGTCCTTGTTCATATAAGAGAAATAATATTGATGGCATTGGAATGCATTCAAATTGGACTTCACAGATTTGTCTCTCTTGGGGCATCTGTGCTAGGTATGAAGTGCAGTCTTCAGGACCAGCTGGAATTTTGGACCAGTGTCCTAAATGGGACTAGCTTATCTGTCACTGTTTAGCAGCATAAGAGCTTTTATCTGGCTAGAAACATCCATTAAAAAAACACTGATACAGAGAAGACATTTTGTTCTCTGATGAACCTTTTGTTCATCTCAACTTTCTGAATATATTTTAGGGCCAGTTGTTTTTAATATTTTCTTAAATGATCTGGATGCAGTACTCAAATACATATTAAATAAGTTTGCTGACTACACTAAATTAAGGGAAGCCGTTGACTCCCTAGTGGGTAAAGAATCTCAACAAATTAGAGGATTAAGCAAACACCAACTATTGGATACTTAGTGAGAGCGAGTACTGGATTCTATACCTGGAATGGGGTAATCATGAGCATATATACAGACTGGGAAATGACAGGCTGCAGGGCAGTCCCACAGAAAGGGATCTAGGGGTTCTGGTTAACAGGTTGAGTATGAGTCAACAGTGTGCCCTGGTAGCCAAAAAGGTCAACAGTATTCTATTGTGCATCAGGCACAGCATTGATAGCCAGTCAAGGGAAGTAAATGTTCT
The DNA here is from genome assembly GCF_963932015.1 of Anas acuta. NCBI lineage: Eukaryota > Metazoa > Chordata > Aves > Anseriformes > Anatidae > Anas > Anas acuta. The sequence goes on along the minus strand of NC_088981.1, from coordinate 79,298,811 downwards.
GCTCAATTGTCCTGTGATTGTGCTGTGGACTCGAGGTAAGACGGCACCTGTGATGGTGTGGATTCACCTCTAGTACTGTGTGCAGTTTTGGGTGCCACAACATAAGGACATAAAACTACTAGAGAGCATCCAAAGGAGGGCAAGCAAGATGTTGAGGTCAGGATATACGAGGAGTTGTTGAAATGGCCACTTGGTGTGTTCAGCCTAGAGAAGAGAAAACTGACAGGAGACCTCATGGCACCCTACAGCTTCCTCGTGATAGAAGTGGAGGGGGAGGTGTTGATCTCTTCTCTTTGGTGACAGCAACAGGACCTTAGGAAATGGCATGGAGCTGTGAGAGGGGAGGTTCAGGCTGTATATCAGGAAAAGTTTCTTCACCAACTGGAACAGGCTTGCTAGGGAAGTGGTCATGGCACCAAGGCTGCCAGAGTTCAAGAAGCATTAGGACCGTGCTCTCAGATACATGGTCTGATTTTGGGGTAGTCCTGTGTAGAGACAGGAGCTGGACTTGTTGAGGAAGTGTTGACCCCTTCCAAGTCGGGATATTCCATGATTTTGTGATTCTATGACATGAAGGTGATATAAATCTGTATTGGTGGACTTAGATGTCAGAGAGAATTCAAAACACTGATCTATGTTTGAATATACCTGTTTAAGTGGAGTAATGCCTGTATGACATGGGCCAACTCAGAGATCTTTATGAGAACCTGTGCCTGGCAAAGCTGAGCACAATCTGCCAAGGTGGCATGACTGAAACTTGCAGTGGGAAACATTCAAAACTTTTTTTTTTTTTTTTTTTTTTTTTTTTTTTTTAAGGTTTGTGGAGCTCTCTGGTTCTCTCCGCTGTCAGAGGAGAATTTGAAGAAAAAGGTCTCTTCACATCCTCCTTGATAGGCTGTAGAAGCTTTTCAAATGTAAAAAAATGTTGTGGGAAGGAAAACCTAGCAAAGCCTGGTGAGCTTAGCAGGAGCTTTAAAGAGATTATATCCAAAGTTCACAGGCAGACTTAGCAAAAGTTGAACTTGACTGTTATCTTGAAAAGCTTTCGAAGGCAGGGATCATCAACACCACCATGGCTCTCTTCTCTGGCAAACAATTTCAAGCAGCTTTAGGTATCAGATAGTATAGCCTGGGGACTCAAGAAAGAATTTTTGTGACTGCTGTTTCTTTATAGGTTTCTGATTCAGAAGCAAAGTTTACTACTGCTACATCTAGAGGAAGAAAAATTGCAGTTAGATACTGAAGATGTATAAGGTCATTCTCTCAGTGTAGTCCATATTATTTTCAGTTGCAACAAGAGTAAATCTGAAATTACTATTTATTTTTTTTTTCTAGATCTAACTAAAGCAATAGGTGTGTTTGGTACCTCACAGTGGCTTGGTGAGTACATGAAATAAAATCTTGGATTTCAGCTTGTTCAAAGGGAAAACAAAAAACCAAAACAAAACAACAACGACAAAAACAAACAATACCACCACGACACCTTTTTTGACAGTCTTATTATAAACATCAAAGACCGACTGAGTATGTTATCTGAAGTGATCGCTTAATGTTTTTTTAGTATTTGGTTTGTGGGACAAGTGACTGGGCAATGTTCCTTTCAAAAGACTGGCAGTCAGAAAATGCTAATACTGTATGATTTGCTAAACAAGCTCTTTTTAAAGTCCCCTGTGTTTTGGAAAATGAGAGATGAGGTTCATGGTCTTCATCCCTGGAAAGAATGAATAATGTATAATATTATTATGCCTGTCTACTGCAGTGGTATGCACTACCACAAGCTGCCAGACCAGCAATGTGGGTGACACAGCTGTCTTAAATGGCAAACACTTATATAGTTCTATATAAGATCACATTCTTCCAGACTACTAGCCTGTTACTAGTATTAAATACAGTTTTTAATCAGTTAGTCAAGGCAAAGGTCAACAGTAAAGATTAATTTGATGGTTTTAGCTTTTTTTTTTTTTTTTTTTTGCTATGTTGCATGTTATAAAACCAGTGCCTCAAGTGAGATTTCATGAGTATCTGAGAGTCAGATGGAAGCTCATTATATTCAGTTTGATCAAGCTCTCTCATAACTGATAACCTCTGCTCAAGCATTTTGGAGAATAATAACAAGAGTGACATGACAGTTCTGAAGAACATTTGCAGACTCAAGAAAATGTAAATTTTCTTATCTTTAATTTATTCTATTACATCAAAAATGTATGTAAAATTCAGTAATTTTAAGGGAAGAAAATAAAGTCATGATCTAATGCATCTAGATGGTGCATTTTTATTTTTTTTTAATGTATATTCTGTTGTAGTGGCAAGAAGCTATCCCTAGCAACCATGCTGGACAGTGTATTTGACAGCTACATTCTCAGTATCTGTTAAGAAATTGACATGTTCATTTTAGGAAAAGGTGAAGACTACCTGACCTCTAGAAGCAAAGATTCATACAAACACTTCCTCTGCCTTCCATTACATGCTGCTTTACCAGATCTCATATTTGCCAGTACTCAGAACAAAGACATGATGCCTAGGCTGTTTTTCATTATTAACCTAGTCACTAGAATTTAAGCTGCAGTAAGTAACTTCTGTTCATTTTTATGATGTTTATACTCAATCTACTACAAGGAAAAATGTTGAGACAATAAGTTTTCCATGCTTATCTTAGCATTTATATAGTTTATTCATTGTTAAAATCAATGTGTACTCATAACTGGATGTATGACAAGGCTAGCACACACAGTAACAGATCAAAGGAGGCATTTACCTAAGTCTGTACATTTGGGTAAGACATAAAAAGCTATGGTGGTAAATTTTCCAAATGATAATTTTAAACTAATTTTTCAAGTGCAGATTTATATAAATACCCTTGAAAGTCTAGTACAAGGACAAAATATTAAAATATGTAACTAATGAAATATCTCAAAGTGCTAAGAATACGATAGGTACATGATAATGTAGCTGCTTGCACCTGTAGTTATCTTATCTATTTTAATCTATTTCAGTGTGAACTAACAGGTAATTCAGACGTCTTTTAACAAACTGGGACTAAACATATGAATCAGTAGTCTGTCCATGACAATAAGAAATCTGAAATGTTGTATACTAAATGTATAGAATAAAACACAGATCCATTTCTTAGTCTTTATCCAAGAACCAAACCATATTTTACAGAAGTTAAGTATGAGCTAAATCCTGTTGCCATTGTAGTCTCTGAAAAGCTTACAGACTCTCACCTTTTAGTGAAAATCTTTTCACAAGCTGACAGCAAAAAGCTTTCAGATGAGAAATAAATCAGGTGCTGAATGACTGCAGTGCTACAGAAGCAAACTTTGAGATGTTTCCCATTGATTTTGATGAAGAAAGCACTTAGCGCCTCTTTGTAGTTTCATAAAGGACCGAGTGGCAATATAAAAATTACTTTGGGGTATACCTATACTTAAATCTCAGACACTGGGACACTAGAAATTTTGTTTGTTTATTTGTTTTTTAATACTTGATTGATGTCAGCATTCAGTACAGAAGGATTTTCACACAGCCAGAAAGGCACCATAATTGTTTTAGATTGAATAGTGGGTGCCTTGCAGATATGGGTACATTTTTTGTTTGTTTGTTTGTTTGTTTCTCACATAGCAAGCTACATACAATTTGTTTTGTTTTGTTCTTGATCATTAAAAAAAAAATAATTACTAGTTCTATGAACAGCTGGATCATGTTTACTTTGAATGATTTACTGTAGTGGGTTGACCTTGGCCAGCAGCTAAACACCACACAATCCCTGTCTTACTCCTCCTCTCTGCAGTGTGACAGGTGAGAGTAGTAAGTGAAGGAAAATAAACAAAAAGCCACCAACCAACCATGTGGTGATGTGGTGGAAAGGCTACACACTGTCTCCCACAGGCAGACTGATGCCCAGCCGGTCTCCAAGAAACCAAGCAAGATAATCTCCTCTTACTGCCCTGCCTGTCCCTGAGTTTTTATTGCTGAACATGATGCTATATAGCATGGAATATCCACTTGAACAATTCAGGTCAGCTGTCTTGGTAGGGTCCTCTCACAGGTTATTGCCTCACCCCTGACTACTCTTTGGGGAGAAAAAAGCATTGATGCTGTGCAAGTACTGTTCAGCAGTAGTTAAAACACTGACATATTATCAGCACTGTTTTAGCCACAAATCCAAAACACAGAACCATATGGGTATCCATGAAGAAAATTAGCTCCATCCTGGGAAGACCCAGTATATTTTCTTCCCTAGCAGAGGCACCACAGGCACTGACAATGACAAAGACAATGAACTATTCAAAACAGGATAGATAATGCAGCAGTAAGGATTGAGACTGACAGGTAGACGTGTGCTAAAAACAGCAAAATAAATAATTTTGTCTGGACTATTTATTTATTGTAGCACTATTTATTTAAGGTGCGCAACCCAATTAATTTGGATCTTAAAAGCACACAACAAAAGAAAGTAAACCCATCTTTCTTACTGAAGTCTTTGAAAATAAGTAGCCAAATTATAAGCATACTTCAAGGTTTCCATATTTCATTGAGTTTTATTTTTAAATAATAGTTCAAATGGAGTTTACTGGACACCAATATGCTTATTGAAAGCCACTGATGGGAAATGCTGAAGGTGGAGGTAATATTAGGTCAATTTGTCACATATTATTTACTTCTCCATAAACTGTGCAATTGCTGAAAACACCTATTTAGAGCTCCTACCACAACCATAAGTGTTTGAATTCAACCCTCATATAACTATATGTGTGTTATAATTATATGTGCATAGTGGGGAAAGAGGATGAATTAATGTTTCTGAATGATGTAAGGAAATTGATAACTGTACTATTCTGTTGGCTAAGTGGAACATCTGGAAGAGATGAAAACTAATGACATTTACACATAAAGATTACTTAATGAGTGCTTCAAGGCACACTGTCTCCTCATGGGTATTGAATGTCCTCTTCTCTAATTTAATGAGATTTTCAAAAGCGTGGTGAAAGCAATGTGGAAGCACTTGCCACAGTTCCCTGGAGGGAAGGAATGGGTCTTAATGCTTGTAACTTAAAGAAGATATTCAGCATGATTATGAAATGAATTGCACTCAATGACACATTGAATGGCAAAAAAAAAAAAAAAAAAAAAAACAGAGTGATGTGGTCTTTCTAAAAGTCACTTCCCCCGGTAATCTGAATATCTGAATTTTCTCTCCCGCATGTATATTGCGGTTCAGGAGAGAAAAAGTAGAGTTCTCCTGAGCTGTCATAAGATTTCTACGTGTCCGTTAGAGTCAGCAATGTGCGCCACTATACTGTGGAAATATGTTTATGTTGAGTTGGTTTTCTTACTAATTTATTTTCTGCAGGATGTACCTTTATGCTTGATCATGAACATGGACAACCTGGGAAGCAATTTTAAATGAAATGTCAAGTGCATCTACAAATGTATGTCCCTTACAATGTCTGTGTGTCACTGGAGAACCATATCTTAGAGTTTGGATAGTATATAAAAATAAACTAATAGCATTAAATGATAGTCATTTCAGGAGTGGTGCTGAGCTTTGTTACTTTGGGAAGGTGAAGAGACAATTATGCCTTAACAGTCAGTCTTCCCTAAAGTTTTTTGTTGCATGCAGAAAGCATGTTCTTACTACAAGACTGCATACATCTCACCAAAACTTAAATATTTTCAAATCAACGTGTCTTTGAAACATAGGATGAATTGCTTTGTTGAAGTTTTCTCTCTTGATTACAGAGGGAGCCCAGAGAGTGCCTTTGTTTAGATGTTTATTTTCCCAGATGAATGAAGATAGATGTGAAATGTGTTCATCTGACTTGTGTCACTATGGAACAATTCTAGGGCCGCATGATATGATGAAATGTGACCTTCTGTATAACCAAAAGTCTAAGAAAAATAGAGTGGTTAATGTATATAGTTCTTGTATCTTGCAAAGGAATGGTCCAGCAACTTATGTCAATAGGGGATAAGAGAACAAAGGGGTTTCAGAATAACTGCTAACTATTATGACTATTGCATGGGACACTATGCAAGTCTCTGATATGTGGCCAAGAGATTAAGGAGAAGGGAAAAAGTTGAAGGACGACTAAAAGACAAAGCTTGCATGGGACGCTGCGCAAGTCTCTGACATCCGGCCAAGATGGACAAAGAAGAAAGACAAGGAAAAAGCCTGGGAGGAAGACTACAAGCCTTCAACATGAGAGACCCCCAGAGGGATCACCAGAGACTGATACACATTTGCCAGTGGAAGGGTTCAGATTCTGGGAACTAATTATAATAACCCTGCCTTTTCTAGAAGTAGTAATGAATATGTATTAGCCTAGGAGCATAAAAACCATCCGCCTGATGTAACTTGTGTGCGTCTCGGTGGAGCAGAGACTGCTGGTGCACCCAGCGCTGTTTGCTTACCTCTATTCATTTAATAAATTGTAAACTTTGATCGTAATCCTATTTGGGACTTAGCCATTTATTACAGTAGACAACATGAATCCAATCTCTAATGTCTTCTGGTATAGTTTGACTGAGATCTTTCTTATACTGTCTTAATCTTTTTGCTCTCTGGATGGCAGATTTTGTAGAAAGCCCTTGCTTTTGAATATGGGTATGTTCAAAGGGCAAGAGTTTCTCATGTGCTCTTATAATATGCCTATACGGTGAATTTGAAGGCTGTGTGCAAGAAAAAGCTGCTTTCCTCCCGTCCCCCCCAAATTATTTTTTCTTCATAAACAACTAAACCTTCTAAATGAGTTTTTTTGTTTGTTTGTTTGTATGTACATATATATATATTTACAAAAAATCCTAGTAAGATTAGACAAAGCTGGTCAAAAGGCAAATGCAAATTATTTCAGAGCCAAAGCAGCACATAAAGATGTATCATTTGGCAGAGTAAGACGCCCTGCAGGCTGAGCTCTGTTTGGGGATATAGATGATTAAGGGTCTGCTTGTTGCTGTGCTGGTCTAGACTGATTAAATAAGGGTTTGAAACTAATCTTCTGTTAGCTTAGCAAAGTTCCCCAGCCAACCAGCTGTGTGCAGAAACACCCTTGTTTTTCTGAATCTAGAAAGAAAATTGTGTCTGTCTGACAACAAATTTGCTGACACATCTATTTTTACTTTAAAGGAAAAAAAAAAAAAGTTGATTCCACAACAGAACCATCATGTTAAAGATGGTCCTTTAGGAAGATCACCTTGGAGCCTGCCTGAATTATCACACTAGTGACTAAGGAGTATAAGAAACTTATTTCTCCTCTTTCCTTTGATAACTGAAGATCCTGGAAAAATTCACAAGTCAATTTCCTCTCCTAAATCAGATAATAATGTTTTTTAAATGCTAGGATTTCTTGTGGAACAGCAATTCTGTAGATGAGCAGGCTCCTAGAAATTCTGTGTTAAGAGGATTTTGCAAGACTGGATGCAGCAATACACAGCAGCTGGTCTAGTACAGAGATTCTTGGAACTACAGTAACTGCAATAAAAATTACATATATTAAAGATGCTTGGGAAAGAAAGAAATTAGATATATTACATTATATCCTTTGAAGCAATATGCCAGACCAGGATAATATTAAATGTCATCTTTTCCATTTGACAAAAGTAGTGATAGATTCAAACAAAAAGAAAACCTTAAGCCCATCACTGATCTATAAAATATATATTTCAGCTACAAATTAAACATTTTTTGCATTTTTTTTTCCATTTATAATACCTATTTAATATTTCTCAGAAAACAGGACTAAGAAGGATGCAAAGGTCTCCTAAGATCATCACATTATTACTTTTGCAGCATTTAGTGTCATTTTCCTGTGCAGTATGTATTGATACTTAATAGATTTGCTCTCTTTTCACCTCTGTCAAGAACGTTCTTCTTGGATGTTTAGTCCTGTATAAGCAAATTTATTCCATGGTAGCTTTCTCTTTTGCTTCTCTCTCAGACAGATATCTGTGCCCTATAGATGTATTAACATTTGGTATATTATGTACCTACATTGTTTTATTATTTATTTTATTATTGTATTGATTTGTAAAGTCCTTGATTCAGAGACAGTTTACTTACTGGTTTGTCCAGCACCCAGCACCCAGCTGATGTATACACAATGAAATTAAGTCTTTAAAGAAAACAGTTAATTTTTAAGCATCCAATTTAATATACAATTAATGGACATGCAAATCAGGAGATGCTGAGCATCATCATTAAATAGTATCAGCCTTAAAATTACTGGTGTAGGTAATGCTGATGACAGTAACTAGCTGGAGTTCTGACCACTGCTCTGCTTTTTCTTCTCTGAGACATGAGGTGATGTATTTCCAATAACTTGGACTTCTTGAAAGACTCATAACTCCTTTTGAGACCTCAGCAGAGCCCAGAACTTAGATAACCTCTATTATCCAAATTGGTGATCCAAATATTGCTTCAGCATACTACTAGGTTTACATTTCTTGTCTAGAAACAGCACTGATATCTATGTTCTTAGGTTTCTTACATGTAGGTAATCTATCTCATGTAACAGTGCTTTTGCTCCAGTCTAAGGCCAAAGGTGTTAATGAGGTGAAAGCTTTCTTTCTTTCTTTCTTTCTTTCTTTCTTTCTTTCTTTCTTTCTTTCTTTCTTTCTTTCTTTCTTTCTTTCTTTCTTAATTTTTTCCCCAGAAGTGAGCTCTGCTGACATTTGCTATAAGAGTCTGTGAAAAATAAATGAAAAATGAAAGCAAAAAAATATCTTTTTGCAACATGTATCAATCTTCAGGTAGGCTTTGATCTCTTTAAGGGTATTCACGGTCTAAATGATTACCACACTTTTATAGAAATAACCAAAACCTGGATTTGAAATAATTGACACCAAAGGGAAAACATATTAAATACAGTAATCTCTACCCACCACTTAATTTCTTTTCCCAGTGAATTATTTTTTTTTTTGCCAACATTAAAGGTAAACTAATTTTTTTTTTTTTTTTTTTTTCTTGAAAACCAGGGATTTAGCCAAAGTAAAGACAATACATTATGAAAGCAGACTTCTACACTATTCACAAGGAGGACACCTAACAAAGATGTAAGGAAAAAAAAAATTATGTCAAAAAAACAAGTTGCCTTATGCATTTTTTTGTTATCTTTTTTTTGGGAGATTTTTCTTTTTTAGTTCTAAGTCGTAAGTGAAAATGAAAACCAAACCAAAACAAAAAAAAACCTGTAGCACACTTTTTATTCAGGTACAGCTTCAGAAAGTGCAAGAAAGATGTATTTACCTCTTATAAATTTGCTTTTTGCAAAACTTGTTGAGACTTTGTGGCAATGTAATTTCTCCTTTACATTTCTGGAAAGAACTTTTGATTAAAATAGTCAGTGGGAAAATAAAAACATGGAGGACTTGCTTGTACTGGTTTGGGAAGATTTTATAACAGAGGAAGGTATTTATTCTTGCAGCCTCTGTTAAATTTCATGGGCCAGATCACATAATGCTGTGCAAAAAAAACAGCAGTGTGATGCCCAGAGTTAATCAGAAGAGTATGGCATGTAGCTCTTTGCTAGAGATATAGATGCTGAATGAAGCAGATCTCTGAAAATTCCCTGCCTAAGAACAATTTCTAAACAAGCAGGGGAACATAAGGCATCTAAGAGCCCCTGTGGATTGTTGGGACTGACAGAGGCATCTGCAATGGGGCTCAGGCTTTCTTGATTGCTCTGTCGACTCTGGTGGTAAAACTTCTCCCTCCTGGGCCCACACCTTCCACAACACCATCATAATAACATTGTCTATAAAGACATGATATGACAAAGCATTGAGATGCATCAACTATGTGCCAGAATTCCTTTTAAAATGAATACCGACATCATCAGTGTTCAGCTGAAGATAAATTCTTCATAGGTATGTCAGAGGGTACTGAGGTGATAGGTAAATTATTTTTACTTTTTCCCCTTTTTCTGTTCATCCATACTTGAAACCATGACCATTTAGGTGGCAGGGAGCTACTGTGTAAGAACAGAAATTCAAAGCCTTTTACCTAAACCTAGATAGAGAACTAAAAATGGGATAGTGATAATTGAATCACATCCAATTCAGATAGTAATATGAATGCCTTTATTCAGCGCTAATGCCTAGATTTCACTTCTCTAAAAGAAAAGCAGTAGCCCCTAATATTAGTATTTGACATAGTAGCTTGCAATTCATTTGGGATCTTGATTCCATTTTTACAGGATATTCTTCATCCTTGCCCACTTCAGCCAAGAATAAGAACAGCTTATTGAAGATGCCACAGAAGAGGTGGTTGAATCAGTCACCTTGGAAAAGTGTTCAGGCTTAAGGCAGGTTCATCTGTGGTCAGGCATTGCATCATATTTTATTTCACGTACATCTCATTCACTGATTACAAAAAAAAAAAAAAGACAAGAAAAAAAGAAAAAAAAAAGTAGTGTTGAGATCAAAACATGTATCAGAGGTAAATCCAGCTGTTGGAATGGGGGACACCTGAAACCATTTGCCTCTGACTGCAATCTCCATGTTACACAACATTTGAAGTTCAGAAAAATCCACAGATTCACAGATTAAGCCTTTTTTCCAATAATTGTTAAAGCTCTCTTAGTAGATAGAAATATAATATTGAGCTCATTGTCATTCTACTTAGATGTTAAAAACAAAGAAGAAAAAGGAATAAAGTTCAATGTAAGTTTTGAGAGATTTCCAAAGAGAAAACGTGATTATAACTTCTCTTTTCCAAAGGGTCAGTTGTTCATTGAGGCAGTCTCTGAGGGTGACAATACATTTTTATACCAATTTGTTACCTAAATTAAATCCATTTAGCCTGTTATTTAGTGTGCAGCTGCAGAACTGATGTGTTTTATTTTATTTTTATTTTTTATTTTTTATTTTTTTTAACAGAGGGGAAAAAGAAAACTATGTGGAGGTTAAAATCACATCAGAATCCTCTAAAGATGTTGCTCATGATAGAAACTGTTCCTTACAAGAGGAACAATAATCTAAGCAGATCAAAGTACTCTCCTTTGTTACAAATATTACATTGGTTGGTTAAAAACACAGCAATACAGAAATACTCCATTACACAGATATATCATTTCCTTTACATTTATTCTGTTTTTCTGACAATGTGGTTTCTCTAAATCAGGTCTAAGTACATACATACAGTACATTCATACAGGAACCACTTTGTCATGATACAGATAATGTTGTCCTAATTATGAAATTGCTTAGTTTCTCTTTTATATGTTGGTGCTAGTATTATTTTATATGTTTATACAGTTTATTTAATGTATTTAAAAAGTTTGGCCATTCCATCAGGCATAAGAAACAATATGAACAAGATAGATGACGATGTGCAAAATACTTACTGGAGAAAAGCAAAAAAAAAAAAAAAAAATTTAAAACATAAGATGAAATATGAACAGCTCTACTTCCCAATTAATCTAGCTAGAAGCATCTTCAAAAGTTCTTGAAACATTGGTCTATTTTTTATCCTTTTATTACTTCATAATCCAGACTGAGTATCAACATACTGTATTAACTAGAGACATCATTTGTGTCAAGATTATAAAATGGAATCCTAGCTGGTAAACCCTCCACATCTACCAATGGTTTTGATATACAAAATCATTTAGATAAATGATAAACAAATAGATAAACAAATTTATTTGCCTGAAGGTCCTGATTTTTTTCCTGTTTCTATACGTAGCATTTATATATTCTGAGAGTTATAATGAGGAGACACCAAAAGCTGAAGTCCAATTTTTGCTGGCCTTCAAATGACCACACTCTTCCTATTATTTTGCTCCCTTTTTTGTTTTGCACTAAAGTGTATTTTTGTTTTGTTTTGTTTTGTGTTTTTTTTTGTTTTGTTTTGTTTTGTTTTGTTTTGTTTTGTTTTCCTTCTCCTTGTTTTCCCTTCAGTCTCTTTGCTTTTGATTGATTTTCTAAATTGCACTTCAGCTTTTGGTGTCTCCTCATTATAGCTCTGTCATCTTTTCTTTTTTTTTTTTTTCCTTTTTTTATTTTTTATTTTCAAAGAACAGCATCTATATGTCAGAGAATAATAGTGCTGGATTATTCTTATAACAATGCTCATATCTCCTTTTATACAACCTGGTGCAATCTTATATGTGAAGACTGTACAACTCATTTACTTCCAGTTGCACTCTGTTATCTTACTTTAAAACCTGTCAACTCCATTTGGCATCTTTAAATCTGCACAAGAGTAAATGCACAGTATTTATAATTTTTATCAATGTACACACTCACAAACAGGCATATCATGAAGTCATGTTTTCTGTGGGCAATAGACATGGAATTAAATCAAAGGGGTGCCAGGCTGTAAGGTGATGCTACAATTAATAGCATTAGACTGACCTTTTGGCACCATACACAGAGACTATAGGTGCTAGCAGTTACTGGAATGAATTTGGATTAGTTACGAAGGCTCATAGTTCTGCCCTCTGACAGAGTTGTCGGATGGCTGGTAAATCCCAAACTCTTACAGTTTGGTTGCAATTATAAATAATTTCCTCTTTCTGCTGCTGAACACCGACACTGGGGAGTATGGGGAGACCTCAGATTAAAATTCAACACCACTTGTTCCTTATTTCTCTCTACTGAAATGAAAATTTTGAGATATTTTCTGAAAAGATTCTTGACCCATCAGTATTTCACTGAGGTGTTATTGCTAGTCACTTTAATAAGTCTTTCTTGTATAGTGTAATAGTTTCAACCTTGAAAGAACTCAGTGGGGAATGTCGTAGCACCCTGTCAGGCATCTCTGCACCTTTTTATCATAGAAAACACTGCTTTGTAATGATAACTCACTGCTTTTGTGTAGTTCAGGAGAAAACAGTAGCAAAAATACTACTCACAACAACTACCTTCCTTCCCGCCCCTTGGAATTCTTCATCCGTATACAGGCTTCTGTTCTTTTTGCAGATATGATCACATATTGAGGCAATTCCCTTTCAGCAGAGAATCATGCTGTTAGAAAGGGCCTAACTCTTCATTGCATCCCTGAATTTTCTCTGTTGCTGAAAAACAGGTGAATTTTTGCACATTTTTTTTTCAAATTTTCTCATCAGTTCCTCTCTTATGAAGAGCTCCTCTCCTATGATATGGCTATAAGAAATATGTTTTCCTCAGAAATGTCTTTTTGATTTCAACTAATCTAGCAAATTAGAGTTTAAACTGCAAAATTAAATTAATTTGTTCATCTACGTGCTTAGTGTAATTATATTTTGACATATCTGAAAAAAGAAGCATCTAAGTTGTGTAAAAAAGAAAGAGAAGGATTCAAGTTCTTTCTGATTTGTAAACAATGTTGGGATCTGCAATCTGACAGTCTTTCTGCCAAAAGCTCCAGTTTAAGTAATTAACATTTCCTTCCATCCATATTAAGAAAACAGAATTGTTTTAAATAACACTTTATTTAAATATTAATTATTTAAATGTTCAGTAATAAATAATAATATATTCCTAATCTTATACAAATAAATAATACCAGAAATTATATTTAAATAATATATATATATAATTAAATTAATGCAAGGCAAGGAAATCTAAACTCAAGTTGAAAGTATATTATTTGTATTCAATTTAAAATAACATAAGCCAAAGAATAATGCTAGAATAGGAAATAGTCATGGGAGGTACAGGGATGATAAATTAATTATTTTGAGGACATTATACTTTGTTTGTTTGTTTGTTTTTAAGTCCTCTTTCATATCAATCATCAAAAACAGACACAATAACATACCTCTGGAAGAAATAGTTTCTTTAATTCTTAAAGCTTTAAGAAATTTAATGTAAATTTTTATTAACTTCTTAAACATTTCTTTGACCAGATCTGAAAGGTGTTGGCATATTAAAAACTAAGCAATACAGGTAACCTGACCATAAAGATCAAGCAGATGAGGCCTTCTACAGAGAGATAAAAGCAGTCCTTCCAAAGTTACCTTCCAAAGCACTGGCCTTCATGGGGAGACTTCAACCACTCTGGCATCTGTTGGAGGGACATAGCAGGGCATAGGCAATCCAGAAGGTTCCTGGAATGCACTGATGGTGACTTCCTTTTTCAAATGACAGAGGAGCCTATGAGGAGAGGCTTTATGCTGCATTCTCACCAACAAGGAAGGGCTGGTGAGGAATGTGAAACTAAAGAGCAGTCTTGGATGTAGTGACCATGAAATGGTGCAGTTTTGGATCCTGAGGGGAGTGAAGAAGGAGCACAGGATGTATGCTACCCTGGACTTTGTGAGAGCACACTTTGGCTTCTTCGGAGATCTGCTTGATAGAATACTATGGGACAAAGCCCTGGAGGGAAGAGGGGTCTGAGAAACCTGGTTAATATTCAAGGAGCACCTACTCCAAGCTCAGGCGCAAGGTATTCCAAGGAAGAGTAAGTTAGGCAAAAACACCAGGAGGCCTGCTTGGATGAACAAGGAGCTCCTGGACAAACTTAAGCAGAAAAAGGAGGCTTACAGGGAATGGAAGCAATAGCAGATAACCCAGGAAGAATAAAGAGAAATTGTCTGTGCAGATGGGGATCAGCTTAGGAAAGCTAAAGACCTATTAAAATTAAATTTGGCCAGGAATCATGGTCAAGGGTAACGAGAAAGGCTGCTATAGGTATGTCAATCATAGAAGGAAAACTAGGGAAATTGGTGCTTTCTGTAAGGAAACAAGAAACCTTTAGTTACAAGAGATGAGGAAAAGGCGGAGGTGCATAATGCCATCTTCGCCTAAGCCTTAGAGGCAATACCGGTTGTTCTCTGGATACCCAGGACCCTGAGATGCTGGAAGGGGATGGGGAGCAGGATGTGGCCCTCACTATCCATGAAGAAATAGTTGGTGACCTGGTATGGTACTTGGATGTGCACAAGTCGATGATCCAGATAGGATCCACCCAAGGGTACTGAGAGAACTGGCAGAGGAGCTGGCCAAGCCACTTATCATCCTTTATCAACAGTCCTGGCTATCGGGGGAAGTCCCAGTTGACTGGCGGCTAGCAAACGTGACACCCATCTACGAGAAGGGCCGGAGGGCAGACCCAGGGAACTACAGGCCTGTCAGTTTGACCTCAGTGCCAGGGAAGCTCATGGAGCAGATTCTCTTGAGAGTCATCACACAGCACTTGCAGGGCAAGCAGGCAATCAGGCCCAGTCAGCATGGGTTTATGAAAGGCAGATCCTGCTTGATGAACCTGATCTCCTTCTATGACAAAGTGACGCGCTGGGTGGATGAGGGAAAGGCTGTGGATGTGGTCTACCTTGACTTCATCAAGGCTTTTGACACCGTTTCCCACAGCATTCTCCTCAAGAAACTGGCTGCTCTTGGCTTGGACTGGCGCACGCTTCGTTGGGTTAGAAACCAGATGGATTGCCGGGCCCAAAGAGTTGTGGTGAATGGAGTCAAGTCCAGTTGGAGGCCGGTCACTAGTGGCGTTTCCCAGGGCTCGGTGCTGGGGCCGGTCCTCTTTAATATCTTCATCGATGAACAGGATGAGGGCATTGAGTGCACCCTCAGTAAGTTTGCAGATGACACCAAGCTAGGTACGTGTGTTGATCTGCTTGAGAGTAGGAAGACTCTGCAGGCAGATCTGGATAGGCTGCAGCAATGGGCTGAGGTCAACTACATGAAGTTCAACAAGGCCAAGTGCCGGGTCCTCCACCTGGGGTGCAATAACCCCAAGCAGAACTATAGGCTGGGAGTTAATTGTTTGGAAATCTGCCAGGCAGAGAAGGACCTGGGAGTGATGGTGGACAGTCGGCTGAAAATGAGCCAGCAGTGTGCTCAGCTGGCCAAGGCCAACAGCATCCTGGCTTGCATAAGAAACAGTGTGGCCAGCAGGGCTAGGGAGGTGATCGTCCCCCTGTACTCGGCTCTGGTGAGGCCGCACCTCGAGTACTGTGTTCAGTTTTGGGCCCCTCGCTACACGAAGGACATCGAGGTGCTTGAGCGGGTCCAGAGAAGGGCGACGAAGCTGGTGAGGGGCCTGGAGAACAAGTCCTATGAGGAGCGGCTGAGGGAGCTGGGCTTGTTCAGCCTGGAGAAAAGGAGGCTCAGGGGCGACCTTATTGCTCTCTACAGGTACCTCAAAGGAGTCTGTAGTGAGGTGGGGGTTGGTCTGTTCTCCCACGTGCCTGGTGACAGGATGAGGGGGAATGGGCTTAAGTTGTGCCAGGGGAGTTTTAGGTTGGATCTTAGGAAGCACTTCTTTACCGAAAGGGTTGTTAGACATTGGAACAGGCTGCCTAGGGTAGTGGTGGAGTCAGCATCCCTGGAAGTCTTTAAAAGACGTTTAGATGTAGAGCTTAGGGTTATGGTTTAGTGGGGACTGTTAGTGTTAGGTCAGAGGTTGGACTCAATGATCTTGAGGTTTCTTCCAACCTAGACAATTCTGTGATTCTGTGATCTTATCTGGAATAGCAGTTTTAAATAAGTTAATTAGGTATATAATTAATTAGGTGTATGTTAGTCATGGTACTGTTTAGTGAATAAGCTTTTTGAACTATATAGATGAAGAGATTTTAGAATGGTCAAACTTTTGAATGCAAAAGGCTGCACAAGACTGTTCTATAGAAACAATGGTTCTTTAGTCATCCCTTAGAAACACTACTGAGAGGGAAGCCATACCTAATATCTGCAGCTGTCTAAAGAAGCCTTTGCATATAGAGTGCTTTCTTTTTTATTCTTCTAATTCCCTCTACTTCCCTCTTCCCTGTTTTAAGGGAATTTAGTATGAAGACTAGAAACTAACCTGGGTTACTTAGAGTTTATTTGAATAGTGCTAAAGCTGAAAAGGCAAGCTTTTCCTGAAGGTTGTTTCTTAAACCTGCAGCTTTCTGATTATAATTCCTTCCTCTTATCACTATCATTAGAAGCCACTCTGCGAAGAAAGATGAAAAGTAAGTGGGTACCATGTATTATTTCATTGAGAATCCCTGGAGCACACAGAAGATGGGAGGAAAGTCAAATAACTTGACAGATATCAAGTCCATAACTTTCTCCATTTTACCCTTCTTCGTTTTCCTCTACTCGCCTAGTTGAGATAAACAGACCTAGCATGCACATGGAGAAGAGCTCTCAAACTCATGGAACATCCAATTTGATTTTGCTTTATTATAAAATCTAGATGAGAATATAAGACCAGAATACTAATCAGTCAAATGGGGGCTCTTTTTAGCTGAGATAGAGAGAAAAAAAAAATAAAAGTATTTGTGAACCAATGCTGAGATGTTTTTTACACAAATTGCAAATTCAAGCTTTGTATGAAAAACAGTTCAGTAATAATATATCATCCTAGAATAGGTTTTTAAAACCTTATGGCTAGAGTACTACTAAGTTTGCAAAGATAAACCCTTCAATATTAGTGAAATATTTTTGACTCAGCAACTTTAATTAACATTTGTTTATTTCCTATCACTGTAATGAAAGTGATCATGTAACATTTTTTTTCCCCCTGTGGGACTCCATCATTATCTGATGCTCAGAGTACCATGCATTTGACAGTGTATTATCTATGTTTTAAAAAAAAATCATTAATCACATATGAGATGTTGGAGTAAGCAATAGCAGTGATAGAGTAGTCACCTTTTATTTGGACAGATTTATTGAAGTTTACTGTCTGTGGTGAACCAAAGATGTCCCCATGCAAATTTCCTCATAATAGTTTTAAGTTTGGCAGTTATAAAAAAATGAAAACCCAGATCCTATGATAGATATCCTATGATATCCTACAATATTTTCCAGGTGTATTTCATTAACTATTAATATGCCAATGAACAGCCAATTATAGTAATCATTGTCTTGGTATCAGATTTTTTTTACATACAAACAAGTCTCATTATTTTTTGAAGAAGCCTCTGGAATGAATTGTACAAAGTATGCTAATACATTGTAGATGGTAATAGGTTTAGCCAAATGAAATATATATTTAGTGTTTAAAAGTTTTTGAAATCTCCTCATGAAAATTATACTGTGTTAAATCAATCAGGTTTTTTTTTGTTTTGTTTTGTTTTTTTTTTAGCCAAGAGGGTTGATTAGAAATGTGGAAAAAAAAATGAGGCATAATTAAAACTTACATATTAAATGATTCCAATTTCTAAGGGTGTAAGAAAATAACTATAGTATCTAATACCATTTTTCTTCCTTTATCTTCAGAACTGCTAAAAGAGCAGTGGGAAGTAAAGGCTGTGACACTGAACTGTCATTGTAGATGAGTTCTCTTCACAGTTCTGAAAGTGATTTGCTTTCTGACCTCTTCATGTTCTTTATTTCCTTTTAGATTGTGATAGTTTATATATATATATGTGTGTGTGTGTATATATATTATTTTTTTGGTGTGTGTAATATCAGAAATATTATACCTTGATAAATCTTTTATGGATGCCAAAATAGGAATCTATACAGAAAAACAGACAATAATAATAAAATAAAAAGTTATATTTAAACCTCACCTTTTTAATAATCCCTCTGAAAAGAACAGAAAAGATTTGATTTCATACATTTTTCATGTTCCATTTCTAATTTTGGGAATCTTCAGGTTCTTGTTTAAACTATGACTGATACTGATAGCAAATTGTCTATAGGACTTGCATTTTATCCTTAAGGTGTTAAGATACTTTGAGATAAAGTATCCATGGTATTAAAAACGTGACAGGCTTGGCCAAGTTGTACCCTATCTGTCTTTAACCACAATCCAGAAACTCCCTGTAGTTTCAGCCCTCAAAGCAAAGGCTGCTGTTATTGTTGATGCTAACCTTGGCTTAGAATGTCTAATTTGTCCTAGCCTTACAGGTAGCTTGTCAGTTCTTTTGGTCCCTACCACATTTTAGTAACCAAAGCTTATATAAAGCTTTTGAGCAGATGAGGTCAAAGCCACAGAAAGTCCAAATACTGGGCCTATACCAACTTTTTTTTTTTAACCTCCAGATTTTTTTTTTTTAAACTCCAGATGAGGGCAATGAGGGCAAATGTTTGGAAAAACTGGTTTCCCCTTCTAGATTGTTTTCTAAGCTATGATTATAGGATGTAAGCAGACAGAACTTTAACTCAACAACCTGTACAAAACATGTTCTTTAGCAATAATATTAGTTTAGTGGCTTTTCCTGGCTTGAGATCTAAACTCTTGAACTCTATTGAACATTTGAACTTTGCAGAGTTGACTGTGCCAAGCCTACCCTAAAACAAAAACAAAAACAAACAAATAGAAAAACAAACAAACAAACAAACAAAAAAACCCCACCACCAACAACAACCAATAACAGGCTTTCAAACCTTGCTATATTCAACCGTTATTCCCAAATCTCTACTATTCTATTTTGTTCCATCTACTTCTCTGTATCTTAGCCTTAGACCTAGTAAAAACTCCTTGGATTTCGCCGTTTACCTAGTCTGTTGCACCTTATTAGCCAAATATTTTTTTCTAGCTTTGCAGAAAAGGACCTAGGGGTCCTAGTAGACACCATGTTGAACATGACCTTGCAATGTGACTTTACCAAAAAGAAGAAGAATGATAACCTAGGCTGCATTAGGCAAAATATTGCCAGCAAGTTGAGGGAGGTGAGCCATCCCCTTTACTTGTCACTGGTGAAGCCACACCTACAGTATGTGGTCCAGTTCTGGGAACCTAGTACAAGAGAAACATGGGTGTACTGGAAACAGTCCAGCAAAGGGCCACAAAGGACTGGAACAGGATGCCGTCCTTCCTGAACTGAGCCTGCAGGGGCTTCCCACAGGCAGCAGCTCTTCAAGAACTGCTCCCACATGACTCCGTACTACGGGATCCATCCTGCAGGAGCAAACTGCTCCAGCACAGGTCCCCCACAGGTGGGCAGCAGCTCCTCCCAGACCCCCTGCTCCTGCATGGGCTCCTCTCCACAGGCTGCAGCTCCGGCTCGGGGCCTGCTCCGGTGGGGGCTCTCCATGGGCTGCAGCCTCCTCCAGGCCACATCCACCTGCTCCACTGCGGGCTCCTCCAGAGGCTGCAGCATGGAGATCTGCTCCATGTGGGACCCGTGGGCTGCAGGGCTGAGGACAGCCTGTTCCACCAGGGGCCTCTCCACAGGCCGCAGGGGAACTGCTGCTGTGTGCCTGGAGCACCTCCTGCCCTCCTGCTGCACAGACCTTGAGGTCTGGAAGGCTGTTTCTCACCCCTCTCTCCCAGACGCTATGTGTTTCTCACCCCTCTCTCCCAGATGCTGTTATGCAGAGGCTTCCTTCTGCCTTCTCTCCTCCCCCCCACCCCCACCCCACTTCATTAAATATGCTCTCACAGATGTGCAAACAACAGCTTTTGTTGGCTTGTCTCTGGCCAGCAGTGGGTCCCTTTAGGAGCATCTGGAGCTGGCTTTTATCTGATACAGGGCAACTTCTGAGCTGTTCTTACAGAGAGCACCCCTTTAGTCCCACGCTACCAAAATCTTGACACCTAAACCCAATACGCTGTTTAAACCAATTGTTCAGGCATTTAAAGAGTATGACACTTCCCCTTCTAGTTTCTGTGTAATTTGACTCTAGTTTGCATGGTTTTCCTTCCTTCAACAAATTTTTTAACTCAAGAGTTTTGTCTTGTCACTATATATCATAAAAGCAGGTCAACAATTCCTCATATGACAATCCCCAAAAAATCCATATCTGAAGAAATCTTCTCCTTTAGAATGTTTTATGATGCTTCCTGTTGCACAAGTTGATTTGCTCTGTTTTCAGTGACTATTGTGCAGTTCTAATACCACTCAAGTTGAAATGTAGCTATATGTATATATAATGTGTATGTATGTATACATAATGTGTATATATATGTGCATATATGTATACACACATATACACACAGAAACATATATTTTTTTCCCCACAAACTACCATGCTCTAACTTTACTGAAATACCAAGTGTGTGGCAAGCTCTTTCTAGCAGTTGTAATAAATGGATGTTTCTTTTAAGACTGCAGATAACATTGCTTTGTGGCATGAGAGGATTTTTCATTCTTGTACTGATGTAAATTGTTTAGGTGTTATTGATGGAGGGGGTGGGCACTGAATAGTATTTTCCTGGATGGAGCTACTTTGTAAAAAATAGAGGCACTCTGTAGTACAAAGCTTTGACTCTTTCTAATGAAGCATGTGAAAATGTACAAGTGCTTTGCACTAAATCAATCTGTGGTTGCATTATTCACAGCACACCATTACTGATGATTGTTCTGATTAAACTTGTCAGAGGATTATTGTGAATCATCCACTTATATAGCAGCACAGTTTATAAACCTCATGCAAACAGAAAAAATGGTGTAGGGTTGATATTTGGCTTTTTTATTCAGTAAAGTACTCTCTCTATTCACTTTCATTGAAAGTATATGGAATGCAAACAGAAGATCTCTGAAACGCTTTTTGGAAATTAATCCCACTTTGTTATTTACATGTACTTTGTTGTGATCATGATATTGAAAATGTTGCATTGGTTGTTATTTTATCTTCTATCAGGTATATCCTATTTAACTACTAGCTCATTACTCTGTCACTGGTGGAGGTTCTGTAAAAGGTTGAGAACCATATCAAAGGCTTTATCTTATTCTCTTTCTGTACAATCCCTGAAGTCCTCTGATATTCTGCATACAGCTTGCAATTGCAATCTATTTTTAAATGTAGTCAATTACTCATATGCTTTGTGATGAAATCTGCATTAGAAGCCCTCTATTCAGCTTCTGCCAAAGGACTTTCTTTTGTTTTGACTATGGTGTATTTTCCAAGAAGCAATCTGTTGATTTAACTTGAAATCTTACTAGAAAATGAAGGGGGAAAAATGTTTCTGATATTTTTAGTAATTGTGATGTGAATCATCTAAAGCTGTCTTATGGGAGTATTCAAAAGCATAGAGTGATATGTATAAGTAATTTTTTGCTGAACGAGGGCCTGAAATGTTATTAAATATGCTCAAAAGTACTGGTTTAGTCATGTGTCTGTAAACATTGTGAAAATAAATATAGCCATTGATAATTTCCCATTATTTGTGAATAATGGTCAAGAATTAATATAATAATAATGGCAAATGGTCAAGAATTTGCCATTCTTGACCATTAGAATCACTGCTGATTCCAAACACTAATCTGATATTGTATTGATTTTTACTGTTCCTCTTAAAAACAAACAAACAAAGAAACAAACAAACAAAAAACATTAGTGCATAAGATGTAATAAGATTCAAATGGCTAGGAAGATTTTTCTGTTTCAGACTGAATTTTGACAGCCTGAGTCTCTTTATAGCAATTTGCCTGACCACCCAACACTAAAACAAATTTTGAAAGAAGTTGGTATTTCCTCTTCAGACACTTCTGTGATTGTTTTGAAGTAGTACGTGCAGTAGCCTTAAAGTAGCTTTCACTTCCATTATTAGAGTAGAGTAGAGTAGAGTAGAGTAGAGTAGAGTAGAATAAGGATAGGATAGGATAGGATAGGATAGGATAGGATAGGATAGGATAGGATAGGATAGGATAGGATAGGATAGGATAGGATAGGATAGGATAGGATAGGATAGGATAGGATAGGATAGGATAGGATAGGAGTGGTTCAGTTGAACTAAGACTAAGATCATCAAAGATCATTTAGTCCAAATGACTGATCTCTTCAGAGCTAACATATAAAAAGCTAAAGTATATTACTGAGGGCACTACTCAAATGCCTCTTGAACACTGACAGATATGGTGCATCAACCACCTCTCTAGGAAGCCTGTTACAGTGTTTCACCACACTTATGGTAAAGAATACTTTCTTTACATGTAGTCTGAACCTCCCCTGATGCAGCTTTGTGCCATTTGTGTGCGTACTGTCATCAGTTCCCAAGGCACAGAAACCAGTGCCTCCAACTCTATTCCCCCTCCTCAGGAAGTTCTAAAGAGCAATGATGTCACCTCTTGGACTCATTTTTATCCAAACTAGACAACCCAAATGTCTTCAGCCTTTCCTCATAGGACATCCCTTCCAGTCCTTTTACCAGTTTTGTTGCCATCCCTTGAATGCTGTCAAGGAACATAACATCCTTTTTATTTTACGGAGACCAGAACTGCATACAATATTCAAGGTGAGACCACACCAACACTAAATATAGTGGGAGAAACAATTCTTTTGACCAACTGGCTGTGCTGTGTTTAATGTATCCGAAAATGCAATTTGTCCTCTTGGCTGCAGAGCACACAGCTGACTCATGTTGAGCCTATTGTAAACCAGCACCCGCAGATCACTTTCTGTCGAGCTGCTCTCTAGCCACTTGTCTCCTGGTCTGTACCTGTGTTCAGCATTACTCTGTCCCAAGTGCAGAACGCATAATTTTTCTTTTTTGAACTTTATGCCATTGCTGATTGACCAATGGTCCAATCTGTCTAGATCCCTTATCTATTATAAGGCCTCTTATCCCTCCAGGGGCGAGATTCATTAAAATAAATAAAATGCTATGACATAATCATGTGCTCTTTGCTAGTATTTTACTTAAGATTAGGATGTTTTCCAAGTCAGCTCTACTTATTGTTCTCAGCGTGATCTGAGAGTACACAAAAAGGTTTCCTTTCATTTGAAGCTAAACAGGAAGATGTGATAAAGGAGTGGATCAAGTTAATTCACTGCAGACACAAATGGACATTCAGCCCATACTAGCCAAATAAAAGCTAGTCTGAAGTAATCTCCCTGCCCCGAAACATGGGCAGTATGGATGTCAGATCTTTATCACCAACTGTCTCACTCTGTGTGTCAGTACGGAATGTACTAGGCCATGCTATTTTCTAGTGCAGACACTACCTAAAATGTGTCTGTGGTAGTGCATTTATTAGTGTAAATCTTCTGCAATGTGATTATATCAGTAACAGTTCAGGCTTGAGCATGTGTAAAACCCCAAATGAGTCAATAAAGCGAAAACAAAAGGTTCCATAGATACAGGAGCAATATCAGTATCACACACTTAAACAACACAGGGTAGAACAAAGTCCATCAATGATGGGCCACATATTTGCACATAGCTTTGTTATAATACATCCAGAAAGAACAGAACTGTAAAAGCAGACTTTCTGTAAAAGTAAGTTTTCAAAGCAGCCTATGTGATACTTCTGAAGAAATATAGGCAGGCTAGGAAATGATAGCTTGAAAATAAAAAATAAAAAAAAGGAAAAAAAAAAACGGTGTAAATTCACTATGTGCTGTCTGATCAGAAAGAGTAGCATGACAGGATGATAGCAGAAATCAAAAGGGGAAACTGTCTAACCTCTATTCCCAGGCACAGCTATTTAGAATGAGTGGTAAATATGCACTAGTTGGAATGATGAATGACTGTTTTCATGTTCCTAATAATGCCCTTGAGTGGGCTAATTGCTGCTCTGAAAATACACCAGAAAGCATGTGCTGTTTCATTCTCATGGGAAAGATGTAGTGTGCACACGTTTTTGATGCTGTTATGATTATTATTATGGTCAGCATAGCAGCAAGACTGTGTAAATCCTTACAGGAAAGGGTCTGCAGTGTTTGTGTGTATTTATTTATGTACATAGGGGAAGGACAGTTGTCATTCTATAGTATGTGCTACCTATAAAGTATTACATTCTTCTGATTTCTCTATGAAACGGTTAATGATCAGCTTAAGCAATGAACAAGAAATAGGGTTCTCTAAACAGTAACTTTCTCGTTGATACAAATTAGGCAGAATTTTGTTTCTGTAGAATGTGTACACCTTGGTCACTGGCCTAAGTTCAGTCATCTAAAATTTGACATCTATTTTGAGCTTATGCATTTTGGCTACTCATCTATGGTCATTGAAGAAAGAGAGTGACATCTCTTGAAGCAGACTTATGCCACCTGTCTGAAATACTGAGATGATTACAGTGTGCAAATAACCTTTGGAAATCCCTATTTCTCTCCAGAACTATAACCTAGAAAACTTGTGTATAGTATATTGTGCGTGTATATATACATGTATATTTATTTATTTAGAAGGCTGAAGTTACTTGAGCTGAAAATCAATAAAAAAAGCCAAGCATCTCCAGAAAATATGAAAGTAGTAGTAGATCCACACAACTTCTTCTTGACAGCAGAGGCTGGCACCTGAGTTAGTGTCCTTAGCCCTTCATTCTAGCCAATGAAGAGAAGAAAGTGCTTCTGAGGTGCAGTTCATTTCATAGAATCATAGAATTATAAAAGGGGGCCCATAAGGATCATCGAGTCCAATTCCTGGGTCCTCAAAGAACCACCCAAAAAATCAGATTATGTTGAGAGTATTGTCCAATTCTTCTTGAACTCTGGCAGGCTTGGTGCTATGACCACTGTCCTGGGGTGCCTGTTCTAGTGCCCAAACACACTTTCAGTAAAGAACCTTTTCCTGATATCCAACCTGAACCACCCCTGTCACAGCTTCAAGATATTTCCTCAGGTACTACTGCTGGTCCCCAGAGAGAAGAGATCAGTGCCTGCCCCTCTGCTTCCCCTTTTGAGGAAGCTGTAGGCCACCATGAGGTCTCCCCTCAGCCTCCTCTTCCCCAAGCTGAACAAACCAAGTGACTTCAGCTGCTCATTGTACATCTTCCCTCCACACCCCTCACCATCTCTGTAGCCCTCCTTTGGACACTCTCTAACAATTTTATATCTTTCTTAGACTGTGGTGCCCAGAACTGCAGACAGTACTTGAGGTGAGGTCACACAAGCGCAGAGTGGAGTGGGAAAATCACTTCCCTTGACCAACTATCAGTGCTGTGCCTGATACACCCTAGGGTATGGTTGGCCTTCGTGACTGCCAGGGCACATTGCTGGCTCATGTTCAGCTTGCTGTCGACTAAAACCTCCAGATCCCTTTCTGCAGGGCTGTTGTCCAGCATCTCATCCCCCTGTTGCCCCTTCCCACATGTAGAATACAGCACTCGCTCTCATTAAATTCATATTGTTCATGATTGTACAGCTATCTAATTTGTCTAGATCTCTCTGCAAGGCCTCACCACACTCTACAGAGTTGACAGCTCCACCCAGTTTGGTATCTTCTGTGAACTTGCTCAAAAAACCTTCAAATCCTACATCCAAATTGTTTATGAAAACATTTCATCCTAAATTAGTAGTCTGAAATGCTCCAAAGAGATTGTGACCTAGAACATCTATTTCATTTTATACAAGGACTCTAGGGACATTAGTATTCTGTGTTGTTGTTTCAAGTTAAGCGATGTAAGTTAGCTTCTGAAAGTGTAATCCTTATCACCAAAATACAAGTGAAGGATTTAATGTAGTGTTATCAAGAGTAATAAATATCTATTTATGCCTTCTTTGTTCACACTGGATGAATGTGGACATGTAGTTTCAATGGGCTACTTGTATGAGAAACTATTCACTTGTAATAAGAACAAGATGACTGGAAGCCAACTTTGTATTGCATAGCAATGAGGTTAGTTTTGTTGGGACAGGAGAAATACTAAAAATGATGACACTCATTCTGTTATTAATGTTGCTTTGTGGCTACCATACTTCAGACCACATGAGAGAATAGCTGAATTACTGTGGTCCTTAGCAATCTCTGCAACAACAAAATCCTGTGTTTTATTGAAGCTTGCAACATAGTGTAAAGACAAATAATTAAATACAGTTTGCTGTTTCTCAGAACTACCATTCTTATTAGAATACTTCTAACAGGGGAAAGCTAATGGAAATAATAATTGCAATGGTAGAAAAATCCCCAAACCCAACCTTCTCAAAAGTATTTGAGAAGAGCAATCTGAGGAAGGATTTCTTCCTAAGGAAAGAAATATAGCCAAATGCCAAGGTGAAATACATAATTAGAGCAAGTAAATATGGAAATCTTTTATTTTCTCTTTAGGAGAATTTGTTATTGATTCCTTTCTCTCTCTGAAAGCTCCTGTTTCCCTTTGCTTTTTAATTTGCCTGAGTGATTGCACAATTTTTATTAGTAGAACATATGGTGACTACCTGACCCTGTGTATTCAATCAGGCAGAATCGAACCAGAGAACCAGTCATTGCTGCACACTAAACTGTTTCCGAAAATGATCATTTGATGTGACCATTTTTCTTCTGGGTCTCTGTTGCTGCTGTCAACAACCAACTTAGCAAAATGTTCAAGACTATATTTATCTGTGGAGGAATATGTCTGCCTTTTTGCTGGATATCTGCTGCACAATATGTCTTAGGGCATGAAAGGGTGTCAAGACTGCCAAGGACTAGAGTATGTGCACATTGTACAAACCATACAATTTCCTTAACTCTTCCATGGCCTGCTCAACTATAGCAAAGACTAAAACCATTGTACTTAACAGAGATAAAGACGTCTAAAGAAAATTAATAAGTGGTGGGAAAGATTTTCACATTCTGGAATCTCAAATCTTTTTCTGCTGAGATCAGCAAAATACGTTTACTGTTGGAGACTTGCTGTTCAGGAAAAGGTTTTTAAAATATAACATTATATTCTCAGAAGTGGCATTGAAATGAAAACCAAATTTTAAATTTGAAAAGCACAACGATTCTTCTTTTAAACATATCTAAAATATTCTTTCCACCTATCCTTGTGCATAATTATTATTTATAACAATAACCTGCCATGGCTCGAGAGAGACTAATTCCAAAAAGAAAATACAGTGAGGTGATTAATACTGCTTCCTGATTTTACCACATTCAAGGCCTACTTTAAGTCACACAATTTTTTTCAAACCCTTCTTTTCCTGCAGTTCCTTGATGGCAACCATACCTTCGATTTCAGTGGGGTTTAGCTGCCTGGACTTTTGGCCTTAGTCAATTAATTTTATGAAAGGATATTTTCTAACTGAGAGGAATTATGTTGACATCTTTACTTTGTGCTCACAGAATGATATTTCCTTTTTCATGCCAATCTTCCATACTGATGATGGGAGAAAAAAGATTATATACAGATGACATACAAACTAAAACCACTCCGTATCTTTTCTTTTGGTTCTGTTTTGATGGAAAAAGCCTTTTATTAGGCATTTACACAAAAAGGAAATCAGTATGCCTATGTTCTGACTCTCTATTCAATTATCTAATGCCATTCAAATATCCTGTAGTTGACAAAGACACATAAAGGCTTGTGTATCTTGAAGCTGTTCATACCAATTCTTCTGCATTGTGTCTTTAATCTGATCTAAGCAGGAGTTCTTTCTTCTCCCTCCAAGAAGAGCTACCAGCATGTACAGGTGGTACACAGCAACAGTAACTGTTGGTATTAACTTTGAGGATTCAAAAGACATAACTTTGCTGGTGAGTAAACTCAAAGATAAAGCTACAGTGGCTCATGCTTGCCTGTGGACAGCACAGGCAATGGAATGAACCCCACTGATTCCTCTGAGATTTATTTTTTCTGTTTTATTCCATAATTTGCAGCAAACACTTAAAAGTGGACTTTTTTCTTTAAATATATTTGTATCATTGATGATACAGAAATAGATTTCAGCAGATGTTTTACATCCTCTTCAATGATCTTCCACTAAATCTGTGACCCATTTTTATCCAGAAATCCTAGAAGTGATAAAGATAAAAATGGTATAAAATTATTCCTTTACGAACAATCCCTTGACAGTTAGAAGACCTCCTTCCTTCCTCCCCTCCCTTCTGTATTCCTCCCCCTCAAATCATTGTAACGTAGTTTTTTAAAATTAGATCATCTACAGGTCACCTACTTATGTGTTGACTGCAGCAGTTTTTGTAGACGTTCACTTACCTTTGTTATGCCTGGGTATTCAAGAGTTTTTGCTGGTTTTGCTTTTGGTGTTGGTCTTTTTCCCCCCTTCACTTTGTATAGTAGTAATTACATTACTTTTTTTTTTTTTTTTCCTTTTCTTTTCTTTTCTTTAAAGCATGCAAGAAAAATCACATTATTTTAGAGTGACTTCTCTCAATTAAAGGTATCAGATAAGATTAAGGAAAATGCTTAAGTGCTGGTCCAATAGAATTAGCCTCTTCATGTTGAATAAGCTTTAAGAAAAAAAAAATCCAAATGGTCTCACTTGTATTATTTGTTGAATACAAACACAGATTATATTTGAACAAGTAAATAACAACATGATCCCGTTTTTCCCCTAAATAAATGAAGGAGATGATATTTTTTCATGCCTGTACCTACAAATATATGCTTATAGCTTATGCAGAGTAAATAAATCTGTAGTTTAGGACTGAGCTTAATTCTACTCTCAGATAATTTTTAATGTTGCAGTGAATTCAGTGAAATTTCGGTGAAATTGAGATTCACTAGCTGATGAGAAGAATTAGGCTTGTTGGTCTGATGAAATGAATTTGAATTGCAGGCATTTAACCAAGACAATTTCATTAGTGATTAAAAAGCATACAGAACACTGAATTATGGAGCATAAGGGTCAGTAACTCAAAGTTTTGGAGTGGATTTAAGGATGATATTATTTCACAAACTTTAAAGGTATTTTGGTTCTTTTTCTTCCTTGTTTCCTGTCTCCTTACAGGCATTTTCATGTGTGATAGAGTAATTATTTGTTACTGTCTTTGGTGGGCAGATAATGATAAGTTAAAACTGACCATTTTTAACTGAAAAAAGTTAATTTTAGCTTTCCTCATCTTATTAACCTGGTTCCCCATGAATACAAGGCGGCTGAGGAAGGGAGTTTTGGTGTAGGAGAATAAATATGAAGCAGTGATGATAATACAGTCTAAGCTGTGAAAGTGCAGAGCACCTCTGGCTCAATGAGAAGGAGCTCCTCTTAGGCACCTTTTGCTTCCACTAGAGAGGGACTTGTCCACACCCAGAGTCTAATTTACCCACCCTGAATTGCCTTCTTTAAGCTTGCATTGAAGAAAACAAAAACAAAACAAAACAAAAACAAAACAAACAAACAAAGAAAAAAAAACACCAATGGAAGGTTTTTGTCCTCCGAAGTAAAATTATAGCTGTTGTCTGGAGCTGCAAAAGGATGTGGCCCTTCCTGCACATTCTTGCCCTGCCTTTCAGAAAGCATGCACAACCTCTCTTTGCTATTGATTTGCTGTCAGTGTTATTCTGTCTGCCTAAAGCATGGGTGTAGTAAAGAAGAGCCAAATGGTCTTTTGCATTTCATGCTTCTGTGGGACATCCCCACTGCCTCTACTGCATCACACTGCACCAGATGACTCTTCTGGGGTGTATCTGAAAGTGGAGGCAGTGAGGAAGCCACAGTGATTTGTCAAATTGGAGAGTACACAAGCGAGTAGAAAAGGCATGGGCAATGGTGAACAAAGTATACTTTCTCATGTTTCTGATAAAGTGAGTTTCAGTATAGTTATTCACATGAATACTTTGTTGGAATACAGCTTTTGTAAATTTTCTCTTGCATATTTTGTTGGAGTAGTGACTTATAGGACTGAAACCTGGAAGCAGTCTCCAGTCTAACTGACAGGGCTGCAAGTTGGGCTGTTTTTCAGCAGAAGGGGCACAGAAGCAAAAGCAGAAGCATCTTCCATTGTTACTTCAGAACACCGGTAATGTCCACCCAGATTTCCCCCATGCATACCAAGGACTTTCAGTAAGTTGCAAAAACTCCTTCATACTATGTGAAGTGCATACCCACGGAGCTACTGTCACTGCTTAACCATCCCACATATCAGGGAAAAAAACTGTTGCACATGTTGCACGTAGATATTTTCAATGGTCTGTAGAAAGTCCATGCAGCTGATTCCATTTTGTACAGTAAAACTACAATCTCTACTTTTGCTTAGGGCCATTGATGGTCACTGTGTTGGGACAGACTGTGACCTTAAGAAAAGACACTACATTCTGATTATAATTCCCTGCTAAAGATTTCTCCATGCTGTTATTCCAGACAGATGTTTGTCTAACCTATTCTTAAAGACCTCCAGTGGGTGGAGAATCCCCAGACAATCTATTTCATTGCTTCATTATCATTACTGCAGGAAAATTTCCTAAATTGCATTTTTATCATAATTGCTTGTAGTTACAAGTAACTGATTTCCAGAATGCCAAATGTGTAAATAAAAAGGACTGTTCCCTTCATAAGTCCCCCATTATCACTGTCTGACTATTTTAAATGAAGCACTGACTGTATTTGAGGAAATGTTCATTCCAGAAAATGTTTAAACTAATGTTGTAGTTTTCTCTGCTTAATTTCTTGCACAAGACAGGACAAATTATATCACAGTTTCCAGTAATTCAATGCCGTATGCCACTCAAAGAGTACAAAATGGGCAGATACTGGCTGTGAACATGATCACATAATTCATGGAGGAAAGCTTTCTGATGATATGTGAAAATCATTCATATGGGTATTTGTAGAACCTCAGCCTGTCCTCTCTTTTGGCATGATGTGGCAGAATTTCATCTTGCAATAAATTGAATGCACTGCTTAGTTTAAGGTTGTTATAAAGCTACTGTTAAGAAAATGAGTCTTCTCACTCAATACTTTGGTAACTGTACCAAGGAAAGAAGAAAGAATACTGTGCACAGCTAAATATATAGCCTAGTCCAAACTGGATATAGAATGCTGTCATTCTAATTAAGCAATGTTTGCACTTTGCATAAAAGTAATTGCCTTTAGGAAATTGGCAATAGGAAATCAAAGCCACTAGAGATCTGTCTCTCTAGATGCATTATAATTCAATGAAGTCGAACTGTGAAAACTTCTGAATTTCTCCATCCCTTTTTGGAGGAGTAAGTTCTGTAGGCATCATCTAATTGTAAAGACTAACAGATCCAGCATTGAATGGGGGTTGGTCAATTAAGTTAATGCTTAATTTACAGGTTATCAAACCAGTGGGAAGTATTTATGCATCAGAAAGACACAGTATGGTTAAATATATATATATATATATATCTTTAGTTCGAACTACAAATGAAGAAAGTTCATAAAAAGACTATATCCATATATATATATATTTTCTTTTCATATTTAGAACAGTATTGACATAATACAAAAGTTCATATGGGGCCTATTATCTATGTTAAAAAGCTGATGCTAGGATCAGTGAGGTTGCTGGAGACTGTGAAGTATAAATAGATTCAGAAGTAAATGCGTAGATTAGTAGATTCTGCTATCCTAATTTCTGATCCATCTTGTTATTATTAAAGTAGAATGTGATTGGATCTCAAATATAGAATTAAAGGAAAATCAGCAGCACTGAATGAATCTCTAATGATCAAAAAATTTTTTCCTATAAGTAATTTTGGAAAAGTAGAAGAATTTCAGGGTCAAGTCATGAAATCAAATTAACTTAATATTGCAGTAGGAACATAGTCTTTGGATATAATATAATATAATATGATATGATAATTATTGCAACACTTTCCCAAGAAAAAGAAAAAGAAAAAAAAATATGTTGCATATGAATATCTAAAGATGCATACTGGACAGAATGTCTAAATGGCCAACCTCAGGGACAAAAGGGAATAGAATCACCACTAATCCAATGGAATTTTTTCTTTCCTGTTCCAGAAATGACAGTTTTGGGAAATAATCTCAAAAGAGAATAAAAGCTACTTGCAAAAGAAAGCATGAACAATTGGAAAGAAATAAAAAGGAAAGAATAATAAAACCAGAAATATCACAGAATCACAGAATTTCTAGGTTGGAAGAGACCTCAAGATTATCGAGTCCAACCTCTGACCTAACACTAACAGTCCCCACTAAACCATAACCCTAAGCTCTACATCTAAACGTCTTTTAAAGACTTCCAGGGATGGTGACTCCACCACTTCCTTGGGCAGCCTGTTCCAATGTCTAACAAACCTTTCGGTAAAAAAGTGCTTCCTAAGATCCAAACTAAAACTCCCCTGGAGGAACTTTAGCCCATTCCCCCTCGTCCTGTCACCAGGCACGTGGGAGAACAGACCAACCCCCACCTCACTATAGCCTCCTTTGAGGTATCTGTAGAGAGCGATAAGGTCGCCCCTGAGCCTCCTTTTCTCCAGGCTGAACAAGCCCAGCTCCCCCAGCCGCTCCTCATAGGACTTGTTCTCCAGGCCATTCACCAGCTTCGTCGCCCTTCTCTGGACCCGCTCAAGCACCTCGATGTCCTTCGTGTAGCGAGGGGCCCAAAACTGAACACAGTACTCGAGGTGCGGCCTCACCAGAGCCGAGTACAGGGGGACGATCACCTCCCTAGCCCTGCTGGCCACACTGTTTCTTATGCAAGCCAGGATGCTGTTGGCCTTGGCCAGCTGAGCACACTGCTGGCTCATTTTCAGCCGACTGTCCACCATCACTCCCAGGTCCTTCTCTGCCTGGCAGATTTCCAAACAATTAACTCCCAGCCTATAGTTCTGCTTGGGGTTATTGCACCCCAGGTGGAGGACCCGGCACTTGGCCTTGTTGAACTTCATGTAGTTGACCTCAGCCCATTGCTGCAGCCTATCCAGATCTGCCTGCAGAGTCTTCCTACTCTCAAGCAGATCAACACACGTACCTAGCTTGGTGTCATCTGCAAACTTACTGAGGGTGCACTCAATGCCCTCGTCCAGATAATCAATGAAGATATTAAAGAGGACCGGCCCCAGTACCGAGCCCTGGGGAATGCCACTAGTGACCGGCCTCCAACTGGACTTGACTCCATTCACCACAACTCTTTGGGCCTGGCTATCCATCTGGTTTCTAACCCAACGAAGCGTGTGCCAGTCCAAGCCAAGAGCAGCCAGTCTCTTGAGGAGAATTCTGTGGGAAATGGTGTCAAAAGCCTTGCTGAAGTCAAGGTACACCACATCCACAGCCTTTCCCTCATCCACCCAGCGCGTCACTTTGTCATAGAAGGAGATCAGGTTCATCAAGCAGGATCTGCCTTTCATAAACCCATGCTGACTGGGCCTGATCGCCTGCTTGCCCTGCAAGTGCTGCTTGATGACTCTCAAGAGGATCTGCTCCATGAGCTTCCCTGGCACTGAGGTCAAACTGACAGGCCTGTAGTTCCCCGGGTCAGTCCTCCGGCCCATCTTGTAGATGGGCGTCACGTTTGCTAGCCACCAGTCGACTGGGACCTCCCCCGATAGCCAGGACTGTTGATAAAGGATGGTAAGCGGCTTGGCCAGCTCCTCTGCCAGTTCTCTCAGTACCCTTGGGTGGATCCTATCTGGATCATCGACTTGTGCACATCCAAGTACCATACCAGGTCACCAACTATTTCTTCATGGATAGTGAGGGCCACATCCTGCTCCCCATCCCCTTCCAGCATCTCAGGGTCCTGGGTATCCAGAGAACAACCGGTATTGCCTCTAAAGACTGAGGCGAAGAAGGCATTAAGCATCTCCACCTCATTAAGCATCTTCATCTCTTGTAACTAAGTTTCCCCCTGCATCCAGTAAAGGATGGAGATTCTCCTTAGTCCTCCTTTTTGTGTTGATGTATTTATAAAAACATGTTTTGTTATCTTTAAGGGCAGTAGCCAGACTGAGCTCCAGATGAGCTTTGGCCTTCCTAATTTTGTCCCTGCACAGCCTCGCAACATCCTTATAGTCCTCCCTAGTGGCCTGCCCACTTTTCCAAAGATTATAAACCCTCTTTTCTCTCCTAAACTCAAGCCACAATTCTTTGTTCAGCCAGGCTGGTCTTCTTCCCCACCAGCTCGTCTTTGGGCATGTGGGGACAGTCTGTTCCTGCGCCATCAAGATTTCCCTCTTGAAGAGCGCCCAGACTTCCTGGACTCCTCTGCCCTTCAGAACTGCCTCCCAAGGGACTCTACCAACCAGTGTCTTGAGCAGCTCAAAGTCAGCCATCTGGAAGTCCAATACAACGGTTTTACTGGTCCCCTTCCTGGCCTTGCCAAGAATAGTGAACTCCACCATTTCATGGTCACTCTGCCCAAGAAGATATGCTAAATCATACCACAACTTGTGCATTACCTTTGCAGCACTACTTCATATAACAAAATTTCGGACAACAGTACAGGCCAATAATTAACCTTTTCTTCTTTATGACAGAGTACGCACTGTAACCTCTGCAATATTACATGATTATTTCATGTAACATATTCAAGGTTGTTGAAAAGCATCTTACAATGAAGGCTCTAAAATTCATAAAGATCAGAATGAAAAGAAAGGTCTGTTCGCAATTCTTGTATGATCTTATATCCCTTGTGCAAGGGGAGTCAAGGTGTAAAAGGAATGAAAACATCTTCTTTTCTTGGTTGGGAATTTCTCTTCTGGATGATTCTCTAGTCTACATATAGCAGCTTCAGCTAGCCCCATAGTACCTTATCATTCCTGATGCAATTTGGGGGAGTCACCATATACCTACATATGTTGATGTTCTGTAGCATGAATATTTGGGGAGAAATTTAGCACTTTCTGTTAGTTCACTACTACAGCTTTAGCAGTAGTTATGTATAAACTTGGAATTCTGATTTTATATTCAGATCTTTCCATCAAGCATTTTTAATAGATTCAGAAGTATTATGTCACGTCATTGTACAAAGTAAGGGAGTCTTACTGAATTCATAAAGGTAGTTGAAGAGATGCACAGGGAGACTGAGGTTAGGCATATTAACAGGATTCACCCAGTATGGGTTTTTCAAGCTTGAAAAGAAATGCTTGGCTTATGTAGAAACACTGATAAGCATTTCTGGTAAGCTTGATCTTAGTGACATCATAAAGGCCAGACAGTGATTTAGTGAGTGATCTCTGAATGATCTTATGAAAGCTGGACCCTCAATTCTGTGGTCTAACCACATGGAAAA
Source organism: Anas acuta (assembly GCF_963932015.1). Classification (NCBI taxonomy): domain Eukaryota; kingdom Metazoa; phylum Chordata; class Aves; order Anseriformes; family Anatidae; genus Anas; species Anas acuta. Next base: position 79,263,173 of record NC_088981.1, on the reverse strand, counting down.
TACTGTACCACATGGAACAAAGTCATACACCAAATCAATATGACAGATTTGTAGTTGTTCAAATGAAGTTTTATATTTGATCTGGATTTAAGCTTATCTATAAATATGGAGGCACAAAGGCAAAGAACATTGACAAAACCTGAGTTAAAAGTAATAGTTTCTGATGCTCTTGATCACCTTCTGCATCAGAAACTCTTAATAAGTATTTGGTTGCACTACTGCAGCATACCGCCAAGGTGACCATCTGTCAGTTAGCTTCCACGGAAGATACGGAAATTCTCTACTAAATGAGGATTATTATTATTATTATTTTAAATTAGGGAGGAGTTTATTTATAAACATCTTTAACTTACCCAATGACTTTACAGGCTAAATTATTAATAGGATAAGAATTCTTAGCAATAATAATATCAATTCTCATCAGATATAGAACTCATGCAGGGATTGAATTATGAGGGTAAAAGCTATCATGGAAACTTGAATTAAATTTATTAGCAGATGTTCAGTGATGCAGAATTGTACATGAATAATAAAGTGCAATGCTAGCTGAGAGCTCTCAATTTCCTTCTTTTCCCAGGAAGTACCTTTTAATGGAGGTCTTTTCCCAAAAGCTTAACACTGCATTGAATTATAATTAAACCATATTAAGAAAATATTCAAGTGACAATGATTTACAAATGATCAGATGAGTTGGGGCTTAGCTTAGGGCTTTACTGACTAGAATGATTTCTCTGTTTTGACCATATGTCTGTTAAGAAACTTGATTCAAATGCAAAAGCTATTATGGAGATTTTTGAGACAATTACAGAAAAATAAGATGTTTCCTGAAGTTTTCTCTTGCAAATAAATAAATACATTCATTGTTTAGTTAATTAAAACGTTGTGTAATTATTAAGGATCAAGAAACAAAAAGCTCATAGCAAACGTAAGTGTCTAAGTGTGTAATACTTTTGTATTGCCTGCCTGTCACAGTCAAGGACACCTTTTTTTATGACCTATTTAACCAATCCAGCAGGAAAAAAAAATAGTGGCATGAATTGGAATAGCTGAAAGCCACACACTTTCACCTTCATTAAAGATATTTCCATTGTCATGCCCCCCCCCTCCCCCCCCAGTGAAAGTGAACCATGGTTTCTTTTTGTCTCTGAGTTAAAATGTACCTCCTCAAGACAATTTTTATTTCAAGTAGCAGCATGAGACTAAAACCCTCTGGTCAGGAAATTTAATTTATCACCCTCAAAAAGGGGTCCTAAAGAAGTGCAGAGATGGATGGTGACATCTTAAAGGCTAATAGACTGAGGGCTAAAGATGTGAGTTAAGACTGATGGGTGCAAATGCAAAGATACAGTTTCTTTCTGCCTGAGATTTTAGGTCTGTTACCCCTGAGTTTCTATGAGACAGGACTCAAATATCTAAGTATTAGGAATGGTAAGAAACTATGGACAACTAATTTAGTCACCCAACATTGTTGGGTGAGAATTTGGCAGGTTAGATTCACTCCTTTACCTCCTGTCTACCTCCTGGCAAGGTATTGAACTTGATACTTGAGGCAAAGGGAACATTCTGGTAAATCAGAATAATCATTTCTATGCACAGCTGTTTCCTGATCCTCCAGCCACACCCATGCCCAGGTCTGGCAGCATGCCTGGTGTCCTGGTGCAGTTTCACCAGCTACAGACAGGGTATTTACCCTTTTTCTTTTCTAGCACATTGCATTCATTGTTAGTTTATGTGCTGAGTTCAAGCACAGGCTCTACAGTTTGACAAATAATTGTGAATTCACAAGTATGCTGCTTATGCTGACAATGTGTTTACAAAGACCCTGACACATTTGGGGACCTTTAATATCTAAGGTCTGATGATGCTTGACAGGGGTTACATTTCTAAAGTACCTCAACTGGATTCTAAACCAGCCTTATTTCTCTTAAAATTGCTTTATTGCATCTCATAGCAAAATAATCCATATAATAATCTTTAACGTCTCACTGGTGATCTCTACCACTAAAAGTGAGTATCAAAATACCAGATCAAAGTAACAAAATTATTCAGGCAAACTTATTACAGGAAGATTCATATTCTTTAAATTTGCCATCAAAAGTAATTTTGGGATATATAATTGCACATTTTGTTAGCTTTCTTCCTATAGGTGTACTCAAAATTCACTGTAAGAAGCAGCTATACTGGAAAAAGCTTAGAGTAAAAGAAAAAGAAAGCTAAAGAAAACTCCATCTTTAATACCTCAGTTCTAATTCATATAAGTATGATGAGGATGTATGAAATGGATAAATAACATAAGACTGTGGCACACTCCTTATTTCTGGCTATATATAAGACTAAAGATATCTTTATGTTACCACAGATCATCATATCATTGACTCTCCCTTAGTCAGAGTGCTGCCTCATGCTAGATTCATATCAGAATATTGGAAATCACTGTATTTCCAGTTAATTGGAAGAAAGCTTAATCCTTTTAATATCTGAATTCAGAGAATTGTAGAAAAACACTTCTAGCAGGGACTTTAAATTGTCATGAAGTCCATCTTCCTGCCTTATGACCGGACCAATGCCTGTAGGATTTGTCTGTGATAACTGTGTTAATTGTGATAATTCTCAAATATTAGTGCAGTTTTGTTTAGCTTTAATCAGAATGCACTATCTGGAATTCATGAGTCCTTAGATGGGGAAAGATTGAATGATCTGGCTGTGTGTTAATCTCATATAAAACATTGACTTTTAAAAATGTGATTTCCCTCACTGTGGTCACTTTTTATTCCACTTACTATTAGGTGTTATACTAATATATGGTATACTAATTAGCTAACATACTAATATTTCAGTATTGTTTAATATATTTTTATATGTTTATTGCTTTGTAGTTTTAATTATGCTATGTATATTTGGGAGGCTGTTTTCCTTCTACATTGCATACTGTAGATATGCTATACATGCATACTGTGGTTTTGTTTGTTTGTATATTTGTTGTTGATTGGCCTTTCAAAGTGTACCTGGAATAAATATGCTTTCAAAGAAATATATGACACATCTTATTATTTGACTTTTCAGCAGGAAAGCAATAAAATTTACAGCTTGGGATTGATGGGCAACAAATCCAGCAACAGATAGATGAATGTATCAATTCCCTATTAAAAGAAAAACTAAAGCACATGGCTGAAGGTCAGAGTATGAACAGTCAGCATGGATAAGAGGCAGAAGTGATCATATAGAAGAAAAGCAGTTCCATATTCACATCGAGAATTGTTAATTTCTGGCTGTTTCGAATTATGTTTAAATTGCCAGTTGAGGTTCAGTAGCAGATCTCATGTAGCAGAAGCCCTTCTAGTGCAACAATCAGTCTTAGAAAATAAAATAAATTGATTTTTGCTTTAGATAACTAAAAAATGTCACCACAAAATGAACACTACTCTCTATATTAAGCATACATCTGGAAATGCTAGAAACAATATTATGCAATCCAAAACTAGAAAATAAGTGGGTCTAACCAATTTGAATTTCTGTACAGCTGTTTGCAGTGCTTGTGGTATTAGATTTGGACAGTACATACTGCATGGTAAGTTAAGAGTACAATCCTGTCTGCTTCCTTCATGAACAGGAGGCACTTATGTAATGTCAAATTCAAAAATTTCAAGGAAAGTCAAGGAACAAAACCAATGTGGGAAGCTGGAATGGTAAGACATCTTTGAGCTTACTTCTTTGAAGCAAATTGTCATTAAACTATTCTGGGAAAACAACGTAGTTTTTCTTTAGACCTGTTTCCCTGCTGATTCTGCAGTAGCTAAGCAGTTACTACCGAGTGTAGTGCTGGGAAGAGTATTTAGATCTTTACAGTGGGATTCAACTCATATCTTTATCTGTCTAGAAATTAGAAATTGGTCTTGGTTGCCTAGCTGGGCATCTAAGTGTCAGGTAGAGTATTCTGCCCAGCCTCCCATTGTTCACCCAGAAGGATACAATCTCTCTTATGTGTTCATGTGTTCTAGTGTTCTATGTTTCAGCTGTGTGCATATTTCTGCAATACTGTAGGTATACAACATAAATAGTACTATGCTTTTTTTTTTTTTTTTTTTTTTTTTTTTAAGCCTCTAAATCCCATCCTTGCATCCCATCCTTGCATTCCAGCCAAAGAAAAATATCAGAGTTTGTAGTAAAAGAGAAGTTGGCACCAACAGAATCATTAAGCAGGTTAATCACTTCTTTGAGTATGCTAACACCTCTGAATGACTGCACAAAGCAGACAATTTTTATAAGGTTGAATTAAACAAGGATGAATTTTGTGCCTTAGACACAAAGGTGTTAATGAAATAACATTTATAAATGGAGGTGCATGAGGTTGTCTTCATTGTCCTCAGAACGCACAGGTCTCTGCATTGTCCTCTAAGTGGAGAGTCTCCAGAGGGATGTCATTTTATTCCTGTATGTAATTTAAGATTGTGAATGATGAAACTTGAATATTTCACACTAAACTAAAATAGAACTTTCCAGGTCATTGTCTGTCTATGAAGTGTGTTTCATTTTTTTCATGAAAAAGAGCTGTGCAGATGCACAACTTCTCAAGCTGAGAAAAGAATATAATCAATGTCTTCATCTCCCTCGACAAATGTTTCAAATACTAAATATTGTATAATTCTCAATATTACATCAAGTGTTGTTACTGGCAGTTCAGTTTCTGTTTGATTTTTTTCTAAGCTATTCCTGCATTTGTGAAAGGCCCAATCTGATAGTGTGTGACTAAGACATATCAGCATACCAATTTAAAGACGGGACTTAGCTTGACCCTTAGCCTTTGCTTCATCACTCCAATAGCAACCTGGAGACCTCTCTTTCAATTGCACTGAGTTTGGGTGAGAGTGCTTTTATTTGCTAGGATTATTTGTTCTCAGGATATTTTCTTGCTATAGCATCAGGGTATGGCTTCCTCCTCCAGATTGAGAACTAGTTTAACTTTCCTTTTCCTCATTTCCTCTATATATAACAGTGTAGCAGAGGAAAAGAGAACAATATCTAATCTTACTCAAATTAAATCAGCATTACACCTCCCTCCAGAGAAAGCATATGATTATTTCTGTGAGAGAGCAGAAAAATGAAAACCAGTGCAACACAACAAATAATTATCTGCAGAAAACAAGGAGAGCCTTTCTGAACCTTAAAAGGATCAAATTTAAGTTTAACCAGGCAGACTTTAAGTCTTCTCCTCCACTTATTAATGCAAGTTTGTCACCTTACAATATTATCTAAGGAAGATTTTTATCTAACTAGCCTGTGAAAGAACTAAGATATTTTCTGCTAGATATACAATCAGCAGCTACATGTATTTATAGTAGTCATAGTGGAGATTTTTCAAAACCTTTTTCTTCACTTTTCTGAAGATTACATCTTCATCTTACAGTAAAACAATGAAGATATGAAAAGAGCAGATCTTCCTCAGGTGTTTGTCACACGTGTTTGTTGTTCTAGGTTTCAGAGATGATACTGAATACCATTGTGCATGCAGCTAAAATAAGCTTATAACCCTAGAATTCTCACAATAACCTTCAAGGATTTAGCATCTCCTGAATTTGAAGCTTAGAGACTGGTTCAGCTGACCTGATGTCAGCAGTCTAAACACAAATGTCTACTACTACTTTAGATGCCAAGTTTACGTAGTACATCTGCACAGGTTGGTGGACATGACCCAAGTACTAATGTACAGTATAACACGAGCCCACACTCTTTTCAAGTAGAAGCTGAGGCTTATGCAAAACTCAAGGCCCCTGAAATGACATTAGAAACTTACGTTTATGTGGCTAAGTCCCATTATAAGGTAAGTAACTAATTTAACTTTAAGGTAAACTGCATTGCACCACTTTCTGCACTTACTCGTTTATCTTCTCCAATTATACACTGAGTTTAAACATCTTGCACTGCAGTTAGTAGCTGTCTTAATCTGTAGGTACATGCCTGAATCAGGCACTGAATCTGACTTCTAGACTTGGCTTAAATGAGAAGTGAAAAAATCAATACCAGCCCAAGTAAAGTTCACCAGTACATGTATGTAATTGCTGTCCAAATTAAAATATTTATTCCAAAAGGAGTCATGTAATCATAGCCATCCAAAAGATAAAAATAATATATTGGTTGATTAGCTTGTCTCTCTTCAACTAAATGAAATATACTTCTCTCCTCAACAATATGGCATATGCATAGATAAAAGACAGACGTTCTTGTTACCTTCTCTTCCAGACAGCCTCTTCTCAGGCATCTCACACACTGAAGAAATGCTGGGGACAAGCAACAGCCCAGAACAACACTAAGGTCTGCATGAGGGAGATATTCATGTCCCTGTGCACCTGCAGACAAGACCAGGAGTTGGCAGAAATGGATTTTATAATGCTTCTGTTATGAGATAACCTTTGATAATCATCCTCCCAATTGCTGTTTCAGAATTAAATGCTGTAATTCCCTGGTTGACTTGAACACCCAAGCTGTACTGTCATCTAGACAAGGGAAGTGAGAAAGTATCAGCTTTAGTGGAAAGAGAGGAGAATGTCACAGAGGAAACAAAAAGAACTTGTTCTAATAAAGCTTAGCACCTGCACTCACAATGACGTAGTACTGTGTGTTCAGCAACTAGCACAGATCTGCAGGATCCCTCTTTCAAGTACTTTTACACCACAACCTCTAGCTGGAGCAGACTCCTTACGCTTGGCAATACTGGTAAATACAGGAGTGTGGAAAGAGGTTGGTTTTTGTTTGTTTTATTGTTTCACTTTTTTATTTTCCTATTGCTGTAAAAGCAAAATATATTGAAGTATAATTTCATATTACCATATTCCCATTTCTCACTCATTCAAACTGTTGAAATACTGCACACTTTCCATTCACTCAGATTAAAATAATATATACAGAAAATATAGTTTTGTCCTTTCATACTTAGATTCGGGTATTTTATACAATCTAATTCCTCCAAATTGAGCACATTCTATTCTGTCTGTTCTAGAGGGATTGGATTGTAACTCGCAGAATATGGCCGTGAATGGAGATTTCTTTCTCCACATCATGAATCTCCACATGTTGCTGAGAAACTTCTGAGACCAAACTATGCAGGATGAGATGCCTGAATCATTCCATATCATTCCTTCTCTGTCGTCTTGAACTCTGGAACAGGAAGAGAGGTTCCCAAAGCAGAAAGGGATTAAAAGGATTCCTAGCATCATCTTACCTTTGAACAAAAATGCACATCAAATTTTGTTCTGCCTGAAAGCAACAATTATCTCTGTGGCTGAACGCAAAAAGAAAAGAAGTGAGGTACTGGCATTTGAAGGCCTAATGCTCTATCTTATGGCTCTTTCTAGCATATGGACTTGTTCTAATTTTCAGATCTGAAAAATCTTTCACAATACAGTGCTGCTTCTACACAGTATTTAATATCATTTTGTTGTTGTTGTTGTTTTTGTTTCATTTTAAAATGAAAATGTGAAGCTTTTGTAATGCATGCAATCTACATGTTCAGGAAAAAAAAAATTCAATCTGTTCTTAGCTAGTACACTTCAACAGCTCAGTCACAGAGTTTATGAGAGCTGCAGGTACTCACAACATACAAAAACTGCTCAAAATTTCACTAGGCTGTGACTTAAGTGAACAAAGCACTTATCTGTATTGTCAGTGTGCAAAAATGTGAAGAAAACAACATGTCAACCAAAAAATTGCTAGAATTTCTTGGTTTTTTTTTTGCATCATAAATAAAATATTTTGAGAAAGCTAATGTTTATTGTCAAAATCCAAAGTGAAAAATATTGGTAAAGACATTATAATACAGACTGTACTGTAATTTATCTACAAAAAAATATGATAATGGTTACCTGTTCCTCCTGGTTTGTACAGCTTAGGAGGGAGAAATGAAGATACACTGAGGCTTACACACCATTCAATTCTGCTGATTTGGTTTCACTTACAGACTTCAGATATTAAATGCAAATATTTGCTGAAGCCTGCAGATGTATGCTTCTGATTTGTTATGTTCAGAAAATGAAGAAGTTAAAAGAAGTCATATTACATACTTTCTGAAAAGTTGCTGTGCACAGTTGATTTTTCACTTACTTCTCAGATATTTTATCCCCTGAGCCCTCATCCTCCAGACCAAATATCCCTTAGATGGAACTGCTAGCGATTTGCTCATTCTGTTTTTCTTCTGATGGACTCGGAGTTGAAGAATGTTATACCACCCCAATGTGCTGCTGAGATACAGATTGGACATGCTTTGAGACTAAGGAAACATTTCTTAATTTCCTAATCTAAATGTACTCTGTGCCGACTAGTATCTATTCAAATTCATTTACCAGCAAATAAAAGACATACCTATCTAATGAAACAAAAAAGATCAAAGAATAAAATAAAATAAAATAAAATAAAATAAAATAAAATAAAATAAAATAATTATGATAAATTAAATTATGACACACTTAAATTATTATACCCTTAAATTATGATACACTATAATTAATTAGTTAAGAAATTACATTTTCTGGAAATTTTCTCAGAATATGAGAATAAATTTTTTCAGCATTCCAAACAATGTAATTGGACTGAAAACATTAGTGCATATAAGAGTTTCCGAATTGTTGTTTGCCGTTTTTCTTTTCTCACTACAACACTAGACTGAACAGCTTTTGGAGGCATTATGACACATTTGAAAGAAATTTAAGACCAATAGAAGAAAGAAGTATACCTCTGTGCATATTCACATACAGGCATCTCTTAATTCTTTAGTTTAAAAGAATTACTTCTTACAGCAGATAAGTATGGTTACTTTTAACCCATTCAATATTTATTCCTGTGTTATTCATGTATGATGGCATAAATTGAAGTTCTTATGTTTTAAATTGATCCACTAAGTAATTTAGTTTAAATATTAAATTTGATTCAATATTTAATTTCGTTTAATAAAAGTGGGCTTCCATAAATGTATGCATTTAACTGATATATATTGTGACTGTATAATTTTGAATAGATTAAATATTTAATAAAGAACACTTCCTTGAATTATTCAGTATGCAGACTAGATAACTGATATACTCTTTCAAAATAGTGAAAATACAAATGACACATTATAATAATAACATATTTCCAACCAAGAGTATATATAAAACACATTGTTGGTTCATTTCCAGTCAAGCAAACCAATCTTTTCTTAATGGAAACAACCATTGCGAATTCATGAAGAAAACTCCCAGAGCTATTGTAACTCTAATATAGCTCAAAAAAAAAAAAAAAAAACAACTAGGCTATTAGAATATGCAGAATTCTGTGGTGACAAAATGATTTTTTAAAAAACTATAACAATATAATTTTCCTTTGTCTTCTGTGAACAGCTAAATGTTCAAAAGCTTTGTAGTTAATTGTGGTTTAGTGTTCTGGAGCAGATTCAAAGTGAAATAGAATCATAGTTAAAATCTTGAATCAGAAGATATATTTCATGGTGATGTTGCATCAGAAGGAGACTTCAGAAGATTGCATATATTTTAAGTGAACTTCATCACTCATAATTTCAGGTGTATATGTCATATAAAATCAAATAATACTTAGAGAATACTTATCTGATAGTTTTTGATTGTTTTTACTTTTTCTGAGAATGTGAACTCAACAATTATAAGCATATATGATTGTGCTGAAGGACTTTGTTAAATCAGAGAATAAGTTTTAAAAATCATATACAATGGTCCTTCACCTTTCTTATCAGTGGACAAGATCTGCTGCATTTCTGTCAGAACTTATCTTATTTGATTGCCAATAAAGACTGCTAAAGAAAACTTGTGATCTTATTTGCAGTATGACTGTACAAATGTTTGTGCCAGCAGAAATGACAAAGCATGAAGTTGATGCTTTGAGACAAGAAAGAATTGGGAGCAGTGCCCCTTCAGCAGCAAAACTGTATCTTTATAAGAGAAAGTCAAATTTTTACTCTGAAGAAAAGAGAAGTAGAAACTAACCAAGATGCTAAAGCTGATACAGAATACCCTTATTGCTTAAGAATAAACTTGGTTATCTTACCTACTGTGAATTTGTTTCCTCTTTGAAATTCATGCTTTCGGGTAAACATTATTTTATTCTTGTACAGTAGTAAAAACGATGCATTCCCTATCCATGGTGAACGAATGGGCAGTATTACAGGTAGCAGCTTCCAGCCCTCTGCTGTTCAAAGCCCTAGAGGGTAGCAAGTTTTACCTCTCTACTGTTGTGTGCTCCCTTCTGTAAGCTGGCATCAGGGGGCACAGGGAAGGGTGATCTGTCCAGTGAATGCCAGCAAAACTGGTATTCAGTCAGTTAGGAGGGAGTAAGTCTGAAAACCTTTGATCCTCTGGGAGATTTTGAAGGTTTTGAAGATTACTTCCTCCTTTGGTTCAAAGGTATGGAAATGGACCATGTGTTCTTTTTGTCTATAAAAACATGCTTTCAAAAGCAAAGTAAAGCTATTTCTGTTATTGATAAAAATAGTAATAATGTTTTTCAGCACATACAAAACCAATTAAATCTGTGGAATTTCACGTGATGTACAGGTGGCAACTGTGAATATCTTTGTAACCTTAGTAACCAAATTGAGATAATAATTATAATATGTATAAATGAGAAACAGCTACCGATGAAACACTGTTTAACTTATTTTGTTCTCATTGGAACACGTTTCTTCATACATTTTTGTAATAACAAAATGAGTTGAGGTAAGATTTTTGATGTCCTTAAGAGATTTTTTTTGGTTTTAAAGTACTTGAGTTAGTAAATTCATAGAAATTTATAAATGGAACAATGGAAAAAGGAGATATTTTACTGCAACTATAAAATAGAAGAAAATTTTGCTACGAGAAAGTAGAAAAAATATATATTTAAGCATATTTTTTTAAATGGATTACTAAATGGAAATGAAAAAAAAAATGTTTTGTTCTTGTCACTTTATTTGTTATGCAATAGGAAGAGAAATGTTAACCTTGTCAAATCAAACAGCCTTAAAGAGTCGACATAAGGATTTTAGGAATCAGAAGTCAATATAGTCCTGAAAATGAAATGCTTTGTTCATCTAAGACTCATTTTTTAGTCTATTGTTGCCAATAAAATAGTATTTTTATAATAAGTAACAAAATCAAATATGTTTAAATTATAGAAATCTACATTAATGGTGGTAGAATTAATTTGGTAAATGCTTAGTAAATGACAAAATGGTTTTCCAAAAGTCACTAATACTTCATTTGGCCTACTGTACCCTGGGGTGCATTGAATCTGGCATTGCTGCTCAGTCAAGGGAAGTGATTGTCCTGCTCTGTGCTGGTGTGGCCTCACCTCGAGTACTGTGTGCAGTTCTGGGCACCATAGTACAAAAAGGACATTAAACTATTGGATAGTGTTCAGAGGAGGGCTACTAAGATGGTGAAGGGCCTAGAGGGGAACACGTATGTGGAGCAGCTGAGGTTAATTGGTCTGTTCAGCCTGGAAAAGAGGAGGCTGAGAGACCTCATTGCAGTCTATAGCTTCCTCACAAGGGGGAGTGGAGGGGCAGGTGCTGATCTATTCTGTCTAGTGACCAGTGATAGAACCTGAAGGAATGGGGTCAAGCTGTGACAGGGGAGGTTCAGGCTGCATATCTTGTCGTGCACTGGAACAGGCTCCCCAGGGATGTAGTCAGGGAACCAAGCCTGTTGGAGCTTAAGAAGCATTTGTACTGTGCTCTCAGTCATACGATCTGAATTTTTGTTTAGATTCGCCAGGAGATGGACTCGATGAGGTATAAAAATAAACAGTCTATCATATGAAACTTAAACAACAGATATTCTTGAAAAAATGTGAATTAAACAAAAATGTAATTTGTCAGAATTAACTTTTAGAGTTTGATTTATTTATTTATTTATTTTCTGTCATCAAGATAATGAGGAATAAACAAGATATACATAATATAAAAAGTTTCATTATGGTTCGGGTTCTTCTTGAATTTAAAACAATGAGCATAGTGAAAGCCTGAAAGTAATTTGATTAACAAAAGGAAGAATGAATTTGAAATTGTTGCAAAAAGGTCTAAAATAAGGCCCAGAATAGCGTCAAGGCCATAGACTTCCCCATTGTGATATGACAGAAGAAATGATTCTTACTGTTGCCTTTTCCATGTTGTGACATAACTCAGAACCGTAATGTCCACTATACAAATGTGTTGTTTTTTTTTGTTTGTTTGTTTGTTTGTTTGTTTTTCACATATTGCACTCAACAGGAGCACAGTAAAGATACTTGCATAATCTCATGTCTCTTTCTAGCATGCCTAATCAAATTTGTGGACATTCAGAAATCCTAATCCCCACAATAGCCTCTGGGAATCTCTAAGTGTTTCCATCATGATATGAAAAATACTGTCCTACCCCGGATTTTCAAATGCTTCTCAAGAAACCTGAAGGATCAGAAATGAATTTGAAAGGAGGAAGAAAGCACAGTATACTATATAATATGTGCTTATGTTATGTTAATTTATTTAGGTGAGTAATTTTTAATTTCGTGCTTTCACTGAATTTTAAATTGCATCAGATCACAAATCTTCAGCTAAAGACTGGCAGTTATGGGTTTAAATCAGGATTATCTAAAACAGATGAAAAATGGTATTGGGTAACATTGTATACAATGGTGCCTAAGTCAGATTTATATACTTGCATTGATTAGAATCTTCAGCCAGTGCCACTTAGTGCACATTGTCCATTGAAGTGAGGTCTAGTCCCTGAGTGCAGAAGGCATGTCATATGAAGATTGAGGGGGAGTTAGCATTTCTTATCTGTTAATGTGATCTTTTATATTTCAGCCACTGAGAAAAATGTGAAAATGAAAACAAACAAACAAAAAAACAACCCAGAAGAAAACATTGAGAACAGATCCTTGTATTGAACAGCTCTTCTATTGATTTTTTAAGCATCTGTGGTTTTCGTATGATCCATATTCCTGATTGCTGTGCATAAACATGCACACGCATACAAATTAAAGACAAATTAAAAAGGAAGGGGAAAAAGTCCATGGAGAAAAATATATCCATAATTTTGGACGAAATGCAAGTCAATGTATACATGTGTGCTGGCAGCTTGCTGAACCTGTCGTTAATGAAGATGATTTAGCTATTATATTAACTTCATGAGCCTTCTTTACACAAACTCTGAAATAGGACAGCACATCGGCAATGTTAATATTCCATTAGTTTAAGTCTTTGCTAATGGATTAATACAATTTATGACAAAAGAAGCATTTAACTGTCCAGTTTTGTTTGCCTTAAATCTATATAAACTTGAAATACAGTCTCTTTGACAAATGAGGTTACTTGAAACTAAATGGAAAATCTTATTTGCCACCACAGTGGTGACATGAAGAATTGCAGCCTTTAGCTCAGGGCTACTAAGCTCTTAATAATGAGAGAAAGGTACTCCATCTTCACCTATAGCCACAATTACAATGAACAAAAATAGCTGCCAAGATGTCTACGAAAAATATTCATGACAATGTGAAAAATATTGATTTTAAAAGCCAAGAAATGAAATATCTTCTAAAGTGCTTCATTCCATCTAGCTATTATTTTCCAAAAGAAACTGAGGGGACCACAAAGTATTTCACAGAACTCCTACATTAAAAATAAATCCTTTCAGAAACAGAATAAACAAGCAATTCCAAACTCTCTGTAATTTAATGCAGCTCTTGAGTGGTCACGGCACGTGCAAGATGTGCACCCTGACTTGGAATGATGTTTGAAAATTGTGCTGTGGTCCAATCTTCTTTTCTTCCCACCCTTTTCCTGCCGCCAACCCCCAGAGAAATTGAGAGAAATGTCTCTAAGTATGTGAACCCCTGGAATGTGATGGCACACCCTATTGCTCTTAGCTTCTCAGTGTGTCATACACTGGCACGGCATGCTGATTCTGAGCTATTATAGTCATTGCATGTTGGATTTGCAATGTGCTTCTGAGCCATTTTATATGTCAGATGAGATGGCAAAGCTCACTACTCTGAGTCTTCATGCATTTCTCCTGATTAGAACATTTCTTTCTGTCCTTCGTGCATTAGCTCAGCATATCTCTTTGGCACACAAACACAGGAAAGAATAGCTTAATTTTAAACAGAATACTGCTTTTATTACAAAGCAAGAAAAATAATAGGGAAACATCGTATCTAATCTCAAATGTCACAAACCCTTTTTGTTACCTGACCATACTTTTCACTTTTAACTTTGATAGTAGTTAGAATTTTGAAAGGCATCTAGGTACCTCATTTCCACTGGAATTACCAGAAGATAATAAATATCTTTAGCAATCTAAGTCTATGTAGTTTCTGAGACTAAGCCTTCATTTTGAAAAGACACTTAGCAGCCAAATGTTAAAAGCATTTAAGTTGGGAGTGTAAGGATGTAGACAGGTACCCTAATGAGATTTTCAAAGTGACTAACTCCCACTGAAATCAATCTAGCCGAAGTCCTTTTGGCTTTCAGTAGGATTAATGATCCTCTGTTAGTAAAATTCCTTTGGAAATGGGATTTTGGTAGTTTCAAATATCTTACCCAGTGCTTCCTAAAATATAGTGCTATTATTTTAGTGTGCAGTTTTTAGTTATATTGACATTTATCATTATTTCTGTTAGCCAGAAATACACTTTCAATCATCTCCAAATTGTTTATATGTTTGAGTTAAATTAAGCCTGGGCTCAGTCATCAAGAAACCAATAGTCCTGCATGTAGCTTAGCCCATAGCTCACCATTTTGAAAAGTTCACGTCCTTATTCTACAGAAAGTAGCTGAGTACAGGGGTCAGAATTTTATCACGTCCTAGCAAACAAGCTAAAGGATCAATTATGGATTCTTTTACTATCAGATACTCAGTACATAGTAGAACAAGAGATGAGGAAAAAAAAAACAACCAACCAACCAACCAAACAAAACATTTTGCAAATCAGTATCCTCTGACAATTAAAATCTTCTCTTATAATGTAAGAGAGTCAATCTGAAGCCTGCACCTTTCTCTCTTCTTTATTTTTTTCTTACAGACTGGAGTAAGATTTACTAGAGGGAACAGAGGCTGGTGCTGTCAAAATATTCTCTCTTAAATGTGCTGATGACTCTCCTTCATCTTCCTGGAAAACACATTTATTTCATACTTTCTAAGCTATAGTCTATAGCTACTTTGAGGGCATGGGAGTGGGATTCATGTCACAAGACTTGAGATTCATCCTTTATTAATTACTTGATTGTATGGATTAATATTTACACACATACACATGTACATACAAGTACATGTACACATGTACATACAAGTACATGTGTACATATATGTTCAAGATAGGTCAGTTAAATCATAACTCAACTAGTTCATTGTAAACTAGCAAGGTGATGGAAGCTCTGCTTAAATGCTAGTGTTACAGTCTCTTTCTTCATCATGTAACTTTAATTACATTAAGGACATTGATGTCAGAGCAGTATTTTTGTTGCATTTGTTCCAGGTAACACTACAAAAATGCTCAATAAGAGGTAAATTATGCACTAAAGATAACTCATGTACAAGGTTTGTATAGAAGAAATAGCTAGCACATAAGTGTTATACAGGCTAGGCACACTTGCTACAGAGTGGATTTTATTCTTGTTGAATATTGCCAGACAACCTTTTAAAATATTGCCATTGTAGTCTACTGATTTTTTTTTATATTAACTCTGTTTTCATCTGAATATGCATCAGGGAAAAGCTATGGGCAAATGCTTTAGAGACAATAAGAAGTTAATAGACCTTATCTTTAGTTGGTGTCAGATGCTGTAACTCCACTGAAATCAATACATTCCTACTGGTTTGTACCAACTGTAGATCTAAAGCAAGGTCTCATCCTTGAGGAATGTCATGCATGATGCAGTGTCAGGAATTGCACTGCTGGAAGCAGTAAACCTCACCCTGTTGTTTTATTTTTTGTTTTGTTTTGTTGTTGTTGTTGTTGTTGTTGTTTTGTTTTTAATTCAGGATGCAAGATACACAGTTTTCACCCTATGTCATCTTTTAAAGTCACCAGGATATGTGGCATGACATTAGTAAGGGTTCCAGAATTGCCTTTTGAGATTATATACTTTGTGGTTGGACCCAAATCCCATTCCTGCTCAATGAGTCAATGAACACTTACAGGATAACAGCTTTGCCATTTTAACTTTAGTTTTAAAAGTCTTTGTGTTTTATTGTTTTTTGTTTGTTTGTTGGTTGGTTTTGTTCATTTGTGTTTGTTTTTTTTTTTTTTAATGTATTTATTTATATATTTTTTTTAAACTCCAGGTCTTGTGATTACTCATCAGTCTCAATCTCTGTTTAAAACCAGAATATCTTAATTTGTCATTTAGTCCCTAAATATTTGAGTCTGTAAAAACAAGTTAAAAAATCATACAAAAAAAAAAAAAAACCTTCATTATTTTAAACTTGAGCTCAGGAGCTGGGAAGCTTGATTTATGATTTTGTAATTATTTGGGACTATTATTTTCATTCAGATCGATCCACTGATATGACAAATAACACATTGCATATAGCTGCATCAGGAGGTTGCAGAAGGTATTGACTTTCAGCTGTACAGGCACTATGCAAAGGGATTCCTGGCGTGTGTGAGTGTGGAATCTTTTACTTTTTAGGAAAGTTGGAGGGTTTATTCACACCTCTCACCTAGCAGTTGTGTCTGTCATCTCAGTAATATGTAGGAAAATAAGAATACGACTTTGATGAATATTCATGCCTGATGAATAGTTTTAACATTTCCACAGCTGGACTCTGGCTGAGCAATCACAGCAGCAGTCAGAAAGTAATATATGTGAAATGAAGCTATTTTCAGCCTATATTTTTAAAATGAATTTGCCAGTTGAATGCTGATAGCTATGGATCAAATACAGCAGCCTACAGAAAGTAGGCTCATGCTGCATGAGCAAGCACATGTGGATATGAGACTATTTCGCACACAGTGATTCCATTGATATAAACAACACTGTTCTTGTCAATAACATTATGTAACACCTGTAAACAACATCATCAGACTGTTGTAAACAAGAGTTTATATGTTCTTATAAGAAGCATCATTGTCTAAAGGCAGGAAAATGGATACGATTTATCTGACTACATTTTTTTAATAGATGAGTTATCTTAACTGAATCAATTGTTTTCCACTTGTTGCATTGTATTAGAAAAAAAAAAAAAAAACATAAGCTGATTTTCTCCTCTCCTGTCTCTCTCTTTATCTTTCTCTCTCTCTCTCTCTCTCTCTCTCTCTCTTAGAAAGGAACAGCTACTTGAAATTATGATAGAAATAAATGTATTAACCAGTCAATGGAAAAGGGCTTATCTGAAATGACTCATGCTAATAGCAAAGCTTCCAGGTCATAGTCAGAAATAAAAATATCAAATTAAAAGGAGAGAAGAGAGATGGACAAGGATAAAGGAAAGATTTACTTGGGATAATCTTAATTAAGTGGTGTTTTCATTCATAATGAAGACAAAGTTCCTTCCATACTCTGTACTTTCTCCTCTGCTTCTTCAGATGGGAAAGGCTATGGTGGCAGAAAAGCCAGGACGAGAGTTCACCACAGGCATTTAGTGTCGTGAGTGTCATTAAATACAGATTAAAGCTTAAACAAATTAATTTAATTGAAATTAACTTTAAGACATATAGTGGAAAAAAATAAAAATCTTTCAGTGTTACCAATCTTCCTTTTCTTCTATGTACCACAATTTTCTTCTATGTACCACAATAATCAGAATATCTTCTGATTATTTATTTATTTATCTATTTATTGTATTCAAATACAGATAATACTCGTGTATTAATGATGTGTTGCTCTCTTCATACTGGGATTTTTCCTTCTCTAGGTTATTCTGTTTTCAATTACCTATCACTTTAATGAAGTTTTAGATCTGGGGTAATAATTTTCCTGGTGAGCTGTACCTCAGGGTCAACATTTCATTTAAAAAAAAAAAAAAAGTGATGGGGGGCCAGGTGTTTCCTGGGTTCTGAAGGAGGAAGTTAAAAGAGATATTTGTTTCCCCACATGGGAGACTTTTAATTTAAAAGGATGGACAAAGTCTCCACAAAAAACAGTCCATATTTTTTTCACAATGTTTGAGGAACTCCATCTCCCACAAAAACAAAATTACTTTGGCTGACCTTCACTTCTTCATTCTTACTTTAAATTTTGATATTGTGTAAACAACTGCTAGTGCTGGAGAAGTAGAGGTCCAGATTTATATATAGAAAATGGCATGCAAATGTTAAAAATGGCATGCAAATGTTTGAAACTCCTTTCAAAATGGAGACCATAAGTCTATAATCTCTTTGGAGGCAGAAAAGTCAAATTTTTGGTTATCACTTTTAAAACAAAATTTCTATCAAATATTATAATAAGCAAACAGATAATAAAGATGTCATGTGAGGACAGACAGTTCTTGTGACAACATGAATGATTTGATGATGAGCAAGAATTAGAACTTCAGAAAGGAAAGGTTGTTTTTGTTTTACATTGGAAAAAAGTGTAATAAAAAAAAATATTATATCCACTAGATTCATAAAAATAGAAAAGTTTTTGTTTCTGACTTAAGTACCCTCTCTACACCTCCCAAGTTAAACAAAAAAAACACAAAACAACAATAATAATAATAATAAATAAATAAAACAATGAAAATATTGAGTTTCAAGTCGATTCTGCTTTTACGAATAAGGTCAAAAGTGCACAAGTGAAAAACTCAGTGGGCAGAGATGCAGGAGAATGATATAGGTTTGAATGATGCTCAAATATCCCAATAGCCTTACCTAATTAACTCAAACGATGGAGAGTTTTAAGCCCTTACAGTGGAATAATAAAAGAGAAAAAGCTTTTATCATGCTGTGTCCATGACTGTCAAATTATGTTCTACTGTAAAGCAGGTTTGCAGCTTGTCTCTGCTATATACATTGCTCAGGATGGGAGTATTCACATAAAATCCCTCCTGTGCAATTTGCAGATTGGTTCTTTCTTTAGAGGGAAAAATAATAATAATAATAAAAATATTCCAATTGCAGAATGTTACTGATGGAAATTAAATATAAGAAAATCTCTGTTTTCTGAAACAGAGGCACAACCCTTTACGGTTTTCTAAGTGGATTGCCATATTTCCTCTTTGTTATTGTCTTTCTCCTAATGTAATATGTACTTCATTTTAAGCACTCAGCTATTCTTTTCTTAAAATTGCATTTGATGTTAGTTATAAAACATGGGGCAGGAGCAAGTTACAAGATACAGGACCAAGATACCAATATCTTATATCTCTTTGAAGTCTTGTTCTTTAGGTCACACTGTTTCCGATATGCTTTCAACTGCTTAATGAACTGGTTTGGTGAGCTGGTACATGCTGTAAGCCTTTGAGAGTAAATCAAACAAAACAAATTTTACTTCTGAAGGAAAAAATGATATCCTGAATTTAACTTTGAGGTCTGTTCTATGGATAGCCTTAAAAATAATCTTTCAATTTTCTTTTTGTTGTTGATATTGTTACCATTTTAGCCAGAAGGATTTAATTGAAGAATAAGCTATCAAGCTGTAGGGAGATGAAGAATGAAGGTCACATCCTTTCTATTTTATCTCTATATTACTCTAAGCCTCAAACTAGCTTTTGGGATAATGCCTATTTCTGTGAAAAAAAAAGTCTTTCATTTGCTGCCCTTATAATGAGAGGTGTTCAAGAGCATGCAAGCATACAGAAACTACATCATGTGAGAAGAAGCTAGATTAATGCTGTCTTTAGGCTCAACTGCAGATACCAGAAGCTATACTTCAGTACAGCTATTCAAAGAGATCCTTTACTACATTTCCTATGGAAGTCTTAAGAGATTATTAAGTGCCTAATGTATAGTTTGGGTGAGAAACAAACAGGCCAGGTTAGGGTATAAAAGACGTAAGGTGCTAAGTGAGGTAAATAAGATTGCATTTCTCAGAAAGCAGGACTGCAGTTGGGAAAGAAGAAAATACATTGAGAAGGAAGAAAATTCAACCTAAAGGAAGAACAGTTCAAAAAGTGAAAAAAAAAATAATAAAAAAATCTCAATATGGGTGAATTCTAAAGAGTTGAAACAGTAGATGTCTACAGAAACTTCTTTGGAGAGTAGGAAAATGTCACATGTATCGTAGTGTTAAAAGCTGCAGTGAGCTTCATTTGTTATTCCAGGATGTGTAACTAAACTGCAGAATAATTTCTGACTTTCACATTATAAACTAACATTATGGGCACACTGCTTAATGAAAGTAAGTTTATAAATAGGTTTGGCAGTATGTTAACAAGCTCTGCATATAGACAAACACAACAGATGCCAAGAGTTGTGAAATTCCTGTAGTGGCTACTTCTTTTAGTAAATGAAAAACACTGTCTAGGTCTGTTTAAAGCCTCTAGATAAAAACAAACAAACAGAAAGCACCTGTAACCTCTACTTTGTATGTGCCTCTTATGACTGTTGCTTGGACTGTCCATTTCTGTCAGACAAATAAAAAAAAAAAGGCTATTGCAGCTGTTCTATGGCTGAAATTTAGCATAGTGCCAGACAAAAACTTGTCAAAAGTTGCTTGTTGTGGACATTTCCTTAAATGTGGACATTTCCTTAAATGTGTAAAGTGTCAATGACAGTCTGAAATTGGCAGATTTCAGACATTCCCTGGCATCTATTTCCATGCTTGTGTTACATAAACATTGTAATACTCCATCCCATATTGGTAATTGATTATGGTTAATCCAATAATAATAATACAGATTTTGTCATGAGAGAATAATTCTCAAGTCCTAAACAGAAGAATTCCCATTAAAAAGTGAGATTCATAGCCATACAGAGTTTTTCACTTGACAGTACTGATCATATACATCTGAAATTGCAGGATTGCACACTGCAAAAAATGACTGATGTTCTCATAGTACCACAGAATCATAGAATATCCCAAGTTGGAAGGAATCCACAAGGATCATTGAGTCCAACTCCTATCACCAAACATGTCTAAACAAAAAATAGAATTCAGACCATATGACTGAGAGCACAGTCCAAACACTTCTTAAACTCCTACAGGCTTGACGCCCTGACTATGTCCCTGGGGAGCCTGTTCCAGTGCATGACAACCTGTGAAGAACTTCCTGATGTACAGCCTGAACCTCCCCTGCCACAGCTTGACCCCATTCCTTCAGGTCCTATCACTGGTCACTAAGATCAGCACCTGCCCCTCCACTCCCCCTTGTGAGGAAGATGTAGGCCACAATGAGGTCTCCACTCAGCCTCCTCTTTTCCAGGCTGAACAGGCCAAGTGGCCTTGTACATCAACCCCTCTAGGCCCTTCACCATCTTAGTAGCCCTCCTCTGGACACTCTCCAGAGGATTGATGTCCTTTTTGTACTGTGGTGCCCAGAACTGCACACAATACTCAAGGTGAGGCCACACCAGAGCAGAGTATATTCATAATTTGACAGAATTTCAGGCCAGAAAATGCCAGCTAGTCTGATCTTCTTCGTTATATTTTTTCAAGATATTCCTATAATAAACCCCAAAATTTTAGTTTGACTGGGGTGTGTCACCCCTCAGATAGAAAACAGGTGAGAAAGTCTATTAAATAGTACTTTTGCAGCAATTTGGGCAAATAAGAAATGCCTAAATGATCTCAGCCACCAATCATATGTCATTTTCACAAAATTTGATGGATTTTTAGTAGACATGTTAACTAGTCAGATTTCCTTGGACAGACTATTTTTTTTGTTGGACTGCTTGCATTTTTATGTCTTACACATTGGGCATGTGTTGTCACAAGAATGCATCCTATTCTTGAGTGAGATCATGCATCTGGTAAATGATGCCTGCTAATAACCAGCCCTCACATTTATTAACTTAGAAGTCCTACATGCAGTGACTTCACAGATCTACTTATAGTAACAATAAAGACTGCAGAAACATATTTTTTTTTGGAACCACAAATTAGGAGTTTAGTCTTATTCATTTCAGATGGAGCTTATAGTTTCTTAGAACCTGAGAAAAATGTTTCCATAATGAATTAAGTCTGTGGTAGGAAAATGTGGACCTAACACTTCAGGTGAAGGATCAATGTGTTACATGGAATTTATGTGGTTAAGGAAAAGGATGGCTGCTGAAGATTTTAAGTTCTCTCCTCATCTACACCAAAAAAGATATATGCTAAACATGCACACATGTTTTTCTCACAACATTCAGGTGATTTTAATTAATTATTTGTATTATATTGGTGCCTAGAAGACCTAGAAAAAAACAAAGTTTCATTGCTACTTGCAATGAAACAGCTGGAGACAGTCTCTAACCTGCAAGCCCCTAGTCTAAATAGGAAAGTCAAAGGAGGAACAACATGAGCCACCAAGTCTGGAAGTGCTAAATGGACTGGCTGTCAGCACTAGACCCACATGTAGACTTTGGAAGATCTTGTTCCTGGACCAGCCTGATGGCCACATGTCTTATTTGTACCTAGGTAAGGCTTTTCAAGCACTCCTAATATCAATTCACCCTCTCTACCTGCCTTTACAAATTGTAGGGTTAAAAACAAAATAATAATTAAAAAAAAAAAAAAGGCAAAACAAATGCAAGAGTATATCATTTGTCCTGCTATATTTTTCATTGTCACACTGGCAAATGTGCTGTATCCATTAACCTTTTTGCAAAGAGCAGAAGGTAAGCTAGTTAACATTTGACAGCTTTACAGAGTCTATTGACTTGTAATGAAAAATTCACCACTACAAGATATTTTCTTTATATCTGCCTACTTCATACAGTTTGTCACTGAGGCAGCCCTTGAAGTCCCCATGTTTTACTCTCCCAGTTTCCCATATTACTTTAGTAAACAGAAGCAGACAGTATCATGATGATTTATTTACTACATGAGCTTTAATTTGTCTGCTCCAGGTTCATTCCATGTGGAAGATAACTTTCAAGCTGTTAGCTGATAGCATATGCTTTACAAAACACATGAATTTTGTTGCTTGGTCCTATCCAGTAGTTGACCAGGCCGCTGTCAGACTGTTGGATGCAACAAACACTGTTTGCATGGAAAGGTTAATGGGTACAACATGTCCTTCTTGCACCTTGGAGAGAATCCAGCAGGTTCCCAAAATTACAGGAAGATTAAAAACAGTGGTGATATCATTGAATGCCTGCATGTGGATGCAGGTGCTCTAATGATAAGTTTGTGGCTAAATCTCAAAGGGGAAGGGTTGAGAGCAATTCCCGCTCCATGGTGTAATGAATCATTGGACAAGCATATAATTAATACACTGGATATATCACATAGTAATTTTCATTTTCAGAAAGCTTAACCATATTTTCAACATAGCTCAGCAGTCCTAGCATCTACTTGATATAACTGCAATAAATAAAAATACAAATAAAAATTAAAATATTGTTAAGACTCCGAAGAATACAAGAATATATGATTTAGGTAACAGTAACTGCTTTACTCTTAGTTTCAGGCATATATATCAATCTACTTGTATGATACTGCTCTGCTAATTACTATAGGTCCAAAGAATAAAAATGTTGAGAAGTTCATAGCTGGTAAATAAGTTGATAAGCCACCGTCCATCATATTTGAGAAGCTGTGGCAATCCAGTGAAGTTCCCACTGACTGAAAGATGGGCAACATAGCTCCCATTTTCAAAAAGGGGAAAAAAAAAAAGAAAAAAACAGGGAATTACTGGTCAGTCTCACCTCTGTGCCTAGCAAGATCATGGAGCAGATCCTCCTTGAAACTATGCTAACGTACATAGGCACATAAGGAGGTGATTGGTGACAGCCAACATGGCTTCACTAGAGACAGATCATGCCTGACAAAACTGATGGCCTTCTGCAATGGAGTTGCAGCTTTGGTGGATAGGGTAAGACCAACTGGTGTAATCTGCCTGGAACTGTGCAAAGCATTTGACACTGTCCCGCATGACACCCTTGTCTTTAAATTGGAAAGACAAAGATATGATGGAGGGACCACTCAGTGGATAAGGAATTGGCTGGATGGTTGCACATGTGTTCTTGTGGTCAACAGCTCAATGTCCAAGGGGAGATTGGTAATGAGTGGTGTTCCTCAGGGGTCAGTATTGAGACTGGTGCAATTTACCATCTTTGTCAGAGACATTGAGTATGGGATCAAGTGCACCCTCAGCCAGTTTGCCAATGACACCAAGCTGTGTGGTGTAGTTGACACACTGGAGGGAAGGGACGCCATCCAGAGGGACCTGGACAGGCTTGAGAGGTGGGCCTGTGCAAACCTCATGAGGTTCGACAAGACCAAATGCAAGGTCCTGCATCTGGGCCAGGGCACTCCCAAGCACAAATACAGGCTGAGTGAAGAATGGATTGAGAGCAGCCCCAAGGAGAAGGCTCTGGGGGTATTGGTTGATGAGAAGCTTGACATGAGCAGACAATGTGCACTTGCAGCCCAGAAAGCCAACCAAGCCTTTGAACCCAAACCATTCTATGATTCTATGAAGTAGATAAATTTTACTTTATCATAGTTCATAGATTGAATTCTGCAAAGGAAAACCTAACGTGCCCCAAAGTATCTAAGATGAACACAAAAATTATATGTATGGCAAGTTGAAAGACAGAGATTCTGCACATTCCACAAAAGTTTTCCTGAAGGTCCCTAAAATCTTACGTTATGACTAATCTGTTCTGAAACACATGACTAGTCTTTATAAGAGTAGAACTAGTAAGAATACAGAAACAAATAAATAAATAAATGAAGCAGCAGGTTATAGATACAAGTATTAAGGACAGGCTTAATGGGATCTTTGATCTGAAGGTCAGGGGAAGATGATATGCTACATAGTATGATCGCTTATTGCATATATAAAAATCTTTATTTTGCATATAAAGATTGCGTATAAAAATCTTTAATGAATGAAATTTTAAAAGATCACATGTTTACGTGGCCTCAGGAGAAAGCTCTTCAGAAAACACATAGTTTGCTTATTTTGCCTTTTTTGTTTGTTTGTTTGTTTTTGTTTTTCTTTGTTTGTTTAGTGCGCTTGCTTTTTTATATCTGAAAAGGGAAAACAGCTGCATGGCAGCAGCTGGGAAGCAGAAGTGAGAACCAGCCCTGCAGACCCAGTGCAGAAGGAGGGCAGGAGGTGCAGAAGATGCTGGAGCAGTTCCCCTGCAGCCTGTGGAGAGGTCCCTGGTGGAGCAGGCTGTCCCCCTGCAGCCCATGGGTCCCACGTGGAGCAGATCTCCACGCTGCAGCCTGTGGAGGAGCCCCCGATGGACCAGGCCCTGGGCCGGAGCTGCAGCCTGTGGAGAGGAGCCCATGCAAGAGCAGGTGGTCTGGGGGGAGCTGCAGCCTGTGGCGGACCCATGCTAGAGCAGTTTGCTCCTGGGGTTGGATGGACCCCATTGTCTGGAGCCGTGTTGGAGTAGTTCTTGAAGAGCTGTTTCCTGTGGGAAGTGCGTACAGGATGTAGCAGTATTATACACACTGTCCTGTGCTCCTAACCAGGGTCTGATTTACTGATATCGCGGAAGGAACCATCTTTGGTTCTAAATCTGCATGTTGATGGATTTAGTCAACTCCAGATTTTTACTCTGAGTGTCAATAAAACTTCTATTTAACATCAAATGTAATAACAAGGCAGACTCTTTAGATGTTTACCTTGTTGGAGGGAGTCAGATGATCTGTGTGTTTAATGTAAATTGCTGAAGAATTAAATGTTTGATCTCAGTGCTTCTGTGGTTTGCATTTGTGTGCAGTTTTTAGATAGCACATAACCTAGCTGCAGTTCTTACAACTACACATGTATCAGCATGATAATCTCAAACATGACAAAGTCACAACACTATGGATGGTTGTGGACCATGGAGTGCCATTAGAAATAGAAAAGCTAATTGCAATTAATCTGGATTTCCTAACATCTTATTTGTGGCAAACTTGGGTCCTTTATTTTTTCCAAATCTTCTTTTCTCTATCTTTTTATTTGACTTCCTTTAATTACTATACTACATATTTTTGGTTAATCACATACACTAAATTGCATATTATCTTATTCTATTTGTAAAGTTTATTCTCATGGTATTTTCCATATTATCTTATACTACACTGTAAGCTTAGATTTAGTTGAAAGAGTCAAATCTCAGCGACAGATCTGCAGCAGTAGCTACTGATACCACCTGCTTACCTCTCTTGGTCCTTGGTCCTCAGTCCTCTGTGTTCCATCCAAACAGACCCAGATATATGAACTAGTTATTTATTCTTCCCTTGGCTACCTCTGAGCTGGGCAGCCGCCAGTAAAGAACACTAGTTTGTCTTTTCAGCGGTGTGATAGATGACAGATGCATCTTTGCTCTCTACACAGTTCTGTAACCCAGACTGCAGTTCAGGATTTAAAATGTCTACAGATCCAAGTGGAACACAAAAAGAAAGGTTATGATGCACAAATATGCTTAACTGAGGTAGTAGCTAGGGCAAAGGGAACAGCTCTTTGGCAAAGAAAACTTTCCTATATGCTAGTTTTATATAGAAGAATAAATTCCCTAAAGAACCAAGCAGCCATTAAGATCTCATAATTTGTTGCACAAGCAAGGTGTGTTTCTTTGGTCATTATTCTTCTGATATTATATCCTAGACATGTTTCTCTGATTTGGGAAAAGTAAGAACCAAAACAAAAACAAAGCAATCCAAGCATCTAAAGCACAGCTGAAAGAGGAAACTGCTGCAAAGCAGGAGAACAAGAGATGATAACCATTGCTTAATGAGCTATTAGGGAACAATACATATAACTGAGATATAAAAAAAAGTGGAATGAAACAGCATATAGTAGCATACAGTTTTGGAGCTTGTTCCTTGAGAAATATGGATCCTAAAGAAAACAAAAACAAATGAGTAACAACAACAACATCATCCAAAAAAAAAATCAAACAAACATCAAATATTCCAGAGAATGGCTTTCCACTTATTTCTTTTTGAGATGTCACATAATTTATGTGTGTTGAGCAGGGCAATTCCCTTTACATGTGGGTAATTCACCGTATTTAATGTACACAAACCCATAATTTAAAATTATTCACAAAATTGCTATGAAGCATCAAATGTAGCAAAGATTAATGCTTCTTGATGTTTGACTGCTCATTTAACACAAAAACTTACAGATTCACAAACATTCAACAATGGTGTAGAAAACCTTCAGTTCTAAATCTGCCTTTCTTTCTTCTCATATATTTTCTTTCACTCTTCACAAAAATGCTGTATAAATCTATTGTTTTGCTATCAGATTTTTTGTAACAGCTTTAAAATATTTTCTTATTCAAATGAGCTTACTAAATATGCAAAAATAACAAGAGTAAAGAGAAAATAGTTTGTGCTACAAGACATACAAAATGAACCTGTGATATGCAACTTTTTGGTGATATGCAATATTTTGGTGGATATATGGGTATTTTGACTCTTTTTCAGACATTACTGGAATCAAAAGGTCAAATCTGAAATTCTTAATCCTTTTTCAGGAAGCAAAACACCCCCTATTGGAGAAAATCACTCTGTCAATGAGAATACAACAATCTCTGTTGTTGAAAAATGGAAAGGAATAGCTCTCCATTAATAGTATCTGTTTGTAAGTATGAGTTCATTATGGTAGTGGTGTCTGAGTCCTGTGAAAGGACAGACATCACATGTGATGTTTTAGAGAGCTGATGTAACACTTTTGAACAAACTTGTATGATGTGGTGGAACACACATTGAAGAAACAACTCTGCAAGATTTTCAAGTCACAATTTCTGAAATAAAGGTGTGGCCTCTTGGCCTCTTTCTCTCCCTGTCATAAATGGCTACACCCCTACAACCACAAGTTCAAAAAAGAGAGAGAATGAGAGAGGGAAGGACAGTGCCTGCTTCTTTAAGGGTATCTAGTCAAGGACCTTTTCCAAAGCTAAAAGAGATAAGGAGAAAGGGAGAAAGTGAGGGGTTATAAACCTGATTAGTAGTTCTAATTGATAAGGACAGAAACAGAATGTGTGAATGTTGATTCAAGCAAGGTTGTCTGAGTGAGGGTCTCCAGACTGGGATAATAAAAAGTAAAGTAGAGGGAAAAATGAGCAAAATGCTGAGATGTGGACCTGACAAAGTGAAAATGGAGACAATGACAAGAAACAAGGCTCCCAGTCATGCTGTTTGATGGGCTATCAACATACACATGCCACTTTCAAGATCAACCTGGATTTTGCAGTTGACAAGATAGTTAACCAGAGGGAGAGAAGAGTTGCCTGGACTGTGAGGGTGCAGAAACTGCAGAGGTCTGCAAACCCATGGGGGTGTGCAGGGGAGGGGGGAGCAGGAGGAACAAAGAGGGGTTAGGTAGAAAATAGTATAAAAGGGCCGGTTGAATCACAGAATCACAGAATCACAGAATTTCTAGGTTGGAAGAGACCTCAAGATCATCGAGTCCAACCTCTGACCTAACACTAACAGTCCCCACTAAACCATATCCCTAAGCTCTACATCTAAACGTCTTTTGAAGACTTCCAGGGATGGTGACTCCACCACCTCCCTGGGCAGCCCGTTCCAGTGCCTAACAACCCTTTCAGTAAAGAAATTCTTCCTAACATCTAACCTAAAACTCCCCTGGCGTAACTTTAGCCCATTCCCCCTCGTCCTGTCACCAGGCACATGGGAGAACAGGCCAACCCCCACCTCGCTACAGCCTCCTTTAATGTACTTAAAGCATTTTTGCATGTAAAGTTGCATGTAAAATAGGACTGATCAGTACGCTTGTTTGGCCAAGTCTGTGCCTGACCACCACAGCCTGTCCTATCTTCTTCCATAGTGTCATAAAATCTTTTCTTAACCATCCCTCTGTGTATTCATGGTCTTTCTTCTTTGTGTATATGTGCTGAAGGACTATGCCAGCCACTGGCAAGATGTGTGTGCGTGTGATTGAAGGCTGGTGCCAGCTCCTGGGGTCAGGTTGTGGACTGAGCACCCCAGCCTGTGGTGCAACTGCTGGACTAAGTGTGGGGTCTCAGCACCAGTCACTGGTGGGACCTGTGTGTGTGTGAATGAAACTGCTCCCAGCTACTTGAGTCAACCATGGACTGTGGTGTCAGCTACTGGCATGACTGGGGGTCCTAGTATCATTAACTGGGGGGTCATAGTTCTCTTGTTCTGAAAGGGTCCTGCAGACTTTGTGCCCAGAGTGCCAGCTAATGGGAGACTGGTGTGAATGGATGGTGCGTTTGCTGCTGGAGTCAGATCAGGGTATAGGTGCCCCAAGCTGTGGTGCCAGATACAGGAGCAAGTCGGATCCTAGCATCAGCTACTGGAATGAGTGGGGGTCTCTCACTTCCAGCCACTAGGATGGGAGTGGTATACATTCCCAAACCAGCTGCTAGGGAGGGAATTGGTGTAAGTGAGGCAAGTGTGGGGCTCCACACCAGCATCTGGACTGGGGCCGTGGGTCACAGTCTGAGTGCCTGTTGCTGGCTGCTGTGAAGGGGTATGTGTATCTTCCCCAACCTGGTGTGTGGAGGGTGTGCATGTGTATTTTCTAGCAAACTTTAAGCTAGACTAGCCAGTGAGTACTAGCCAGTGAGTAGCAGGGGTCTTGGGTCCAGACCAGGGTATCAGGAGGGCAGGGGGTCTGTGCTGATACGCCGAATGGGACTTGCCATATGAGGGATGAGTGTGTGAGTGCTGCATGTATGCAGCAAGTTTCAAGCTGGGCCAGCTGGTGAGTAGGTGACATGTGAAATGGGTAAGAGGGCTCAGGATCTGTGCAGGAGTGCTGGATGGACAGAGGTGCCATAATTATGCTGGAGGGATCTGTGAATGTGCATGTGCTTGTGAACCTAGAGAGTGCTGTGAATGTGCCTGTCTCTACCATCTGGAGAGGAGGAAGGGTATTCAGTGTCTGTTTTTAAAATGTGAGTCCTGTGTGTAAGTGCTGTTGAAGGCAGTCACTGGCTGGTGCAGCCAGTGTGACCAGTTGTGTTAGTGTCCTGTCTCTGTCTGCATTTGTGTGTCTTTATACATGCTCAGCTTTGCTACTGCTTGAACCTGCAGAAGAGAAAGCTGCAGCCATGACCCCCAGCCTGAGCAGAGACCCTTGGTCCCAGGCACTGGGCTAGGCAACAGTTTACCTCACTTAACAAAACCAATATCTCATTTTGCAAATTTTGGTTTCTTCTTTGTTCAACTTGTTTAACTGAACATGACTAATAAAGGAATATTATTTATAACTAAAACTGAAACTCATGATATGTATTTACTTTTGCTGTTTCTATAGATCATAAAACAACAACCTGATACAGGCTTTAAAAAGGCATTTGAGCCAGCATCCCTCTTGCCCTTGTATCTTTTTAAATGTGTAATTTCAAGTGTGAAAATCAGCAAATTTAAAGCCATATGTGCTATCATTATGTGTTTTACACTTTCATGTGCAAGTAGTTTTAGAGCTGTGATGGTGGCTGGGTCTTATTCAACTTGTTCTTTTGGGGTGGGGGGAGGGATGAGGAGAAGATATTAATAGCAGCTGGAGTGAACTGTATTTTAAAGTCCTAAATATCAAGATAAAACTTTTATAAATTTAATTTTGGCGAGAATCACAGAAGGATGTATCACACAAGGATAGCCCTTTTGAGCACCACTATATCCAAGGTTTTTGTACGCACTTGCAAGGGCTCAGGCAGGCACTCCAGCTCCATATGCGGTGGATGAAGAGGGCAGAGTGAAAACCTAAAAGGTGCAGTCCATTTACACAGCAAACATCTAAGCTCACCAAAGGGAAGTAGTAAGTGAACATGATACTCAGTCCATATCCCATCAGGTATCTACCCATGGTTCAGAGCAGTCTCACTGAGAAAAGAAAGAGTTCACAGCCCAGAATATTTCATTAAGTATCTGACCCAGACAAGGTAAGTTTAATTTTTTCCTCAGGCTGAAGGGATTCAGCTCCTGAGTGAAACACTGAAGGAAGCCCTACCAGCTAGACAAAGAACCAGGGGGAAATAGAAATCTTCTGCACTGATGACTGAAGCTAAGTATGTCAAATTGATTGTAAAAATCATGATGACAAAGAGAGAGTAGACAAAACAGAGAAAAAGATGAAGAACTTTGTATGTGTTTTCATTTAAGGGTCACTTGAGGGATGCTGCTTCTTGTTGCTAACCGTAAAACTTAACATTGAGTGGAGAACAAGATGCCAGGGGCACCAAGTTCAGGAAGATAATATCTCTGGGGCTGATGGTCATATGTCATTTCCCCCACTTGTATTGCTTGGTTTTGGTATTTTTTGTAATCAAGGCTTGAAAGAAATGTTGTGTGTCATAAACTGAACCCTAGGGAAGTTTCATTGGTCTATTAGTATGCACCTATTCAACAGAATCAGCATGAGGCAAGTTACCTATTTTCATCCTGAATTTTCACTAGTCTTGGCAGTTTAACCTTGCATGAATATTTTAAAATGCACGTTGAACTGTTCCTTGCAAATTCTACTGGCCGTGGCATGAGCTTCGGTATTACAACTGCTCCACTGTAATTAGGAAAGAGATATCAAAATCCTAGGACAGGAACACCTGAGGTAGCATATTAAATATTTATTCAGAGTAGCACATTAAGCACAATAATTTGGACAGTGATTTATTCTAATTAGATGTCCACAATAACCAGCTTTTCAAATCTAAGCATTAAACATTTCTTGTGGTACAATGAATGTATTTATGAGGAAAATAGAGGGACTTTTTTTTTCAGTGAAATATTGAGAAAATTAATTGTCCCCTGTTTCAGTTGGCAAACAGTCTGATATAGCTGAGATCAAGGCACAGCAGCTTGCCAATTCAGGATAGTAAACCTTGTTCATCATCTGCCATGGCATGTTATTTTTTCACTTTATGTTCTATGCACTTGGTAAGTATCAGCCATCAGAGTTTCTGTTCCCTTTTTTCTATCAAATCACTTGACTTTCTAGATCTGCAAAAGTTAGTTCCACCTCATATAATATTACTCATGACAAAAAATACATTCTTTTTTTTTTTATTATTATTGAATTACTTAAGGTTCTTATTACTTATTGTAGATTTACAAGACCTCCCTGTGCCTTCAGAATATCACAGAATCACAGAATGACCAAGGTTGGAAGGGACCTCAGAAGATCATCTAGTCCAACCCCCTTGCCAAGCAGGATCACCTAGAGCATGTTGCTCAGGATGGCATCCAGGCAGGGTTTGAATATCTCCAGAGAAGGAGACTCCACAACCTCTCTGGGCAACCTGTTCCAGTGCCCTGTCACCCTCACAGTAAAGAAGTGCCCCCTCATATTCAGCCAGAAAATACTGTGATTCAGTTTGTGCCCATTGCCTCTCATCCTGCCACTGGGCACAACTGAAAAGAGACTGGCTCCATCCTCTTGACATCTTCCCATCAGATATTTATACCCATTAATGAGGTCTCCCCTCAGTCTTCTCTTTTCCAGGCTATACAGGCCCAGCTCTCTCAACCTGTC
The DNA here is from genome assembly GCF_963932015.1 of Anas acuta. Lineage (NCBI taxonomy): Eukaryota > Metazoa > Chordata > Aves > Anseriformes > Anatidae > Anas > Anas acuta. Next base: position 79,230,675 of record NC_088981.1, on the reverse strand, counting down.
CTTGTACGACGGGTGCTCCAATCCTCTCATCGTCTTCGTAGCCCTCTTCTGGACTTGCTCCCTTAGTTCTATGTTTCTCTTTTACTGGGGAGCACAAAACTGGACACAATACTCCAGGTATGGCCTCACCAGGGCAGAGTAGAGGGGGAGGATCACCTCCCTTGACCTGCTGGCAACACTATTCTGAATGCAACCCAGGACTTCTTTTGAAGTCCTCATTGTGATATATAAGTTTTGGAAGAAGATCCTGACCCCCACCTCCTCCACTTAAACACACAAATCAGAGTCTCAGTTGTGGATTGTGTCCTGACAAGAAATTAAATTTCAAAATGGTTTCATTAATGACACAAGCACAGCACTAGGCATGTCAGAAGTGTGCACTTCCTACATACATTTTATTAAAAAGCAATATGGCAAGCCCTTAAGGCCGCGGCTTTTACTGACAACAAACTAAGAAAAGCCCTATCATGGTATGTGGCCTCATTATGGTATAACATGTCTTTTGCACCTCTGGTATAATCAAGAGTTTGCTTTTACTTGTGGAAAATCTTGCTGTGCTTTTAAAATTAAAACTGCTGTACACAATGTCCACATAGTATTTTTTCAATAATTCCATTTCTTATTTTAAAAAATAAAATAAGAAAAGTTTAAATTATAATTTTTCCTTCTACAATCTTTCCCATTACTACACAAACTAGTTTCACTCTATTATGACATACTAGAATATATACTTCTGTGTATTCCATGATAGTTTGCTTGTGCATGCATATTTGAGAAATTAAATAAATAATTGCAGATTTTTTTTTTCAAAAAATAAAAATATAATGATTTCAAAATAAATGATTTAAAAAATGATCAATTTTACATGAAGAAATGAAATCACATGCAACATTGAATTATTTTTTATTGCAGATAAACATCTTTTTTTTTTTTTTTTTTTTTTCATTTTAAAGTCTTACCCTCCTTTCCCAGAAACATGAGTCCTTGTGCCAGCATCTAAAGGAGGAAAAGCAATAACCTACTGTGACAGGGACATTCTGTCATTCAACACTATGTATCTGCATTAATCTGGTTTTAATTTGCTTATTGTTTATTTTGAACATTAGGAACTAAAAGTTTCCATTTTTCTTTTAAAGAATTCCAAATATGGACAAAAATCAAATGGAAAAAGTAACATGGAATGTAGGTCATGGAAAATTTTAAATGGAAAATTCATGTCATCTGTGAAAGCAAAATATCTCATAGAACCACTCTATAAACACACTGGTTATTTTGTTCTTCATTTGCTTCCTCAGTCCTCCTTTATCCTTAAATTAGCTTTATCCTTAATTTAGTTAGACACTAAAAATTTCATCGGAAACTTAAGGAGCAGACTTTGCTGTGTGAGGAAGTTTCTGAATAAGACATCAAGTTTCTAGCCATCAGAGGATAATTTATTGATACTTGTCAAAAGGAAGTATCAGTCTAACAGAAATCAAGACAAAAGGAATGCCTGATGAATTTCCTTTGAAGTGCCTTTTATAAAAGTCCTTGGTAATACATATTGATGAACTCCAAATTGTCTTGCCTGAAGGGAAAAGAAAGTAGACTGCTTTACACTGTCTTATAAATATTCATCAAAAGAACAAGACTTATGTTTCCAGGCGTGAGGTGAATGATTACGGTTGTATGATTGCCTTGGAATCTGGATAATTAGTAAAACAGCCTTTGACAGTGGGAGAATTTTAAACTTGGTATCATGCCATCAGTCCTTTTGGATTTAAAGACAGTGCCTGCTATTCTGAAAGGAAGCAAATTTAGGACTTTATGGATAGCTATAATTAAGCTCACCATTAGTTTTATCTACTATTTGTTTGCCTGTTTGTTTAGCCAAAAATTAAAGGCAAAGTTGTATAGCATGTCTCTGCTCCGACTGTGATGAAACCACATCATCTGCACTGTGGATGTGTTGCTGGAATATACTAGTGGAAAGGGCTCTTTAATTAAAACATTATAAAAAAAAATAATAAAAAATAAATAAATAAAATTAAAAAAGGCTGTTATGGTTGATGTCTTAGTAGACAGAAATCTGTAGACTGTTGCTTGGCTCAGCTCAGTCTTGATTGTTTCATAACAGAATTGAAAGTCAACAATTTACCTTTCATGCTTACTTAGTGCATGTGATAAGGATATGAATTGCATGGGAAAGAATCACTGTGAATCGTTTGGGGAGAAAAAAAAAAATGTGTCTGTGCTCACTGATCTGTGAATTCTCATCCATTGCTCAAACTATCTGTAGTTTTCTATTGATCCTTGTAACCAGCTGCTAGCCTTCTACTAGCAAAGACCAACAAAAAACATTCTCAGGAAACATTATCCTTTACAGTGTTTAGCACTTAAATGCAATTAGGCAAATATAATATCCTCTTTGAAAAGAAATAGTTGCTCAGTTTAAGTAACTGAAACTAATTATCTCTGTTGAATGAATGACACATTCTATGAGTATTTGAGTGGTGTGTTATTTCTCAAACTGAAGAGGGTAAATAGATTGTATTTCTGAGTGGAGAGCAGTAGAAGAATCTTAACAGAGATTTATACTAATTTATAACCATACTTAAATACAGAGTCCTGTGCAGCCAGCCAAAATGTGGTGGCAGCCAGCCCAGAGCAAAGAAACTCAGCTTGTAAACAGTGTTTTCCAAGAAACAACTTATTATGGAATAAATGGTGTAACTGCTTCAAGTGCTGCATTTGAAAAAGATGTTATTACCATGAAAGTTGACTTGATCAGAAACATTTAGATGGATTTAAAGAAACCTTGTAACATTGAGTTGGGTTGAATACCTAGATGATGGTGATGACAGTGATATCATATTTGTACAAAGAACAAGATGGTTATTTGATATTGTCTTTGTGGATAGATTATGAAATCTCTTCTTTTATCTTGTCCTGTTCTACTTAATGTGTTGTGTGATCCATGTTACTCATCTCATGAAAAATAGTTTGATAACTGGGCCTCCTCAAAATATATATTGAGAACATTGAGAACTCTGCCATATAGAAGCTCAAGAATTCATCTGACAAAACATCTGAAAAAAAAAAATAGCAATCTTTTAATTCTGAAGAAACGTTAAGCAAATTATTATTTTTTTTTCCCCTTGTTCTCAAGTCTTAAGAAAGTCAGAATCAGAAGATTTTCATGTATTTAAATATTTGTCACGGCTAGAGATTTCTGTAAATGATATGGTGGCATTATTTTTGTAACAGTTTTCATTTCTCTGCCAGTGAACAGTTTTCCATTTAAATAGTAAATATTGGCTGCAACAACATGCAGAGGAGAAACCAAACCAAACCAAACCAAACCAAATGAACAACAACAACCAACAAACCAAACATCAGCTAAGTACCTTTAAAACTTTGCACTATCTGCAGCATTTACCTGAATGTCTGTAATGTCACTGTGTAATGTCGCTGAGTTACTGTGTTCTAAGAAAGTGAAGAAAAGTATACAGTAGCATTACAGATGGTGTAAATTACATGAAAGGTCTACTTATTTATACATGAAAAGCTTGATGTCAAAGCATACAAAATACAGCCATCAGCAGCAGAGACCAGAGAGACACCTGTGTCTGTAATCAAATGGCTTACTATAACTTTAAGGTAATATGAAAAAAACAAAGTGCTGAACTGAAATATTCTGACTGTCAAAAATGGTTCACTGAAACACTGAAGTGTGTACTTCACATGTAGAAATCTCTTTGTGAGATTTCTTGCTAAGAGGATAGGTACTCAAATTATCTTTCCTCACTAATAATACCAGGCAACCAATTACTTTTAAAACTACTCATCACCAGCCAAGTTTCTCTGCTCTCTTTCCTACAGTTGATTATTTCCAGACAAGGATTTCTGTTTAATAATCAACAGTTGCTAACAGTTACTACATAGTGATTTCCTCAGGGACCTTGGCTTCACTGCATGAAATGTATTGATCTGAGGAGATAAACATATAAGTTTGAATGACCGTGTTCATTTCTGCTACTATACTTTTTGTTTTTTAAAAATCAAATCAACTCTTTGTTACACTACAGTTGTGCTATGTTCTAGCTATTATTTGTGACTTTACTAAAGCATTTCCATTATATAGTCCTTCCTATGTATGAGTATCAGTGACTCTGCAATGATCACATTAAGTGTGAGCAGAGGGGTGATGGAGCCATGTAGGGCCTTGTTTTGAGTGGTCCAATACTTCTTAGCACTTTCTTATCTTACTGAAACAGTTTCAGGTTCAGAGCTGGTTCAGTGGAGTCTCTGAATCAGCTCTGACACTGATAGATCACAGATTTCCACTGGGCAGAATTACACCTGTTCTATCTGGTTTTGCCATAAGCTTTATAGAATTTTATCATCTTTTGATATCACACTCTCTCCACCTTCTCTAAAGGTGGAAAGGTTCATAAGACAGCTGATTTCTGCCACTCTGACTTACATAAGGAGTGGACTCAATTCTTTCCTGAATTTTCTTCCTTTTTTCAACCACGAAGAACTTTTCCGCATCTCAGACCATTTTATAATGCTTTGAGAAAAATACAGGAAGAAAGATTTCATATTATTTTCAGGAAAACAATTTAGAAGGCAAATGTTTTTCAGATCCAGCATGGAATTTATCATAAGTATCAACAATTCCTGTTAGAACAGCTCCATGATCAAACCTGTACAGTCTTTATCTCAACCTACAGTTGAATCACGAAGACATGGAGAATTGCATTTTTATTTTTTCCTATGACTTCTTCTCTTTTCCTTGCTGGAGAAATATTCTATGGTCAAATATTCATTGGAATAAGGAATGAGACTAATCATATATCTATTAGAAAAATGAAATCTCACACATTTTGTAAGACAGGTGAAAATATCTCTAGTCTAAATTTCCTTTTATAAATGAAATAATGTTAAACGAAAATAGAATTTCTAACTATCCACTGTAATCAAGCTAGTTAAACGATCTAAACTTCATATAATGCCAGTGAACATCCTGGGGATAAAGAAATGACAGAATATCATAGAATCATAGAATATTCCGAGTTGAAAGGAACCCATAAGGATCATCAAGTCCAACTCCTGGCACCACACAGGTCTGCCCAAAAGTTTAGACCATGTAACTAAGTGCACAGTCCAATCGCTTTTAAATTCAGACAGGCTTGGTGCAGTGACTACGTCCATGGGGAGCCTGTTCCAGTGTTCAACCACCTTCTCGGTGAAGAACCTCTTCCTGATGTCCAGCCTAAACTTCCCCTGCCTCAGCTTAACGCCATTCCCACAGGTCCTATCACTGCTGTTTACCAGTTAGGTTACCTGCCTCTCCACTACCCCTCACGAGGAAGTTGTAGACCCCCTTCAGCCTCCTCTTCTCCAGGCTGAACAGGCCCAGTGCCCTCAGCCGCTCCTCATACGTCTTCCCCTCTAGGCCCTTCACAACCTTCATCGCCCTCCTCTGGACATTCTCCAACAATTTAATGTCCTTTTTGTACTGTGGTGCCCAGAACTGCACACAGCACTCAAGGTGAGGCCGTACCAGCACAGAGTAGAGCGGGACAATCACTTCTCTCAATCGACTAGTGATGCTGTGCTTGATGCATCCCAGGCTACAGTTGGCCTTCCTGGCTGCCAGGGCACACTGCTGGCTCATATTCAACTTGCTGTCAACCACAATCCCCAGATCCCTCTCTGCAGGGCTGCTCTCCAGTGTCTCATTGCCCAGTCTGTACATATAGCCAGGGTTGCCCCATTCCAGGTGAAGGACCCAGCACTTGCCTTTGTTAAACTTCATGTGGTTGGTGATTGCCCAGCTCTCCAATCTGTCCAGATCTCTCTGCAAGGCCTTTCCACCCTCATCTGTGTCCACAACTCCTCCAAGTTTGGTGTTGTCAGCAAATCTGCTCAGAAAACCTTCTAGTCCTATGTCCAAATCATTTATAAAGACATTGAAGAGGGCTGGCACTAAAATGGAGCCTTGAGGGACCCCACTAGTGGCCATCCGCCAGTCAAATGTGGCCCCATTAACCACAACCCTTTGAGCCCTGCCTGTCAGCCAATTGCTCACCCATCATATGATGTTTTTGTTAAGTTGTATGCTGGATATATATATATATATATATATATATATATATATATATTTATAAATATGTATATATATTTAAAGAAAACTTATGCCTGTTTAGAATTTGTTGGCAGACCTGAAGTAATTCCCAAATCTGTTGCTCACCTATGACATACATAACTTGTGACTTGGGTCTCCTTTCCCCCTCCTCCCAAACCTGCCTGGCTAATTTAGATAAGTTGTAAACAAACATATAAATATAAAAAATAAATAAATAAATAAATAAATAAATAAATAAATAAATAAATAAATATTTTTCAGAAGAAAAAAAAGTAAGGTTTTGGTGACCCCATAAATAGGATGTTTTGAATGTTCACTAGATACAAAGGAGGATTTTCTCTGAGGACTGTAAGGTGACAAATATAACTCCATTTTTAGGAAAAAAAAAGAATCAAAGAGACTCTTTAGAGATAAACCAAGAAAGTGTAGGCCAAACTGCAGCAAAAACATCTTGACAGAAGTAAGAGAACATCTACTAAAATATAGTTCATTAAAAGTGGCCGGAATAGTTTCAGTCAAGGAAGGTCATGGTTAAATAACCTGATAGAATTCTTTGAAGATAGCTCTGACATGACAGATAAATGAAATTTAGTAGGTATAATACAGCTGGATTTACAAGAAGTATTTAGTAAGGTTCCACATCAGAGATTACTAACTATGTAAAGAGTCATAAGACAGGGTGCTAGATAGAAAACTGGATAAGACACAAATGTAGTCATGCATAGAAATATATTCAATTGGAAAAAAAAAATAAGCAGAGGACAAAGTGGTCCCTTTTCAGACTACATTTAATTATGTAGTACATATTGTTGGAAAGACGATATTGAAAACAAGATTTTGAAGGTCTGATCCAAAGACCATTCAAGTCAATGGTTTTGGATCAGGAATCAAACTTGAATACTTGTCTGCCCTTCTGTATCTGTACTCACAGTTTGGAAAGAACAAGTCAGAAGTTTTGCAGTTATTTAAATATTTGGACCAAATAATAATACATGCTTATAACAAAATATACAAAGAAAAAAATAATATTAATACAAAAAAAAAAAAAAAAGTAAATTTTGAAGTTCAATAAAGTTTGAAGTAGTCTCAATTCCCAGTGCAAATAAGTGTTCATTATGCTTGGTATCACTTCAGCTGTATTTCCACAATGGCACAAGCATGATAAATATAAAAAGTACCCAAAATATATAATATGAAAAACACCTGAGATATTTTTCCCAGACTAAAACTATTATCCTATGATATTCACTCCCAAACAAAGTATCATTGTATCAGGTAAATTTCAAATCAAAAGTAATTATGCAGCTAGAGTCTAGACCATTTACTGAATTATGACTGATTTGTAAAGGTTTAGTCCAAAACTTAGAAAAAAAAAGGGGGACTTTCAACTCACCAATGCATTTCTGTTTCTTTAAAAGGGAAAACTTTTGCAGGTGTGTTAGAATGCTATTTCAGTAATGAAAATTTCTGTTATTTTTTTAGGCTTATATAACAGCCATCAAGAACATTGCTGTGATAGGCAAAGAAGGTTTATGTAAGCCAACAGTAGCACTGCTGAAATTGAAATAATTCCCTCAGAAAAGAGGTGTTTGAATGGTGGAAAACAGTGAGAATCCTTTTTTAGGAATTTTATCGCATAGGGGAAAGGAATCCCAGACAGCTTGAATCAGAATATGACTCGATGAAATCACAACCAGTTGTATTCTGTACTCATTTCCACTGAGTACTGTAATCAATAACTGCTGGAGTTTTCAGTTGTAGAGGCGAGAAGTAGCACAAGGTACCTCAAATACCTGTTAACTGCTTATCACTGAAGGTGGTTTCTTTTTGTTGCTTTTTGTTTTCTTTTTGTTTTTGTTTTTTTTTTTTTTTTTTGTTTTGCCTAAAACTGCTTAAAAGCAGTATTGTTATTTTTTTTTCTCTATGAAAACCACTTGGCCATTGTTCTGAAGCAGTTGATGAGTACAATCCACAAGTATGAGTATTCTCCTTAAAATAGTCTCATCAACTCTAACCAGTAAGAAAGAGTATCAGAGTCAGACTGTCATGATGTTATTTGCTGAATTTCATCTCAACATTCTGAAAAGCCCAGGGATCATAAAGATAAGTGGAAATGTACACACCAGGTTTAATGTCCAAGCAAAGGTGGAAGATATATTCTTCAGAGTATGAAAGGAACATATATCTACCGATTCATTATTAAAGTGTCTGTATAAAAACACAGAATCATTGCTATGCTCAAGAAAAATTACAGTTCTGAATCTTTAATGGGAGTATGTAGAAAAAGTGTTGAATGGAAATCCTTATTAGGAAAGTTCTCACATCCTCCAAGCACATCTCACTCCCTTTCCAACATTGAGTTTAAACCATGAAAGCCATCAGAGAACAGTTCTTGCTCTGACATTTATTGAAGTTGGTTTTCTGGCTTACTTACTCATCATCCATAGAGATGCTGGAATACACTCCTAATAGATATAAAGGAAGAGTATAAAAAAGGATTAAAAAAAAAAAAAAAAAGTTAAAAAAGATAAAAAAGGGATAGCAATCAAGCAAAGACTGTTCCATTTCTCTGAAGAGCCAAAAAAACAACCTCCCCCCCCAAAAAAAAAAAAAAAAGAATTTCTCTTCAACACAATGAATAAAACAATTAAGCACTCTCAGTGTAGGAAAATCTATGACAGATGTCAAGGTGTTCCAATAAGGATCAGATTTGCTTATGGCTTCTACATGGTTGGATGGATTTCTGTGGCTGGGTTGCTCTTCCCCTCGCATATGACTGAAAGCACATGTTGCACTCCACAGTACTGCTGGAGAGTATTTTTCTCTCCTGTTTCTCCTAAATGAACTTATCCTTATCTGTCATTCGTACTACAGACAGTGATTCAAATATTGGTTCCACTGCTAATTTAATTGGTGCCAAGAGTTGCTGAAGTCAGGTAAGAAACGATGAATTAATTGCTGCTGTTTACACTAATTGTGTCATGGATAATGGCAGGTTTCTTCACTGTCATAGCAATAAATGCAAATCTGTACAAGACAGGGATATTAAGTGTAGAAAAACTTAGTTCAGAACTGGTATCAGACTGAATACAGACACAATTATAAAGTGGATGTTGATATAAATTTCAGATTGACTACAGATGTCTTAGTAAATTTCTTTGATTCCTTGCTTTTATGAAAGGTTTCTTCCTTCTGAGCACACAGTCCATATACTAACACATTGCTTGCATTCTAGTTTCATGGAATTTGGACAGAACTTAAATTAGTTGGTGGGTTTTGGGGAAAGCAAGAGTACTAAATAAGTTCAATCAAGTGTCAGTTTCTACAGCCACTTAGCTGATCCAGTAAACTCCACATTGACATTTTAAGATGCTTGTCTCCAGCTTCCCTTTTCCTAGAAACATGTTCTGAGAAGAGGCTTTGCACTGAATAGCTTTGGGAAATCTATGTCTGTTGTGGGCAAGGAGACTGTTTCTTCCCCATTTAAAACAGAAGAACAAATTTCATTGGGTTTAGCAAGAAGTTTCCAGTCATTTCAGAATCATAGAATAGAATCACAGAATAATTTGGGTTGGATGAGACCTTAAAGATCATTTACTTCGAAAGCTTGCCATTGTCAAAGACATCTCCCACTAGTCCAGGTTGCTTAAAGCACCACTCAACCTGTCCTTGAAAACCTCCAGGGGTGGAGTATCCACAGCTTCTCTAGGTAACCTGTGCCAATGCCTCATCACCCTCATATTAAAGATCTTCCTAATATCCTAATGTCTAATGTAAATCTATCCTTTTTCATTTAAAGCCATTACCCCTTGTCCTATCACTACACTCCTGTAGTGATAGGACAAGATAAAGATAAGGACAAGATAAGGAGTCCCTCCTTATTTTTCCTGTAGGACCCTTTATGTAGTGGAAGGCAGCTACAAGGTCTCTCTGGATCTTTCTCTTCTCCAGGCTAAACAATTCATCTCCCTCAGACTCTCCTCACAGGAGAGGTGCTCTAGCTTTCTGGTCGTCTGCATGGCTGTTCTCTGCACCCACTCCATGGAAGAAAGGAAGAAAAAAGAAAAAGAGAAAGGGAAAGGGAAAGGGAAAGGGAAAGGGAAAGGGAAAGGGAAAGGGAAAGGGAAAGGGAAAGGGAAAGGGAAAGGGAAAGGGAAAGGGAAAGGGAAAGGGAAAGGGAAAGGGAAAGGGAAAGGGTGAGAAAGCAATAAAGAAGAAGTTAGAAAGAAGAAAGAAAGAATCAAAGAAGATAAAAAAAAAAAAAGAGAGAGAGAGAGAGAGAAAAAGAAGAGCATGATAAACTAAAACCTAAATAGTAAACTAAAGTACAGAAGAAAGAGAAGGAGACACTAGAGATACTACTACAGAACCGTGGACAGTAAAGGGAAATTAATAGTGCCTGGGGCCATCTGATTCTGGATTGCAAGGCTTCCCACACAGATATAAAACTTTAGAAGAACCTTATTTCCTTCATGCCAAGCCAAGAGCAGAAGCTTAATGAAATAACAATTTAGGATTTTTTCAGGTTTCCTTTTAGGTATAAATTGTAAGAAAAGATACAACTATAAGTAATATTTTCATAAAGTCAATAAAACAGGTGGATTTCCTTGTGTGAGGAAAAGTTCTATAACATACTGTTTGTTTTACAGTCTGATGACTTTGTTAGAATCAGTTGAATCAGGACCTATGATTTACTAAATCAAAACATCAAAAAATAATTCTTTGTACATTATGAGATGGGAGAAACTCAAGTGTTGGTTCAGATCACTGCAATTGATTTTACTTGTTATGTAAATGAGTGAATTTACAAACTAGCCTGTAGAAATAAAAGATGATTTACATATGTAATGTTTATGTCAGGGAGATGGTCTTCAGATTGGTTGTGCTCAATGTCTGATATAACATTTTTCTTACATATTTTCAAAGTGAATATGGGTCTTTACACCCTTGGGGAGGTGCAGAGGGGTGGGGGATAAAGAAGATAAGGAGATAAAGATAAGGAGATAAAGAAGAAAATACATGTATCCCTAAGCTCTAGCTCAATATTTTAAAGTACAGATGTTATAATTCATTACAACTGAATGCATACAAAAAATCTATTGTTAAAAAAGTGCTGAAGAGAAAACAAAAAAAAAATCAGAAATTATAATTTAAGAATTTAACTTTGACTTATTAAAATACAGTAAGTGTAAAATGATTGAAAATATTATGCAGAAATATTGTAAAAAAAAAATGTCATCCCACACAATGTACATGATGAAAAATCCAAAACCAGTTTCCTCTTCACGTATAAACCCCACGATACCTTTGGATTTCCAACATTCTTAACCCCTGCATACCAAGGGAAATAGATATATTCCTATGTCATGGATGGAAATATCACATTACTGCATCTCAAACCCTCCCTTCTTTTTCATGGGAGACATGGATTGTGCTCTCATTGGAAAGTGACTTAAAATTTTAACGGATATTCAAACAACTAGGTATTTCAATAGGTTTAATTTTAATTTTAATAGGTTTAATAGGTTTTAATTCCGACATTAGACTGGAGAAAAATAAGTAACTCTGCTCTGATTGAGAGTTCTTCCAGAGTCCACACCCATCTAAGGAATGTCCTCTGTGAATCACACTGGTGGCCATATAATTAGTTACTTTGTCTATTGCTTTTGATGGATTCTAGCTGCTGTGTCGATATATGTGGAATAAATTATTAATCTCTTCTGCCAACATACCCAGACTCCTTTTCATATGCCTTCTATGAACATAAAATAACACTGTGCATTCCACAGCTGTAACCTGGTTAACAAACATTGCATCATTAGCTTCTTATGTGGCTAAACCTTCCATTGCTTATTTACTGATCAATACATTCATACAGAAGCAATGATGATTAGATTTTAGCCTGAGAGGACTATTGCTTTTGAACCTTTTAAATTAAGAAGTAATTATTACTTAACTCAGTTTAACAGAGAGATTACCGTTAAAGACTCTAAGCCAAAATATGCTTGTTTGCATGGCTGTAGTATAACATCCATCATTGCAAGACAAAAATACAAAAAGAGTACAGATGTGTTTAAGAATGAACATCAAAACTGTTTGGTCTGAGGCTGACAATAACATTATAGGTATGTTTGTAGGACATTGAGTTCACATCACTGAACTTTTTGTTTGTTTGTTTGTTTGTTTTGAGGGGAAAAAAAAAGACAATTTTGAGACAGTAGATAAGCCTAATCAATGTTTTAAATAGAGATAAATAGCATTTGGGATTCTATGTATAAGACTTTTGACTACAAATGTCATTGAAGAAAGTCATGATTATTATCTGAGAGTCAGTTACCAGGAATGAAAAAAGAAATCATATTCAAGCTTGCATGATTTTTAGTTGGAAAGTAACTAGTCCGTGTTTTGTGTTTGTTTGTTTGTTTTTTAAACATTGATAGTTGGAAAGGTCCTTTCCGACTTCTATGATTCTGTCATTCTGTGAAAACTTCTCTAATCCTACAAATACTATAGGTTTATTTATTATAGATTGGCAAACTGATCTTGGGATTCACTATCCATGAAGAACTGGTTGGTGACCTGGTATGGCACTTGGATGTGCACAAGTCGATGGGGCCAGATAGGATCCACCCAAGGGTACTGAGAGAACTGGCAGAGGAGCTGGCCAAGCCGCTTACCATCCTTTATCAACAGTCCTGGCTATCGGGGGAGGTCCCAGTTGACTGGCAGCTAGCAAACGTGACACCCATCCACAAGAAGGGCCAGAGGGCAGACCCGGGGAACTACAGGCCTGTCAGTTTGACCTCAGTGCCAGGGAAGCTCATGGAGCAGATCCTCTTGAGAGTCATCAAGCAGCACTTGCAGGGCAAGCAGGCGATCAGGCCCAGTCAGCATGGGTTTATGAAAGGCAGATCCTGCTTGATGAACCTGATCTCCTTCTATGACAAAGTGACGCGCTGGGTGGATGAGGGAAAGGCTGTGGATGTGGTCTACCTTGACTTCAGCAAGGCTTTTGACACCGTCTCCCACAGCATTCTCCTCAAGAAACTGGCTGCTCTTGGCTTGGACTGGTGCACGCTTCGTTGGGTTAGAAACTGGCTGGATAGCTGGGCCCAAAGAGGCGTGTTAAATGGAGTCCAGTTGGAGGCCAGTCACTAGTGGCATCCCCCAGGGCTCGGTGCTGGGGCCGGTCCTCTTTAATATCTTCATTGATTATCTGGACGAGGGCATTGAGTGCACCCTCAGTAAGTTTGCAGATGACACCAAGCTAGGTGCGTGTGTCGATCTGCTCGAGGGTAGGAAGGTTCTGCAGGAGGATCTGGATAGGCTGCACTGATGGGCTGAGGTCAACTGCATGAAGTTCAACAAGGCCAAGTGCCGGGTCCTCCACCTGGGGTGCAATAACTCCAAGCAGAACTAAAGGTGGAGAGATGAGTGGTTGGAGAGCTGCTGGGCAGAGAAGGACCTGGGAGTGATGATTGATAGTTGGCTGAATATGAGCCAGCAGTGTGCTCAGGTGGCCAAGAAGGCCAACAGCATCCTGGCTTGTATAAGAAACAGTGTGACCAGCAGGGCTAGGGAGGTGATCGTCCCCCTGTACTCGGCTCTGGTGAGGCCGCACCTCGAGTACTGTGTTCAGTTTTGGGCCCCTCGCTACACGAAGGACATCGAGGTGCTTGAGCGGGTCCAGAGAAGGGCGACAAAGCTGGTGAGGGGCCTGGAGAACAAGTCCTATGAGGAGCAGCTGAGGGAGCTGGGTTAGTTCAGCCTGGAGAAGAGGAGGCTCAGGGGCAACCTTATCGCTCTCTACAGATACCTTAAAGGAGGCTGTAGTGAGGTGGGGGTTGGTCTGTTCTCCCACGTGCCTGGTGACAGGACGAGGGGGAATGGGCTTAAGTTGTGCCAGGGGAGTTTTAGGTTGAATGTTAGGAAGAACTTCTTTACTGAAAGGGTTGTTACGCACTGGAACAGGCTGCCCAGGGAAGTGGTGGAGTCACCATCCCTGGAAGTCTTTAAAAGACGTTTAGATGTAGAGCTTAGGGATATGGTTTAGTGGGGACTGTTATTGTTAGGTCAGAGGTTGGACTCGATGATCTTGAGGTCTCTTCCAACCTAGAAATTCTGTGAAATTCTCTGATTCTGTGATATATGAGTAGTCCAAAGCAAGCCATTTTTTTTCCCACAATCTTTATGAGACTTTAAAAGAGAAAATTGGAGGTTCCCCATCAGCAGCATTGTCTGTTTAAAGTAACAAGTTAGAATGAAGTTTTATTGCAGAAAAGTATCTTCCCTATTTTTTTTTTTTCACTATGGTACAAAATTCAAATATGCAAAAGTCGAAGTCAAAATTACACTAGCATTCACACCCACACAGTCTACTGTCTATCCAAGTAAACCTTACTGACCTATTCTTGGATGCCTTCATCTTTGTGTGTAAGAATAAAACTTTATTTTTGTGTAAGAATTGGTGTGTAAGACTTTGTGTTTAAGAATAAGACTTTATTTCTAATTCCATGTGATTTGAGAAGATAAGCAGGTCATAACATTTATTTATTTATTTATTTATTTATTCTCTGAGGTTAGAGTGAATGCAGAAATGTTTTTCTCTCATTCTTTCAGGATCGTTGATGAACTGACTCATAAAAACACATACTTTTTTCCAACTTGTTTTAAAAAATTCAGCAAGTGAGCTTATTTAAAAAATAATTTTACTTTTATTGTTTATGTTTATTACACACAAATGTTTCCAAACAAATGTTTGCAATGTTTTATATGTTATGCCTCTGGAATACAAATGATTGGCACTAAATATTTCAGATTTGCTGCTTTGTTCTTGTCACGGCATTTATATTACTATTTTAAGGTGTTCTCTTTGGGCTACTGGAATGCTGCTCTTTAAAAGACAAGGTGAGGTTAGAAGGAGTGATGACACAGGTTTATAATGAAACACCAGGAAGGAATAGAAATTAATCTACATTGTGAAATAGAGAACTTTATTAAAAAAGCTGATCGTCAACATTATTTTAGATGTTATTTCTATCATGTTATTCTCACTTACCTAGCATTTTCTTCCCTTCTGTATACAAAGGGATGATAATATCAGTGTTAGCTGGCTCTTATATACATCGGTATGCTCTGATTTATAGACAGTAGCTACGATAAATAAAAACAATACAGAATTAAGGATAAATTTTGACAAATGATTATCTTTTCAAATAAGGCAGACAAGTTTCTTAGCAAATTATTCAGACAGATAAGCAGTTTCACATTCTAAGAGTAGAATTTATGTAGAATAGGAAATAAATCTGACGATATCATGTATCACGGGAAACTAGTTTTTTTTTTTTTTTTTTTAATGTATATGAAAACCTAAGTTATAAATGAAATAGGATATCTTTAGCATTACTGCTCCATGATTCCTGTTCCTTTTCTGACTTCCAGCACTTCTGTTGAGTTACTATATACTTCTGCAACCTAGAAATCAGACTCTTCAGTTGTTCTTTTTGTCAATTTTCCACCTCCAAATATACAATAAAAGGTGGAAAGTAGGCAGAAGTGATTGATATCACTTCCTCTCAATATTCCTACATAACATATTCTCCAGCACATATGAATTTGACCTCTTTTACTTCAGTACCAAATTACTGGTACTAGTAGGAGATTGAGAATGTTTCCTCATGATACCTATAGCTTAGAGGCGAACATACTGAATTGCTAGAATATAAAGTCCAGATTTGTGTCTAACCTACCTCTTGTCCACTTCAAAGCTTTTTCTGAGCTTGCCCACAACATTCCTGTTACAGAAGAGAAGAAAGACTTTTTTTTTTTTTTTTTTTTTGATACATTAGCTGAGGTCACACAAGGTTTCATCTGGCAACACAACTGGTTTAATGCAACAGCTCCAAATAATGCTCAGCTACTGTGAATTAATTAATGTTCCAAACCGATGTCTGTTGCTGTCTCATCTCGTATAACCAGAAGATGCTGTTCTCCTCTCACAAATCTTCTTCCATGCCACTAGCACAAAAAGTCTTCTAAACCCTTGACAAAGCCCATGTGTTGCTGCTGGATAATAACAACACATTAATCTGTGTAATTAATCTTTAACGCGTCGTGTTGGAACCTTTAAAATGTCCAAAGAACATCCTTTTTTGGTGTTTTGAAGACTTTTTTTTTTTTTTTTTTGTGCTTTGCCCTCCTTCCAAACACATCTTTCATCAGGTGAGTTACTTCTCTCATACAGACAAACAACTTTTAAGGTAAACTCTATGCTTAAAACAAAATCATCTGTGTCATAAGGTGATATAAAACTCTGGCACAGGTCTTTTGACACTTTTCAGTTGGTACTGACAGACTCAAGTATTAAAAATTAAGGTTGTCTGAGAAATGATTCAGATGCCTAAAGTGGGAGGCTGACAGAATTAAAGAGCTGAAAGACAGCAGCATTCCTGCAGGCCAAGAACTGCCTCCTGCTTGAGACACCAGATGTTTCTGCTTTGATCAGTACAAGTAGATCAGACCTGCAGAATACTTAACTCTTATTTCAGTCTAGGTATAATCATTCCCCAATAAAGCTAATTGCCAGGTAATTCATGTAATTCTTATACAAGGCAGAACATGGCCTAAACTTTTTGAGAATCAAATTTCAGTCCAAAACTTTACAATATTTGCAATTTTATCTTAAAATGTGCATGTAGGGATGCATCATGAAGAGACAGGGATTGTGTTAGTGCCATCCTGACTGTTTCTGGATTGTGCTTCATTGTCTTGTGTAGACGTGCCTTTTTACACCTAAACTCTAGGAAGGAGTATATTTTAATACTGTTCTCATTAGGAGTGCTGCAAGGTATGTAAAGGGAGTACCACTGAGTAAATTACTTCTCTGGCTAACAAAGCAATATATGCTTCGTTTGTTCCTTCCATCATTGCAGAAGGTGAGTACCATGCACTGATCCTTAGATATGGTTATATCTATATACCTTAGAATGGTTATATCAAAGGCCACAGAAGAAATCTGAGGCAAAAAGGCAGATTGAACACAGACTTCCCACAAGCAAGTCTAAGATCCCACTTGCCAGGTCTTCCTGATTACAAAAGTGATAGAGGAGAGCTGACTGGCCTTTAAAACGTTATGATTCTGACTTGAAGAGAAAACACCATGTAAGAGAATAAGTGTGTCCATTTAATAGCTTCTAGGAAGATGGGAGAGCTATAGAAAAAGCAATTTCAATTAAGTTCTAAATTAAGCAAAAAGGAGACAAAGATCAAAAATATGTGAACAATCTGTCATTTTCTGCATTCCATGCATGACTGAATCCATTAAAATAAATAAATAAATAAAGTGTTATTTGGTAGATGGGGTGGGAATGGCTGCTACATTGACATGGCTTCTCTGCCACAGTAAAAATTATAGAATTTGTGTGTGCTGTAGCTGCTTGGAAATGTATTGCTTAATACAGCAATGAACTGGAGCCAGAGACTGCATGATAAATGCTATGGCAACCAAGCTATGTTGTGTGGAATATCTTTGTAGATTAAACTGCTTTGATTCATGCATGGCAGCTCATACAAATGGGTGCTAACAAACATATATGTAATCAATATTTTGTGTATATGAATCACATTCCTTGTAAACTCCCACCATCAACAACATTTATATTCATTGCCACACATACACATAACACATGCATAAACGTGCACACATATAAGAAACCTGCAAGCATATATAAGAATATTCAGAGAAAGAATGTATATTTTGTGTTTTTCTATCCATTTTAAAGACTGATTTCTCTTATTTTGACATATGCAAGTTTAAAAAATTAAGACTATGAAATGATACATTGGAAGGAAATGTTAAATTTGAGTCTCCTTGTAAACAATTCCAGATTAAATATTTTTTTTTTCACTCTTTCAACATATACATTGTATTTTAAATTGGCACACTAAACTAATTACAAGAGGTTTTAGTTGTTGCTGTTTGTTACTTTTCTTAATAGTTTTGTAAATAGTGAAAAATAATTTGTATGGCTGAGGGTGTTTGCCATTATGTGAATTATTAAGATAAAGCAATGCTTTTGATAATAAAACATTAGCTGATTTGTTTAAAACAAGGATGTGTTAATAAAGTGAAGTTCCAGAAGTCTCATTTTTTTTAACATAATCTCACTCCAAAAAAAGAGCAGAGAGAATATGCCTCCCTATTCCAGAAGGAAGGAAGGAAGGAAGGAGGAAAAAAAGAAAAAGATTTACCTATAAAAGAATTCCCTGTTCTACCAAATTTTTCCTCAATTTCTGGTAGTTATTCTTGGGGAAGGAGTATAGGATGAAGACATTTCTTTGTACTACCTTGTTGCCTTTCTTCCTGTGTACCTAACTATACCTCCTTAGAAAGTGGAGCTGCAGTACAAAGAGCTGACCTGACAGAGGCAGGAGGCTGGTGGGGAATGTTCATATGCAGCTGTGGGAGCACTCAGAGAAACTTTTTTTGGGTCTAGAAAGATGTAGCACAAGACTTCACTGCCAAGAGGAAATCTGTGTCTGGTTCTTTGTTAAAACAATGTAAAACTAGTAGCAGTGATGACTTGGCATCCTGGTTTCAGAAGTTCAGAAACACAAGCATGCCACGGATGGATCCAACCCCACATCAACAACAACTCAAGAGGAAAGATATAGTTGCCCCAGTGCTCAGGTTGAGAAAGATGTTAAGGAATTGTAGTGCTCAGTTCTGCAGTGCCTGAAAGTTGTGAGCCTTGTCTGGAAATGGAATTCACAATCCTGACTTAGTGCCCTAGAATTTCCTGTGTATTAAATGGAGAACCAAGTACCTCAGCTGGGATTCACAGCACACAGCATACTGACTGCTAGAACACTTAAGCCAGGAATGAGCACTTTTGAGACAATGGTTTTAGAGTCACTTTGTTCTAGCATATGTTTATACAGTGGGATACAGAAGCAATTTTTCATCACGCGGCACTTACAGGACAACCAGGTGATCAGGCCCAGTCAGCATGGGTTTATGAAAGGCTGACGAACCTGCTTGATGAACCTGATCTCCTTCTATGACAAAGAGACGTGCTTGGTGGATGAGGGAAAGGCTGTGGATGTGGTCTACCTTGACTTCAATAAGGCTTTTGACACTGTTTCCCACAGCATTCTCCTCAAGAAACTTACTGTTCATGGCTTGGACTAGCGTACGCTTCACTGGGTTAAAAACTGGTTGGATGGCCGGGCCCAAAGTGTCACGGTGAATGGAGTCAAATCCAGTTGGAGGCCAGTCACTAGTGGCTAGAGGGGGAATGGGCTTAAGTTGCACCAGGGGAGTTTTAGGTTGAATGTTAGGAAGAACTTCTTTACTGAAAGGGTTGTTAGACATTGGAACAGGCTGCCCAGGGAAGTGGTGGAGTCACCATCCCTGGAAGTCTTTAAAAGACATTTAGATGTAGAGCTTAGGGATGTGGTTTAGTGGTGACTGTTAGTGTTAGGTCAGAGGTTGGACTCGATAATCTTGAGGTCTCTTCCAACCTAGACAATTCTGTGATTCTGTGAATTCCCTTCTCCCTATTGTCCTTATAAGTTGCTCAGTCTCTCTTTCTAGAAGCACAAGTGAGCATATGATCAGAGGAAGGAGATGATCCAGGTGAAAGCTCACTATTTTCTGGTGTCGTTGGATGTATGAACTCAAGCCATGGCTCTGCTTAGGGTGATGAGCAGCGGGGGACCCTGGTGATAAAAGCATGATTATCCCCATCTGTCCAGTGGAAATCGGAATGTTTCTATCTGGCCTGATTACCTTCAATACTCATCTCAGAAAAGAAAGGAACTTCCAGTCATTCAGGATGAAATTCACCTCATCTAACTTTGTCCAAATGAAAGTAAGACAGCTGGTCCAAGCTAATCATCTGTGCTAATCACCTTCTCTTTACATTCACTGGAGGTAAATAAATAAATAAATAAATAAATAAATAAATAAATAAATAAATAAAAGACTTGCAGATGATGTTTCCTTCTCTGTCTCCTATATTTCAGGATGGGATGAACTGACAGTTGGAGATGTATATTTCTAATAATTGTTTAATACATGTTAAAGTCATACTAAAAGTGTGAGACTACAGCATATATTTTCAAAATCTACATGACTTCAGTCATTCTACGTCAAATAAAAATAGTAAGTGAAAAAAAAAAAGTGGATCAGTCATTTAAATATTCAGTGGCTCAGGAGAAAAAAATAGTTACTACTGAAATGCTGTGGTATCTCTCTTGATATCTCAGCCAGCTCGGGAAAAACTGCCATAGGTATGCTTGTGCGTGTAGGTGTCATATTTCTGATTGCAATATTGGTATGTTCTAGGAATGACTGTACTGCATCCAGACAATTGCAATGACTCTAACTAATCTAAGTCCTAAAAGGAAAGTTATATTGGAGATATCACCCACACTATTGGAGAAAGTATGACACACAAGTCTGCAGATCACAGGGATTTAAAGGCTTTTTTTCTGACCTAGCACCACAAACCATACCCTTAATTATAAGCCTTTGTGCAATACTTTCAGGTATGAAACAGATAATCCTTTGAGAAATGCAATCTGATCAAGAGAACTCTATATAAACTGCCTACTGAGTGAATTGGAAGATGGCAAAATTCTATTGCAAACAAATCAATAACAAATATAGGTAAAACAATTTTTTTTGTTGTTGACACTTTAATGACATGTTTATCCAGTTAATTTTTTAGATTTTGGATATTTGTAAGATATTCTGTAGTAATTGCATTTTTTCTCTTTAAAATAGAAAAAAAAAAAAAAAAAACTCACTTCTAACTATGTTTGGCTCTCGCATTGTGGAAATTCCACAAGGTAACAAAAGCACTGGAAAAAATCAATTCATTGTGGCTTCTGCAGCTACATGCAAGCTTTCCTCTTTTTATTCCATTTAAACTGTCTTCAGACTGAAATAGGAGAGTCAGTTCATTACAAGTGGTCAACAGCTTTCCTGGCTGTTTATGTTATTTATCACAGAAATACAATAAAGGTTACATAAATCTAGTTTACTAAAATATTACATATATTTTCATCTGGAAGAGTTGTTGTTTGAGCTAAGAATAGCTTTCTTCAGTTAAAATAAAGACGTGGACTGGAACAAATGAAATATCTGAGCTAAAATTTCAACTTTGTCCTATGCATGGACAGTTCACAAACATAGTAAAGAACCAGAATGAACTGTCTTACGGAGAATAATGGTAATAGCGAGTATATAAGGCTAGTTTTGGATTTACTTCTAGATCAAGAAAAGTTTGTTCATTTCCATGGACTGACATAGACCTTGAAGCCTCTTCAGACATTTTCTTTATGCCTATTTGAAAATTTGAAATCCTTTGAACTCCCAATAAAACTAAACTTTTTTTTTTTTTTTTTTTTTTTTTTTTCTGATACTGATGCCAGCTTAGGATCAGTTCTAGATCTGAAAGACAGCAAGTTTATACAGCTATTAAAAATATGTTAAATTTGTAATAGCTGAATATCTTTGACAACTCTATTTTTACTGCCACATACTTTAATTTTCAAGTTTCATTAAATGAGACATTAATGATAGACTGTTAAACTAAACATATTATGATCAACGCATTATAATCATTATACATACATATTTACATGTGGTAATTAAATTCTGCTTCATATTTGTTTTTTTTGTTGTTGTTTTTGTTTTTGTGAGAGCAATACAGCCTCATAAAATTGATATTAACTTTCTACAATTTTTTAAAAAGTCATTTTGATAACAACTTTGAAGTGGTTTTATTAAATCATGTCATACTTAAACTTGGATTAACTTTAGCCTATTTCTGAAGGTATAAAGATTCCCTTGATAGTAGAACCAGTGTATTCTACAATGGAAAAAGATTTTTGTTACTTGAAGCAAGTGGCTTTCTTGCTTGAAATTTTAGTCTCTTATACACTGATAAATAAGGTGGGTTTATAGCTCCTGGCATCCACTGGTTGTGTTAAATAGTAATGGTTGGTCTAAAAAGCCCAGTCTAACTCTAAATTATATATATATATATAATCTCAAAACAAAACCCTACCTTAGTAGTTTAATCAAAGACCAGATGACCTCCAGAGGTCCCTTCCAACCTCAACTATTCTGTGATTCTGCAGCAGCATGTCATCAAATTTCTCCTTTCTTTGCACATCCTTTCTTTGCACATCCTTTTGCAAAACTAAACAGGAGTTAAATATGAAAACACAGTTTTAGATATTTATAATGAAGACTAACCTATCTCTTCATGGTGAATTTTAACCTGGAATAAAACTGGAGACAGAAAATTATGTTGAGCCTAGTAGTCCAAGAATATGGGCTGAATTGAACCTTGGAAGTCAAATGAGTGGGAGAACTCATTGCCAAGTGATGTGATGGGGATTAACACTCACACCCACTGAAGTCATACAGTTTCTGTCCACTTGTAGAATTAAAGCAAAAGCCTACCCGTACAAAATATTTCTCTATTAACCTGAACAGCAAGACAATAAGGAAACAATCAAGAACTGCGACCTGTTCAATTTTATCAGAGAAGCAACAAAGATTTTCTTCAAACTGTCCTTCAACACAGCTTATGGACTCTATAAAAACTCACTTACTTTTCTGTATAAAGAAACTCCTGTCACTCCTTGTGTTTTAATTTCTTCTGTTTTTCCTAGAGACTGTTTATTCCAAAACTTTTGAGTGAGAATCTTAATGAAGGCTCGGATCTATAAACAGAGCAGTACTTATCATAAACCCCTACTCAGAGAATGGTAGCTCAACCACATATCTGCATTTCTGAATGATAGGAGCTGTCTTTTACAACTGGTTTGACATACATGTATATCGAAAAACATAGTTCTATTAGAATGGTAATTTTCTTTTGTGGTTCTCTCTGGTGATGATAAAATTAAAATATATATCTTAAAGGAAGATTCTCTACACATATTGTTTACACTCATACCTATAATTCAATCTTTAAGCTGAGTGGCTTAAACAGTTTTTCATTATTTAAATCTTTATATTGTTCACACTATTTTTCTGTTCCTATAAATTCTATGTAATTATTAATCCCAAGAAAAACTGATAACGGCTAGCCCACCGTAATGCAGTCCTTTCATCTTCAAATAGTGCAGAAGATGTAATATACCGCTCTTGAAAATCTTTCTTTAATCCTTTCTTCTTTTAGAATACAGAGCCATGAAGATTTATCGCAGTTCCATAGATTTCAAAAGACGACCATGGCTTTGTGGTGTCAATCCACAGGACCATAAAGATGCTATTTTCCTGGAGCTATATTGTGTTCTAAAGTGGAATGAGGAAACTGACTTGCAGCAGTAAAATATATCTTATTACTCAATTACCATGTGAGGCAAGCAAAGCTTTGGTTCTAATTTTTCTCATTGCAGATTTATAATCATGATTATTTTCATTAATGTAAGTTTGAATATTTTACAGTTTTATTTTCATACAACTAAAGTATAAGATTTTTTTCACCTCTATTTCCACTTTTAATGTATTTTTCTTTACAAAATATCTATGTATTCAGTCATAACTTTTCACTTCAATTAACTCTTTTTTTTTACTTCAAGAAAAAACAACCCAAGTCCCTAATGATTTATCACGCTAATGTTCATTTATCTGACCTCTTTTTTTTTTTTTTCTCCCATTGTTATTTCTGTAGTTTACCATGACTGTATTTTATTTTATTATTATTATATTTATTTTTTTTTAGCCAGCCATGATTACATGGATGAAGAGTAACGATGATGGAAAGTACAGGTAGTCTTCATGTACTCATCAGGTGCCAAAAAAGGATTTCAAATGATTTTGCTAATTATTTAACAATTTTATTGCAAAAAATATACTTTACTAAAGCAATAATTACTGTTTTGCAGTTTCATATTTACTTGTGTCTAACAAAAGACACCCCTTAAACAAAGAAAAAATAACTAAAAAATACCACACATCAATAGCACACTGCATACCAAATGTACTTTTAAAAATGACTGAAGGAAAAGAAATAAAGCATAGGCACCTGAGGAGAGACTGGCCACTTATTTAAGTTTACTTGAGATGTAAGCTTCTTTCAAAGATGAATTGTTTTCCTGGGAAGACTAAGCTCATAACTTCAAGTAGCATGAAGATTGCTGCTCTTTGGAATTCCCTATATGATCCACGAAACAACAGATCCCTGTAAGAACAAGAGCAGAATTATCTGGCTCCGCCGTTGATAGAAATAAATTTATTGCTGTTGATACAAGGCTTACAGAAATATTATTCCAATAGCTTCAAGCTGTAGTTTTCTTAAAAGAAATAAAAAATAAAAATCAACCCAGAGACAACAAAACCAGATAGCGTCTCATTTTCTTCTCAGTCTGGAAAGAGTCTCCCTCTCTGTCTCTCCCTCTCTGCAAGACCGCCTTACTCATACAGTTCCGATGCAGTGGAGCATGGCGTCATGAGATGCTTATTCCTGAATTTAAATGGAGTGAAACGATAGCGATTCTCCGTGAAAATAAGAACAACATCCCGATCAGGTTTGGGCCACCCTCAATGTCATCAGAAGGTGAATTAAGAGGATTTGCTAATTCCATGGTTTGTTTCAGAACAGATCTTCCCAGATGCAGCTGTTATGACCAGCTGGGTACCACGCAGTGCTCTGCACAAGCACATACGCATAGACATGCATATAGACAGACTCACGTACAACTTCCTTGCATGCCGAAGAAAACTCCTCCCACAGTCTATCCCTGGCGCACATCTAAACGGCTATTTTATACATATTAACCCTGTGAAACGCTGTAGGACTTTGCTATTCACCTCCTAGATAATAAACTATCCGTTTGCAAGCCTGTCACACAGTTCACAGATCAAAGAATCAAGGTGTCACCAGCCTTCTTTAGTATAGATATCACTGGTTCTTTACTGCCTAGTTATGCTTGCATAGCCCTTAGACACTTTTTGTCTTGAGGTTACTTACCCCATTCAAGTACTCTATCGTCCTTTTTACTCCATCTGTGCCACAGGCTTGCTGGCTGAAGGAATATCAAACACAAAAATGCAACCGTGCTCCCCCCATTATTTATCTTATTTTCCTCCCATCCTGCTTTTCTGGTTTTGAACATAGTTTTCCCTTTAAAAATAAATATATAAGTAAATAGATAATTATTAATTTTAGACGAAAATATAACAAGGGAATCTTTATTAAAGAGATAATTATTTTATTTCACTGTGTGTTCAATATCTTTATGAGATAATCTCAATTCTGTGTACCTCAGAAAAAGATAAATAAATAAACAAGGGGGGAGAGAAAGTGAGCCTTGGTGTAATGTTTATATCTCTTGTAGAGCAAGAAAGTTGCTTAGTTTTCTCTCTGTGCTCTTTAGACACAGTCTTCATCACTTACTTAAAAGAGAAGCATGATGAACAAGTTCTTGTACAACTCTTTCTGCCAAGATAATGCCTGTGCCAGTAATTTACAAGTAATGGGCTACAGCTGTGATCTCCAGCTCTTGAGCTGTTTTGGTATTTCAGTAATTACAACAGTTTCATTAACATTTAAAGGGAATAGTCAGCTCAATATCAGTAAGAGACTATTTTGTACAGCATGGATCCATTTTACATTTGCATTTGACATTTGATAATCTCTACACATAAGTTCTGAGCTGCAGAAATGAGATGTCACACAAAGGAAAAATTAACCCAGATATAAATTCTTAGTATATCCAGGACTGGTAGTATTGTGAAAAGCACCCCTTTCCCAGTCTAATATTAATTTGAAACATGAAACATAATTTTTATGCCTTTATTGGGTACTTGTGATATCTGTGGATATTTAAAAGGAATGCAAGTGGGAGGCTGGTTGAATAATAAAATAGTTAACAGGACATATATGTGGACATATTGTCTATATGTTCATAATAACAGGTATGTTTCTGAGATGTCAACTATACATTTTATAGTAGTCTTCATTTTGGACTACCATTCTCCTTGGCAACTATTTCTACCATGCACAACTGAAGCAATTAATGAGAATCAACAAAGAAGCATCATTACGGTAGTAGTAGTAGAGGGTGAGTAGTAAACAATAAATAAAATTCAGTTTAGACAGGTTTGAGCTGATGAACTTGGGAATAAACAATCTTAAATTCTGCATACCCTACAAACTTAGGAATTGGACTGTTCTATAAAAATTATAGCTCATTTTTTATTGAACTATAGTTCAACAGTTGTCAAAAAAAAAAAAAAAAAATTAAATGTTAGGAACTAATGGTAAAGGAGTAAGGAACAAAACACATGATACACTTTCATTAACCGTGGATTTCCCATGTCCTGAATGCTATATACAGTTCTGATCCCCCATTGCTGAAGAATATGACAGATACGTAGAGGGATTAATAGCTACAAATATATCATACGTAAAGACTACTTTGCTTATGAGGAAAGATCAAATAGATGAGGACTCCTCACATTCTAGGAAACCAGTTACCAAAGAGGGATAAAAATACTCTATGAAGTGGTGGGTTACCTAACAAAATATAGTTTTTAGGTCTAAACTGAACAATCATAGAATCATAGAATGGCTCAGGTTGGAAGGGACCTTAATGATCATTTAGTTCCAACTGCCTGCCATGGGCAGGGATGTCACCCGCTAGATTGGGTTACCCAGGGCCTTGTCCTAGTCTTGAACACCTCCAGGGACGAGGCATCCACAGCTTCTCTGGGCAAACTTACTTCTTTACACACCGTGTATTTAAACTTTAAAATTTCTTGCTGTAGAGTATGTGAATGTCAAAACATTATATGTGTTCAAAATATCAGGTCCTCGGAAAATAAAATTCTGTTCTCACAGGTGATACTTTCAGTTGAGGAAATTTCTGAGCAGTGAATTTTCTGGAGGCTGGCAGAATATTCTGGAGAACATTTACTATAATGATTTGTAATGTTTTTATATTCTTTCCTATGCATCTGCCATTGACTACTCTCAGAAGTAATATGGATACTATGAAGATGGTGGTTTGGTATGACCAAACTTATTTTCTTCTGAAATAGTCAATCCCTTTAAAAAATTAAAATAATAAAATACTGTCTTTACTAGCAATGAAGATAATTTTCTCTTCCTTCCTAGGCTTCTTTTATGCCAAGAAAAATGTGATACAAAAACACTTCAGTCAGTGTTAAAGACAAATTTGTTTCGTCTTCTAAGAAATTATAAGTGCAAATCAAGCTCTAAAAACTTCTTAGTGAAGCCTGGTGAAAAAATCAAGGCACTGACACCATCTTGGGAATAGTCAGGCAAGAATGATTTGAAAAAATATCTTTTCACACTAGATATAGTCTTTAATGTTTCAACATTATTGAGCCATTCAATACAGAAAAAAAAAATCTGATAGCTCAGTTCTAATGAGAGTATGAATCATTAATTTTGTTCTAAAAATCAAGGGGAGCATCAAGGGGTAAAAACACTTAATAACACTTCCCCTGTGCTGCATCTCCCACAGTATAAATCCACACATTTTCAGGTCAGTGAAAGTAGTAGAAAAAAAAAAAAAAAGAGTTTCAGAATTTTTATTATTTGTGTAGTTTTATGTAGTTTTATGATCTTTTGCAGAATTTGCAAGGGGAGTACTTTGCATGGTTTTAAAATGACATATATTTACATATGTACAATGTATCACTAAAATGGTTAATAAATAATTAAATATAGTTAAATTTGTAACTTTGGAATTTTGTCCACTCTCCATGTATACAGGAAAGCTGGGGAGGGACTCTTTGTCAGGGAGTGTAGTGATAGGACAAGGAGTAATGGCTTTAAACTAAAAGAGCACAGGTTTAGATTAGATATAAGGAGGAAATTCTTTACTCTGAGGGTGATGAGGCACTGGAACAGATTGCCCAGAGAAGCTGTGGATACTCTCCATCCCTGGAAGGCCAGGTTGAGACCTGATCTAGCAGAAGGTGTCTCAGTCCATGGCAGGGGGGTTTGAACTAGATGATCTTTAAGGTCCTTCTAATCCAAATCACTATGTGATTCTAAGATTCTATGATTTTTCCATTCCTTTATAGCACTTAAAATAGCACTTTCTCAAAATTATAAGGTCTGAGCTGCAATTCAGTTTTGGATTTTAAAATTTTTGTGTTCTGTTGCTCTTTATCATTGTACAGTTGATTTGCTATTCATATAGCCTTTTTTAGAGAGCTGTGAAGAAAAGTCTTGTGTTTGTCTTATGATAAAAGGGTAATTGAGCTCTGATCTCATCTAAATAATTTGATCTGCAACTAGAGCACTTTGTTGAATATATGTTGCATGGGCATTAAATATGTTGCACAGCATCAGCCTAGAAACAAAGTATTCGCAATTTCCATGCATTTTAAGCAGGCTGAAAGTTCTAGTCCTAATTCTCATTGATTGAAAAATGAAGTTGCACAAACTACATCTCTCACTGTGGTGTCATTGAGATGGCTTTAATATATTTTTCAGGCAAGCAGAATTCCTTACTTTAATGCAGAAAAATAAATGAACTACTGTGTAACACTTTACACACGCAAATAACAAGAAGAGCTTTGGGGTAAAGACCAAATATCTGACTAGTGTATAACACATATAATGGTTTTGGTTGGGACAGTTAATTTTCTTTATAGAAAATTAACACAATGTGTGTGCTTTGGATTTTTGATGAAAACAGTGGTGATAACACACCAATGGTTTTAGTTATTGCAGAGCAGTGCTTACACAGAGCCAAGGATTTTTCTGTTTCTTGTGCTGCCCTGCTAGAAAGGAGGCTGGGAGTGCACAAGGAGCCAGGAGGGGACACAGCCAGGACAGCTGACCTAACTGATCAAAGAGATGGATGATGCCATACCATATGGCATCATGTTCAGCAATAGTAGAGGGGGTAATGAGGGAAGAATGGAGAGGAAGTTTGGAGTGATGGCATTTGTCTGCCTGAAAAAACATTACGTGTGATGAGCTCTGCTTTCCTGGCAGTGGCTGAACACCTGCCTGCTGATGGGAAGTAGCGAATGAATTCCTTGCTTTGCTTTGTTTGTGTGCTTTGTTTAACCTAGTAAGCTGTCTTTATCAAAACCCTTGACTACTCACACTTTTACCTTTCTGATTGTCTCCCTTTTCCCACCTGGGGAGGGTGAGTGAATGGCTGTGTGGGGCTTAGCTGCCTGCTGGGGCTAAACCACAAAAAAATGGTAGCAGATACCCTCTTGTCAGAACTTGCTTATTTGCAAAATATACACAAGGTTCTACAGCTGCAGTAGCAAAGAGAAGATGTATTCTCCTGCAGGAACATTACTGTCTGATTTGATGGGATTTGGTTTGTGGCTTCTTGGATGTGGTACTTTGGGACATGGTTTCATGGGTGATACTGGTGGTTGGGAGAGGTCTTTTCCAACCTTGCGATTCTTCTGTGATCCTATGATTCCTCTGTGATCCACACTAGGCTGAGGTAAAATAGATTCTTCTCAAAGCAGAGAGGTTATAAAGAAGGTCACTAATCATTGAACTGGAAGTGAGGAAAAGCATAGGAAGCAGTAAATACCATACACAACCAGCCTAAAGCGAGAACTGGAACCTGCTCATGTCTCTCAGCATTTATTTCACTGTCAGGAAATCAAACGCAGACACCACCAGAAGTACAAGACAGGACCGAAATGCTGACACAACAAGGTATCAGTTTCAACTGGGAAATGGGTCACTGTTCAATGTGTGTGTGCATTTATGTGCATGTTTGTGCATGTACTCATGTGTGAGAATTTCCAGTGCTTGCCACCTTCCAGTGGGCTGGCATCTGATGGTTCGCATGTGCCCACAGTTCCACCATGTGAAAATGAAGTTAGCTTAAGTCTGTAAAGGCACAGCAGAGATATCTCACAGGAAAATGTGTCTAGACCAATCACATCAAAATAGTAATCCATCCAAAGTACACCAAGACCCACAGTCTATATCATTCTAGCAGTGTCTGTGGAGGCTTTTGATACATCAGCCAAGGAGGCAAGGAGAGCAGTAATCTCATCTGGGGACATTAGTTGTGAGAACAGTCACATGGCTATGGTTATCTCAACATGAAGCTACACATCCAGTGTAGACCTACTTTCTCTTCATAATCACAGAGACATTTAAGAGATATAGCTGCCATAAAGTTGCAATGTTCAAATCTGTAGCAAGCCATAATGTATTCAACAAATACAGGAGATAATACAGAGCAGACACAGCAGATTCCTGGGCATCTCAACTCATTTCATAAATTTCAGATGGAATTTCATCATCACTGTTTCCATAATGATGAAAACAATCATTTCAATAACTGCATCAGAAATGAGTAAAGCGCAAGTCTGTTGAAGAGATGAACTGTGATCATTTTTAGAACAGCAACAAGAAAAATTAGACTTTCATTCTGGTGTGCCATTGTTAACATTAACATTTTTCCCTCTCTTTTGGAGTTGAAATATTTATTAATTTCTTGTCAGCTGTAAAATCGTTTCACTTGAGGCTCTTTAACACCCTTTCTGAAAACTACTTTAATACTTTCTGACAACGCCTTTTTTGTTGTTGATCAAAAATGCAATTAATTTACTCTATCTTTTGCTATATTGAAGGGAAATATAACCTAAGACTGCAAATTTATGTATTTTAGATAAGCAAATATAATGCTTATTATGATTTTTTTTTTCTCCTGGCTTTGCAGAATATTTATTTTGATCCAAAATGTTTTTCCCTTATTTTTCTATTTGATATTGCAA
The DNA here is from genome assembly GCF_963932015.1 of Anas acuta. NCBI lineage: Eukaryota > Metazoa > Chordata > Aves > Anseriformes > Anatidae > Anas > Anas acuta. The sequence goes on along the minus strand of NC_088981.1, from coordinate 79,199,773 downwards.
ACAATGAAAACACAGTTATTCATGAACATCTTTTTTCCAGAACTGAAAATTCTGTTCTTGCTCTGCCACAGACTTCTGATGCATAATTCTGAAAGACCTGCAGGTATGGATAGGTATAATAAAGATGGGGTTTGGTCATCAAAACAGGGAAAACTCTAGGAAGAGTAATTGTGAATACATTCAGAAGTTTCTCCCTCATTGACATTAATAAAGCATTAAAATAATTTATTTTTAATTGAGTTAATTTTTTTTTTTTCCTGCCTTGACAAATGTTTCTTATAAAATAAAAAATGCAATCCTTGATTTGATAAGTTTTGGAAAATAACCTTGGGAATAGTGGGCCAAATGTCCAAAAGACACATTCCTTCATTGTAAATGCAGCTGCAGAGAAAAATGGTTGCTAAAGAAGCTGGAAGTTTAAATATCACATCCTTCTTTGTCCTTTCCATCTCATTTTCTGCCTTATGCATAGACCTTTGGAGAGATCGCAAAGGTTTTCCCACTATCCAGAGACAAGAATTAATATTATAGAAGTTTCTCACTATTTTTATACTTAAGTCTAGCAGTCTTAAGGAAAGTCCCCTTCCAAACATGTTTGAAAGGTAATGTATTCTCCATTTCCATTAGCAAAATGTTAATAAACCCAAGTTTTTGATAACTGATAGTATTTTATTGAGGTAACCATAGTTCATTAGTAAATGAAGCTATTTGTATTGTTTGCATTTAACTACAAGTTAAAACAGTATTAGAAATTGTTTTGTGTGGAAAAAATATACAAATACAGTATATATACACTGTTTAAAAATTATTCATACAACTAACAATTATAAATAGTGACAGGGGGCTTAAAATGAAACAGTTGTCAAAGCAGTTGACATTATCCTGACTATTCTTTTTTCTTATAAGTACGTGGAGTTAGGATATTAATACATTTGAATATAAAATGATTTTTTTTTTTTAGTGAAAATAAATAAATAAATAAATGGATGAATAGAAGCAATGAGATTTGCCACCAAATCTCTGGAAACAGAAGTAGAATTCTGAAATAGAAGAAAAATTCAAAGATAATATTGAGTTATATCATTAACTGTGACATTATTAGATTGTCATTTATATGCAATCATATTCTACAGGATCATTGAAGTATTCTCTAGAAAAAGTTATTAAGTTCCTTTGTTCAAAGAACTGCTGTTTTGAGCTTAATTAAAGTGTATTTTAAATCCTTATTGCAATATGTTTTCTCCACTGAGCTCATGCTATATCTAGTCACCTTTGAACAATGTCTGCTATTGTAATTTTCAAGACTGTGAATTGTAAATCAATGCAAAGCATTTTTCTATTTCTGCTTTTAGTCTATCCAACTTAAGCTTCAGTGAGAATCACAGTGAAGATTTCCCAGAATAGGTTTCTTGGGCAGATCAAAGTCACCATTTTCAAAGAAAATAAGACTTGCTATACCGGATTTGACCACACATTAATTGGCTCTTGCCTTGGGCAGCAGATTCAGAGTGAAAAACAAAATCGTTAAAGAACATTTTTGCCAGTTGTGAAAAGGTGAAATAAGTAAAAAAAAAAAAAAAAAAAAAACGGAACAGCAGTGCAAAATTTTTGTTTTCCTACACTAATACTTGAAGGCAAATTAAGGTTATGTCAACTTCATTAAGCTACACATTTTACATTAAAATTATCAAAAGATATTTCAAAAAAATCTTCTCTCTTACACTTTCAGCCACAGTATATAGAGAGAGTCTATGAGTTGGTGAAATATTAATTCCAGGAGTATAATATATGCATTAAAATGTAAGATTTGATCCCTATTTGAAGTTTGCAGATCTCTGTGTATCAGCTTGTTTCCATCTTCAGCATAAGTTTTGCTTTACTAGAGAACTTAACACTTAACTAATATAAAGTATGTACATTAAATTCATTGCAGACAAAATTATGCACATCCTGATGAATTCAGCCGAGTGATGAGAAAAAGTCACAATGGATAAATCACCAAATATATAAATGATAGAAATGAAGAGCTAGGTTCTTCCACAAAGAAATGGATGAGTACCTGGGTAAGATGAAAAAAAAAAAAAAAAACGAAAAACAAACAAAAAAGTATCTTCCCTTCCCTTCCCTTCCCTTCCCTTCCCTTCCCTTCCCTTCCCTTCCCTTCCCTTCCCTTCCCTTCCCTTCCCTTCCCTTCCCTTCCCTTCCCTTCCCTTCCCTTCCCTTCCCTTCCCTTCCCTTCCCTTCCCTTCCCTTCCCTTCCCTTCCCTTCCCTTCCCTTCCCTTCCCTTCCCTTCCCTTCCCTTCCCTTCCCTTCCCTTCCCTTCCCTTCCCTTCCCTTCCCTTCCCTTCCCTTCCCTTCCCTTCCCTTCCCTTCCCTTCCTTTCTCTTTTTCTTTTCCAAAGTCATAATAAATAAACCAAACAACAAAAAATTAAAAGTACAAGTGAAACTCTAACACATAAAACTAAAAGACTCAGCTTTTGTCCTTCTGACCTTCAGTCAGCTTCTGTCCTTTTGTCCTGTTGCTGAAGTAACTTTGCTATAAATAAATAAAGAAATAGACTCAGTTTTTTGTTCCTCAATACAAAGCTGTTTATATCCACAATCAAATTTTCTATCTTCTGAAATGGATAAAGAGAAAGTTCATTATCACATCAGCTCGAGCAAAATAAACTTTCCTACAAACTAGTGCTACTACAATTTAAAACTCTTCTCGCTGATGTAACAGTCTGCCAGGATTTGATTAGCAACAGCAAGGGCTAGGTTCAATTTCAAGGGGTCATATCAAATTGAGTCCCCATCTAAAAACCTGAGAAAATTAAATTAAACTGTCTGGGTGCTCAGTGAGCTGTACTTCTCTACTCTCAAATGATGAATCAACTGGCTTAATGAAACAGTAAGATGTTGAAGGGAGTAAAAAAAGAGGAAAACAGACATTTAAACAGCACAGCACACAACAGTTGTCTATCTATTTGTAAAACAAGAAACAGTGCTCTTTTTTTTTTTTTTTTTTTTTTTTTTTAATGAGTGAACTATTGTGGTAGTTGATCTACTTGCAGACTTCTTCCATAACACTCAAATATTTACTGTGCTTGCAAAGTGTGATGGCTGTATCAGCTATTCTGCTAGGTAGCAAGAGCTCAGCGAGGATACAGCTGTCTTGATCCTGCAAGCTGTGCACTACCCTCTCCTGTGGCTTGGGGAGCTGCTTTTTTTCTGCAATGCTTTCTGTTCTTTGTCAGGAGAACGCAGTACGCAGAATCACACAGAATTTGTAGCCTTTGTAAAACATCTGAAACTAATGATCTTTCCAAAAGAACACTTTTCAGGAAGATGTGGTAAAAGGATTTGAAAATTTATAGTTAGAAGAAATCCGGTAGTCCCATGTTCAAGGTATATGCTGATGCCATTCATTCGTTGTTTGTACGAAAGAAGCAGTCACATCCTGCCTCTCCTGATAACAGAAGTGTAAAGGAGATTTAAAAGACATGAGAAAAGAGCTCCAGTGGATAAGGTTTTGGACCATGGCCAACAGACTCAGCACAGCAAAGCTCTCCTTAGCCCTAAGCAATGCAGCTAGGCACTCCTTTTCAGCTTTTTGCACTAGCAAAAAGCTTGTAGTGTGGTACTCATAGTGCTGGTTCATATGGTCCCCAGTGAAAAGCATCAAATTTCTTCAGGCATCACCTAAATTAACTGCATCTAGAGCAGAATCTGGATGCCACCTTAAGTGCCAGAAACCCAGAAGCTGACATGACAAAAACTAGCATGAAGCCCCTTTTTAAAACTAACCTTAGGTTCATATCCTTTAAGGATCCCTACTAATCCAAAATCCCTAAAAGAACGTCTAATCTGCTCAGTCAGTAGTGTATTAGACCCTTTCATCTGAAGGTAAAGAACTCCATAGGCAATTACTAACCCAGTGAGCTGTTCATGTCCCTTATCAACGAAAATACGAAATGTTAATGAACAATGCATGATTAGCCATTTAAAATCAGTAGATCACTGTGAAAAAGAGTTCCCAGTCCACACCCCTAAAGAAAAGAAAAGCAATGTACCCTGAGTGATTCTGGTAACTAATCAAACATATCCCACATGCTATAGCAAGACCTATAGTGAGATCTCTATTTAATAAGGCCTCACACTGTACAGCAATATCAGCTTTATCCTAGGTGGCAGCTGTACTTATCAAAGCCAATGTCTGCAGAGTCAGAAACCACTTTTAATCTGCAAAAGCAATTATTCATTTATTCATCTGGATTCTGATTATATTTCATCACTACTACCTTCAGTGGCAAGCAATGTTACAGTTAGACCTAAAGCATTTTAAAATCCTTCTGATGCTGGCTAGGAGCTGCTGACTAAGAATGCTTATTTAAAGCACTGTAGTCCCAAGCTGTCTAACCTTCAACATTTTAATGCTCAATATGATCACCTTATTAGAAATATAACAAACAAACAAACATCAAATAAACAAACAAAAACCTCAAATGAATGGCACATTCCTAAAAGTGAGAGTCTTGCTGTTAAAGCTATTTGATACTGGTTGCCTTTCTGGTCTCAATATGAATGAAGTTTTTTTTCATGGGAGCAAGGCATACCACTAACAGCACTAAGTAAGGGAAACTAAGTAAGGGAAATTTTAGTTTAAGCTAAATAGGCTCCATGAATATTTTGACTATTTTAGTTCTATTTGGCTTTGACTATCAAGTTAAAATATGACTTTATTATTATTATTATTATTATTATTATTATTATTATTATTATTATTATTGTTATTGTTATTGTTATTGTTATTATTGTTATTATTATTTATTGTTATGATAGTATAAATATCTGGACTGCAAACCAGGTTAAACTCCCCTGACTTCTTTGAGGGTCATTGAATAGGAGTATTTCTATTGTGTGAGGTTCTATTCATCCTAAAGAAGATGTTTAAAATATGATAGATGAAGTACTTCTGAGAATGGGATGTTATCCAAGACAAACATGTGCAAAGTTCTTTCTTTAGATATGACTAAATAGGATAGAGGAACCACTGGCTAGTCACAAATCTATAGAAAAGGTAAAAGACTTAAAATGGATTACTAAGCAAAAATCAACAATGCCAAGAGGTTGTGAAAAAAAGCACAAGTGCAGCTGTGATAGAAGTATTTTATTGCATAGGCAATAAAATATGTGTATTAAATCTGTAACTTTACATCATAAAAGTGCGACCTCAGCTAGATCAATCTGTTCATTTTTTGGGCACCACTTATTGGGAAAAATGAGAAAAATCTAGAGAAAAGCAATAAAATCAGTATCAACAGAAACAGTAGTAAAAAGCTGGACAGCCACTTGCCACCTATGAGGAGGATATTGAGAAGATAAGACCAGGCTCTGTAGAGTGACATGTGGCAGAAGATGAAGAGACAATAGGCATAAGTTGAAACAAGATATGTTCAGATTGGCTATGAGAGAAATCTTTCTCACCCAGAGGACAGTCAAGTGCTGGTGCAGGCTAAACAAAGAGTTTGTGCAGTCTTTGTGTGGAGATTTTAATACCAGTCTGGATACAGCCCTGACCAATCTGGTTTTGACCTCACCATTGCTACTGTTTTGAGCTGGAGATTGGACTGGAAACCTCAACATTGAATTATTTTTTAATCCTAAAAATGATCAGATGTTTGGAAAACATGGTTTATGTAAAAGTTTTGAACAAAAACATCAGTTTAACCCAAAGAAGAGCGACCCAATAGTTTGTAAATATAGCAAGAAGAAGGGGTAGGAAATATTTGTTCTCTACATCTTTGATCAAGTGGTACTTTAAATGAAGCAAGAAAGATTTAGCTAAGACATTAGGAAAATTCTATTTGAATTGGAGAGAAGGTGAAATAGGAGGATTAAGTGCCAGAAAAGACTCTGAAGATGCCATCACTCAAGGTTTTAAGACAAACTCCTGTCAGGAAACTTACTAGAATAGATGTTTATGTTCAGGCAGAAGGTCTGAACTGATTTCCTCGTCAAGCACTGATATTTCCATGAGCTTCTTGCAGCCTTTAGAATTATCCTATGGCCAGCTCAGTCCTCATTTTTCTCACAGTTTCTATTTTTTGTTCTTTCATCTGCATCCTAGCTGTTGTTCCTTCTTTGGCAACAAATTACAAGCTTTTTCTCCCTTTTGCTCCTAAATTTCCCTTCCCTTCCCATATCTGAGTCAACCAAGGCCCCTCAGAGTATGCTCCTCTGCCTCATTGCTAATATTGGTGTACTGTTACTGTTTCTCAATTTTATTTATTCTGCTTTGATGATACACAAGTCTTTTTTTCACTGACTAATATCTTCTCCTGTAAATAGCAAAAGAGCAGTGAGTATATAACAAAGCTCATTTTCAGATGCTTTCTTTCAATACCCAGCACCAACTAAAACTTTCAACAAAAATGTATGAGAAAAAAAAAAAAAAAAAAAAAAAAAAAGCTTTCTTTTTGAAGCCCTGGGATAAGAAGGGCCTTTCCTAACATTTCTGTGGTATTAATGAATTATCAAGTCATACCAGCACTTCTAGGAAATGTAATAGAACATGAACACTCACAAGGATTTACAGGTTAGTCCTTAAAGTGAAGACGGAATCTTCGAAAAAGATCAAAGGAGAACCAAAAATTAAAGAAAATTCTATTCAGCATATGAGAATGTTAAACTTTCAATTTGTAAATACAGTTTTCACTCTGTAGATACAGTTTAAATACTTTGTAGATACAGTTGAAGATGAATGGCAAAAGGCATTTCTGTGACCCTAACAGGAGACCTGTCTGAGTGTGTTATTATCAGAAATAATTGACAGAAAGTTTTTACTCAGGTAAATAAATAATTTCCTAAGCTGGAATTCCTATTTTTAAAAAGGAGAAAAGACCTAGGCAGCTTAGTTTAAATTCTTCATAAACAGGGAAACAAATCATTACCATTATCATAAAAAAGTCCAAATGAAAACATAACAAGTAGCAGACAAAATCAATTTAGTAAGAATAAATTATGTCAAGTTTTTCCACCTTCCTTGCAGGAGAGGGTAACAGCCTTGTGAATAGAGGAGTAGTAGTAAATACACATATATTTTGACATCAACAAGACTTTTGACACTGCTTCACAAGACATCTTACAAGCTGACGGCAAAAACATAGATTAGATAACAGAAAAATAAAAAAAAAAAAAAAATCACTAAAAGCGTGATTATCAGTGATTCACTCCTAAAACAGAAGGATGTAGCAAATGCATCTGTTTAGGTCCAGTAGGTCCTGAATAATACAGTATTTCCACTAACAGTCTGGAAAATGGAATCAAGAGCTTGCTAATGACATCTACAGAGATCACCAGGCTCCGTCTGTCTTCAAGCAGATTGGGGAACAGATTTCAAACTCAAAGTGACTGTGACATACAGTTTTCACTTCACTGAAGGCAGGTGCAAATTCTACCTAGGCAAGAATAATGAGCTAAATGATCCTGGATAGGGAAGAGCTGGAAGAGAGGGCAGACAGAGAGACGTGAACCAGAGTGAAAATGCTGAACGTCAATTCTGATCTATAAACAAAAGTATAATCCCTGCTATAAGTGAGGCAGCCTGATCTGAATCTATTGCAATCGTTGAAACTTCACCATTTCAAACAAGACATTGGCTCATGAGAAAAAGATCCAAATATGATGATAATGACCATCAGTTTGAAAAAGGTGGTTTCAAAGGAAAGACTGAGAGAACTGGAATTATTTATTATATTTTTATCCATTTTAAAGAATATTTTTGATTCTTACATTTTATCTTTTATATTAATAATTTTGGTAGATATGTGTGGTAGTTTTACCTTGATGAGAAGCTAAACTCCACCACAAACTCTCACTCCTTCTCCTCAAAGTGGGGGTGAAAATATGATATAAAGGGCTCAAGGGTTGAGATAAGGTCAGGCAGATTGCTCACTAATAGCTGTCATGACCAAAACAGGCTAAACATAGAAAGATTAATACAATTTACTGCCTATTGCTAACAGACTAAAAACACCTTCCCCTCTGCCCAACCTCTTCTACCTTCTCCTCCCAACTGGTGCAGGGGAATAGTGAATGGGGGCTGCTGTCAGTCCCTTATGCTTCATCTCCCCCGCTCCTTCACGGTCGCTCTGCCCTGCTCCATGTGGGGTCCCTCTCACAGCATGCCATCCTTGCCAAACTGATCCAGCGGGGGCTGCCCACAGGCAGCAGCTCCTCAAAAACTGCTCCCACATGACTCCATACCATAGGGACCATCCCCCAGAAGCAAACTGCTCCAGCACAGGTCCCCCACAGGTGGGCGGCGGTTCCCCCCAGACCCCCTGCTCTTGCGTGGGCTCCTCTCCATGGGCTGCAGCTCCGGCCCAGGGCCTGCTCCTGCGGGGGCTCTCCATGGGCCGCAGCCTCCTCCAGGCCACATCCACCTGCTTCACCGGTGCCTCCTCCAGAGGCTGCAGTGTGGAGATCTGCTCCATGTGGGACCCATGGGCTGCAGTGGGACAGCCTGCTCCACCAGGGGCCTCTCCACAGGCCGCAGGGGAACTTCATCTCCAGCACCTCCTGCCCTCTTTCTGCACTGACCTTGGAGTCTGCAGGGGTGGTTCTTACTTCTCTCTCTCCCACCTGCTGTCATGCAGCAGTTCCAGTTGGATACGGCTGGAACTGGCTCTGATCTGACCTGGGCCCCCCCGCTACCAAGTCCTTACCATGTAAACCCAATACAATACGATGAGAGTATTTCTAATAACACAAACTAGTAAAAATAATATATTATGACTAACATTTTCACCTTTGCTTCTTAGTAAGTTGTGCTAAAATATGTTAACACTGTATCACAAAAGATTAAAACAAAGATGGCAAACAAAAATAGATGAGATATATTTGCATATTTCATAGTTGTTAAAAATCACTTTTTAAAAACCTGACACTCAAAATTAAGGGAAAAGTATGTATTTCATTTTTTTTAGAATACATAGGACAAGTTCTTTATTTGCAACAAAGTCTTGTAGCTCTGTTGTGTTAATCTAGTAGAAAAAACAGAGGACAAATAAAAATAGTTTTTTTCATTCCTTTCTAGGCCTTGCTTCTCAAATGGATGAATAAACAGTCTTTAGATGTGACAGAATGAGGAAAATCTTTATATAATTAAGGTCCATGTACATTTTATGTAGAGAACAATTAGAAATTAAAGATATTTGGCTAAGCACACAGAAGGAACCACTGAAATATACTTGCTATCTGTTATCTTAGAAGAATGTGATGTTGCATTGCTCTGAGCAGGGAATCTCCAACTTATTATTAGGTAACTGGGATAAGTAACTTCTTCTCTGCTAGGACTTTCAGAAGGGAGCAGGGACATTATTGACAGGTTTTATTTACTTTGTGCAGAACCAGTGAGGGTCTTGGATCTTTCACTTATACTTTGGCAGATTTTGTCATACCAATAAAACGTTATTGCTTGAGTTGAACTGAGCCATGGACTTTGCCTTCCAGGAAGGATTAAAAAAGTGTAGAGTTTTTATGAATATATCCAATGTGCTACTGGAATTTAGCCGTGCTTCCTAAATGTGATTTCTTAAGTATTATATAGCAGATGAAATCTGGGAACAGGCTTTCGGCAGAACTGGTAAATCTTTTGTTACTGTGATCTGGCTGCACTTCCTTTGTGCATTATTTCCTCTGATGGTGCTTAGGAAGAGAATGTGGCTGTAGGAAGAGAATGTGGCTGAACCGATCATGTATGGATTCCCCAAATTACATACATTTGCCCAGCCCTGGACCTGTGAACCCCGATATGTCCTTAGGATGACATACTCACTGGTGCTTCCTATTCTACTTTCTGCACCTCAGGCTCCACAGGAAGAGACCCAGATTGGATAAGAGTGGCATTCAGAATTGATCCCGAATCTCAGTCTCTGGGTGCGCTGTGATGGAGTCCCACAGGACTAGCTCAATTCAAGTTTGCTTCTGCAAGAGAACTTTAAAGAAAGTCACATTAATTCATTCGGTGAAAAAATACGTCTTCAGTTGTACAATGTGAGTAAAATGCTTATAATTTATTAGAAAGTTATTTATATGTCTCCCTGATTTCCATACTATTACAAAATATTTTAGAGGTAGAAAAAAATGCAATCATCACAGGACAGGAGAAGTGTTCAGAATCTGATACAGTAAATCTTAATGGATGTGAAAAACACAGAACTTTGTAGCAAAGTAGGATATATGGTAAAGTCAGCAGTCCCAATTTTTCTAACACATAAGCTATTTGACAATGCTGTGCAGATGCTTTTAAAAATAGTGACTGTGGCTTCCTCTGCATTGACTAAATTAATTCACCTAATCTGATGTTTGTTTATTTGTTTGTTTTCTGATCCTGTGAGGAGAGAACTAGATTAATAAAAACACTCCTCCAATGTTTCTCTGTTTTTCTTGCAATCCAGCTGATTGATTTTTGGGACCAAACAAGAAAGCACAGCCCTCCAAATGAATACATCTGAATGTGTCACTCAGGTTCCTTTGTTATCTGTTAAAATCTTCTTTGCAATTAGCACCAAATGAAGAAAGACAGAAATCATTCTGATTTCTGTTTTTCTGATATATTCAATTTGTATAATCTATCACCAATGTAGCTGTGACTTCTCTGGAAATGGTTCCATGATCAGGACATCCATGATTCACACCACCAGCACATTATAAAAGATCAGTCCTTACTAGTGGAAATGTATAGATAATTAACTGATTATTCATAACCTGCTTCAATGAGGACTTTGCGGACACAGTTCTCCATTAAGTGAATGGATTCATGGCTCATTTGGATTAGACATGTAACTCTATCTTTATTAAACTGATCTGCTTCTGCATGCCTCCCCTCTCTTCAAAAATTCAGAAAACCCACATCTACTTTTACATTTCAGTTTCTCTCACTCCTCCTCTCCCTCTGTTCATCAGATTCTCCTTCCTCTTTCTTTTTCTTTCTCACCATTGTCCATTTTTATAAACAATGTTATCTTTTGACCTCTGTATCCTCATACTCCATGTAAAACTATTTTCTGCATCTCCATTATCACTTGTCTCATTTTTTCACCTCCCACTCTTCTGCTTTTTTCTTCCTTGCTCCTTTCATATCTACATTTCTTCATTTCTCTCTAGAATCCATTGTTTATTTTTGCAGCCTCCCATTTCATTTTTTCCTCTGTGACCTTCCTCCTGATACTTCATGTTATTCATTAATATGCCACCCTCATTTCAAAATGGGAAAAAAAATATCTTCTTATGTATGGATGACATATACAACTTTTGTGTTATCCATGCTCATAGTTCCACCTTCCTTTATTCAATGACCTATACCAGTCTGTATCTTCTTCTTTCCACATTTTTTTTCTCTTCCTGGTTACTTAAATAATTCCAGATACCTCGTTCATTTTTGTGCCATCTAACAAACTTTTCTTCCTCCCACCCTCCCTCCCTCCCTCCCTCCTTCCCTCCTTCCATTCCTTCCTTCCTTCTTTCCTTCCTTCCTTCCTTCCTTCCTTCCTTCCTTCCTTCCTTCCTTCCTTCCTTCCTTCCTTCCTTCCTTCCTTCCTTCCTTCCTTCCTTCCTTCCTTCCTTCCTAGCCTTCTTTGCAAAATTATTCTCTCCTGATTGCCAGAGACTTAATATTGTCAGATATTACATGTATCTTTTGGAGACACTTGCCTCCAAAATAGATCAGTGCCTCTGCTCTCCAAAATGTCTGGATGTTTCAGCTTTTGTTTATTATCACTATGTTTTCTCCCATGTCTTGGTTTGCAATAGATTTAGCACCTCTATTCTCCATACCTTTATTTGTCTTTTGGCCCTCTTTCTCACCTTAGTACTGCCGTACTAAAAATGGAAGTTCTTTGTTGTACTGGTATATTTTCCTTTTTCACCTTTGAAGACCAATATGAAATTCTTTCATTTTCATCTCATGTTCTTTCATTTTCATCTCCTTTTGCTGCCACAGATTGCATTTCCCTAACTCCCAGCTCTACTTAACAGAAAATACCTATTTATTTATGTATATTACATCCTAATTCATTTTCTCACTACATTCACAGTATTTGTTTTTCTATATCTGTATCAAATTGACAGTCTGGTAGTTACAAGATTCTAGCATTGGTGTAACTTTCTGAAATGCTGGTAAATATGAGTACAATCTTTTTTATTTCCTTACATGAGTTTCAATTCACAGAAATCTTTACCTTTGTAGTTGCTCTCTATTCATCTTTTAGAATAAATTATGCAAAAAATCTGTGAATACTGCTGATTATAAAGAGTGGAAATCCCTAATAACTATTCACAAACATATACTTATTGATTACTCAAGCTGTAGCCACCTTACTTGGGCTGTAATATAAGAATAGCATTGTCTGACACTTGAGTTGACGCCTCTATGGCACCTGTAAAATAATGTCATCTTCATCATATTGTGAAGTATGTGTATGATCTGTATAGATGAGTAAGTCTTCCTGGTATATAATCAGTGAAGAGAAAGAGCTGCCCCTAGAGAGGGTTCAGGACACTTGAGTTAGTCCTGACTCTGTCATCTATTAAATTAGATTCCTAAAATTAGTTTGGGTAAATGCTATGAACAGGATCTCCAGACGGCGATTGTACTTGTGAATGTTTAGAAATGAATATTTAAAGGCCCTCAAGGAGTGTCATAATTAGAATCTTACTAGATCTGAAGGTTTATGAGAACTTTAGTTGAAAAAACAGATTCTACCAAGGAAGACAATCTCTCATCTTAGTATATTCCTCTAGAAATGGATGACAAAAAATATATATAATAAATAAATAAAAGCACAGTCTTCATATTTGGCATACCTAATAATTCTTGAGTGAAAATATCAAATTAAGTATTTAATACTCCCAAGATTCATGAGTATATGAAGTCTTAATTAACATCAGAATAAAATTTTCCAGCAGAAAAATGTCAACACTTTCCTTCATCTCACTTGAATCAATCTCATGCTCATATGGGAAATGTCAGAATCTCTAAATATAAATGTATAAATATTGACAGTTTTCAGGGCTCTTTTTCATTCTACACCTAATAAAGGTGAATGACAGTGACTTCATGAGTCTTAAGCAAGCCTAGAGGAACTTTCTCATCTCTGATGTGTAACTTGGCAGAGTTCAAATGTTTACAAAATGTATCAGATGGATAATGTTCTCTTCCGAACTCAAGTATATTAAAGAATGACAAGCCTTTCAAATTTTATGATACCTTAATGATACCTGTAATATGAATGCTAAATAAGGATAGCACTAATATCCAGCACTATTATTAGAAAATAGTTTTGCAAAATAAATATATGTATGCCTAATGAGCACTTGAAAAAGTGATGAATGTATATAATGTTGAAATAGAATTAAAGTTGTTTTTCTCCATAGGATAATGAATATTTCTCCATAACTTATTTTGCTGAATAATTTGCATAATGTGACACCCCTTTGTAAAAAAAAAAAAAAAAACAGTGTTTGTTAAAAAATAAATAAATAAAAATAAAAATAAAAATACAAATAAATAAAAATAAAAATAAAAATAAAAACAAAAACAAAAATAAAAATAAAAATAAAATAAAAATAAATGAAAGAGTTTCTTGGAATTTACTTACATATAGTGAGAAAGCAGAAACTGCTCATGTTTCAAAGATAAGCTGGCAACTGTCACAGTAAAACTGACAGCTTCACAATTTTTTGGCATTTAATATAAAACTTTTCTCCTGCAGACACCTGTTTAAGTCAGAAACTCTTAAAATATTTCTGACCTTGTGACTGAAGAGCAGAACGTGAAGACCATAAGCTCTGGGTATACTTTACAGATTCAGAATTAGTACGCTAAGGCAAAGCATTTATTTGGTCTTTATCATTCTATGGTTATCCTCCCTGACTGGTGTTAACATGGCAAATTCATGTTCCCTAAAGCAGAATCACTGACAGTGGCATTGCATCTGGCTGCATGGCTTCAATCTTGAATCTGAACACATACCTTCAGACTTTAAAGTGGACTAAACACCTGCTTGAGAATTTTAGGGAAATAAGGCTCCTGGTAAAACACTGCAAGCCATTTGGAGTATGGGGACAGGAAAGTAGTAGGGACATACTGTGTGTGAACAGTAAGTAAGCTGAGTAGTGAGGGTAAGGCAACTTTTTGCCCTTGCAGCCCGATAAAACTGGATGTATTGAGCAGGTTCTGTGAATGCATTGGTGGGATTTCATACTTCAAAAACCTTTAAAATGTATTCTCTCTTTAAAGAACACTTTTATTTCTATCCCTGAAATAATGACCCTCTCGATATGGTGCAGGCAGCCACAATGACTGGGGAATGGGGAGGCTGATAAATATTGATTTTACTATTAAAATCTCATGGTTTGCTTTGTTTTGAAGATTTGTCATTTTTTTGTTTTGTTTTTGTTTTTGATGTCTTTCAGACATATTTGGTAGAGAGTTATGTAAAAGAAAAATTTGAAATTAAGTCCAAGGGAGATGTGTTTTGGAAAGCTATGCTGACATGCATAGCAGGCATGTTTAGAAGTAATTCTAATTTGAATAGACTGCATAGATATTACATCAGTAAAAAGTAAAGAGTAATGTTGAAGAGACAGAATGATGTTACTTTGTCAAGCTTCAGAAAATAAAAAAAAAAAAGCTGTTTCCCAAGACTAATAATTGAACACATAGATATTAATTAGCTGTTCAACTATTTCAGTGCTTTTCTTTCTAACCAGTTGTCTTAACATTTCTTAAATTAATGATACTGAATAGCTACAAAGTTTGTAGATCATTTATTTTGGGAAAGCTATTCTGTAAAATGCTAGTGAAGTCTTCTGCATTCGGTATCACATTGTTATAAATGGCCACATTATGTATAACTTTAAAATGAAGGGAATGATCTTCAACATTCATGGTCTTTATTATTCTCTCTTTTACCATCTCTTTCATTATATGTTGTCTTACATATTTATGTATGTATGTATCTATGTATAATAAGGTATGTACAGGGTTCATTCACGTGTACAGATATATACATTCAAACATGTGTCATACATAGGGAAAATGCTTAATGAAAAGTCCAAATAAGAATAGCAAATATAGAGCAAATATGATGAGTATGAAAAAAGCCATGCAGCAGATGACAGTGTGTTAGACTATCAACTTATAGATGATTCATTGTATATGAATCCTTTCATCTAATATTTGTAAGCTCACAGCAGGCACATTCTCTAGTCTATTGCAGAAAGTTTTATTGATTTACAGAGGCAAAACAAAATTTACCTGAGGCAGCAGTTCTTCTAAAACGTTGTTGGTATCAGAAGAAAATAAAGAAAATCTCATTGTTAGATATGATTTGTGATACAGTTCCTCTCATGCGCTGACTATTAAGGCCTTTTTAAAGAAGTGATCTTTACTGACCACACAGAAGATATAAGGAAATCTTATAAGATATAAGGATATCTTAATAAGATATATTTTCTTCCTGTAAGAAAATCAGTCTTGAAAACTTAAGATTTTTCAATCACTTAACCTGCTATTAAATACCACTGACAGGATTTCATTCAAAGGTGAACTTTGCATTATGCAGTTAGCTGTGATACCAGAAGAGAGAAAAAATGCAGGGAACCAAACAAACAGTAAAATAAGGCCCACAACATGATTCTTATCAAAGTCCATGCTATTAAAGTAATGAAATTGCAGCTATACAAAGCTGAAGATACCAATTATGTGTAATGGTGCAGATCCAGGTTGCATCAGCACTGAGTTTCAGGCAGTTCACATTCCATTTTACCTGCATTTGCAGAAAGTTGAGCAAGTGTCAACTCCCACTTAGGATTCAGTTGATAATAGTGTTACAGAAAGTCAAACTGACAGTTAAGAAGAAACAAAAGGTTCTGGGTCAAGTCTCTGCTGGGTTTTAATTCATTCTCATTATGAACAATAATACACCAAAGTGCTTGTTATATTCTGAAACTGAAAAACATGCATAAGTATGGAATGTGGTTAAATTGTTCACTTGGATAGAGGAAAGGCAAGTAAAAGCTTTTTATTTATTTATTTATTTATTTATTTATTTATTGGATTAATTTCAGTAAGTGTGTGTCTCTGTCTGTCCAAAATGAGTCATTCTAGTGTTAGGTAATATATTGTCTGGGCTAGGTGAACATGGCACGATAAGCATAGCATCAGGTGTGCTGTCTCTTTTAATTGTGTTCATTTCAGAAGGACTGATTAGGATGCTGTGGTGTAATTGCCTGAAGTAACTAGGAAAATAAAACTAACATTCACATTTTTAAGGAAAAGGTACGGCATTGAAGAGGCTTTCAGGGTAGGGCATAACTGCATTACCTGAGCATTCCCTAGACTCCCAACCTTAGATGCTATCGCGCTGGGGAAACTTGGTGTGCTAGCTCTAAGGAACAGCACGGAGCGTAGAGTGGAGTGGAGACACCATGGCTAGGCTCTGTAATCAGGTGGGAACTCTATTGTTCTTGTGCACAAAGCTGCACTTTTTGCCACCCTGAGCCAAAGACCTGTCATGTTTTGACAAATGCTGTACCCTAGTGTACTTTTTGCTCATTATAATATCATTATAATAACAAAACACACCTCCATCCCAAAAGCTACCCGCCTCCAAGGTGCGACCACCCCTCACTGAGCATGTGCCCTGAATTTCTCGGAGCATATTACTTTAAACAGAGACGGGAAAACTTTACATCAATCATAACTAAGATATGCTTGACTAGAGTCACTCAAGCTCCACCTAAAAGATAGAAAATAATATAAATTGGCCCAAGAAAGAGGGGATGTCAGGGAAGATACCACCGTCAGGGGAGATACCATCCAGAGGAAATACAACATCCTTAGGACCTCCTGACTCCTGGGATCAGTCGACGAGCTGAGCCTCTCTTCCCCCCCCATTGGGACACCTTTGGGTAAGATCTGACTACTTGCTTATAAATATCTCTAGAGTCTTTGATCTTTTTAACGCGTTTATTTCTAGGCCGTGCACCTGTAACACCTGTAACACCTATAACACCTGTAACACCTGTGTATTTCACTCATGCTAGCTTGCTTTTGCAGTCACTATTGCTGGCAATCCAAAAGAACCTGATTATCTGTTGCTGTAATAAACCATACTTGATTGCATTGTGATAGCTCTCATTAAGTGCAACTAGGGTAAGGGTGGTTATCTGTGATAGTTCAGTGTTCTGAATCCAACCAGACCCCCAGACCGTTAATGTATTGTTGGTGAATGTCTGACTGGACCCCCAGACGGTTAACGCGTTTTTGGTGAATGTCCGACTGGTTCAGTACCCTGAATCTGACCGGGCCCATAACGGTTAATCAGCTACACCCCTTTACGCGACAGATGCTTTAATTCTGTTCAATTTCAATAGCATTAGAAGCACTTTAACACCCCTTTCTGAATTGTCCCACTTGACTAAATTTGATCTAATTTAAGCAGGATGGACTGGATACAAAATTTATTTAACTCTTTGCCTGGCAAACTGTTCATTTTGAAGTTATCACGCTAAAAGAAAACTAATTGCACTAGTAAAAAATATTATAGGTATGATTTTGTAGCTCCAAGTGCAGCACACCAGAGATACTTACGTAGGCATTTAAGTCACCAGTTACATAGGTCTTAAAATATTTTCCACACCCATACATTTAAACCTGTTTAACATACATGTTAAAGATAGTACTGTCATATGGGTTGCACAAATGAGTCATTGTAAAACATTACACAATGTCTGATATTGAGATGATCTATTTAGAAATAATGACACTTTTCTTCCCATTCCATCCTTAGACATTTTTGGTGGCTTGATCCTAACCAGCAGTGAAACACCTATACAGCTGCTTGCTCATTCCCTGCCCCAAGTGGGACAGGGGAGAGAAAAAGCACAAAAGTGAGAAAACTCATGGGTAGAGGTAGAGACAATTTAATAAGTGGAGGAAAGAGATTAAAAAAGCAAGTGATGCAGTGGCAATCTCTCTCAATGTCCCACAAGCAGACCAGTGCCCAGCCAGTCTCATAACAACTGCTGCCTTGGAAGACCCCCCTATGTCCCCCAAACATGTTTTTATTGCTGAGCATAGCACTATATAATGTGGAATAGGCCTTTGGCCTACATTTACCTAACATAATTTTACATTATATCATATTATATTTTTTTAAAAACATTCTCCCATTGACAGAGATTTATTATGGACTCACGTTAACTCCTGTTGAAGTTAATAGTTAACTTTTTGGGAACTACACCCATGCCATGACCTAGTCAGCTATAATTCAAGAGTGTCCTATTATTTCTACTGTCAAAAATGCCAAACAGCTGTTCTATCTTTTCACATAATGGATATGGTATTTCATATTTAACATAATGTACTCAATAGGTGCCCAGTAGAGTTTATCTCCTTAAAGTTAATGAGAATCTTCTCATCAGCTTCCCTTGGATCTGGTTTTAATCCCACATCCTTTTATTCCTTATTTTCAGTTCATAGTGCATTAATATAACTTGGTCAAACAGGCTCTATCTGTTTTTCTATCAATTAAATCAATCCATGTGGCCTTTATTAACATAATACCTCAGCACATCCCAATATTACATGAATGTTATTTTTTAAATGTTGTGGCCAGAATTCAACTAAGAACAATATCCTGCTTCTACTTTGTTTCTCCTATGTCAGGAATTTTCAACCAGTTTTACATGGAGTTGGAAATGTCTGTATCTGTGAAAAGTTTTGTTTTGTTTTGTTTTGTTTTGTTGTTTTGTTTTCCCCATTTATGTTTGAGTTATCTTTGGTAAATATACATATACATTTTGACTGTATTCCTGTATGTCTGTGCTCTCTGTCATGTTGTGACTTCTGACCCTGAGCTTATGATTTCTTGTAAAAATATGAAATCAGATTGGCATATATTAGTATATATAACATATTTAGACAAACATGTTAACTCAAGTGGACTGTGCATCCTTAGAAAGAAGAATAAATATCTCAGTATGCTGTGATAAACTGTTTAATAAAATAAAATAATAATGAAACCCTTCTTTTCAGTCCAGGCTGCTATTCTGCCATACATTTTATTGGTCTGAAAGGTAGAATTCTTGGCAGAGAACTTGTCCCATGGGCCGCATAAAGGGCACATGGTACAATTCAGCATAGTGTAACTATAAATGACCAGAATGGAGTCTGAAAGGTCTGCTAAATTCAATATCTGATTTATGTTTCATGCCGGGGTTAGGAAGTTTTGAATGTGATCCAGGCAGAATGCTAGGTTCATGCTACAGCTGAAACTATCCAGGTGAGAGAAGGTATGTGGAACAGGAATGTTTCCTGGTGATTAATACACCCAACGCTCTTCATTTCATGGAAAGATATTTATTTTAAAAATTCTTCAAGTAGTCATATGTGATAGACATTTATAGGCATGTGTGCTATCCATTATCTTTTAGTTCCAAGTGTATTTTTCTTTGGTAACACTTTTCTGCGGAATTCATTATAAAAGGGAGGGTAAGGTCAAGTCTAGTGAAAGTGATGAAAATTAATGAAAAAATGATTAATGAAAGGACTATGCAAATAAGGTAGAGTAGAGGGTAGTTTTGTCTTTTTTTACAAACTATCAGGAGCTATTTTTTAAATGACCCGTCTTTGCTGGACTTGGTTAGCAGATTCTCACATCATTCTTCAACTGCTGCTGTTTTCAGAGTGTGTTCTGTATACAGCTTTCACAGAATTTCTAGGTTGGAAGAGACCTCAAGATCATCGAGTCCAACCTCTGACCTAACGCTAACAGTCCCCACTAAACCATATCCCTAAGCTCTACATCTAAACGTCTTTTGAAGACTTCCAGGGATGGTGACTCCACCACCTCCCTGGGCAGCCCGTTCCAGTGCCTAACAACCCTTTCAGTAAAGAAATTCTTCCTAACATCTAACCTAAAACTCCCCTGGCGTAACTTTAGCCCATTCCCCCTCGTCCTGTCACCAGGCACATGGGAGAACAGGCCAACCCCCACCTCGCTACAGCCTCCTTTAATGTACTTATACAGAGCAATAAGGTCACCCCTGAGCCTCCTCTTCTCTAGGCTGAACAAGCCCAGCTCCTTCAGCCGCTCCTCATAGGACTTGCTCTCCAGGCCCCTCACCAGCTTCGTCGCCCTTCTTTGGACCCGCTCAAGCACCTCGATGTCCTTCTTGTAGCGAGGGGCCCAAAACTGAACACAGTACTCGAGGTGCGGCCTCACCAGAGCCGAGTACAGGGGGACGATCACCTCCCTAGCCCTGCTGGTCACAGTGTTTCTGATACAAGCCAGGATGCCGCTGGCCTTCTTGGCCACCTGAGCACACTGCTGGCTCATATTCAGCCGACTGTCCACCATCACTCCCAGGTCCTTCTCTGCCTGGCAGCTCTCCAACCATTCCTCACCCAGCCTGTAGTTCTGCTTGGGGTTATTGCGTCCCAGGTGCAGGACCCGGCACTTGGCCTTGTTGAACTTCATACAGTTGACCTCAGCCCATCGGTGCAGCCTATCCAGATCCTCCTGCAGAGCCTTCCTACCCTCGAGCAGATCGACACGCGCACCTAGCTTGGTGTCATTATAGCTTATAGGTATATACAGACATATGCAGAACGTACACTTCATAATATATACAATATCGACCTTGAACAGTTCTAATCTATAAAAACTACTGATCAGGAAAAAAAAAATAAAAAATGTTTAAATATTTCCTGAAAAATATCTTTGGACCTCACATTACTTTAGCTACGCATATACCACATAGACATACAATGCATAGTGTATATGTGCATATGTGCATATATATATATATATATTAGATAAAGATATAGAAGATAGAGATATAGATAGATATAGGTGATAGATATAGATAGATTAGATACAGATATAGGTAGATGATATAGATGATGCAGATATATATAGATACATGGCTGACCAGCCAAACATCAAGGGAAACACAAAGTTTTATATAAAAAAAAATGTGTTTTTCCTAATTTTAGACAACACTGGAGAACTTGCATCTCGTCAGATCTGTAGAACTACTCAATACTTTCTAGAAAGAACACTTTTGACCCCTCAAATATATATATATTTTTTTCTAAGGAGAAAAATAGAAGTTTGGAAACAGATAATGGTTATTAAAAATGGTTAAAAGGAAAAGTTTTTTAAATTATTTCTTTTCTAAGGCAACATAGAAATGTGAAACATGCATGAACTAATAAACTTTTATTTTTTTATAATTAATTATATAAAAACCTACTAAATGTACAATTCTTTAATTTTCCGAAAATTACTGTAGACAGCAGAATAAGAGGTTGTAGAATAACATATTTATCAGTGCTTTGACTAAAGAATAATTATTTAAATATATAAAAACAAAGTAAGCTTGACAAATAATGAGCTGTTTGAAAAGCAGGAAAAAACACTTCAACACTTTTTCCTTGAGAAATTGGTTTGGATCGAAATTTTCCAGCATGATGCTATGAACAATGACATTTTATTGGTAGCCACTCCCAAATGTTTATACACTGCTGATTATTTTACTTTTAAGATGGTGTTTATTTATGTATTTTAGCAACACATTTTATTATTCTTTGCTTGTACTAGAAAATGTAAGGAACAAGTGGGTAAGGAATTGGCTGTATGGTCTCACTCAAAAGAGTTGCAGTCAATGGCTTGATGTCTAGGTGGAGGTCAATAAGGAGTGGTGTTCCTCAGGGGCTAGTATTGGGATGGGCACTGTTTAACGTCTTTGTTGGTGGCATAGACAGTGGGATGAAGTGCATCCTCAGCCAGTTTGCAGTTCACACCAAGCTGTGTGGTCCAGTCAACATGCCAGAGAGAAAGGATGCCATCCAGAGGGACCTGGATAGGCTTGAGAGGTGGGACTGTGCAAACCTCATGAGGCCAAGTGCAAGGTCCTGCCTCAGGATCCAAGCAATCCAAACACAAATACAGGCTGGGAGGAGAAAGAATTGAGAGCATCCCTGGGGGTGTTGGTTGATGAGAACCTTGACACGAGATGGCAATGTGCACTTGCCAAGAAAGCCAACCATATCCTGGGCTGCATCAAAAGCAGTGTGTCCAGCAGGTCGAGGGAGGTGATTCTCCCCCTCTGCTCTGCTCTTGTGAGACCCCACCTGGAGTGGGGGTCTATTCATCTCTGGGGCCCCCAGCACGGGGATCTTACTAGAGCAAGTCCAGAGGAGGGCCGTGAGGATGACCAAAGGGCTGGAGCACCTATCCTGTGAAGACAGGATGAAGGAGATGGAGTTGTTCAACCTGAAGAAGAGAAGGATTTAGGCAGATCTTACAGAAGACTTACAGTACCTATGCGAGCCTACAGGAAAGCTGGGGAGGGACCCTATCAGGGAGTATAGTGCTAGGACAAGGAGTAATGGTTTTAAATTAAAAGGATATATTTAGATTAGGTATTTGAAAGAAATTCTCTGTGGGTGGTGAGGCACTGGCACAGGTTGCCCAGAGAAGCTGTGTATGCCCCATCCCTGGAGGTTTTCAAGGCCAGGTTGGATGAGGCTTTGGGCAACCTCATCTAGTGGGTGAAATGCACATGGTAGGGGGGTTGGAACTAGATGATCTTTAAGGATCCTTCCAACCTGAGCCATTCTATGATTCTATTATTCTGTGATTATTATATATATATATTATTTTTTTCCTCCAACCATTTCAGTGGAGACTCACCAGTTTAGAATGTCAATGGTCATTGAACCATTCTCATGTTGAACCTTTGTCTTAGGAGACTGAGAACCAGAGGGTTAATTAACTTTGGCAGACATTTGTGTACTTCCATTTTTTTAAAGGAGTGAAGAAGAACTAAGATAATACTATTCAAATTTTGGCAATAAACATACTTAATGGAGTTTTAAATGGTATTTAAATTATGTCTAAGTAGATCTCTAAACTCATTTAGCAACCAAATGACTACTAATGCTTTAGATAAAAAGACTGCTGTATTGGGTAATGATCTTTGAAAGGAAAGTAATATGGGTCAATAGAAAATTCTCTATCATATTAGTTAACAATTTATGTTTTATTTTATTTTAAACATTTGAGGGTGGATTGTTTATTGTGTTCTTTCTTTGTCCAGAAATATAAGCTGCAGGAAAAAAATACTGTGTAGACTTCACAGCAAGGAAATTTGTACTGCTAATTATGATTCTAGCAGGAAAAAAAAAAAAACAAAAACAAAAATAAAAACATGCACAGGTCTTTTCCGAAGTCTCATTTCCTTAAATGATTCACTAGAGATAAATAATAATAATAATAATATGGATGGACTCATGAAGCTGGGGATGGCATTAACACTTTGTTTAAATGTTTTTGTAAGGAACACAAGGTATGTTGCCTGGGCAATCACAGTTTATTTATTTATTTATTTATCGTGTGCTTTCCAGAATAATAGCAGAGATAAAAGCTCAGAAAATTGACCATAGATAATTTATTATGATAGGAACATGTGAAGCTTTTTTACCAGTTTCATCCGTCTGTCTGGATAATACACTAGATGTAATTCTATTCAACTAGCTTTATCTATCTGGAAATTAGTTATCCAAAACTTCACCTAATGCTAGCTATTTAAAACAGCTATTTAAGTCTAAATCAGAGCTAGATGATATGCTTTTTCTGTATAGTCAGTAGAAATCTAGCCAACACTCTCACTTATATTTAATATGTAACTCTTCTCACATTAAGACAGAAACACAGGATTGGTCAGATATATTCTAAACTACACTGTTAGCAGGTAGAGATTTCTCTCGAATGAGTTTAAAGGAAAGCTTGATGTCTGCTTTAAACTTGATGCCTGATTTCTGTGCGAAGATGAATTCCACAGCAGGGGGTGTCTGTTTACAAAACAGACAGAAACATCTCACTAGTTCCATTGTAAATGCTAAAAAAGACAGAAAACAAATTAGCTGGTAAGCTAGAGAATACACTAATTAGCACATGGTTCAGTATAAACCTAAATGACAGAAAAAGTAACAAAAAAAAATTTTTTTGCTTAAATAGCAAAATAAAACAAAATAAAATAAAAAATTACCACATCATCACCATTAGAACAGATTTAGAGCAGATACAAATGATTAACCTTTTTAAGTGTTCCTTTGTTCAGCTTTGTGTCACTTTGTTAGGCTGCTACTTAAAAACATCCAGAGAGAGCACTCTCATCACTATGGTTAAAAAAGTGTATATATTTAGTTGGCTCTCTTTTTATACCATACAGCCTTCATAATTGCATCTTCAAACATAGTAACTATGGTTGCAAACAGCAGGTTAAACATTTCAGTCATGACCTTTACTTGTTATCTTCTGCTAAATTTGTTGCATGACCAGGAAATTTCTGTGTATGCTTTTTCTGCCTTTTACTTTCCTCACCCTCACACCCCTGCATCCTGTCTGCCAGAAAGAAGGAACAATAACATGCCTTTACACAACTGTATGTATTGTCATTTGCATTGCTTCCTTTTCCCTACTCTCCTTTATATACAAACACTTAAATAGGCTTTTGTTCACCTTAATTAGTTACCTTTTGTGAAAAACAATGTAGGCTGATAATGTTCTCCGGATGATACTTTCCATCATCATGTCATTTTGTTATATATAGAGTGGTAATTCGTGTCGAGAAAATGGTTGATATTAATAAAGAAGGGGGAGATTTGGGAATGTGGCCATGGGGGTTGGAAAGCCCCGTGGTTGAGATAACATTGGACTCTTAACGATGAGGCCGTCAGGAATGTAAAAGAGTTTAGAGGGAACAAAGAAGGGTGATTCAGGAGACTCCATGCAGTCACCTGTTTCTTGTTCTCCAGCCATTAAGACATGGAAGTTTCTGTGTGTTTGCTGTTGTTATATTCAAAGTCATTTGACCAATGAAAAGTTGTTTTGAAAAGAACTGCTGTGGAGAGAAGGGTATAAGAAAAAAAAAAAAAAAAAAAAAGGAAGGCAACACGATGTGATGAAGTTATGATCAATAAAGAAGCAGGAAAAAGGAGTGAAGAGAAACAGAGAAACAGGCTATCAGAACGGAGACCAGGACGGGAACAGGCACATTGATCGCCTCATGAAGATAGGTTCGGCCAAACTCAGCAAACTGCTCAGAGAAGCTCGTACAGAAA
Source organism: Anas acuta (assembly GCF_963932015.1). Lineage (NCBI taxonomy): Eukaryota > Metazoa > Chordata > Aves > Anseriformes > Anatidae > Anas > Anas acuta. The sequence continues at coordinate 79,174,584 of NC_088981.1, read as the reverse complement.
GTCGCTGGAAATGGGCACACCGGAGCTGGGAAGAAGCTCGAGCTGAGAGAAGCGGACTCGTGCACACAACTGCCTCCCTCTGGTAAGCAGTTGCGCATTATGGGGAATCATACGTCCTTAGAAACAAAGACTGTCCTGGTAGCCTTACAGCTTATTCTCCTTATTAACGACCAGACAGTTTATGCTCCTGAAATATGGGACCAAATTGAGGTCAAGGTGTGGGACTCTGCAACTAAAAATGACAAGGTTGCAGTGGGAATGCTCGGCACCTGGCGAGCAATCTCTGAGGCCTTAAAGAGCCATGTGGGACCACAGTCAGAAACATGTGGTTTGCCAGACAGTGGGCGAACTGCAGGCTCGTTACTGATCAGACTGCTATGCCATGGGCCCCTCTGCCGCAACAGCCATAGAAGGCTTTTGCTGTTACGCCCCCTGGTGACCTGGACGTGCCTTTTGACCCAGGCCCTTTTGGCCTTAAGAAGGAGATGGCTATGCTTTTCTTCGATCTGGGAAGAACGGGATACATAAGGCCTGAAGACCGAGTTGCTTGACAGCTTAAAAAGAGACATATTGTTCAAAAGGAATGGAAAATGAAGACTTGTTAGTAATCAAGAAAAGGAATGGAAAATGGAGACTGTTAAGTCATGGAACTTAAAGGATTGTTTGTTACCTTTCCTGATTGTACGTATGTATAGGCATACTTGGGTTTAGTATGTAAAAGCAATGTTCTGTATATTTAGGATGTTTGATGTTCGTGTGTGCATGTTGGTGGAGCGTAGACTCCCCGCACACCCAGCGCTGTTTACTTGCCTTTTATACCTTTTAGAAATATTTATTTTATAAATATTACAAAATTCAGATTGAGTTGAGACCTCATTTATAACAATTTGATATTTAGAAAGGGATAGATATATATCTGGTGGTGTGTATTAAGGGAAGTTATTATGAATATAACACAGGCAAAACATTTAAAAAAGTACAAAAGAACAAGCAGCAGAACATGTCTGTAAAGCAGTGAGTCCTAATGCAATAAGATAAAGAAATTTAGAATTGTTGTGAAGGGATTTGCTGATGGAACAGTAACATTCCTGACTATAGGGATACAGATGGAACACGGTTTTCCCTGTGGGGAGTGGCCAGGTAAGAGCGCTGCAATCTACAGCAGTCCCCAAGCATGTAGGCGTGAACTGAATTGCAGCAGGATGAGGTGAAGTATGCCGTTGGCATCAGGACTTCAGTATGAAGTGCTAAGCAAATGGGCAAACATTGTCAACAAATATGAGCAAAATAGACCTGAGTTGTAGAGGATGTGCTCCCACGTTCCAGGTGAAGGGATGAAGGGAACAATTTAACTTTTTTCCTTTTATTTTTTTTTTTTCTGTTGTGTATCACAAAGGGTATGCGTTACTAAAGTAAGAAAACTGCAGAAGTCATGGCCAAAGAAGAGAAAAGGCTGTATCTGAAGTTTGTGTGGACATAGGACAGAAAGTGAATTTTTTAAGAGGTAACAAAATTCACACTGAAAACCCAAAGGAAGAATATCTGATTACACTTGCAAACTGCTAACAGTGATGTTTCTTGAGAACGCAACCTGAAACAGCAAGGCGATGTCACAACAAACATTCCCCAGAGTGCTGAGTCTCCTCTTTGCTGTCTGCAGTTGGTGTCAGGAACGTGCTGAAAATGAAACAGTGAACAGAGACATTAAAGCTGTTTTTGGCTGGAATGCTTGGATGTTTATAACTTATGCATATTTTTAAAAGTGTGGTCAAAAGATGAAGCACAGCAGTACAGCTCAGCCATATGTGAGTGGTCATGAAGTTGGAAATATGGATGCTTTGTTGTATCCTTTTCAAGGCTTTTGCTCTCTGTTGCTTTTGTTGTTAGCCTTACCAGATCACAAACTCTTGCTGCAGGCCATCACTTTTGTCCTGTAGTTTCAGAGATGCTAGGTAAAAATCCTGCTCTGCTGAGAGCAGGACCTTTCTGTGGCTTTGTCTAAATTGGTTGACCAAGGAATACTTCTCTGTGTCAAATAGATCTGCATGTGCTGGCTGCATGCTAAACATGTGTCCCAGTAAGGGCACACCAGGACTGCTACCAGACCTTCCTTTCTTCTGTCTTTATTTATTTATTTATTTATTTATTTATTTTAATGAATTCTACTCGTGGAGGCCAGGAAGGAGCCACTGCACTCCCTGGCCAGGATTGATTCTCTGCTTGGTCTGGATGTGATCAACAGGGTTAAAATTTTGCTATGGGATTAAATCTTCTCAGTGCAGTCTTGTGTCTGTCTTCAATGTGCATGCACATACATACTTGTTTTGTCTGAATATTTCATCTGTAATTTCTTAGCATCTTTTTAATTCATACACAGAAAATAACAGTTTTCTACTAAAGAGAAAGGAAGAAAAAAAAGTCCATAAGACTCCTAAGAGAAGGAAGTAAAAAACTGAAGCAAAATGTCATTTAATGGCACCAGAACCTCACTTACACCTAAGTGCCACTTCTTTTACATCTGGGTCAACATGTACCTTATTTGATTAGATACATGACATGCTCACTGCTTATTGTTTCATCAGAAAGACCCACACTGTACATAAAAGCAAGAATAGGCCAGAATATAAAGATAGATGGATAAACTGGAGGATATTTTCAGACTTATAAGTCTGAAGGGAAAATGAGAAAAGTCAAAACAGTGCTTGTGAAATGATGTAAAGACAGTGATGTAAACACATTTTTCACATCTTTTACAAGGTGCAAGACTGAAACGTATAGGAGCATATTGTAGCTACAATGCTTTGGCCCAGCAGAGGCAGCCCAGTATAGAATTTTAGTTTTCCAGGGTAAGGGGCCCATAAAAACTAAGCTTCAGAATCAGAAAAAGGAATGGTCATATATTAGAGGAGTGAGGAAGCATGCGTGCTTAGATCCACCTGGAAAAGATCGAAAATGCTGTCCCTACCATATAAAGTTAGGTACTCAGTCTGTTTTCAAAAAGGACAGAGGGAGTTAAGAAATACTTTTTTAGTACAAGAGTTGTAAAAGATTCTAAAAATTTTCTTCTAACAGTGAATAAATCATTTTTGTGCATTATATTCTATGGTGATCACTATTTATTATTATTGTTTCCACTCAGGAAAGCTAAATGTATTGGAACAGATTCCTCCAGCTGTGTTTGGCTTGCTTGAATTGTTGGACAGGTCTAAAAAGAAACTGGAAGCTGGCTGCTGTTGCCCATTCAAGATTTCCCCTGAGGTGAGAAGAAAGGAAAACCTTGGAAAAGAAAACACAGTTGCTTTTTCAGCTCTTACACTTCCATATCAGTTTAACCATTATGTTAGGAGTAACAGAAGACACGCCTGGTCTCACTTGCACCATAATGAGGACACCTACAGTTTAAGAGCTAAGGAGTCAGTTCTTGAGGACTCAACAGGGTCCTTAATAGATTTCTTTAATCAGTCATTATCTCATGAGAATCAAACCATATATTAAATGCAAAAAGGTAGAACTGAAAGATTAAATTAGGACATGTACAAAGCAATGGGGGAAATAAGAATTATTTCAATCCTGACCATCTCTAAGATTATATGGTTTTACCTTAATAAAAGCAGGGTATTTGTGAAATCAAATAGAGTACATGCATTTAAAATAGGGAGTCTTATATAAAGATGATCCATACTGCATAAGAACTAAGGAAAAAAAAAGGAGTTGACCACTGCCAGAGTTGTGGCAGTCGCCATTAATGTTCTTTAAAAAATGTCTTTGTAGATTTTTAAACAATGCTATCAGACTAGAGATAGAATTAACATTAAATATGGATACAACAGAAATGAGACCTGTATCAACTCCCCAGATATCTCATCTGTTATTTACATGTGTTTTCCTTTATATAGGAAAAAAAATAAAAATAAATAATAAAATCTTACCATGTCACACTGCAGTCCTTTAATAATGTTATATCTTTTAAAGAAAATTAAAATGCATTTATGTCAAATTAAGTCAGTCTTCAAAAACTTAGGCAAATATGCTTTTCTTGAAAGACAGATTGTAGGGATTTGAACATACTGCTAAGTTTCTTTGTGAAGGAAAATATGTAGTGCTGCAATATAGGATTTCAGTACTTTCAATGTAATTGAAAGAGCCCCTCTTAATAATTATGTTGTTTCCAATGACCAAAAACCCAATGAGAGAACATATATCTAGGAGTTGATCTGAGCCCAAGAATGCAATTGGTTTCCATTCATCTGTTTAAATACTTAGCAAAAATGTGATAACTAACTGCCTGTGAACTGTGTCTATAAATGTCTATAGATCGATACATCTTATTTAAGATTGTCTTAGTTTAAAATTTTAAAGATTTTTGTGAGGTATTTATTTTTTTATGAAAAAACTTCCATCGTATCATAACTATATCTAAGTAGGAAATAATATGGCAAAAGCAAAGGTTGGTAATTCGTCATGGACAATAAAATTTTAAAGCCGGGTATTGTCAAATTGTCATTGTGTTTCAGAGAATTTTCCTCTGGAATTATGTCAACAATGTAAATATTGAGAAGATGATAGGTAAAGTTATCAGTACCTGTTCCTTTTCTGCATTTCCAGCATAGTTTTTACAGAAGTGCTTGGCTATTACAAACAGGGAAAGAGGTGAGCTCTCTTCTGTGTCATGGGAAGAGGAATTCTGCAAACATTTAAATTGAATTTTTAATAAAACATTTGGTGGGAAAGGCATGTCGTTTCCCTCTGGAGGAAATAAAAATGCTCTTGTTTGGTTTGGATTTCCAGTGCTCTGATTTTCTTTCACAAACTACTAATTAGGCTTTCACAGATCCAGAAGGTTAGAGTTTCACTGCAGTGTGAGCTCAGATGAATACTTCAGCAAGTCATTGTCTATGAAGTCATGCAATGCAAGCTTCCTTTTAATATGATACATCAAGTAAGTGATCATATCCTACTCAGATTTCAATTTCAAATTTATTTATTTATTTATGTATTTTAAAGAGTAAAAACAACAGTCCTTAATTTGTTCTAATTCACTGTTTCATTAATTATTTGAACCAAAGGTGCTCCCTCAAAATTACTGTTTAGAATCAAAGGACAGAAAAATCAGTTCTTTCTGCCACTGTTTACCAGGCAAATGAAAACTGTGAATGCTCAGTGGCATACTGGCTCTGCTCTTGTGTGCACCTCAGGTACTGAATAAGCAAGAGGTGGACCACACAAACCTTTCAAGGCTTGAGCTGAGTGATTGCCAGTACCTTATAAAGCTTAATATAATATGTCTCCTTTGATAATCAGAGCTCAGTTAAAAATATGTGCCAGTCTGGTGAGAAATGAATAAAGCTGATGCAAAACCTATTTCAAGTGGTTATATCCAATACCAAATGTCACATTTTACTGGTTGACACACATTTATCACTTCATTTCATAGTACAGTAAACAACTCATAAGTCACTGGCTAATTTGATTGACAGTAGCCTTCGGCATTCTTCAGCAATCATGTAGTATACTACACCAAGTCAGACTTTTAGGGTAATTTACTTCAACAATATAAAAAAAAAAAAAAAAAAAAAAATCCTGTAGTCTGTTAAAAACTAAACAAAAAGGGGAAATCAAAAATGAGAGAACAATAAATTATAGAAATTTCTCATTTGAGTAAGTAACAGCTTTAATAGCTTTCTCTAAGTACTGAGTACACTCAATTGAACATCTGCTTTCCAGCTGTGTATATTGATATATTACCAGAGTTTTATTCTCTCCTACTTTAAATATATCCATAAGTTTTTCAGGGCTCCACTACCTGACTTTCTGACAATGCCTTGATTGTGAAAGATATAAAAATGTCAAAAATTCTGTAGGCCATTTTATGCCCAGGATATTATTTTTCAATTGAATCCAAAGACAGATGTCTATGAACAATTAAACCATTCTCCAATCACACCTTGTTCCAGCTGGGATCATAGAATTAAAAGGAAATAAGCCATCATGATTCACTTATTGCTGGAGTACCTAGTGTTTCCTGTACTGCTGATAGATTCTTATTAAACAATTCTGTCAATGGAAAACGAATATTGTCCGCTGTTTGAACTTCTAAAGTTAGTTCTTTGATATTAAATTTGGTTTTCTTCTCTTATAATAATTCATACACTTAGTGACTGGCTTCAGAAATTCCCATTAGATGGAGATTATGTTATCTAAAGCTTACTAAATCCCATGTCAGGTCTCAGGGAGTTTATCTGTAAAGTAGAATACTGAGAAAGATCTGTAGCAAAAAGGGGAACTTACTACTAAATATATACATATATATACACACATATATATATATGCATATATAGTGTCTCCTCTATTAAAAAAGATGTGGAAAAGGCTTCTTTATTTCCCCTCAACTCAATATAAGGTTAGTTTTCTCAACTCCCTTTGTCACTGTTTTTTGCATGGCAACCACACAACTCAGAGTTATGTCTTTAAAAGAGACCATATAATGTGCATATGAATGAAATATCATCAGTATGTTTATGTTTAGTGATTCACAACAGCCATATTCTCACTCATATGGGAAGCATTTGATTTCCAGACTGTGCCCAGAAAGGTTGTTAATAAAATATTTCTGCACTTTGTAGATAGACAGTTTATGATCTTAGGTTATATATTCTGAAAGAAATATGCACTCTTATTATTTTCCCTGAACACGATAGAACAGACACAAGCATACTTAGTTTCAAAAAGCTAATATAAAATTGAAATAGAAATTTACTGATTGATTTGTTTAATTTTATTAAATGACACCAAAGAAACATGATTGTGTCTTTCAGAAACATTAGAGATTAAGAGGATACATTAAAGTGTGTAAGTTAAATCTGTCTTAGTCCTGGTAAGTTTTCTGAAAAGATTGACATGTATTAAACTCCTGACTGTGGAAATTGCAATCTAGTGAGAAGTCATTTCCCTTAAAACCTTGAGATTCACAAAGCATTAAAGGAGGTGATTGAAAGATAAATCCAAAAGGCAGAAAGTTGGCACTACTGATTTACATGACTTATCTGCATTTCTGAGTGCCATTGTAAACCTGTGCACTGCACTGGTGTACATTACACACTTCCTGCATATGTCTGTGCACACTTGACTTGGAAAAAAATCCAGGGTCAGCTTCTGTTCACATGCCCCAGCCAAACAAATCCTTTAAGCATGTGCTTAAATTCAGCAGAGGAATAATATCATCGACATCAATGAAACTCCCCACATGTTTAAATGATTTAAATGTTCACAGGTTCAGGGAAGTTTTATTTAGGATTTATACTGTTGTAACAGTAACCACTAACATGACTTTTACTTTCTTTCCCATCTGCCCACTGTTTATAGTAGAGAAGAGATTTGTAGGGGCAGGCAACTATCCTTTTTATTTAAAAACAACTGACTTGCAGAACAAAGGGCTGCTGAATACACAAGTCCTGCTTCAGGCTGAAAGCATAACCAGCAAACTTGGCTTAGGTATAGGTTTATACAACAGCAGTAATCCCTTGTGTCCTCTTCCCTACGCTCTCTCTCTTTCTCTTTTTTTTTTTTTTTAAATCTAACAAAATTTATACATGTATCATTAAGTGTGTCTAAAACCCTAAAACCAAAAATAACGTAAATACATTAATTGACTAAATTTTTGAGAAAAAGATGGTCAAATATCTGTCTGGCAAAGAGATGCTGAAATAGCACTTCACAGAAAATTAGATTTTATATACATTTAGCATTTAGTATCATCTTTTCTATAGAGGTTATTCGAGCAGTTAACACACGTACATATTATCTGAAACAGACATTTCAGAAAGGAAAAATCCCAACTTTCTTCATATTAACAACAGTTGCAACCTTTTTTTTTGTTTGTTTATTTGTTTGTTTGTTTTTCCCTTTGAATTAAAGAAGACTGTGAAGGAAGCTAATCTTTTTATTCTTTCTACCCACCTTTTTTCCCCACCTGGATCCAGCTAGGAGTAAGCTGTTTAGCATTCATAATGCGGCTTGATAAAAAACAGTCCAATTCAAATGAGGAACGTTCTTAGGTATTGAATACATCTACCTAGAGGTCCATGCATTTATTATGGCTGATGTAGAGGGAGTAGTATTTAGACAGAGAAATTTAGTAAAACATCCACAATCACACAATGTGTCAGAAAAGATGTTTTTAGAATTCCTGAGATTATGACATGTTAAACTTCAGACCCCACTTCAGCTCCAGCAATTCACCTGCATTCAAGGCTTGAGAAATTATAACTGGATACCCCACTATGTAAAAAGTTTTTTTCTGTTCATATAACATACTTAAAATCTACTAAATGTGGAATAAATTTTATAGGCTGATGTAGAACAGGAAGATTTTTTGTGCAAATTCTTATTCTTCCGATCTTATTGTCATGGTGAAAAGTCACATGATATTTGTTTTATTTTCTTCAACCCATTTTGTTATCTTTTGGACTTTTGTTGTTGTTGCTAATTATCTCAAAAAATAAATACTAATATATGCTTAAAAATCAAGACCTTTATAAGACTTACAAATATTAAAATTTCCACAATGCATCTAGGATCTTCCTGTTTCAAAGATATACTGACTACTTTACTTTGTGTTTTATGCAATATAATTTGAGGCAGACAGATTGGTAGGTTTGAGCCCTAAATTGCCCTAAGCTACCTCTGCAGTGGAGGATTTTCATTTCAGCAAGAGAAATTCCCCCATAGATTCACTGAGAGCTTAGATGTACTCACTTTTACCCTGGTGCTATCTAAGTCCCTGCATTGGTTGTAACATCATGGTAAGGTGGTAAGCTTAAAGTCTGTACCAAAGTGCCAGTACAAAGCAGAATCTTGCTGTCTTATTTTGCAAAATCTGTATCTTCTCTGTATTTATTGAATCTTAAATAAAAGGATCCTCCCTCTGGATTAAGATGCTCAAAATCTTCTAAATCAGCTTCACTAAATGTTGTGGGTCAGAATGGACAAGATTTGCCAAGAAATCATTTTTGCTATTGGCTTGGATTACTGACAAACTGCAATTATTTGGGAAAAAAAAAAAAAAAAAAAAAAAAGAAGAAGTTTAATAAATTGTGTTTTTTGTTTTGTTTTGTTTTGTTTTTTTAACATCTGAAATCAGAATAGTGACAAACTAATTAGCATTCAAAGGCATTCTGAAGTGGGAAAATGTTGCTGCAGGAGTGAATGTGAACAGTATGAAAGATTTATGCTTACACCTGGGAAAGTCACAGCAGATTGGATGAGCTCCAGCAGGTGAGATACCACTGTGTAGGAAAGGCAAGTAATTGTATGTCACAATATCAATGGAGTGCCTGAAATGTTAGAGGAAATTACTACACAAGTTTGGAAGAATGGTTTGCTCCCTTATGCAAAGTGTGCTCTGTTGTATGGGGCCTGTGACAGAGACCATTTCATGTCTGTGGAGAATAGTCAGACTTATTAATGTCACTGATAAGCACTGGCCTTGGGCAAGGGGGGAGTTTGCTTCTATTTCTCTCTTACACAAACTTTGTAGATGGATGTCCACAGGCTTTGAGAGGTTACCAAAAGAGGGAGTTTAGTGGTGGCAGGACAGTCTTGTTTTGTCAGCCAAATAGAATCTTGAAGGCCATGGTGACCAGAGTGAAATCTTTTGCTTGTAAAATTAATATTAAAATTAACACCCCTGGATATGATAATGACCTTAATGCTCATTAATGCATGTCAGTACATGCTGAACATGTAAGACTATAGTACTCAACTCTCCCCCCAAATCATGCTAAATGTCACCCGAGGGCAAGGAACAGATAAGAGTAGGATATAAAAGGAAGAGTGTAGAAAAAGTGTTAGTGTTAGGAAGAAGAGTTAGTGTTAGAATTAGATGAAGTGACAGAAAAGTTGGAAAGGGTGGGGCAGAAAGAAGAGACTGGAGACCTGGAAGAGGCAGTCGATGTGCTGTGTTCCTTCTCCTCTACAAGACAGGGACACCTGCTTGGTAAGTCTCTGTGCTTACACCTTTTGGTGAGGAATACCCAGGATAGCATTTTACTAGCACTATTATCATATATTAGTGCTATAACTGTAACTGTATTTATAAATTACAATTTTGAATTTGTTATTTCTGTTGCCTTATTAAATTCTTTCAGCTTTATGAAACTATCTCAGTGAAAGTCCCTGAAAGGGCTCTGAAACAGGTTAACATTTGACTCTGATAAGTACCCTTTAACACAACAATGTCCTAAGGGAGAACATGAATAAAAATGTCAGGAGGGTATTGCCAAGGAGATTATGAAATCATGCTGAATTTAGGCATATGGGAGAGGCTGACAACGTGAGGTTTCAAACCAGAGACTAAGTGAAACTCCCACAAGAGCTGAGAGTTAAAAACAAAAAACAAACAAAAAGTGATTTGTGTAGCCATAGGATGAGTTTTATTTTGTCAAGAAGTTCCAGGTTTGGACCTCATGATTAAAGCAGCTTATTGTAAATTATAAAGGAGGATGTAGTTTATTCTTCTGCTGATTTTTTTTTTTCCAAGTAAAACTGTATTTATTTAAGATATCTCTGTTTCATAATCCGTTGATTCAGTAGTCATAGAGTTTTTCCAAAGAGTTTTTCAAAAATATTAAATACATGTGTTAAAAGAAAGTAACTTCTTTCTACACTTAGATAGTTCAAACAGTGATTAAACTGCCTTCAACCTTCCTTTAGATGTTAAATTTAGTGTTTTCAGTAAAAGAAAAATAATAAAATCTTTTTGCCTCCAAAGGCAGGAGTTTGCCAGGAAATTTATCCAGATGGGTGAGCAGGAATTTTAATAAAAATAGAATACTGACTTTAGGATTTGGAGTTTTGACAGTCCTTGAGATTAGCCTCTCTCAGTTTCCCTTGAAATTAAAGATGGCAACAGAATTGATTTCAATGAGAATGTAGTGAGCTTAACCAAGAGCAAATCTTCAAATCCCACTCTATGAACATCTAAATCAGAGAGATTAATTTACAAAAAGCATTTGTAAGGTTCTTTTTCAGCTTTCTTCCCGTGGAGCTTTACCCTAATGAAACAAACATGCATTTTGAGAGGATGAATTTTCAAAAGAAAAAAATAGTCTCATTTTCTGTCCTGTGGATTAGTCACATACTCTAAATTCACCTTCTACATAATAATTGTGTTTGTACATAGATAGGACGCAGTTATGTGTGTATAAGATCATATGCACAAACTCACTGGAAAAGAAGATGGTAATCATGCACTCTAATGAACTGTTGTTTGTAGAGAAGATACAGATAACAATAATGATAAATATATATATATATATGTCTGTTAACTTTTTTCTTTCATCCAAAATATTAAGAGTAATTACTAATTGGGCCATATTCCTCCATGAGTTACTTTCATGATGACAGAAGTCAATGGCTTAGTTATTTAAAATACTTCTGAAACTTAAAGTTTCCCCATACTTCTTATCATAATATGTAGGGTATTCAGATGAGAAACTTGGAACTAAAACATCTCAGCTTGTTTGGGGAGTGTGCTGAACTGTGAGGACATTTTTTTTTTTCTCCAGCCACACTTTTTACCTTTGTCTCAAATAACATGTCTAAATTTAAGAGCAGCATTGTCTGTTTCGGCAGTGGCATCATGCTTAGAGTTTCTGCTTCATCTGCCTTGTAATATCTGCCTCTTCTTAATCTTATTTTCAGTTTTCATTTCTAACTTGCATTTGATTTCTCTTTTCATAATATGCAGGTTCAAAATGAAAAAAATATACTCTAAAAGACTCTGAAACCTTATGGAGTAACACTAGGAAAAAATAGGTTTTCATGTCCTAGAAGAAAATAAATCTGCCTCTTTCCTTTCTTTTAAGAAATAAAATTAGACTGCATTAGATAGCACTTACTTTGGTAGTTTTTTATTTAAGAAAAGTAGATGTATTCTAGTTATGTCACAATGGAAATGGACTTTGCTGCAACTTATAAATTTCTGACGTTATGAGTCATGTTCATTAATGGCATAGATTTCTACAGTTCAGACAGCCATCCTTTTTAATTTGCTAGAAATAACAAATTGCACTTTTTTCTGTTACCAATCTCTCATTTACTTAATTTTCATTATATCTGGCTCTTTATCCTGATAAGAATGTTTTGAAGCAGGGTTTATATAAAGTTTTTATTTCCTTAGAAATCAAAACACAAAACAGGACTAAAGGGAGGAACCCAAGTTAAAAAGGAACATTAGCATGAACAGTTAAATTTCCCATCACTAGTCATGTAACTTAGGAAAAAAGAGAAAAAATACTTACAAATGGAAATGGAAAAAAAAAAAAGCTAAATGGCATTTTCAGTTAACATTATTGACTGAGAGTACAAGTTGGTCTCCAGCAGTCTTCAGTTTTTCACAAATAAATAAATAAATAAAGCAGTGTAAGTGACAAATTGTCATAAAATTCTGGTGCTTGCAGTATATCAGATAAAGAAGCTGTGTTGTATAATTTCCCCAGAGCAGACAATAAAGTATTTAAGGAAATACTTTCAATCTCCCTCATTCTTAAAACATCAGTCCCTGAAATTTTAAGATAGGAAGCTGCCAATCCTTTGTGCTGTGATTTTTCAAAACAAGTGCAATCACCATGGAAAACACATTCTCTCAAGGCTTTCAGTTGTTTACAGAGTCAACAGATTTGTGTAATGCAAGGAAACATTCTTTTGCAATTTAGTTGTTTTAAAGTCTAAATGGTTCATCTGCTTAGCTTGTTAAAGTCTCCTTTTCCTTGGCAAGCTTTCCCAACAGAGCTAAAGCATAGATAAAGAAGGCATGAATGAATACAGAAGGGTTCATTAGGAGCACGTGAACGATTCATTTGAGATAAATGCAAAATTCAAAATGTTTTTCATTTCTTTCCCAATTATAGTAAAATCTTAGACAATCCAGGACAAGAGTTCTCATACTTACTTTTTTGTTTGTTTGTTTGTTTGTTTTTATTTTTTAATTCCCCGATTTACAAGGTGTTTGTTTACAAATACCAGCCATTGAATGCCCTATGTAACATTTTTCAAGGCAATCAGACATTCCATTTTAAATCCTAATATACTTTAGAATTAAAGAAGAACCATCTAAACTTTTCCTCATTGCCCTAGTTCTCAACTAAAGACACAGAGTAAATTAAATATTTCTTTATCTTTTTCCCTACAAAGTGCCAAAAAAGTTTTTTAAACCTTTTGAACACTTGTGAACACCTCCACAACCCTTACCCAATTCACTTCAAATATGGTCAAAAATCTTAAAACAGTATTAGCTGTGACTTGCCAAGTTTGAGGTCAACATTTCTTTAGTTGCAATCATCACTCCAAAATAAAATTTAATTAAGCAGAGTTCTATCAGTCTACAAAGTATTCTGATCTGGCCCTATGCATAATGTGTTATACCTGTGCTGAACGTGTATTTTAAAAGACAGCTGTGACAACATGAAATGTATCTGGTATTTTTAGATCTGCCTACTTCTTCTTTTCTTCAATGAACATACCTTTCTACCCCTTCTGAGATCATAATTTCCATATTTAACGTGCAAAATATCACCTCCTGCTTTAGGTAATTACATGGTAGAGTTCCTGAAAACCTTGTCACCCTTATTAAAGCTTAGAATATCTTCCAGCCATAGTTTTGTTAAGTGTTCTCTGCCTGCAGAGTCTTGATGACATAATTCAGACCTGTATTCAAGACCCTCACCTTAGGCCTACTTTCTAACATTCTAATTGCATGACATTATGGTTTCTTGGAAAAAGAGAAGTAAAGAATTCCATGTTATGTATTTTGATAGTTTGTGGGGATGTTGGGGTAGGGAGGTGTGGTGGTTTTACCCTGCTGGGCAGCTGAACTCCACCACAACTCCCCCTCCTCAAAGGGAAAGGGGTAGAAATTGTGATGAAAAGGGCTCAAGGGTTAGGATAAGGAAAGGTAGATCCCTCACTAATTGCTGTCATGGGCAAAACAGAACTGGTTCTCACTCCTTGTTCTCCCAGCTGCTGTCATGCAGCGGTTCCCTTTGGATATGGCTGGAGCAGGCTCTGATTTGACATGGAGCAGCTCCTGGACTCTGCTCCCAGAGGCCAACCCTGCAGCCCCCTGCTACCATGGGGGCTTACCATGTAAACCCAATACAATATGATGTATTTCTAATAATACATTTCTAATAATACAAACTGGTAAAAATAATGTATTATGACTAACCTTTTCACCTTTTCTTCTTAGTAAGTATTTTTTGTTTTGCTAAAATATGTGACCACTTTAAAAAAAAAAAAAAAAAAAAAAAAAGAGAGAGAGAAAAATATCCAAGCTTTTTTAAAGGAAAACCCAATATTTTGATATTTCCCCCTGTTAACCTGTTGTTATTCCTTATCTGAAAATATTGATGACAATATCTCCTATCATGTGTTTAGACGCAAAGTAAATAATTACTGTGATATCAATAAATATATACCACATAGCTACATATCATTTATTGTGAGAAAAATGAATGATATACATTTTTCATAATATATTAAAAACAAATCCAAACAAGATTCTGATGGTTTCATTATTTATGAGACAGATTTTTTCTCTACTTTAATTATGTAAAATGTAGGTATCTAGTTTAAGTTCATCATATAGACCCCACTCTATATCTTGTCAATGAAAAAAACAGTCACCTTTAGAAAATAGGTCATCCTTACTGGTATGTTAGATAGCAATCTTGACCGAGAACAAATATCACAAAAAAATAAAAATAAAAATCTGTATTGAATATATAAGCATCAGATATTAGTAAAATCATGTTCACTTTTATTAGGGTTTTTCCTTATAATCTTAGTTTGAATCTTGCTTCACCAATAAAAAATGGCTTACAAAGCCAAACACTGTATGTATAATCTATATGTCTTCAGCCCATTATCCTACCTGAACTGAGTCATTCAGCTTTATTACGGTTAAAATGAAGAACACATATCACATTAAATTTTCCTTTTTCTTTTTTTTCTTTTTAAATCACTGAATGCTCTATTATTTAACATCAGGCATTCTTATTCTTCAGTTTTTAATTACATTATCAATCACTTTTTTTTTTTTTTTGACTTATCTTATTCTTAATGGATATTTGAAAGTAGTTCACTGAGGATTTTTATTACATTTTCTTTGCTATGCTTCTTTCTTATACCAAGAGCGGGTTTGTATCATATCAGTTGCTAAACGCACCAAGTTAAAGACCTTACCTATTCACATAAGATTGCTGCACTTTTTGAGGGAAGTGAGTTATATAAATAACAGAAGGGAAAATAAAAGAGGAATGAAAACTGTTATTAAAATAAGATCCTAGGACAACATGGTTTGGTACCTGGTTACTGAAGTTTTCATTAAGGTTCCACTAGAGTGGTTGCTATGTTGCATGAAGAATAAAAACAAACAAGCAAAAAAACACAAACAAATAACAAAAACACAATAACACCTCTAATGAGGGTACATAGGGAAGAAAGAGTTTATTTAATGAAGGAACTATTCCTATAAAATAAATGTTTAGAAAAAAATAGAATGACTGTGAGGTAGGAGCATAAGATCACTGACAAATTGTTAGTAGCCTGATATGAGTCAGAAAGAAGGGAGGAAGAGACAGAACTGAATACTAAGAGCCACTTCAAGCTCACATGATGAATGAAGGCAAATTACTGGTGGAATCTGTAAATTCAATAATTAATTCTGAATGATGGAGGTGGGGGGGCTAGAAAGGGAAGGGGGAAATGGGTTGGAAGGATGCTGAAATATCCAGAATTTGAATTGCAAGTGGGGAATGTGCTAGGAAAAAATAGTGAAGACATAAAAAAATAGTGAAGACTGTAAGTAATGACAAGCATTTGAATTAGATCTTTACAGCGTGTGTCTGTGAATAGAGTCAAGTCTAGTAGAATGTGCATTTGTGAATAGATTAGAGACAACTCTAATATAGACTTGCTGTATGATGTTGCTTATGCAACAGGTATGCAAAATGGAAAGCATGACATTCAAATCTTGAAAAGCACTCAAATTAATGTGTTAATAATTTATGAAGACTTTTTATCACAATGAAATATAGCAAAGCAATCAGAAAGCTCTGGTTCAGTAATGACAAAGGATGAAGAAAATCCAGTGCTTAAGGTCCTCAGGTTCACACTAATCCTAGATGATTATCTAAGATTAGGACCATAACTTCTGTCTGGCTAGAGACTTGTTAAAGGTTTTCTTTACACTTCTGTTTGCACTTTCTTGTTCATTAGGCAGTGTATCTTTTTAAGTATATATTTAAAGCAGGGAGAAGGTTTAGGTTTGAAATATTATATATCATATGCCTAATATGTTACGTTCATTATGTACATTTATAAATAAAATCCCCAAACAAGAAGACTCAGAACTAAGTCATTAATTTTGTTTTATGTATTATAGTTTATTGCTGGATTTTAAGTTTTCACTATGTTTTCTAAAAATATTAAAGGACCAATTCAGTTGTCCAAATATCATCTATAGTCATTTTAAATGCTGCAAGATAACCAAGACATAAGCATGAAGTTCTTATGCTTTTATTATGAATAAAACTATATCATTTCCAAAACTCTTTTTTTTTTTTTTTTTTTAGTCTGAGATAAATGAACATTACGTTATACAAAGCATGTTTTTGTTGTAGAGCAGGTTTTCCTACTAATTTGATTGTTAAGTGGAAATAGTTGACCTAAAATTAGATAAATTACTGTTTAGTGGAACAGAAAAATTCTAGCTTATAAATTGTTGAGTAGAGAAACAATGTGCTGAGATGTCTAGGTCTCTACTAACATTATAAGTGCTGAGTGGACAATCAGAACAAAATAAAATTGTGACCCTCATTAAAAAATGCATATCCAATACTCCATGGATCTGCAGGGTCTGCTACTGTCCACTGTCTCAAAAATCAGGTGCTACACTGCCATTTTGAAGTATCATTTACTGAAGTTTTAATAGAATTCACTGTATCAGAACATCTTTGATTTTTTTTCCATAGTTTCAAATGCATACTTATTCTTCATTGTTTTTTTTAGAACCTATCCTTCATGCTCCTTTGAAATCCATAATCTAAAAGAGGTTGACTTTATTTTTAACTGACATTTGAAAGTGGCAAAGCTTCTTCTACAAATTGCTTGTCACTTAAAATAGATTGTTGACACTCTGTCATCAAGAGATAATGCTACCTATAATTAGTCCTTTTCAAAAGTTTATGCCTTTACATACAAAAATTATACACATTAGGCATGCCTCTCAAAAAAATATGATGTATCAATGCATGCAAATCACCGTGTCTTTATAAATATTTTCTTAGGAAGCAGAACATCCTATTAATATACAACCAACCAGAAAGCACTGATCAACTTTTCACAGGGTCAAATTTTCAGTCATCCCAGATTTTCAGGTAAAATTTGGAAAGATGGAATATTAAATGCAGTCAAAATGTTAAAAAACAAACAAACAAACAAAAAAAAACTTGAAAAACTGTTAAAAATGTAACTGCTCAGAATTATTTAATTTTACTAAGATAAAAATTTACTTGTTATGAGAAAGACAAAGCTTATTTTCTGCAAAAAGATAATCAATATATTATTTATCAAGAAGTTTTTTAACATGTGTTTCAATTCAAATTCAAACTTCTAATATATGAGAAAACCTGATCGTTCTGCAGAGATACATTCCATTTAAAAATGGAATAAAAAGAATTTTTAAAATATTGAACTTATGTCTTACTTTTTTTTTATTTTTTACAATCTATGTTTACATAATAGGTTTGAACAAGGTATTGAACATAAATTTAGTTACAGAAGAACAATGTCCGTAACTCAGTCAGCATTCCATTACCATTTGTTTCTTGTATCCTGCCTTTCTAGCAATCAAGGTTTTCATTCAAACCATTAACTGCATCACAAGTTTATAAAAAAATTATAGAAATAATATATATTGCAACATACAAGAAAAATTAATTTTTTATACTATTTTGCAGCTCATATCTTTCAGCTGTACATTCACTTCAATTATAAACACCACTCTCTCTCTATAAATATATATGTATGTCTCCAATATCGCATAAAGTGCAAGCACTAGTATCTATCTATGACCACTTTTTGCAGCTGATACCTTCTCATAAAAAGAGAAATACACTGTAAAGTGAGCTGGTCCTTAAAGGACAACTAAAAAGACCGACAAATAGGACCTTCAGCTTGCACATTTTAAGATTCTGACAGAATGACCTCTGTTTCTGCCACTTCATAACTTTCATGCAAGAGTTGTCACAAAAATAGCAGAAAAAATAAGAAAAATATTGTCATGATAATCTGATAATCTCGGGGTCTTGGTTCTGTAATGAGATCTTTATCCTTATTTCTGTGAAGTTCCGTATGTTTTTTTTTTTTTTTTTTTTTTTTTTTTTTTTTTTTTTTTTTTAGGGCTAGACACGTCATTTATTTTGAAAAATCTAAAAGTCAATTACCTAGACAAAACTATAGGTTCTAGATACTGTCTCTAGAGGGGGGAAAGGCGGGAAAGGCTCCACTAATATTTAATTCATTTCAACAGCTTCAGAACACGGTGAATTCCAATATAAAAACTAGCTTAAACATACAGAACTGATTTTAGTTTTGGATATCACACTTTCCAAAGTTAAGCCCCATCATAAGAGATTCCTTGAGGTAAATTACAGACTGGATGTTCATGATTGAACTTGTAGCTAAACGCACACCTCCTTTGTTCAGCTGACTGGACAGTTCTTTCAATCACAGGGTGAGAGTTTTGAACTGACAGAAGAAAAAAATAAAAATAAAAAATCACATGATATACTACATCTGATGTGATGTGATATACTACATGTGATACTATATCACATGAAATAAGAATGGAGATATGAGGAAGTTTTCAAAATTTAGAAACTTGTAGTGCTAAAGCGCTATGAACTGAATGTTTTGTAGTTTGCTGACTCACTTGTTTTCATTCTCACTCATAAGTTATTAATATTATAAGCAGAGAAGAAACATCTATGATAAAGAATGTCCCCTCAAGATCTGAAAAACTTTGTCACCTTTGTAATTAAAGATTCATGTAAAGGTAGCTTTTTAAAAATCTATGTTTTTGAAATGACTAGGATTGTAATTAGAATAAAGAAATTCTGAACCTTAAGATTTTAATCAGGTTTCTGATTTGCAGATATAACATATACTGTGACTTCACTATTTCCTGTACTCACCCATATGTAAACATTTTAAAATAACCCTTTATTTTTTGTTTTAAGGTACAGAATCATTCTCTCCTATTCACTGTGTTGACTGAAGGAGGGAGTCCTAAGATATGTCCCAGGAGAAATCTGGTGTGAGGCTGGGGACATTGCAATGTATATGGATTGGCTTGCACATGGACATTGCATTGAAGTGGACTTCCCTCACAGAATCACAGAATGGCCAAGATTGAAAGGGACCTCTGAAGATCATCTAGTCCAACCTCCCTGCCAAGCACACTGAGCACATTGCTAGAGCACATTGCTCAGGATGGCATCCAGGCAGCATTTGAATATCTACAGAGAAGGAGACTCCACTGCCTAGGCAACTTGTTCCAGTGCTCTGTCACCCTCACAGTAAAGAAGTGCCCCCTCATATTCAGCCAGAACCTTCTGTGCTTCAGTTTGTGCCCATTGTCTCTCGTCCTGTAGCTGGGCACAACTGAAAAGAGACTGGCTCCATCCTCTTGACACCCTCCCCTCAGATATTTATATATACATTAATGAGGTCAGTCTTCTCTTTTCCAGGCTAAACAGGTCCAGCTCTCTAAGCCTGCCATCACACTACAGACCTCTAATTGTCTTTGTAGCCTTCCCTTGAACTTGCTCCAGTAGTTCTATGTCGCTCTTGTACTGGGTAGCCCAGAACTGGACACAATACTCACATTCCAGTTCAAAAGTAAGTAGATTCTAGCTGAAACCTTCAGCCCTGCTAGTGTGCACAAAGTCAAAAGTTTGTTTTAAACAACAAACAAATAACAAAACCAAAACAAAACAAAAACACCAAACAAAAACAACGACATCAACAACAAAAACACCAAAGTTCTGCTTTGCATGTGAAGAATGCTTTTGAGGTCAAGATTTTATATATATTTATGTATTTATATTTATATTTATATTTGTATTTATTCATATCTATATTTATATTCATATTTATATTTATATAGTGCCTATCACTGTATTGATAAACACTCTTTAGAACTACTCTGATGGCAGTGGTAAGAACAGGAGTTGGCCTGTTAGTACCTCGGCACTTCCATTTCCAACTGATTTAAAAAAGAAAAAAACCACCACAGGACTTGAGGCAAGACCGTATTTGAGAAAACTATGCAATGGGCTTACCTAAGAGGCTGTACAGTAAGCAGTGTGGCAAAGGTCAACCTGAGAAGACTGTAATTATATTACTTAATTGCTTATAATGGCAGCTGTCAAAAGAATACATTCAATATATGAAATTACATGTATGCTTGCAGTAAGTGTAACTTCACTACTCCTTATGCAGCGAGATACCTCTTATACTTGCCAGCATATGATTGTGGAAGACTTTACAAGAAGAATCCCTGAGGACTTTCTGCATATGATCTCATGTCACTCAAGAACCTTACTCTTTTCCACTGAAACATACAGAGAAATAGCTCTTAAAATATATAAATAAATAAATAAAATCACTATTTAAGAAAAATAAGCATATTATAAAAAGCTAATTAAATATTTTGCTTTTAGCTAAAGCACTGGTATAGTACATCTATTTCAGATACTATCACAGAATCACAGAACTGTAGGGGTTGGAAGGGACCTTGAAAGATCATCGGGTCCAACCCCTCTGCCAAAGCAGGTTCCTCAGAGCAGGCTGCCCAGGTAGGCGTCCAGACAAGCCTTGAATATCTCCAGAGAAGGAGACTCCACAACCTTCCTAGGCAGCCTGTTCCAATGTTCCGTCACCCTCACCGTAAAGAAGTTCTTTCGCATGTCAGTGCGGAACTTCCTGTGCTCTAACTTGTGGCCATTGCCCCTTGTCCTACCACCCTCTGAGCTCAGCCAGTCAGCCAGTTCTCAACCCACCTTGCCATCCACTCATCTATCCCACACTTTCTCAGCTTTGCTAGTAGGATGTCATGGGAGACAGTATCGAAAGCTTTGCTAAAGTCAAGGTAGATGACATCCACTGCTCTCCCCCCATCTACCCAGCTGGTAAATCCTACAGAATTAAGAGGATCTGGCTTTACTTGCATCAGGGCAAGTTAAGGTGAATTATCTCATCAACCAGGTAAATGTTGGGACTAAATGTTAAATGCAATCATGTAGGAGGGTAGCTGAACTGGATGTTTCATGTGAGTAAGTCAATTTTTTTTCCTTAATGATATTTAAAATCTCTTCCATTTAGGCTCTGTTCTCCTGGATGGTCTTACCATATGTTTTTATACTGTTTACATTGTCTTTGGTGACACTATGAAACAAATGAAAATTATCAATAAACTACCCAAGAAAAATGATGAGTTAAGCAATATGACAGAAGAGTGTATTTGCAAGGATGTATATTCTAGATGGAAGGGGACTTCACTGATTATTACCCAAGAGAAAGCTAATATTTATTCAGAAACTGTGGCCATCTTGCTGCTCTCTTATCTGTAAAGGCCATTTATCTCTATGACCCTAAATTCAAATCTATTTATTACTGGATATTTTCTGTCATGATACATACTGCAATACATGTATATCTATATAGAAAATAGACAACATCATTCAATTATATCTTTCAAATCCAAAAGATATAAAACTAGGATGTATTTAATATAGCAGTCTATTCCATATTTTTTGCTGTTGTTTTTTTTTTTTTTTTTTTTAAAGGTGTTGTTTCACAAAGAGGTCTGTATATGTAAATAATTCCTGGATGATAAGGTTCTTTTCTGACTTTTTCTGACTCAGCCAATCCTCCTATTTCATTTTTTCCCTCTCCTCTCCTCTCCTCTCCTCTCCTCTCCTCTCCTCTCCTCTCCTCTCCTCTCCTCTCCTCTCCTCTCCTCTCCTCTCCTCTCCTCTCCTCTCCTCTCCTCTCCTCTCCTCTCCTCTCCTCTCCTCTCCTCTCCTCTCCTCTCCTCTCCTCTCCTCTCCTCTCCTCTCCTCTCCTCTCCTCTCCTCTCCTCTCCTCTCCTCTCCTCTCCTCTCCTCTCCTCTCCTCTCCTCTCCTCTCCTCTCCTCTCCTCTCCTCTCCTCTCCTCTCCTCTCCTCATATAAAGCCAATGAAAGAGAGAAAGAGAAAGGGAGAGCGGGGGAGAGAGGGGAAGATTATTAAAAAGACTGATTTAGAACATATAATTGGTGAGTTCCTAAAATCTTTTAAGTATTCCACAGAATATTGGACAACTGATAGAAAATCACTAGACCAGAACGTCTCTATTATTATTATTATTATTATTATTATTATTATTATTATTATTATTATTATTATTATTATTATTATTGTTGTTGTTGTTGTTGTTGTTGTTGTTGTTGTTGTTGTTGTTGTTGTTGTTGTTGTTGTTGTTACTTATTGTTATTGTTTTATTGTTATTGTGGACAATTTACCACCTATACTTGTTATGATTTATCTCTTATTATCTAGTATTCCTGATTTCTATGTCATTTGTTATTTTCATACAATTGCATACAACCTAATTTGGAACATATAGCTTCAGAGAGAGGAATAAAAATCAAAGAAAGAAAATTCAAATAACTGAGTGAAATGTCAAAGTCTATAAAAAACTAGTGCCCCACCGCCTCTGATATCTACATAAAACAAGAAAGAGTAGAGGCAGAAAACATCAAACTGCTCAAAGATTTCTCCTTTCCTCACACACTAATAATTCACCTACAGAACTCATTGATACAAGATATATTTAAACAAACAACAACAACAAAAACAAACAAGCAAACAAACAAAAACAATTAATCTAAACTATTTTAGACACTTACATGAAAGACACAAGGGACATGGAAGGAAATTAGATGGTCAGTTTGAAGGGAATGTACCAATGTATCACAGATACATTGAATTTGAGAAAAATTCACTATTAGAAAAATCATTGTAAACAGAATATTATTTTTGTGTGAAAAAACTATTTTACATGAAAATAAGTTAAAAAGGAATACTAGAAGATGTTTCTAACCAGAGAAAGTACTATGGTCTATCAGGACAACTGGACTGGACCAGAGACTATAAGCTCTGTATTGCTACCTTTATGTTTAAAGTTCCTACATTTTATCTTTTTATAAGACGTCTACAGTTATTTGACAGTTATTTGTTCTAGACTTTTTTTCTTGACAAAGATGTTGCTGGCTAAAAGCATACTATATTTTTCATTTTTAAGGTACACGCACTCCATGTACTGCTCATTTTGAGGCAGTTTTGCTTTCCAGAAATATGCTGTAAGTTTAAATCACAAGTGTACTTTTATATTCAGTTTAAGACCAAAATAAATATACAACCAGCATGAACACTTTTCTGAGAAGACAAAAGGATTTCTGCTTGTCATAACTAATGATGGTGATCAAAGCCAACCAGGTGCTCACACTGACCCTGAGCTTTGATCATTTACTACACTTTTCAATATCTGAGCCTGGGAGTGAGTTGCCCTAATGGCCTCTGATTGGATTAATGGCATGTGGCAAGAAAAAGGAGCAGGAGATAAGAAGAAGTGAGAAGGAGAGGGGAATGTCTAAGTATGCAGCACGTGTAAATCTAAAAACCCCTAGGCAATTGAAGTAAGCTCATATTCAAAGCTTTTCACACACTGAACATGGTGATGTTAATGAAATACTTGTATTTTTTTATTGAATACTTTTTCATGAAAGCTGGTCCCAAAGGGCAATGACATGATCCTTTACGCAAAAAAGTAACAGTTACTCATATGAGCAGACTGAGTAATTTCAAAGGTTTTCTGTGTGTGTGCAAGTGCTGTTCTGAAGTCTATAAATTTTTTGACTCCTCCAAAGTAGATATCAATGCAACATTTAATACATTATAGGTATTTCTACTGAGTTACTATCCTTTCACCCACGGTTGGTAATATTGTTCATGACACCATTAACTTCAAACTATGAGGCAGTCTGACTAAAAATGTTGTTTATCTCGCTAACATTAGTTTCTCATTTTTTCTAAAGATGGATTATGTGATTGTGTTGATAGCTAAAGACATTTTGTAAGACTTGCTCCTCACATCAAGTCTGATTCACACATATGTGAATCTTTCTGTAAACAGTTGTCGTTTTTTTTTTTTGTTTGTTTGTTTGTTTGTTTGTTTTTCTGTGCCAGCACCTGGCTAATTTTAGGTACAGAAGCAGCAAATTTAAACATACAGCTATCATTTTTTTAGCTAGGTTCTCTGGCTGCTGTGCACATTTCAGATGTTCTACAGCCAGAAAAAAAAAAAAAAAAAAAAAAAGAAAAAATAGCCGATGACATTATTGCATGGGCCAGAAGCTGGCCCAGGAAAAAGCAAATATAAGAAAAAAGAGCTCTGGTAACATCTTGGTAAGATTCTTCTTCACAAGTTCAGATAGAACTGAGAACACCAGTGCTATGTTTTTTCTTTCTAGAAAAGTGGAGTCCTTTTCTCAGCACTTTAACAAAGAAAGAATTGAGGACTGTGCTTTTTATAAAAGAAAGAAATTTCAGCCTTCAAAATACCCGCAATTCGCAAATTCCCAGCATGGGAAAGTTTTTGTTTGTTTGTTTTTCTGTGTTATGCCATCATTTCTTCTCAGAAAGAGTAGTCAGGCATTGGAATGGGTTGCCCAGGGAAGTGGTGGAGTCACCATCCCTGGGGGTGGTTAAGTAAAGGTTGGACTTGGTGCTTAGGAACATGGTTTAGTGGGTGACATTGATAGTAGGGTGATGATTGGACCATCTGGGAGGTCTTTTCCAACCTTAATGATTCTATGACTCTATCACTATTGTAAACAAGAAGAGAGTAATCAAAATTACATTATTATACTGAAACCTACAATTCTACTAACATTGCATGTTTTCAGCTGCTGCTAGCCATCAGCAGCTATGTTAAAACATAGTTTCTTATTAGTAACATTCCCTCTAACTGAAATAATATCATCACAGTTAAACGAAACAGACACAGTTTTTATGAGGAGACCCAATAGTGGTCTTCCACTGCTTTAAGGGGCCTACAGGAAAGTTAAGGGAATGTAGTGATAGTATAAGCGGTAACAGCTTTAAACTAAAAATAGATATTATTAGGAAGAAATTCTTTCCTATGAGCTTGTTGAGGCACTGGCACAGGTTGCCCAGAAAAGCTGTGGATGCCCCATCCCTGGAAGTGTTTAAGGCTAGGCTGGATGGGGCTTTGGGCAACCTGGTTTAGTGGAAGGTGGGAAGGGGGGAGGGGTGGGAAGATGGAACTAGATGATGTTTAAGGTCCCTTCCAGTCCAAAACATTCTGTGATTCTATGAAACAGAACAGTCTGAATATCTGCCTTGCTGACATAATTTTGCAAGATTACTATTTTACACAGAATTCAGCTGTCCGTGTTCATTCAGCGTAACATCATATGTTAAAAATTTTTGATAGAATAAATAAGATCTTCTCAATTAATTTACGTACTTTGTATGTACATTGCTCTATACCATTTCAGTTACCTTTGGACTGCTTGTTACTACTGATGCTCCAGATATTTGGCTTTTCAGTAGTAACAGTTATAAAAAGAATAAAAGAAAGCCCCCACAGTTGTTGATTTTTTTTTTTTTCCTCTCAGCATTTGTATGTTCACCCTTACAAACTTTTGAGAGTAGCTGCCACTTTACATCAATTCTGCTGATAATGGAGTAAAAGTATATTTTAAGATGGAATTATGGTCAAAACAGAAAATTAAGCTGAGATCACACACTTTCACTGGCAACACCACAGATGAATATATTTGCAAATAGATGGATGATGTTCAGTATTGCAAATAACAGTACAATGAAACAGTGTTTTGGTCTTCCTTTGAAGTGTCTTTTCTATACAAATGGTCTGCTTTAGGCTTAATTCTTCAGACAGTTCCCTTGTTGCATGTTTGTGTGGTCTCAGAAGCCACTGTACTACATTAAAGGTTGGTATTTGCATGGTGTCAGACTGCACCTCATTTAATTCTGTGTTACAATAAATTATGGTTGCAGCTTTTGCAACTTTAAAAAGCCCAGTGATGCAATTGTGTTGTGTACTAGGTGATATCATGAAGCGCTGTCCTTGACATGTAATTTAAATAATATTCAGTGTATTAACTCTACCTAAAGGAAGTATTTAGTGGTGTCATGGGCAAGAGAGATGAGATAATCTGTCTTATGTTTCCCAAACCAGAGTTCTGTTACCAACTAGAAAGTAAAGCTGATATGGCGCTGTATGGAAAAATCTGTTGAAATGAAGAATTCCACAAACTTCTACTATGGTGTTATTTATATCCTTCTACTGGTATGTTTGCCATTTTCAAGGCTATAAATGGAACATCCAAAATATTCAGCAGAGGCTGAATCAATTCTACAACTATTCCTGTCTATATGCCTTAAATCACACTAAAGGTAGCGACATGCAGAACTTCGTTAAAAAATATTTATTTATTTATTTATTTATTTATTCATTCTATTTCATATATTTTATTATTCCAGGGGAATTAGGACATGTCCAAGATGTCTGTGACACCAAAATAAATATTTTTCAACTCAGCTAGCTGGCTTTAGAAATGCCATCATGTAAGGCATATTCTCTTCTATATAATTACATGTTAAACTAATTTTTGTACTCCAACTATTTTTACTATGAAGGATCACCATCATCAACAGGTGACAGTTCAAAAAACAAGTTTTGTCTTGGCTTAATGAAAGACGCTTGAGGTCATAGAAGCAAACATCGTATTTTCCTTGTGATAGTCTACTATGCTTTTTACAAAAGGACCGTACTCCTTTTATGCAATGCCATCACAGGAGAAGGGGATTTTAGTGGAGTGAATGTGTTCCTTGGAATAGAAAAATTCTAGATCTGATCCAGATGTAATTATTGTCCACCAAAAAGCTAGGCTTCAATTTTTAAAAAGAGATAATAAAACAGACTTTAGCTACAGGAGGAATTTAGCTTTTATGGAATGCATGTCCCAGTTGTACTAATTGTCAAACTTCCATATGCATAAAAATTGAGACATTTAAAAATATTCTACTCTCAAAATAATAACACAGACCCCAATTTCCAAATTTTCTAAATGTTTCACAGGATAGGATTTACACCAGCTAACTCTAAGGATGTTCCTAAATCTAGGGCAATTCACTCATTCTTTGGTGGAAGCAGAAGGTCTCAAGGCTGAATTCTGCAAAAAGGAGTATTAAAAAAGTATCAGTAACTCCATGAAAATTATAATTGCATAACCAAGTCTTCTGAAGTCAAAAAATTCTGGAACTCCTGAGATGCTGTTACACTTCCTTTTTCACATAGAACCTTGTGCTGTTGGTGGCAGGTAATTTTTTAAAATTCCATTATGTGATTGATTTTACAGCCTAAATCACATGTTAGAGGTGATTTTAGCATTTAATAACTCACTCTTAACTTTAAAAACAATTTGAAAATTAAATGTCATCTATTTCTCCCTTTTTGAAAATCACACTCTGTGCTTAATGCAATCTTTAGGCACTTTGTTAAAACTGGTTCTAAATCCCTTTTGAAAATGCCACACTTGTAAAGATGCTTCTAAACAATGGGAGTCAGAAGATTTCAGTGTATGCACGGAGTTCTTTTCCCTGCCTTTTCCCTCTGTTAACATAGCAATATCTGAGTCTTTTTTTTTTTTTTTTCTCAGTTATTTCACAGAAATGCAATGTCATGCCTGTACCAGGAAAATGAATCAAAACATTTTTTGCCTGTGTACGGTATGTGTGGAAATACAAGGGGTCACGAAAGAAGAGTGTAACAGATATTAGGTATATCAATGCCTTTGATTGATTTGCTGAAACCAAAATGAGTCTGTAAAATGCAGGGGATGAATACAGTTGTTATTATGATTGATTTGCCTGGCTTGTATGTAATGATCTAGCTAGAGCTGAAGCTACAGCATTTTCCATTTGTGTGTGTGTGTGTGTATCTGAGTCTATGTCTGTGTGATTGCTCTCTAATATTCACCTCACCTGAAATCACATATGCTATAATATGTGAGAAAATATTACAGTTAATAAACCTTCAGTGCTTCTGTAGGATGCATGACAGCTGCAAAGAGAGTAAGACTTTGAAAGCAACTGGTGTGACCCCAGTTCTGCAAAGACCATACTGATTTGCTTCATGCTGTGAATTCTGAGTACCTGTATTGACACTAGGTAGACTGTTTATTGCGTGGCTAAAGATGCACATGAATCTTCTCAGGATAAGGCCCTGTAGCTTTGATAGCTTTAGAGCTAGTCCAGAAGGATTTTGCACAGCATATGGATACATGCGTGCATACCGCATGCATGTGTCTGGTCCTACACACCCAGTGAGTGGTTCTTTATCCTTTATTTTATTTTATTTTATTTTATTTTATTTTATTTTATTTTATTTTATTTTATTTTATTTTATTTTATTTTATTTTATTTTATTTCTTATGAGTAATATGAACTAGAATGAAACACAGGTAGCTGAAACAGTACAAGCCATGATCACATTTAGAAACAGCAGGATACAACATAGCAACACTGCTGTGCTACAAATGCAGTATTTAATGTTGGTAGACTGCTGTTGTGACTGGAATCGGAGTTTTAGTCAAGTAAAGAGATATTTCTTGGTTTTACAGGGTCACACCCTACTGTCTAGTTTTAAGTAGCACTCTGCATTGATCTCAGTGGGTAGTTGTGTTTAAAAATTGATGGCGTGACCTGGCCCTTAATATGGAGTGACATGTGAAGGGAACATATGCATTTAGCATATGTATTTTGTTGTTCTCTGCTCAGTGAGAAAAGGGAGAGGAGGAAGGAGAAGGAATAACAACAGGCTTCATGCTATCATGATGCGTGTGGAGGGCAAAAAGTTTAAGCAGCATTAATAGCCTGAGCTCCAGCCTGCCCAATAACTGATATTACCTTATTTTATTTCTACTGACTTGAGTGTAATCTGCCCTGCATTTGCATCTTTCCAGATGTAATCAGAATATACTTGAATATATATCTGTAATTAGATATATAAAATACAAGTATTTCTATAAAAAATGAATAGGTTTTATACAGAAGATTTTTTTTTCAATCCATATATTAGTACATTAATACATAAAAATATTACCCTAGAAATATGATGAATAATAATAATAGTAATAACAAATCCTGTTCGTTTGAGAAAAACATAAATTCTTTACCTATTTTGCACAAAAAAATACTAGTCTTTCTGAAGATATTGGGACAAATTTTACTGTCATCTATAATAGACAAGAGTTAGAAATGAATGTGGAGTAACACAAAATGGTATTTCTCCTTTTATTTAAGACCAGAAATGTACTTTAAATAGATGTGAAGTCAAATGCAGAAATATTTTCATTAAAAAGAAAAATAATACATGGAACATCTCACAAATATTCTGCTAATGAGAGGATTTTGGGTTTGGAAGCAGAGCCTGAATGTTCACATTAACATTTCCAACTATCTCTCTCTGGTTGGAAGCTTATGGGTATTTCATGTCCCTTAGGGTGCAGTCTTAAAGCCTACAACAAACCTTAATTTATTTATTTATTATTTGACCAGAGAATAATTACAGTAAGCTTTGTCTATCTAGACTCAAATTCAACTTTTCCATATGATATCCGTCTCGCTTATTTGTGAGTTCATATGGTTTGTATAAACTTCTATTTTCTTTGAATGGCCAACGAACTTTTTATTATATTAAAAAAAAAAAACCTTCAATTCAGACTTTCAGACATATTGTAATCATTTTGATCTTTCTGTTTTGCTTTTCCTTATT
Organism: Anas acuta; assembly: GCF_963932015.1. Classification (NCBI taxonomy): domain Eukaryota; kingdom Metazoa; phylum Chordata; class Aves; order Anseriformes; family Anatidae; genus Anas; species Anas acuta. The sequence goes on along the minus strand of NC_088981.1, from coordinate 79,144,595 downwards.
CCAATGTCCGCACATAAACTTGCATCACATAGCAAGGCTACATATTCAGTGTGAGACAAAGCTTCTTGTTCATGTTTTTTTTTTTTTTTTTTTTTTTTGTTTGTTTTTGATTGTTTGTTTTGTTTTGTTTTGGCTTTACTTCAAACCTTACCAAAGAGTGTGATCTAGATCAAATTACTATATTTACAAATCACTATATATATTATATATATATATATATATATTTACAATATACTATATATAAAAATTACCACACAGACACAGGGATATATACAATGAAGATTAAAAATAAGTCACTACCCTTACTGTAACATCCTCAATGTCAAAAACTGTGTTGTAAATTCTCTGGGACCGCCTGAACAACACATGAGTATTTTAGGTCTTATGTCAGTCTGATACCTGCCTGTCTATTTGCTGGGCACTGTCTGTCATGTCCTTTATGGTATCACTCCCTCTGTTGTGAGTGAATGAGAGAGGAGGGGTTCTAAATAGCGCAATCTATCTTCCTTTTGTTTAAAGGTCCCTTGGACACATCACTTCCTGACAATGTACCCTTACCCTATCTGTGTGCTGCTGTAGGATAGGTTGTTAGGAATTCTGAAAGGGTTGTTAGGCATTGGAATAGGCTGCCCAGGGAAGTGGTTCAGTCACCATCCCTGGAAGTCTTTAAAAGACATTTAGTTTTAGAGCTTAGTGATATGGTTTAGTGGAGGACTTGTTAGTGTTAGGTTGGACTAGATGATCTTGGAGGTCTCTTCCAACCTAGATGCTTCTGTGATTCTGTTCTTGTGCTAACTCAAAAACAAACAAGTTGGCAACACAACATTTTAAATAACCTAAGGTATTACTATTATATCTGAATAATTTAGGTCATGTCCAATTTACTTACTGGCTCCAACTTACAAATGAACAGATTTGATAAATCTTATTACAAGGGCTGAAGTTTTGTAGTATGCACAGTACACAAAATTTGCAGCCAAGTCAGAAGATAGCAGCAAGAGGCAACTTTAAGACCTTCTTCTGATTCTGCACCACCTTAGAGCTGAAGAGGTATCTGGCATAATTTTGCAACCTCTACAGGATTGCCCAGTAAACTAAAGCTCTATGCATGCTCTTGAGAGTGTGATGTGGCCTTATTAGTATCTTGATGCCTGGAGGATGAAAGAAAGGATGCAGTTCTCAAGAAACATGCTTTATTGGCTTTCTATAGGGTGTTACTTTACTTTCATTTATTATTTTCCATTAATTAACAGGCTCAAAAGTTACTAGGGGAGACCTGGCAGGCAGACAAGATGTGGATGTTCGGCCTATAGCTGAATGGTAAATGATACCAATGAACATATCTACTATTTTCTGACAATTATTTGATAATGGATAAAATGCCATCTTCAAAGGGCCTATAAACCAGTATATAACTGTACAGAGACTTATTACCTAAGAATAAGGTGACCTATACAGATATACTATAGATTTTTTCAGCTCTTATTATGCCCCTGAACTATCAGATACTTGCATAAGCAAACATAAAGCCTTTTGAGATTATTTGTGCAAATTAATTCTTGTCTATTTGACTGTCCCTAGGAAAAATAAAAGGAAAAAAAAAAAAAGTAACAGACCCCGAGGGTCTTTTCTCTGAATGCCTGCTTAGATGTTTTTGTTTTCTGACTGCCCTCATGACTCTTGTTTTGTTGACTTTACAATGGCTTAGTTTCAGTAGAAAAGAAGATAGTAATACTTTCAATGTAAACATGGTCACTACCCATCTTCCCTGATTTTTAAGTCTTATCAATGTGTGTGATCTTATTTTCTTATTTTATCTGTATTGTTTGCACTACAAAAGCAACTCTAGCTTTGCTAATATGTTTACTACTTTATAGGAGAGTGCAGAAACTGCAAATTCAGGTAAAAGCAGTTGGGGAATTTAGGTTTCTCACTTTGAAGGCAGCACATCTCTAACTATCTGTCTCTAAAGGACTATCACTGCTTAGTTAGATTCTACATTCAGGAAAAGGAAAAAAAAAAAAAAAAAAGAAAGAAAAAAAAAAAAAAAAAAAAAACCTACCTCAGTAGTCTGAATGCTAAATGAGCAGTGCTGTCTTAATATGTAGTCTAGACCATTCACCAAAGCTCCAGATAAAAGAAGAAAGTAATATTTATTCTTGTACTTTGAGTATCTCATAGTTTCTTTTTAGGTAGCCCTTTACTTGTCCTGTATACATTCTTGATTGCCTGAGTTTACGGTAAAAGGAGCCTAGACCCCTGCTCCTAATATACGCCTGAATCATCCTGCAGGGGCTGGATACTCACTCTGGAAGTAATGTGGCTTCTATACACTTTGAGCAATCCTGTACTTGATTTGTGAGACCAATGAACACAAATAATTTCTTGGTACAATTTAGCATTCTTTTCTTAAATATCTGGCATTATAATTCATCATATAACCTCCCATAAAAGTTAGGCAATAGTAAAAATGCCTTTTTCCCAATTCAATGGAGATGGAGACATCTTCCCACCACAACATCAGGAAACAACCCACAGTATGTTTTTTTTTTTTTTTTTTTTTTTTTTTTTTTTTTTATTGTTGTTTTGTTTTGTTCTGTTTTGTTTTTCCCCGTTTAAATAATAGTTCTTGTTCCTGAACTGGACAATCTACTTTTCTCAGCAGGAAATATTTTCCTCATGCTACAAACTAAGGAGAGGTTTCTGAGTTTAATGCTATATACAATTTCACTTGCAGGTTCAGCCATTTCAAAGGTAGCGAATAACCACATACAGAAACTGAAGAACAACACTCTTCAGAGTGAAGATTGAATATGCCACACATCTAATGAATGGCTGCCTGTCGCAAGCTGCTGTATCAGTAATACCTACTGTACTGTGTACCTGATCGTCAGACCACTGCAGAGCTAAAATGTTCATATGGCATGTCATTATTCCTTCAGTCAATTCTTACTGTGCTTTTATTTCCCTACATTATATTGTGCATTTTGGAAATTCTGCAATAGTGCTTATCTGAAAAAATATATCTCAATGTACTGTTTAAAGTGTAGTTCCCAACCAAGATTTTTAAAATTAAACCCAAAGGAATAGAGTGAACAGAAATAGATTTCTGGTTTTGCACTGATTGAAAACTGCTGTTGTATAATTCCCACTTCACTCTGTTAAGATGTCATAATTTAGATTTCTGTTTGCATCTTTTTTCTTTTCCTTGTGCTTCTTTTCAGAATGAGGAAACAGCATTCCTTTTCCTTATGGGTGTTACGGGACTATCTAATGACAAAATATTGTATATTTTGACAGCAAATTACTCATCTCTCACACCAAGAAATCATTTTGTTCCTGTGGCCCTATGTTAACTAATATGAGAAAGGTATCTTAAGCTATGTCTCAGATCATCCAAAGGCATCTTATACAATAATGCATGCCGTTATACATGTATGATTGAATTATTGCTTTAAAATTTCAGAATCTTGTCAAAGTAGTGTATAATTGCTATGTACCCTATTTGACACATTCTTAATGTGTTCATAGTCTCTTAATGCAGAGCAATATTTTAAGATATCGATAAACAAAAAGACTCTTAAGTAAGCTTTCTAAATAGTTTTTAGTCCAGATTTGCTATTTAAGGTGTTTTTCCCATATTACTACTTGAAGTATACAGGGAATTTTTTTCCAGGACTTGGTAAACATTATTCCATTACTTGGTCTCCTGGTTTCAGTTAGGATAGAGTTAGTTTTCCTCCTAGTAGCTGGTAGGGTGTTATATTTTGGACTAGGATGAGAAGAGTGCTGATAACATGCTGATGTTTTAATTGTTGCAGAGCAGTGCTTACAACAAGCCAAATTTATAAACGAAGTCTCAACTCAATCTGAATTTAGTAATATTTATAAAAGAAATATTTATAAAAGTTATAAAAGGTAAGTAAACAGTGCTGGGTGTGCGGGGAGTCTATGCTGCACCAATACGCACACACAAACATCAAACATTCTAAATATACAGAACATTGCTTTTACATACTAAACCTGAGTATGCCTATACAATCAGAAAAGGTAACAAACAATCCTTTAAGTTCCATGACTTAACAGTCTCCATTTTCCATTCCTTTTCTTGATTATAAACAAGCCTCCATTTTCCGTTGTCAAACAACTCCGTTTTCGGGCCTTATGTGTCCTATTCTTCCCGGACCGAAGAAAAACATATCCATCTCGTCTTCAAGGACAATAGGACCTGGATCAAATGGCACATCCAGGTCACCAGGAGGTGTAACAGCAAAAGCCTTTGATGGCTGTAGCAGCAGAGAGGCCAATGGCATAGCAGTCAGATCAGTAACGAGCCTGCAGTTCGCCCACTGTCTGGCAAACCACACGTTTCTGACTGTGGTCCCACATGGCTCTTTAAGGCCTCAGAGATTGCTCGCCAGGTGCCGAGCATTCCCACCGCAACCTTGTCATTTTTAGTTGCAGAGTCCCACACCTTGACCTCAATTTGGTCCCATATTTCAGGAGCATAAACTGTCTGATCGTTAACAAGGAGAATAAGCTGTAAGGTTACCAGGACAGTTTTTGTTTCTAAGGATGTATGATTCCCCATAATGCGCAACTGCTTACCAGCAAGGGGCAGTTGTGTGCATGGGTCCACTTCTCTCAGCTTGAGCTTCTTCCCAGCTCCAGTGTGCCTATTTCCAGCAACTTTCAGTACGAGCTTCTTTGAGCGGTTTGCTGAGTTTGGCCAAATCTATCTTCATGAGGCGATCAATGTGCCTGTTCCCGTCCTGGTCGCCATCCTGCTTGCCTGTTGCTTTTCATTCCTTCTTACTACTTCTTTATTGATGACATAACTTGATCGTGTTTATTTATTTATTTATTTATTTATCTTGAGGACAGGCTCCCCTTCTCCCCACAGCAGTTCTTTTCAAAAAACAACTTTTCATTGGTCAAACAACTTTGCATATAACAGTAACAGCAAACACCCAGAAACTTCCATGTCTTAATGGCTGGAGAACAAGAAACCGGTGACTGCATGGAGTCTCCTGAATCACCCTTCTTTGTTCCCTCTAAACTCTTCACATTCCTGATGGCCTTATGACATATTTTACATGTTTTACTTGAACCAATTGTAAACATTTTAAATTTAGTATTTTGTTTTTAAATTATACTGGGACTTCATTCTGTATATATCATTTTTTTATATACAATAAACCCAAACACTGGGGAAAAGAGTTGCATTAAGAAGCAAACCTTGAAAAAAAAACAACCAACCAACAAACAAAAAACACATAACGCAAAGTACACTCTTAACGAATCCAAAACTAAGAAAAGTGTAATTGATTGATATTCTAATTTATGCAAGAGATAGCATGCAGTCACCTTCCTTTTACTTGCTAAAGTCAGACTTTTCATGAAAAATCAGCATTTCAGAAAGCTGTAGACAAAACAAAAACAAAAAAACATCCCACAAACCCTTCTAAAAGTTATTGCTGCTATTACTGAGGTGCTATTTGTAAGAAAAATGAAATGCTGACATTAACAATGTTTCTCCAAGCACACATTTCATATCCTGCTTTTTCACACTATATTTTAATGAAGCTGGCAAAGGTCTTTCTAAATCAAAAGGTTTCATTATGTTATATAACAAGACATTTCAAATTTCAGATTTTAAATATCCTTTCCCATATAAGATACAGGAAAAAATATTTCTAAAAAATATTTCTAAATATATATTTTAAATTACTGTCACACGTTGTGTACGTTGAGTCAGTAATTTATTTATTTATTTTTTAATTTCACTAACAATTATTTTTATTGTTGTAATTTAGCATCTTGATATACAAACAATTCCTGGAGTACAGATATAAATAATTACTTTACCTTTATTTGGAAAAAAAAAAATGTTATTTACAATTTGCTTTTACTGTGTTTTCAGTTGGAATTTTCCATTTATTTTTATCATATGTCAGAACAATACCTAATTTTCCAGAAGAGAAAATAACTACTGTATTTGCAAAATTATCTAAAATTTTAATATTTTGCAAAGCACATTTCAGTAAGTAATTTCTCGTTATGGGGAGTGGCACACATTTCAGTTTCAACTTATACTTATAAAATTCTCCCCACAAATATATGATTTCTGTGTTTTATTATATTGTAAAAGAAATTCATTCTTCAACACTGTGCAATGTAATTTTAATTTAGTAAACAGATATATGTTAAACATCTTTACCAGATTAATGTAAATCTGTTGTATATGTTTTGTTGTTGTTGTTGTTGTTTGTTGTTGTTGTTTTTATGTCTGTACCATTTGCAACACTTAGGAAACTGCCGATTTTTGAAGATAAAAAATAAAATAGCTTGATTTTATATTTAAAATTAATTCATTATTTCAGATAACTGAAATGAAACAAATTCAGAGTGAAGTGTCTCATTTCAGATAGAGCTTTTCCTTGGAGATACTGATCTCTTCATACTGTGGACAGAGAAGAAAGAGGGCTAATATCATAACGCTTTCCAATTGATGAAGAAGACAATAAGATAGTTTTATGTACTGAGGGACGTGTCTGGAATGTAATGTTATCCTCAACCAGACTAAGCCAGATGGCTGTACTTACGCCACAGGAGTTGCTGGTCAATGAGATCCCAGTGAGCAGAGGACCCAGGGATGGAGAGATGAAGAGGCACAAGGGAAAACAGTACTTAAAATGTAGTGTTTGAATTTTTCAATCATTCTTTGAACTCCTTTGAATTCTTGACAACAGGGGACTGGTTACAGAATAAGAGAACCAATAGTTCTGCATTGCAAAAGAAACATTAAATCTACTCTAAATTATACACGCTGAGTGGGCATGTGGCAGAAAACATGCATAAGTTACAGCTTGTGTTTAAGATCAGAAGCCAAATTAGTGAGCCTACATACTTCCTAAAATATTGAATAGAAATCATCATTCCAGGAGGTCAGAGTCAAATATATAGAATTTAGATTCACAGTTGGCCTCATTAACACCTGCTGCAAACACTGAAATCTTTGTAATGATTTTAAGAGGTTTCAAACCTGGCTATAGTTGTCTGTCTCTTCCTTCAGCAGAAAAGCTTACTGGCATCAATGAAAATCTTTCCTTCTTTACAAATCTTTTTTTTTTTTTTTTTTTTTTTTTAATTCTTCCCTTAATCAATGTTTCTGCTGTTCTCTGACTACACAAAGCATGTACTAGTAGTCTTTTTTTTTTTTTTTTTTTTTTTTTTTTTTTTTTTTTTTCCCTAAGGGTAGCTAGTAGTCCAGATTTAAAAATTTTAAGGGACTAATTTTTGTAATTAAATGCAAAATAGCATATTGTAACATTTAGATGGTGTTTTCAAAATTTTTCTGTACTGGCCTAATTTGTTTTTTATTGATGTCAGTGGGAGTCCTACCATCAGTAAGAACAGAAAGAATCTCTTCCTAAAAGCTTTTGAAAACCTACCTGTTTTTTTCCATGTAAGATGAAAAATATATTGAAACAGAATCTTGTTTACAGTAAGGTCTCTTTCTATTGAGCCAAATATATTTATATATATATATATTTATTTTTTTTAAGTGCAATTATAATTTACAAGTTCTTTAAAGCCTTTCTCCCCCCATTTTCCCTTTTAGAAGTACAGTAAAAGGTAAGATAAATGGAAATCTGATCCAAGGGATCTCCATATTTTTAGGTCAATAGAATCTGAAATTACTGCTATGTAAAACTGAGTTCAGAAGAGTCTGAAAATATATGTTTAGGTTTTAGGTTATTCATGAGAGTCACAGAAGCAGGGCAGTTCAGCTATGTCATTGTGGAGAAAGACCAAGGAGCATTTCTGTGGACTTTCTGTAGTTATTCCCAGATGAACAGATAAATTCCTGTAATCTAGTTTATCCTGGCAATCAAATCAGATGGGCATTGACTAGTTGAGTTCTTGCCTTGCAGCTATAGAAAACAAACTTTAACTGTACTAAACCACCTAAACCTGAGTAGAGTTTCCATACTGATGCTGTCTACCAATGCCAAAAATTTGTAAAGAACTTGACATAACCCTGGTGCTTTATGAGCTAAACCTAATGAGAGGTCGGCTCGGTCTCAGTGACTGTCAAGAAGGCAGTCTGTGAAAAGGCATCTGTGTCTTCCCAACTGAAAAGTCTCCTGGAAGGAAGGCTGGCTAGATTAACACCTTATTGAAACTGCACATAGTTACAGTCCACAAATGAAAATGTATTAATCACAACAAAGCTTTAGTGAAAGATCAGCCAGGCTCCACATGTAACCCTTTTCAGTTAGGCCGAAGAGCAGATGCACATCCTGGGTCTCTGAATGTACTGAATCTTGTTATTATCTTTATGAATACTCAGTGCATCAGGAACACAACAGGGATCCGATTATTTTCCCCAGGAACAATCAAGGGATTAGCAGAATATAGACAGAGATTGAATCTGCATGGAAAATTGTCCATGCTGGGTTCTATTAGAAGGTGCTGCTGTGCAAAATTTGCTGCTAATCATGTGGCAAAATTAGAAGAGACTTCAGAAAGAAAAAAATAGTAAACAGAATAATAAAAGGCATTTTAATTATTAAACTTAAATATTATAAATTATATGCCATTCATCACTGCCACAAAGAAGTATTAAAAAAAAGCCAAAAATCCATATGCTCCATGTACTCTAATTTAATTCTGCATAATTAATTAATGTAATGCAGAATGTTTAAAAATATGAATAATCGTCAAATTACTATCCATTTTTCCACAGGCAGTATCTAAGTTTTAATACAGAAAACTATTACTGTTAACCTATGCTTATGTTGACTGAAACACAATAAAACTTCAAATGGGTATTATAGACAAAATTGCAGTTATCAGCCACTAATGATGCTAAATGACGAATCACTACATTTTTAATAGAATAATCAAAAACCAGTGTTTTCATGATCTTTCTCAGAATATTTTTTATGCCTTCTATTGTTCTTCCAATTAATCAATAACAAAGTGCACTGTTTGAACAGATATAGGAAATGTTGATACAGATATAACAGGTAATTCACTATACTGCCTGGAAATAAATGTTTTCTTGATATTAGTTCTGGTCATTTTCCATCATTTTTCCAAGACACTGAAGTGACAGTGTCACTTTAGTACAGAAATCTTTTACTACATAAATGAAGACTATGGAAGTACAATAAAACATTTGCTAATAAAGCTTTGAGGGCCATATTGATCTGTATATTTATCTTCATCTCTCTACTACTTACTCTACTATTAGTGAATCCTCTCCTAAGTTAAAACTTACTATTTACTCCAAAAAATAAAATAAAACCCAAATTGGGAAAACTCATTTCAGTAAACATCTGTTTAACTACTTCCTTAAATGTCTTATTTTCATAAAGAAACAATGGGTAATCTAGTTGTTCATCATAAAGTAAATTATTTTATAACTAACATTATCCTGCTCACAACAGAGAAGGAGTTGAAAAGATCTTTCATAGATTGGAAGTAGAAAGATACAACAGTTTAAAATGATATTGAATAACCCAGAGATGTCTTCAAATAGTTCGTGGGATTCTATTCTTAGAATATGCCGTAATAACCTATAATGGGGCAGCATTTTTCTCCAAAATAGTTCAGTTGAAATCACGGGGAGATTTTGAGTAATAATAAGTATAGTTCTGAGTAAATTATTGCTACTGATTTTATTATTATTATTATTATTATTTTCCCTCCGAATGTCTTTTTTTTGTTAGATAGACAAAACATTTTTACTTCTCCTTAAGCAGAAGTCTGCAGTTCCTGGTATTCCTCAGACAAAGGCTTTGAGTCCATTGCAGTGATGTCCCTGAGCTCTTGTCCAATGCTCACAGTATAGTTTAGCAAACCATTCCCTAGCACACCAGGATACAGAGCACCAGTCATATATTTTAACTGCTTGGAGCAGCTTCTTGGAACACATTAAAAAAAATATATATATAAATAAATAAATAACCTGCAACATGAATCTTCCCAGTTCAGAGGACTATTTTCGCACTAGTCTCACTAGTCTTGTGACCACAAGAAGTCCTGTTCATATTTGGCTTTGGCTCTTGGCTTCCCTGTTCTGTTCAGTGCCAATTGAGAAACATTCAGCTCTAAACTCCATTGCTTAGAAGTTCCCAGAAAAATCTTCTATTATATATATCTCAAATTAACTAATTAACTCTTGTTCAAACCTGCCTCTAGGGGGGGGTCCCACTTATTTGGCTCTCTCATTCTTCCGTGGCACATATTATAATTAACACACAAGATGATTTCTCTGCCCAGTCAGTTGTAATAACTTAATTTACATCTATTGAACAAAATGCAGACATTAAAACCTTCCACCACAACATGAACTTTTCAAAACCTCAGTTAAAACTAATTTATTTAGTTCTCGCCTTTATTTTCCTGTGTCTTTAGATGATCCTCAAATAGACTTGGAAAATATACTCTAATTCATGTAAAATTACCTTGGGTGCAATTAAGAGTGTTGTTTGTATGTGGTAGCATGGGATGAATTGAAAAAAGTTTAAGAAACTTTGCAAATAAGGAACCATATATGCAACCTATGTTATCTTTCACATTTGTGCTTGAAGATTGAAAGTTGGCAAATATGACACTAATCTTAAAAGCAATTCCCAGAGCAAACCTGGAAAGCACATTTACACTAAACAAAATTACGAAAGACACACTGCCATTGTTGACTCCTGGTCATATCATATGTTGACTCTATAGTCTGCTAGAAAGACCCAGTCATGGGAAGATCTGTGAACTACTTGGAATACCTGGAAGATCTATTATCTCCATATCTAAATACATGAGCAACACCAAGTAAAGAAAAACTTCTAACAGAAAAATTGTTATAAGCTGAATGAGTATTACCATTATAAATGCTTGCCCTATTCTTATCCATCTCTAGATGGCATGGTGATTTGTGGCTTCTACCACATTTGATTTCTTAGGTCCTTTTATAGTTCATGGTAAAATTTCCTCCGGTTTTTGGAAGATTTAAGGCAAATTACTGGAGCTTGTGAGTTCAGTCAGCTTGGAGAGAAGGATATTGAAATTGGTAACCATCTTCAAAAGAGGGATTGTTATTCCCATGGTAGATATGACAGCCCTATATGACATTTCCAGGCTGTCTACTTTAGCCTAGTATACTGTCTACTCCACTGTCTTTGTATTTCTCTCTCTGTCTCTCCCTCCATATATATATATATATATATATATATACACATACACAAATGAACATGTCTGAGGCAAAGATTTGATTTTCTCGAATCCTTCATTATTTTCCTATGAGTTTTCCCTATGGGAGTCAAGCACATTGCACTTACCTTATTATTTCATTTGAAATAACCTGAACTGGATTTATGTACACCTTGAAACATATTCTACTTGCTCCCTCAACACTGCTAGATAGACATAATATAGCAGTATGCTTCAGGGAGGCAAATGACTTAAGTTGTGAATAAAACAAATTATATTAACTGAGGGGCACAGCAAAGAGTGTTGTTTTAATTACTACAGAAAAGAGTATATAGAAATGATTTACAGCAGGAAATGATAAGTCTGGGAACACAAGGTGGTGCTATTTACGCTTTACATAATAGAGTAAAAGTTCAAAGCTCTGTGCTGCCTGCTGGCATTCGCCATTTTCCACATTAACTTTACAGGGCTTTGGACTAAGTGGGAGGTGCGATTGAGTCCATAGTTCTCCTCATGTACCTGTTCTAAAAATGACGGGACATTTCCTTGGCAACAGCTATCTGAGTTCAGCTTGACTGGAAGGTATGCTAATTTGTCCTTGTCATCTCTTGAAGGCAGGACAGCAGTGTTAGGTGTTTTGCTGTACCAAGTACCACAGGGAAATCCAGTATTACAAGAAATGACACACTTGGCTGTTTCTGGATAGAAGGAGGTTAGGAGCCAAAGCAGCAAATACTTTCTCTGTACTATTCCCCAGATTAAAGAACTGCCTTAGAAGGATTTAGGATACCAGGTGGCATGGTAGACAGATGATACTTTGCTTTTTCACCAGCTTGCTCCATGAAATTGCATTGTGCTTTCAGTTGTAATTAGGCAAGGTCATTATCAAGCGTAGAATAATAGCTTCTATTCAGCTGGGTGAATCCCTTTGAATTTCTCCATGGATGGTAGATCTCCCACTGCAACTACTTTGTTGAAAAACTCAGGGAACAGTTGTCCAAAGAAAAATCATAAGATTACTGTGAATGTTGCTTGGAAGGGAATAGGACTTTGGTAATAAGTGATGACTTCACTGAAATTTAAGTGTAATGCAATCACTGCATTCATCGACTGGATCCATCCAGCATGTCACATTAAAGACATTGTCAGAGTAAGATTTATCTCTGCTTATTGATTCATGAAAACAAGAATAACTATTTCATTTTCTTCCAGAATGAACACAAGAACTCAAGAAAAAATATTTAAATTCAGGATTTTTTTTTCTCTTTTCCAAATTAAAAACAACAACAAAACAACAAAAACATATAAGTATATAGTATATATATCTTCTAATTTAATAAGCCTGAATTAAATCAGAGCAAATTAATTATTTTTTTTTTTTACCTTATACCAGATTACCAGATGCTAGATGACTAGTTTAGTGGCTAAGGAGCAGTAAAAAGCAAAGAAGTTCGTAATGTTCTTCATAATGATCATAAGATTGTCTCGTCTTCGTTCATTGAATATTTCACTATTGGTATAAAAGAAATTCATAAATAATCAATTAATAATTGAGCCAAAAAAAAAGATTAATGGAAATCTTTTTAACCTTACTTGAGATTTTGATAATATTCTTTTCTTTTTGCTAAAAATATACTTGAGGGAAAAAAAAAAAAAAAGGCAAGTCCAAAATATTTGTGGGAAATAATACTAATTTTGATTCTGATTGAAATCAAAAGTAGGTAAGTTTCATACTGTTTGAAATCATACAATATATTTTATACTGTGTTTTTGTTTCTGATGTAAATCTTTCTTCTTTTGTATGTTCATTATGAATAGAGAAAATAAAACACTACATGATAGTTACTTTACCAAGGGTTCATGGTTCATGTACCAGGACAGTAAGCTCTAACTGATAAGCAAAAATATTTTTGAAGGAAAAATGAAATTATGATGATCAGAAGAAATCAGATAGTTTTTGATGCTTTGGAGAGAACAGCAAATAAAGTTTTGGAGCCCTTTCACTGTCTTCTAGTATCTTTGAAAGCTCTGTTTTTTCAGACTTTACCTACCTGGTATTTCACTGGTATTTCACCAGTTTAGCAGCAGTCTGTGCTTTCTGCTTCTCTTCATTAGCTTCAATTTATGCAGTCAGCTTTTTTTCTACTGTTTTGCTGAAATAGTTGTTTTTCTAAATTGTTTTGTCAAGCAGTCCTTATTTGCTCAGCTGCTTGTTTCTAGACCTTCACTTTGCAAGACATTTCTTTTACAGCTACCAGTTGTCTCTTCCCTGCTCCCCCCCTTCTCCCCCCCACGTCCTGGGCCTGCTCTTCAATCTTTCTTTTGAAAAAGTTCCAATTAATTTCTTTTTCTGAAAAAGTGCTGGAATTTTAGGCTTTAATTTTTCAGCATGAATTGTTCAGTTCAAATAATTTTGCAGAAATAAACTTGTTGATTTTTTATTCTTGATAGTATTAGCAATCTGAAAGTGTTTCAAATAGCTCCACTTGGTTTAATCAGACATTTGGAAAAACCTCTAATCTAGAAAGGAATCCAAAAATGCACTTTTTTTATTTTTTTTTTTAAAATCACTTGTTTAAAAGGGAGTTATGACAGATATGCTGCAAGTAATTCCAACTTCCCATTTATTTTCAAGAAGTTAACAGATTAAAAAAATAAAACAAATGGATATGGGAACCATAGCCTACATGTGTGCTGTTATACTTGATAGTTTTAAATAATCCACATGAATTAAGGTCTTTTTGTTAATCTCTGAAATATGAGCATCTGTTGTGGTTTAACCCAGCCGGCAGCTAAACACCACACAGCCGTTCGCTCACCCTCCCTCCTCCCTTTCTGGGACAGGGGAGAGAAATAGGAAAGTGAAGCCCATGAGTTGAGATAAAGACAGTTTATTAAGACAGGAAAATAATAATAATAATAATAATAATAATAATAAACAACAACAACAATAACAATAATGATGACAATAGTACTACTAATAATAATGTGTACAAAACAAGTGATGCACAATACAATTGCTCACCACCCGCTGACTGATGCCCAGCCTAACCCCGAGCAATCCGGCCACCCTCCCCTGGCTAGCCACCCCTAAATATTGTTTAGCATGACATCAGATGGTATGGAATACCCCTTTGGCCAATTTGGGTCAGCTGTCCTAGGTCTGTCCCTTCCCAGCTCTTGCTGCACCCCAGCCTGTCCTTTGGCAGGACAGAACAAGAAGCTGAAACATCCTTGGCTTGGTGTAAGCACTGCTCTGCAACAAAACATTGGTGTGTTACCAGCACTCTTCTCATCCTAAGACAAAACATAGCATTCTACCAGCTACTAGGAAGAAAATTAACTCTGTCCTAACTGAAACCAGGACAGCATCTCTAATTGGAGTATAATGGAACAATCAGTAGTCAATGTATTTTCAAGAACAAAAGTTCACATTTGTTGTATTTTTTTGTCTCATTTTAATAGCCTGCTTTATTAGTTTGTTGTTTATTATTCAACAATTGAAATATCTGTATAAGGAAGTCATACAGTTAAGAATCATTTTAGGTATCTTTCTCATATACCAAGTGGCAATTCAATAACAATTTACATCTTTAATCAATGTGTTTGTCTCTTCAAGTGTATGGTTACATTGGTTTGCAAAGGGTAACTACTGAAGGAATATGTTGAAGGAATTTAATTATATTTAAACAAGTTGCTTCCAATCTTCGGGTATTATGAAATTAAGAAGGAATGATCATTAATCTCAATGGAGCTATAACTAAAACTGGTGGAGGACTAAGACAAAGCCTATCAAATAGCAGCTGTAATAAAATTTAATCCCAAACTATTTCATATTTCACTTGGAAAGATGCATGACCTTGTCTTACTTATAGAAGTCTTACATTTGTTTCTGCTTCTTCATTTGCTTCTGGTGAAGGTAACTTAGAGCAGAAGTGCAATTGGCTTACTACACCTGGAGTGCTTAAAGCCAGTGATGGTTTAATATCCCTTGATTAACAAATTTGTCTCACCTACTGTTCAAGGTTGGTAATATATGTACAAAATAAATAGAAAGATTGATTTCCCTGAGAGGATAATTGTATCATCCATGACAAAACAATTCATAAATAAAATCAACATATTGCATAATACTTTCCAGATGTTATATTTCTGTGTGATATGGTTTGAAGGATGAAGCACAGTGTCTTCCCCAGTGCACCTGGCCAATTACTTTTGTCAGTTTCTTGTGTACAGACAGTGTGGTTTGATAACTTGGTAACTGTAGAAAGTGTAGATATTTGGGGGGGAACTCTCTGAAAATGAAACAATGAAACTGTGTTTTTAATCTGGTGTGTGGATCACATCTCACAGTGCTTGTACTACTTGTTGTCAGTGCCATACAGTAAAGCTATGTAAAACAAATAATTCTTCTCCAACCTTCCAACTTTTTTTTTTTCCTTTTCCTTTTGTTGTCTATAGAAATCTTATCCTGCTGCAAGCTAACCTAAACTTATGTATGTTATGTACGTTAATTAGTGTTTTCTTCTTTCTATAATATTTGGGAGAAGTCTTTAAGTGACTTCTGAAACATCAATAAACAGTGCAAATTGCAATCCACTGAGTAAAATCTAATTCTGATTTGAACTCTTCCCTTCAGTCCCTTAAACCCCTTCTTTCCTAAAGGATAGAGGTTCAGATTTGTTTTCCTGACTCCAAGGAGATTCAAGACATCCTTGCAAGCTGTAGAAAGGAAACAAGCTCTTATCTCAGTGAGTATCCTAATTATGTCTGGGAGGCAATAAAGTTGAAGTGATTTACCTTTTCCGTAAGGTAGGCATTGGACAGGCACGGGACAGCCTTCTCTGAAAAACTTTATAACTCATACCTGTTTAAAAATATCCAGTCTCTTCCATCAGTTAAATCAATACAGCCCTACAAACTAAAATAATTACACATTGTAATTTTTACATTCTTCAAGTTGCATTCCACTCATATTGGGTGTGATGCCTTTTCAGTAGGTAATCCATGAGATAAAATTGTGTTGTTTTTTTTTCCACTAACGGAAAGATTGTATGGACAAGACTGGCCAAATATACTTCTACAAAATTCCATGATGTTTGTGACAATTTTTTCGTCTATCCATGTTTTACCTGGAGCACTAGTGGGGAGAGAGGCCATGCCCACTTCTTGTCTTGTAGAGTTCCAAACATTTCGATAATCTGGACTGTTGTCATTTATTTTAAGTGTTCTTGGACAGATTGTTCAAAATGTCTTTAGATAAATTAGAAATAAAAATATATTTTCTTCCTTTAATGTAACATTTTAGTAAACCACTATCAAATTATTGACTTTGAACACTGGTTTTGTTATAATTATACCAACAGAAGTTACACTTAGTTGGGGGTGAAAAAAAATATAAAAAAATCCCAAACCATTCCTGTGCAGGCAGTTCTTAGAAGAAGACAAAACATCTCAAAAAAACATCTAACCACACTATCTATACACCAGGAAATAGAAGAAAATGTTGCCCTTGATCTGGAGCCATACCACATTGTAGAGATTATAGGCTCTCAGGGTTTTTAGGATACATTATTCCTTCCCTAGCAAAATACCCTTTTATGCTATTGCTGTTTTTTATTTATGGCAACTTATTGATCAAAGCAAGGAATGCCTTCAGAGAAACAAAGAGTCTTGGAAGGAGCTAAATCAACTGCATATCTTTCACTCACAGCACACAGACCTTTCTTTGATTCTGTGATAGGGAGGGAGCATACATATTCAAAACACTGCTTCTGGACCTGCTATCATCATCACTACCACCACAAGCACTAAATAGGGACTTTGGCAGCAAAAGCAAATTCTGGTCCAGGCTGCATATTTCCCTCAAATTCACACAGCTGAGAATATTTAAAACTGGATCAAAAAGTGAGGGATATTGGGCTTAGTCACATCTGTTGTTTCATCCATTACTGTCACTTGATCATGCTGCTTTCTGATAGTCTCTGGCAGGCATCAGATATTTATGGTATGGTAACATCCAGGCTAGTTAGAACAAACACAAATAACATGCACATAAAAATAACAACTGCACGACACCCTTATAACACAGGAAATTATGTTCAATTAAATGCAGCATTAAACGGGTGGAAAATTTTCTGGTGAATTATCAGAGATTCAATATCTTAGGATTCACCATTATATTGGGAGAAATATTTGCCTTTTTGGGTTGCTCTGTGAAATAGATTGACATATCACTTTCATATGTTGGTAAAATCAACGTTGCAGTATGATGCCCAGCAAGGTGCCTCACAATGGCTTAAATTGAATAGCCCTTTTAATCATTTTATAGTTGTTTAGGAAGGAAGGAAGGAAGGAAGGAAGGAAGGAAGGAAGGAAGGAAGGAAGGAAGGAAGGAAGGAAGGAAGGAAGGAAAGGAAGGAAGGAGCTTTGAATATCATATAATCATATACATATAATCATATGAATGTCATAGAAGCTGTAGTTGTGAACATGAAAAAGACTTTGTTGAAATTAGGTCTCTATCCAGCATATAAATCATAGAATCATAGAAACACAGAAAGGCTTGGGCTGGAAGGGACCATAAAGATCACCTAATTCCAAACCCCTTGCCATGGAAGGGATGCTAAATCAGGTTGCCCAGGGCCTCGTCCAACCTGATCTTTAACACCTCCAGGGGTGGGGCATCCACAACTTCTATGGGGGGAAAACAAAGTCTATACCAATAAATATTGTATAAAAAATTGGTCTGTACCAATCCACTTTGTAGATAGTACCTGCATATCAAATTACAATTTTCTGGCAATGTAAGAAAAACAAAGCAAAACAAAACAATAAAATTCAACTCTCTCTCAAATCTGTTTGTATTGAAACAGACTTAAATTACTTTAAAAAAAAATACATAAAATTTTGTTTGGTTTGAAATGAAATTCCTATTTTGGATAAGACCATAGTTCTGAATTCTCACTATTTCGTTTAAAGCCAACTGGAAATATTAGGGTTTTTTTTTTTTGTTTGTTTGTTTGTTTTCAGAAAGAAGGTATTTATACTCAGATTATTATTATTTTTTTTTAAAGATTCTATTTGAATTTGAAAATATTTTAGATATCTAATCTGTTTATCTTTCCTGTGTAGTGTGTATTCAATGAAGAAAGGTGAACATTTCTAGTGGGTTATTCATTCTTCCTACTTTAAATGGCTGAGAGTAAATTGTCCTAGAGATTTTTAGATTCCTTCTTCAACTACTAAAGAAATTTTGACAACATAGTTCCATATCACAAGTAACTTTTTAAAGTCAGGATAAACAAAACCTTTTTTTCTCCTTATTTTATTTTATTGATTATTTTATTTTACTTTATTATTTATTTTCTGGAATACCTAAATCTTATTATAAGCTTAGGCACATTTTATGTTTCCAGCTAAAGACTTACATATGAATATTAATATTTTCTCACTCTTCAGCTTAAAATGTGCTCAGTGATACATATACCTTTATGTTAATTAACTTGGCTTGCTGTGATCCTGTCAAGTTGGAATTAAACGGAGAACTTACTCCAATAGGACACACGTGAGTTTCAACTGTAAATAGATTCCCCTGCTATAAGTGGAGAGCCTGTATTTGCATATATGTGAATCTTCCTCTAAGGAGAACTACTGCTTTTGGTGTAAAGAACTTTCTATTTCAGAGTAGGTTTTATAGTTTACCTACACAGACAAGCTCTCTGACAATGTATATATGGTATTTTAAACAGTGTTCCTGATGTGTATTCAAGACTACAAATGTCTATTTACTTTAAAAGCAAGCAAGATTGCTTTTTTTTTTTTTTTTAATCTTGTTAGTACTCAATACCTGTCACATTTCAGAAAAGATAGTTCTGACCACAAATCATGAATTTCCAAGTCCTACCTTCTATGAAAGTATCTTAAAGATGATTTCAAAGGTACTTTGAAAGTGTGGTATTAAGATATAGGAGTAAATAAGGTGGCCAGCAGAAAATGTATTATGGTGGTGTTGAGGAAAGAGTCAACTCAGCTCAGCTTCACATTTCAAGATGAATTGCAATAATTTAACTTAATATATATATATATATATATACATGTATATATATATATATATACATCTGCTTGTGAACTCAGCAAATCTAGGTTGGCTCCAAGATAGAAATATGAAGTCATATACTGCCATTTTTCCAGGTACATTTCACCGCAGAACAAACTACAAGTTATTAGTTGGATAAATACTTCCAACCTGAGAAACAGTGGTAACGATACAAATTTAGCATAGGGTTGCATTTAAATCTCATAAACTTTCAAGATCAGCAAAAATTGAAGTCAATAAAGACAGATCATTTAATAAAGTACTTAGATAAGTCCTAGACTGTGATCCACTTTTTGTCCTCCTTATTGGTTTCCCTGAAATAGACAGGTGAATCAAGCAGCGTGGCCACTAATAGTCTTCAAGATTATCAGTACTTTCTAATCCAGCAGATTATGATTATGACCACACTTCTGTTCTCATGATTATACATGGCAGATTGAATTTGATATTTTGGCATGATTTGAAAGTGTCTGCAAAAAGTACTACGTTTGTGTGGACCCTAACAAGAAAAGTGTCCCATGTAGTTGGTCTAAAATGAGCAATTTTGATACCAGACAGGATAGCTGACCAGCAATAAACTTTGGTAAAAATTAAACTTTCACTGCAAGCTGTCAAGTTAGGATGTTATTCTGTCTTCCCGCTATAAGAGGTGAGACTGATGTGCTGAAAGGCCCCAGGACAAACCGGAGAAGGAAGAGGCTGTATCAGGGCAGCTCAGAACTGATCTGAGACAGAGGATTCCTCACCAGCTGGGCTTCAATGGAGCTCTAACTGTAAAGTCTACTTTTCCTTTACAGCTCACTCCCTCTTGCAGAAATTCAATAATGATGACAATGCAACTATTGTCTTGTATTGGAGTGAAACCCATTCAAAAGAAGTGGTCCCATAACAGCATGTGTAACAATCAGGACCTGCCTTTAAAATCCAAATAAACCCGATAGAGACTTGGAACTTGATTTTCTGTGGACAGAAGATTCCAAATTAAATCACTAGTTAAAAAATGTGCAAGTCACTCTGTTTGGATACTTTCAAACTGAGGGGGAAATTAAATGGCAATTTTTTATTATATTCTGTTTTACTTAGTGCAACAAGAAAACCTTTCTGAAAACAAGTATTTTGATTCAGTTTACATTTTCTTCTAAAATGATCACAGGCGCATTCATGAAATTCAGATCTACGAAGTAAGATTTTCTGTTTGTTACTCTTAATAAAATCCTAGTCTGAATATTTTCTGTTGTGTCAGCAGTCTCAGCAAAAAGTTATGTTTGTACTTGAATATGTTCATACACTTATGCAAATCCATGCATATATATAAATATATATCTATGAATATATATATTTACAGAATATATGTATATATACACAGAAAGGGAGAGACATGGATTTCTTCAGCTGAATGTCTATCTATCTTTCAGTTGGTGATATGACAGAATCACAGAATCACAGAACTGTCTAGGTTGGAAGAGACCTCAAGATTATTGAGTCCAACCTCTGTCCAACAAGTCCTAACAACACTAACAAGTCCTCCACTAAACCATATCACTAAGTTCAATATCTAAACGTCTTTTAAAGACCTCCAGGGATGGTGACTCCACCACTTCCCTGGGCGGCCCATTGCAATGCCTAACAACCCTCTCAAGTAAAGAAGTTCTTCCTAATATCCAACTTAAAACACCTCTGGCGCAACTTTAGCCCATTCCCCCTCGTCCTGTCACCAGGCATGTGGGAGAATAGACCAACCCCCACCTTGCTACAGCCTCCTTTAAGGTACCTGTAGAGAGCAAAAAGGTTACCCCTGAGCCTCCTTTTCTCCAGGCTGAACAAACCCAACTCCCTCAGCCGCTCCTCGTAGGACTTGTTCTCCAAGCCCCTCACCAGCTTCATCGCCCTTCCCTGGACTCGTTCGAGCACCTCGATGTCCTTCTTGTAGCGAGGGGACCAAAACTGAACACAGTACTCGAGGTGCGACCTCACTAGAGCCGAGTACAGGGGGACAATCACCTCCCTAGCCCTGCTGGCCACACTGTTTCTTATGCAAGCCAGGATGCCATTGGCCTTGTTGGCTACCTGAGTACACTGCTGGCTCATATTCAGCCGACTATCAGCCATCACTCCCAGGTCCTTCTCTGCCTGGCAGCTTTCCAAATACTCATCTCCCAGTCTGTAGCTCTGCTTGGGGTTATTGCGCCCCAGGTGCAGGACCTGGCACTTGGCCTTGTTGAACTTCATGCAGTTGACCTCAGACCATCGGTGCAGCCTATCCAGATCCTCCTGCAGAGCCTTCCTACCCTCGAGCAGATTGACACACACACCTAACTTGGTGTCGTCTGCGAACTTACTGAGGGTGCGCTCAATCCCCTCATCCAGATCATCGATCAAGATATTAAAGAAAACTGGCCCTGGTACTGAGTCCTGGGGGACTCCACTTGTGACCAGCCTCCAACTGGATTTGACTCCATTCACCATGACTCTTTGGGCCCGGCTATCCAGCCAGTTTTTAACCCAATGAAGTGTGCGCCAGTCCAAGCCAAGAGCAGCCAGTTTCTTGAGGAGAATGCTGTGGGAAGCGTTGTCAAAAACCTTGCTGAAGTCAAGGTAGACCATGTCCACAGCCTTTCCCTCATCCACCAAGCACGTCACTTTGTCATAGAAGGAGATCAGGTTCGTCAAGCAGGACCTACCTTTCACAAACCCATGCTGACTGGGCCTGATCACCTGGTTGCCCTATAAGTGCCACATGATGACACTCAAGATAATCTGCTCCATTAGTTTCCCTGGCACTGAGATCAAACTGACAGGCCTATAGTTTCCTGGGTCTGCCCTCTGGCCCTTCTTGTAGATGGGCATCGCATTTGCTAGCTGCCAGTCGACTGGGACCTCCTCTAATAGCCAGGACTGCTGATAAATGATGCTAAGCGGCTTGGCCAGCTCCTCTGCCAGTTCACTCAGTATCTCAGGTGGATCCCATCTGGCCCCATCAACTTGTGTACATCTAAGTGCCGTAGCAGGTCGCCAACCATTTCCTCATGGATAGTGAGGGCCACATTCTGCTCCCCATCCCCTTCCACCAGCTCAGGGTGCTGGGTATCCAGAGAACAACTGCTCTTGCCACTAAAGACTGAGGCAAAGAAGGCATTAAGCATCTCAGCCTTTTCTTCACATTTTGTAACAAAGTTCCCCCTCGCATCCAGTAAAGGATGGAGATTCTCCTTAGTCCTCCATTTTGTGTTAATGTATTTGTAAAAACATTTTTTGTTATCTTTAACTGCAGTAGCCAGATTGAGCTCCAGATGAGCTTTGGCCTTTCTAATTTTGTCCCTGCACAGCCTCGCAACATCCTTATAGTCCTCCTGATTGGTCTGCCCTCTTTTTCAAATGTCATAAACCCTCTTTTTTCTCCTAAGCTCTAGCCACAACTCTCTGTTCAGCCAGGCCGGTCTTCTTCCATGCCAGCTTGTCTTTGGGCATGTGGGGGCAGACCGCTCCTGTGCCATTAAGATTTCCTTTCTGAGGACTGCCCAGCCTTCCTGGACTACTCTGACCTTCAGAACTGCCTCCCAAGGGACTCTACCAACCAGTGTCCTGAACAGTTCAAAGTTGGCCCTCCGGAAGTCCAATACAGTGGTTTTACTGGTCCCCTTCCTGGCTTCTACAAGAATGGAGAACTCTACCATTTCATGGTCACTCTGTCCAAGACAGTTTCCAACCACCACATCTCCCACCAGTCCTCTGTTTGTGAAGAGAAGGTCTAGTGGGGCACCTCCCCTAGTAGGCTCACTAACCAGCTGCGTCAGGAAGCTATCTTCCACGCTCTCCAGAAACCTCCTAGACTGCTTTCTCTGGGCTGTGTTGCATTTCCAGGATATATCTGGGAAGTTGAATTCCCCCATGAGAAAAAGTGCTGATGATTTCGCAACTTTTGTCAGCTGCCTGTAGAACTCCTCATCTGTCTCCTCATCTTGGTTCAGCAGTCTGTAACAGATCCCCACCAGGATGCTAGCTTTGTTGGCCTTCCCGCTGATCCTAACCCATAGGGACTCAACCTTATCATTCCGAGCCTCAAGTTCCACGATATCAAAACTCTGTCTGATGGTAGAGAGCCACACCACCACCCTTTCCATGCTGTCTGTCCCTTCTGAAGAGTCTATATCCAGACATTGCAGCACTCCAGTCATGAGAGTGGTCCCACCATGTTTCCGTGATGGCAAATAAGTCGTAGCCTGTCAGCCGCACGATAGCTTCCAGCTCCTCCTGTTTGTTACCCATGCTGCGTGCATTAGTGTACATGCACTTCAGCTGGGCCATTGCTTTATCTCCCGGCCTTGCCATTGTTCCCCTGGCACAGCTCCAACAAGCCTTGTTTCAGCCCTGTCCCCCTTCTTACCTAGTTTAAAGCCCTCTCAATGAGCCCCGCCAGCTCCTCACCTAGGATCTATTTTCCCCTTAGAGATAGGGACCCCATCAGGCTGGGTGCCGAGTAAAGTGCCCCATGGTCAAAAAAAAAACAAAATTTCTGTGTTGGCACCAGCCTCTGAGCCACATGTTTATCAGGTGGGCTTTCCGTGCCCTCTCTGTACCCCTCCTTGCCACCACAGGGATGGACGAAAACACCACCTGTACTCCTGCTCCATCCACTAACCATCCCAGTCCCCTAAAGTCTCGTTTGATGATCTTCAGGCTTCTCTCTTCAACGTCATCACTGCCAGCCTGGACTATTAAAAGACGATAATAGTCAGAGGGGTGAACCAGGCTGGGAAGCTTTCTGGCAATGCCCTGGCCCCTGGGAGGCAGCAGACTTCCCTACAGGTAGGGTCAGGCTGACAAATAGGTCCCTCTGCTCCCCTGAGAAGGGAGTCTCCCACAACAATCCCCCTTCTTTCTGTCCTGGTGGAGGCATTCCTGAGGCATGGAGTTGAATTCCTCACCCTAGGCATCCTCCTGGGTAGACTGACTACCTCTTCCTCAGCTACCGGTCTCTCAAGCTCCAGGGCCTTAAACCTGTTGCGTGAGGGCACCTGGGAAGGTGGGGCTGGTAGCGGGGGGCATCGCCTGCGATGTTGAGCAGGGACCTCTTTCCATTCCTCCTCAACTCCGAGGTCCCCTGCCTCTGCCCAACAGCAACAGGGCAGGGGGTCCACCCCCATTTGGGGCGTTTCACCCCAGTACCTGTCCTTCAGGCCGCTCAGGGAGTTGTTCCACAAGTCTATCTCCTGCTCACACTCCCTGATATCCCTCAACCTCTCGACCTCCTCATTGAGTTCTGCCACGAGGCAGACCAGGTCATCCACCTGCTCGTACCTCACGTACACAGTCTCTCACCCCCCCCCCCTTCGCCCCCCCCCTGCAGGTGGTAGCAACAGGCTCAGGCACTCCCTGCACCCGGAGACCTGAACTGCTGCAGCTTTGAGCAGGCAGTCGGTCTGGGTGTGTACTGACTTTCTGGAGAGTGCACTGTGTCTGGTGTACACCATTGCAGCTGAATTAGCGGTAGCCCGCCGTTAGAGGATGTTATAAATGGCTCAGGATTCAAATTAGGATTAAATAAAAAAAATAGGATTTATTAAAAGAATATAAAGGAATAGAGGTAAGCAAACAGCACTGGGTGCACCGGGAGTCTCCGCTCCACCAGGACGCACACCAGTTACATCAAGCAGCTGATTTTTATGCACCTAGACTAATACATATTCATTACTACTTCTAAAAAAATAGATTATTATAATTAGCTTCCGGGGTCCAGTTCCTCCTACTGGAGCATGCGCATCAGTCTCCTCTGGGGGTCTCTAGGGGTCTTTCATGCTGAAGGCTCGTAGTCTTCCTCTCACCCTTTGTACTCACTCGGCCCTATTCCAAGTTTATGGAACACTCTGCAGGTCTTGTCTCCCAACCGTCCTTCAGCTTCTTTTTTCTTCCTCTTAATCTCTTGGCCCCCCCTGGCCAGATACCAAGGATCCTCATAGTATTCCATAACAGTCACTAGTTGTTATCAGTTGTTCTGAAACTCCCAGACATCAAACACAAACAGCTTTCTTATTTGACGCTTCACGAGTAATTAAAACATTCTTTCCCAGCCATTCACAGACACATCTATAGCAGTGTTAAGTTAATCTCAAAGAAGACAGGAAAAAGGGCTGTAACTGTTAGAAATAGAAGTCCGGAATAACAAAAGCAAACAGGTTCATAAATTTAAGGAGTGTTTTCTGAAGACGTGATAAATTGACTAGAATGAGGGGGAGACTGGGACACACTGCATCTGTGGTTCAAGAATTAAATTGCCAGTGCAGGGCCCAGAGGCAGACAGGATTCAAACAGAATTATTCTTTATGGACACGAATTTATGGACACGAATTGGAATTGTTAAAACCTTCCTCACAGAGGAGGTGTTCGTATGGGCGGGGGGGAACGCTCTGCCCTTCCTGCTTGCCCTGCCTGCACGAACTGCCGTGCCACTCCCTTCTGATGCACCACTCCCTGTTTGCCCTTCTGGTCGCCATGCTCTTGGTCACTTGTGCTCCCAGGGGCAGCTTTTGAACGGCCGGGGAGGGGGCACTGCTGGCTCTGCCTCGTTCTCGCCTCGTACACCTCCCTCGCGAGGGCTGCCGGGTCCTGGCAGCTCCCTCAAGTGGGCTCGGTGCAGGTGCAAAAATTAGCCCTGCCCGTCAGATCCCACGCTCTGCTATAGAACGCGTCTGCCCCAGAGCCTATCACCTCGTCAAGTGGCCTGTGGTATTGCTATTTAAAGTAGTATTGCTATTTAAAGTATTGCTATTTAAAGTTTTATAGCCAAAAGCCAAAAGCTTTGCTCATGGACTTTAGACAGATGTACAGCCTGATTACTTAAGGACTTCAGAAAACAAGTACAGGCTACAAGTATGTCAGATATAAAAGAAAAAAAATAGATAAGGGGCTAGAAATTTGTCAGATCCTACAAATTTGAAATTTGCTTTATCACAGTCTTTAAGAGCTTATTTAAAGCCTGAATGCACTAAGAAAGTCAGCAGCAATGATCAAAGAACAAAATATTTTCCCAGTATTAATGACTAGCTTAAATCTCTATACCTTGGACAATGCATGTCTTCTAAAAGATCATTAATTGTCAAAGCCTGAAATGATGAATAGGCAGGAAGACGAGAGTCTACTGAGACCCCAGTTTACAGAAAGATGCAGAAGTCTGATGGGTGATACCTAAATACAACAGAATTATGTAGCTAACTGGAGAAGGCAACAAAGCCTATGGCAGTCTTGTGAAAAAAAATAATAAATAAATCATAAAACTTCCACTGTATATCAACAGCCTGAACATATGAAGGAAAAGACTGTGAATTCATTATCTAGTGCTGGAAGTGGCCTCCAGAGGTCACTTATACCAATCTAAAATTCAAAGACAGGTCTAATCAGAGTAGGTGTTTGAGGGCTGCATCGTGTTGGGTTCTGAACACCTCCAAAGACATAGATCTCACTACCTTTCTAGGCAGCCTGCCATAGGATTTGACCACTTGTGATTAAAAAGTAAAATTGTATAAATAAATAAATAAATAAATCTAATATCTAACTGAATCTCCCGTGTTCCAGGAAATAACAACTTTCATGTCAATTAGCTTGTGTAGCTTTTATTCTACAATTTTTTTTATTTATTAAAAATAAAAATAAAAATGCACTGATGTTGTGATATATGTGACTCCACTGAATTGGAATATGTCCCTCTTATACTAACAGAGATATGTGAATACAACATTGTAAATAGGAAATGCATTGATTCCTTCATCACTAAGGCATCTAGACATTTATCTAGTAATATGCTTTGACCTTGCAACAACATTTGTGTATACTACAAGTGTCATCAAAGTAGTTTTCTCAACATTAAGGGCTTTGTAATCCCCTTTCTAGCCAGTTTTAGATTCTATATATTAAATAATAGGTTATAATTTAATTTTTAAATAAATAAACATTATTTTAACAAATTTAATGATTCTACTATAAAGAAAAAATACATAAAGTTTCTATAATGTTAAAGCAAACTTACCAATATGTACATTTGGGTTACAGCAAGCCTTTTTTCGAGTTTCTTCAAGTTTATTACTTGCTTTGGGAAATGTTTTTTCTTCAGCAAATCATTCCAGGTGCAGCCCTCTGTAGCCATTTGATCCATGGAAACACAGGATTCTACACTGAATCCTCCCATATCTGTGGGAAAAGTTATTTCTCAGCCTGTAATGTGCACATCAACAGCATAAACTTTGGACCTGCATGTATTCCCTGACTACCTCTTGTCTTTCCCTGCCTATTCAAGTTGCAGTGTAACCCCATTAAACTCAAAGTGTATGTAGCCTGCACCAAAGAATAATGATGTTTTTTATTTGCCATAGAACATATTAATCAATGGAAAATTGCTAAAAGTTTCTAATATTTTGTTACAGATAATGTTTATCATGTTTTAGAGAAATACTTTGGAATGTAAAATATGTTAACAT
Source organism: Anas acuta (assembly GCF_963932015.1). Classification (NCBI taxonomy): domain Eukaryota; kingdom Metazoa; phylum Chordata; class Aves; order Anseriformes; family Anatidae; genus Anas; species Anas acuta. Next base: position 79,116,812 of record NC_088981.1, on the reverse strand, counting down.
TTTACCTAAGAATATTATGATGCAGCACATTTCTATATCATTTGTCTGAGATGTGGAAAACAAAACAAAAATGGGATCTTTCATCCTCCTCTTTTCCAAATTTAGGTAATTTAGTAGATGAAGAAAAAATTTTTTGAATTTTAGGCACACACACACTCAGACACATCTATAGATGTCTAAATATGACTATATATATACACAGTCATACGTATGTAAGAGTATATGTATTAAAAGCTTTATTTGACTCAATTCCTGTATATGTATTTGTTAGCGTATAGCATTCATAGTGAGACTATGAGAGTGAGTGTACACATTCCCTCATAATTCCATACATAATTAATTTTCAGTTTTCTGGCTTCTGAATTTAGAGAACTACATATGTTATAATGCCAACTGTGAGTCACTGCATTAGAAATAAATGCTTAATATAAATACCCAGTCGAACAATTTTATTTAATAGAATATGTCATAAAAAGAAAAAAAAAAAAGAAAAAAGAAAAAAGAAACAAAAAGATAACAAGGAACAATGATCCTTCCACATGTTTTGGAATATTCATTTTTTTAAAACTTTTCTCTGTAAACAGAAATCTAATCAAAACCAGTACTGAAGAAACAAGTTATCTTTTGTTGTGGCCTTGAACTCAATCAACCCAAGTATGTAGTCATCTGGTGAACATATGGTCATTGTTCTTCCTATAGATAAATGCAGTCCAAATCCACTTTTTCTCTATTTTTTTTTTTTTTATTTTTTATTTGTTATTTATTTATTGTGTGTTTGTGTGTGTGTGTGATGTTTTAGGACTACCAGCCAGACGATACAATGGCTTGATTCCCCTCCCTGGACTTAGTCAGGTGGTGGGGGATATATTACTTCTGAGATTGTCACTTGAATTTATGCAATGGCTTTTTTTAGTCTAATGGCTAGGTGTTGGGTAAACGCACACAGACAGCAACACAGTGCAGAAGACTTTAACCTTAAGACCTTGCCAATTCCAGAATCAAGTTTTTCTTGAGATAATCAGAAAAGTTGTACTGGTGCTATTTCTTCCACATCTGTGTTAAAGATTGTTCTGTAAAGAGTTAGAAATCTGAAGCAGTGTGAACCATTAAAATAGGCAGCAATTGGCGTATTGCTGGTTTTTATTTTACATTCTTAGTGAGCCAAATTTAGATGTAACTTAAACTGACTGTGCCTGTTATCTTTCATTTATATTTATTTTTTAGTATTGTGGGTAAATTCCTTATTTGCTACTCTACATAGGCAGTCTTGTCCTGGCAAAAAAAAAAAAAAAAAAAGTGGCTAAAATAAGCCAGTGAATATTATATTTAGCATCCAAAGGAAGAATTCATGCAGCATAGAAACAGACAAAGCACCATTTGCATTCTTTTCTCATCAAGCATATATGTGTAGAACCAAATTCAGAAGTGTTACTGGTTACACATCAGTAATTCACATGAAGTCTGAGTGTAAACGGGCTAATGGAAAACAGAATGGGGTTGTAGCAGGTCGGGCAATAAGGTAAGGATATATACGCTCATCAGTGTTACATATAGGATGTACTGAAAGGATACTTATTGCTGCTCAGCACTGGAAAGAATGGGGATGATTGAGAAAGAGTTTCAATTATATTTGTCCACACAACGGGTACCCCACTTTGGGGACAGATAGAATTTGAAAAACAAATTTTAAAATTTAGAATTTGAAAAACAATATTTCTATCGTTTTGGAGATGGAAGCACTCTTGTGCTGGCATGCATTTAATCAACTAGCCTATTAAATCTCCCTCACAGTAGTATTATTACTTATTTTTTAGGGAAATATGGATGAACACTGAGCAGAAGAAAATTTAACTTATTTAAAATGGAATGTAAGAGATGTGTCTTAAGTTGTTAATTTCTATAACAATTATGATTAGAAAGTTGCTTATATCAGGCTTTACAAAACACCTCGGTAGAAAAAATTCAACCTGTCAAGGCTGCTTGTTGTGCAATGCTTGCACAACACTTTCTTGGTATTATGCCAAATTAAATATGTCTGTGAATGGCTATACAATGTTTTTTGGCTGAGGCCTTAAATTCATCAGCAATCTTCTGTCTATGCATTTTAATAAGATATTCTCTGAAATAGTGGAACTGATCAGAGTCTCATTTAGACATCAGTGGACAAAAACCCTGTCTCCAGGGAAAGCCTGCATTTTAAAAATGTAGACAGATGAAGGAGTGGGGACTTTTACCTGGTAGCTTACATGCTCCTGAAACTGCAAAGAATGAAGAATTAATTTATAGCATCCAATTAATGCCTTCTAGCATAACAATGCTCAGCCTTGCAAGAAAATTCATTAGGTTCATACCTTAAATAAATTGCTTAGCAGAAAGAAAGGCTTGTGATAGGGCCAATGCAGAGGTGCATAGAGTCTCTTGTGTACATGACCTTGGGATAAGGGACAAGAATTATATATATACATATATATATATGTATGTATATAAACTCTTTAGACATTCTGATGAGGAATGATGGGTGACATGAAATCTAAGCCACTTGAGGAACTTGGATGCCAAATAAGCATGCATTTTAAGCATACTGCTGGTCTACTACATTGACTTCTACTTGCATGCCACCATCTTCAGAAGTGAAATTACCTTTGTTTAGTGAGGAATATCATCTCAGTGAGAATTATGATTGGATTGCCACTTACCAAGATTATAACAAGTATCTTGGTGGGTGTATTATAAACAAAGTCCTTGAATAATCTCAAGTTTAGCTCTCACTAGTCTTTATTGCAACAATTTTGAAACATGGATTTGTTGAAAAATTTCAGAGGATAGAAGACTGAGTGAATTTTTAAGTAGATGATATCATTTGGAGGTACAAGTTGTTTGTTTGTTTTTTTTTTTAGAATCGACCAAGAAAAACAACAACAACAACATTAAATGAATGTAAATTCGGGAACCCTACATTTATTCTGCATAAGGATGAAACTAAAAGCTTGTTCTAAGACTTCACCTTCCCCATCCTACACCTCTGCCCCTCCACCCAAAATAAACAAACAAACAAAAATCTAAAGCATTCCATGTTATGAAAACCACTACATCAGTAAATTTGCCTAGAAAGTGTTAGCTTAGGATAAGAGATGATGGGATGAAAAAAGATCTGAACAATTTCTTATTGTTCTTATTATTGAAAAAAGATCACTACAATTTCTTTTTTATCTATATACCAAGATCTGAATCTGTGTTTCCCACATTTACAGGCAGGTGAATGTCTGAAGGAATATTAATAGCCTGTGTCACGAATACCATTTTCATTTTGAGCAGAAATACAATCCTGCACCTAACACTTCACATGAAAGCCAATTCCTTTACATGAAAAATAATTTGGAAAAAATTATATTTGACAATGAAAAAAATGTTCTGAAACATTTTCCAGCCAGTATACTCAATACATACAACTCAATACATCATAATCGCTACAGTTAAATTGATAAAAAAAAAAACAATTACTTAACTGAAACTTATCATTCCTGTAAACAAACAAACAAACAAAAAACCAACCAACCAAACAAAAAAAGTGTAGAGATAAAACAATTTATGAAAACAAAACCAACCAATCAACCAAAAAACTCAAAAATTGAGATACCATAAAATACAGTCTGTTCGCTGAAGTTTGCATGGAATTCAACTTTATGTCATTTAACTAGAAGACCTCTCGCTTTCATGTTTTGACATTTTCAACATGTTTTACTTTCCTTTTGACCCTTCCAATAACAAGGATATTCTCAGACCTTCTCCAAAGGAAATAAAAGAATAAAAACAATGGAAAATGACAGAATGCAATGAAAGCAATTTTGCAGGATCAAAATTTAAATGAGCAGCAGGGTTTTTGGATGCTTATCAAAACCAAGCCAACTAATATTTTTAAGTGTAGCCATTATTTCTGCATACACTAAAAATTATAGAGTGAGCCAAACTCAGTAAAATCCTGTGGCATCCTAGAACACTACAGAACAATTTGCACCTATTTCAAGCACTAGCATGTGCAGGGCTTCTGTGCTTCAGGCTATAGGAACTCATCTATAAGAACTCAAGCTGACTTTAGTACTGATATACAGACCTATAACAACTTTATTCAGAAGCCTATGCACTTCATTGTTTTGCATACCTGACAATAACTACTTTGAAGCACAATGACCATGTAAGCTAGGAAAAATTTAGTTATTTTGTGGGAGCCTCAGTGTGTTTTCTGAAAACATTTTGTAAGCAATTCAGTTTCTTAATTTAAGTAATATTTAATTGCTCTTTCCAGAACTATAATGCATTTCTTACAACATTACTTATTCAGGGAAAAATTGAAAATAGTATTGAAAATACATACCTCAAAATAATAATAAATCATCATTCAGTTTCCCAAGATCAGGTCCAAAGGGTAACATAGTATGCAATGGACTGATTATATTAACAGTATATTACTTGTCATCTGTATTTTTTCATATACTGTTTAACTGCTAAGCAAAAGCATCAAAAAAAACAAATAAAAGACTTAAGACTTTAACACGGAAAAAAAAAAAAAAAAGCTTTTCAAATAAAAACTAAATAAACAAACAAGCAACAACAACAACAACAAAAAACACAGTTTCCCCAAGCCAATAGTAGTCTTCATACACTGATTCTTTAACGTCAGCTTCATAACATTTACTTATTTCCCTCACACGCTACCTCATGGCAGAGTGGATAAAAATGGATAATCATTAAAACAGTGTTTCATTGGAAAAGGACAACACAATACTCTTCACAGAATTGCAAAAGGTTTAGTTAAGGATTTATGTAGATAATTTCTTTAGGATAAAATTTGTTTTAATGTTTATGGTACTTATTTGGGATGTAATGGTAGCTCATATCTGGGGATTGAACTGATATTTCCCATCCCAGAGGAACCCTCCATACTGTTGGATTCCTTAGCTGAGTGTCTTCACACAGGGTGTGAACTCCCCAAAAGACTGAAAAAAAATGACATCAAGATGGCCTATGACCCCACAGCTGAGCACTCCCTTAAAGTAAGGGAGACATGGGTTCATACTCCTCTTCATGATCAGACAAGGCAGAGAGAGAACAGGTTCTGGTATCCTTTCCTACAGTCATTATCTATGAAATATATTAATCTGCAGTATTTTTCTATTAAGAATATCAAAATCAGAGTCTTGAGTCATTCAAAGGGAGAAAAACAGCCTTGCAATTCTTGGAAACATGCAGAAGGGAAGAAAGCCCTCTTGCACTTAACTCTACTTGCGACCCTTGCAACTACAGGACTTTTACAGTCTTGGTCCCCAGCTGTAGAAAAGATCTTTCAGTGACTCTTCTTCTACCTCCTCTTGCTCATATCAGTTACTTTCACCCTGAAAATCAATCTACACCTCACCTATAGCCTGCTGCCTTCTTCTGCTCCTATATGAACTACCTCTTTGTAACGCTGATGCCTGAGTTCCCATAGTTCTACTGGAGGAGACTGTGGCTTAGTCATCTGCCAGCTGCCCCATCGATTACTCTTGGAAGCAGATGATGCTTGGTATTAAAGTGATCATACCACCCTGTATCTGATGGGAAAGGAAATATTTTGATCAAAATTCATCCTATGTTTCCAAAATAATTCATAAATTTGCAGATTCAAATTTCAGTTTTGTGTGGAATTCATAAGGAAAGTTTTGCATATCTCTGCTCTTCATTCACTTCGTGAACAAATTACTTGAATTAATCAGCGATGTTTCATTTGGATAAGACTCTTAAACCCCATTTTCAAAATTTCATAACAATTTTAAGAGCTTCAGGAATTGTGGCTCCTTGAACACCTGACATAAAAACATATCTATATAACCAGAACACATTTTTACTTTATGTCCTTTCTAGTCTTCTCCCGTATATTCTGATCTGGGGTAGTTATCAGGTCTTACTATAAATGTTGACTAACAGGTGAAGAAAACAAAAACAAAAACAAACAAACAAAAAACAACAAACAGACAACTGAAATATGTATTTGAAAACTGTGTTTTGTGTTGAATCCCAAAGAGGTAGAAATAATAAAATCTATTGTCTCTTTATCTGATTTGTGTTTGCAGTTATGGCCTGATACTAAAAGTTACTTTCAAAAACAAACAGCTGTCACACAAATATTAGGTGGTTTCAGTGCAAAACTGAAACTGAAAATACACTAGTTCAAAGACAGTGCAAATATCTCAATTTCACTTCAACTGCATGATTGTTGAATCAAGAACAGAGAATTCAAGGAGAAGAGACAATGAAAGTAAATATAAGACATATAGAACAACTCTGGTACCCAGCCTCTTTTCACACACTATTTTTGTTTTATTTAATCTTAGTAGCTGTTGGAGAAGATGTAGTTCAAGCAGGAACAAGTACCAGAAGAAAACAGTGCCTGTTTTTTCCTTGTTTTGGTGAAGATTATCAGCCTCTGAATGCAGATCCATACTTCCTCTTGTTTTCTCTGCTGAAGAGCATTCCCCTTTTTAATATACTTTAATTAAATATGCATATCATCAATATTCAATGGTATTTAACAAAACAAAACAAATGAAAAAAACGATAAAGGCCTGGATAGGTTTTGCACAAAGAAATTTTCATAATTTTATGTACAAAACTTTTCCAGAAAAGGTGAGGTAAAATAATAAAATAAAAATTATATATATATATATAAATGACCAGTTCTGAATATTTTCAGCATAAATTAGACCTTGCAACAGTTCTCAGGAGACAGAAGTTGTTATATCCTTTCCCATGTGAAGGCTCAGGAAGGCAAAGTAATTTTTTGAAAATCACAAGTGACTCATGAGTAAGACAGCAGTTTCATCCCTAGGGGTATGAATTAGTCCCCTGAAATAGCAAGCAGATAGCATTGCTCCTTATACTGGCATCCTTACTGAAGTATGTGGAAGTGTTATCTGTTCCAAGTAGGTAATTTTGACAGCAACTGGTATTGCTTAAACATATATTAGCTGTGTTAAAGTGAACTGAATGTGATGGTGGGAAACTTTAATGTAGGCCATTAGGAGACATTTGGAGATAAACTACACACAAGGAGAAAACTCTGTCTCTGGCCATCTGCTTGTCCTGGTAACACACAGAAAATCTGCAATATGCAACAATTCCCTCTTCTTGCTGAACAGCAGGTGCCCATCTTTTCCTTCAGCTGTCCAAAAACTGTTCTCTTATAACTCTTTCCCTTCTCCCTAAAGCACCCTTTCATATCTTTGTAATGCAAATTTACAATGGGAAAGAACAGATTCTGTTTGAACTAGAATTATCTCAATTTACCTGGTAAGCAATAGATCTAAAATCTTATTCTGTCCTGTGAGCATTCTACTTAAATGAGCAAACAATCACTCTTATTTTTTCCTAGTGTCATCTCAGTTACAAATGAAAATGACAGCAGTATTTTACAAACAATAAAAAGCACAGAGTGTGAGGATTATGAAAAAAGAATCCTTTTTCCACTGTGCTAGTTTTCTCAATAAATACTAAGCCATAAGCAAAGCAATACACTATACCAGAACAAGATATTGTCTTATATCCTTGGCAAATCTATTTTGGTTCACTGAAAGGGATTGTATTAGGTAGGACAGGGAATATGAAGACCCGGTCCAGAAGTGCATGTGTCTATTGAAAAACAGTAGAGGTTCAAAAGTTATGCACGCAAGACTTAGTAGAAGTTGCTTGTCATGACAATATTAAGTTTGACAAGCAACTTCTACTAAGTCTTGCGTGCATAAATTTTGAACATCTATGTTTTTAATGACACATGCATTCTGGAAGGGTTTTATTCCCTGTTCTTAAACTTTAACACAACAAAATAAGATTTGCCACATACATTGAGATTGATAAAATAAAGATAGGCTTGATATCCACAGTCTTATCAAAAATAAAATGTAAATAGCAAATGTAGATGCTGGGCATACAGTCCAAAACTGTGAGCTCTTCAGCCACTGAGTGGCTACCTGTCTTTATCTGACTCCTCATTCATCCTAGAGGATCTATTGGCATCTAGATACTTCTGCACATTCTGCACCTAATTTCTACGTAAGTGTTGTTATTCAGAAAGTAGGTGGCACCATGCCCCCAGTCCTAAGGAGTCTGACAGTTCTAGCTATATATCTAGCTGTCACAAATTGCAGTTGTGGTTGCAGTGATTTGTGGTGCTTCCACAATGCACTTTTTGCAGCATTTTCTAGGTTAGAGAAATTCTCAGAAAAATTAAAGGCATGAATTTTAAGTGGTCTTTAAACCTATGTCTGTGCAAGTGTTTTGGTTGCCAACTCTCTAGGAAAAATGGCTTTTTAGCCCTTCCACTAGAGTAACTGTACAGTGAAAACTCATTAAAGAGTTATGGGCAAAGAATAGTCTTGGGCACTTATCAGGAAAACAAGACAATGTGTTTCTAAATTCCAAGAGACAGGGAAAGGAATTAATTAATTTCTACATCCTAGGTAAAAGGTTCATCTCCTACTAAATAAGAAAGGAAAAATGGCATGAACACCTTTTTAACTTTTCAAAAATCCTTTGCATTTTCAAAGTTTTAAGAGAGTTCTGATAGTCCTGTTGGATAAAACCCTGCAATGGGTTAAAGGAGGGTTTTTGACATCCTAATTGCGTTTTTCCAGGAGGTCCAAATCAGAACCAATCTGTGCTTGAGTAGGTCAGAATCTAAAGTACCAAACAGGCTACAGGAGACAAACTATGACATGGATAATTTCTCTCAGTAGTATGCAGCTATTATGAGGATAAATTTGATAAACAGAGTTCATGTGATGATGATAGTAGCGTCTTAGATGATGGATCAAAATAACATGACATAATACTACTTAAAATGTTTTAAAGTATTAGGGATACATGTTTTGGTTCTTAACATTTTTTTCATTCTTTGCAGGTTACACTAATCTTCTGTTTCGATGACCGTTTATCTCTGACATGGACTGCAATTTTAACACCAGCATCTCTCCTTTTGAAGTTGTTTAGTTTCTTAGCATTCAAAATTAGAGGCTACTTGTAGAGTCAGGGTTTACATCAGCCTAATGGTTGTGTGTCAGCTTCATTTCCAATAACAGTAAATTCTATTTATTTATTTTAGATTCTGCTCCTTTTTAGGGATATAAAAGGGCAGCAGAGAAGAAAGCTCTTTGCTTTGCTTTGTCCAAACAGCTCAAGTCTTCTTTGGGACAATCCTCTGGAAGAAGGAGAGATTCTGCTTTCCATGACAGCATCTGACCTTGCTCATCAGGGAGATGTTTGTGTGGGAGAAGCAGAGTGCGAAGAACAGAGCAGAGGTTTTATGGCAGAAACAGAAACTGGATGACCCCAAAAAGCATGCAAGGAACAGGCAAGCAGCCAAGACTCCCAGAGAACAGAAGAAAAAAAAATAAAAAAAAAAATCTTGGGACAGAGACTTTACTTAACTTTTTAGTCTAAAAGTCCTTGGTGTGCTCACTCTACACAAAATGTTTCTGCCATTTTATCAAAATTCTCTGTTTCACTGGCAGTCTTATCATAGCCAGACATGTTTCTTTTACAACCTCTTTTCATTCTTAAACAACTATTATCTGTTCAGTAAATCATTATGATTTCTAAAAATTTGTAGCTATTCACTTAAGGAAAGGACTTGCCATGTCTTAATCTAGCTAAGACTAGATGAGAAAGTCTCTTCAAACTTGAGATTTACATAGATCACTTGAGTTTTCATACTGGGGAAAACAGTGACACACACATACACCCCAAAGCAAAGCAAAACCAAAACAGAAAAATGAAAAGCTGGATTTTCTTATCAGTGTCATTTCACATAATAAAGTAGCTGTGTAAGGTACACTAGAAAGAAAATTCATTCCCATTAGAAGTTTGAATAAAAATTTATTCTGTTGCTTGAGCCTGAAGACAACCTGAAGACAATATCCCATAGAAAATTGTATCCACAAAGCATTGTCCAGAAAGGATAAGGCCAAGGATGTCACGGTCAGTTCAGTTCTTCAAAGTGCATCAACTTTGTGACTAAATCATTTTTGACTTTAGAAGGAAGAAAATCTAGTGGCTGCTGATAATAAATGGCAGGACCAACATTAAAGGGCAATCACATAGGAAATACTGCAGCCTCATATAAATGGACCATGGACAGGACATACCTTCTGGCAAAGGAATTATGACAGTGTTTCAGCAGAATACAAAAAAGGTACTGTGTTCCCTTGAACAACATTCCGAGTCATTCTCTTAGGACATGTATGTATGCATGTATGAAACCCAAAATCTGACTTGGCCATCTCTCTGGCAGGAGTATTGACCCACTTTGGGCATAGATGAAGCAAATCCAATGAATAAATGTTTATGAACCAATATATGAAGTGTTTATAGGGTTCTCTCCCCACTTTGATCTCTTTTGCTCTTTTTTAAAGGAAAAATAAAATGTGGCAGCACTATTGATATGCAAGTGAGCACTCAGTTTATTCCTGTCTTTAAGATAAGTATAGGAAGATATTAAAAATGAAACATCTTACCAAGGCCGTATCTTTTTAAGTTGTGTTACCTAAAGATGCTTTTTACAGCAGAAGGCCTGTTAGAAGAGTGCAGGAGGTCTCATAAGAAAAAAAAATAATTGCAGTTTCATGCAACTTGTGAAATTATAATGCATCATATGAGTAAATCAAATCACTTTTTCTTTATAATTTCTGAATTCCACAGGGACTAAGAAACACATATTTAGAAGGTGTGCAGAAGGACCTTATTCATTAAACTGCAGAGAAAAGTAGTTGAAGCTTTATTAAAAATTGACTAATAGACATTCCAGATAATTGAACTGACAGCCTGTTTTGACAGCTGCAAGCAAAAATATGCTTGCTCCAAATGGTGTAAATCTTTTAGATTTCTAGAAAGAGAAACGACGTACTGGTTTAACTTTAATCAGTTTATAAAGTTAAAAAAGAAATTCCAACTGTTCACCTGACTAGTTGAACTTATGCTAATTGGAGGTATCACCAATCATTTCAATGGTAGGTTTTGAATTTAAAGAATTGCTAAGTTCTCATACAATGAAAAGGGTGGAAGGTGAGTACTCATACATTATTATTATGATCATAATAATTATTATTATTAATAATTATTAATTAATAATAATTTATTGCTATAATATACTATACTTCTATATATAATTATAATAAATATAATACACATCACGTAATATAATAAAATATAATATTTATATGTATATATATATTTATAATATATAAAATTTAAATAAAATATAAATTATATAATGAACACAATACAATAAAATTCAAGAAGAAGAAGAAGAAGAAGAAGAAGAAGAAGAAGAAGAAGAAGAAGAAGAAGAAGAAGAAGAAGAAGAAGAAGAAGAAGACAGAATAATAATTTTGGCTAGCAGAAAACATAAATTAAGATGAAAACATGATTTCCAGAAAGGTGCTGAAGCCTAACTTTGAATAAAGTTAATGGATGATACAGGTGTCTATCTGTTTTGAAAATCAGGCCTCAACTAACTAACAAGCATGATAAACAATCCGCTCACATGAATCGATAGCCTATCATCTTGTCAGAATAGGAAAAAAAAAAGGAAAAAAATTTAAGAGGCGTTACCAGATTTTACAAATACGAGAACTGAAACTAGCAGAAAGAAAGAAAGAGAATAAAATTGTAAAAGCTAGGCAAGATGAAATTAAAATTGAACTTTGTAAATGTGGGTTCATTAAGAAGGAAAAATTAAACTGGCAGCAAGTGTTAAAAAAGAAAGAAAATCTTTAAAATTACTGTCAAAATATTCAAAAGGTAATGTGATTAACTTAAAAGAGCTAGCAGAAGGTTAAATATTTTAAGAATATCATCCAGGTACTGACGTACTACATAATTAGAATTGACATGTGTGCAGAACTTGCCAATAAATCTTTGAGAACACAAACACATTGCTCTGTATTTGACCTTTAGATGTTCTTTTAATCTATGTTTCCAAGTATACATTTAATGTCTTGAGTTAGAAAAGATCCATCCTCTTCATAAGACTTACAAAAAAAAAAAAAAAAAAAAAGAGCAAATAGGATGAATTCACCATAGGTATGTCTTTTCAACTATAGACACATAGGAATAGCATAGCACCTGCCAAGACAAGGGAAAAAAAGAAAAAAGAATAGACAACACACTGAAAATAGTTAGCCTCATATTTAATTATAGCATCTCTAATACAGAGGGGTGAGCCATTCATTTTTTCTATTTTTTTTTTTAAGTAAGAAAAACAGAAGTTTTATTTTCCAAATAGTACCATGCTGAACTTAACTGATATTTGACTGATGTATTAAACTTATATATAATAAGTGAACAAGAAGACTACATGTTGTTTTGAAGAGTTTATTTTATTTGACTGTAGAATTGTTTTAGCCCTTCCATATGAGGAGTGTTGCTGAAAATATGTATTTCACAGTTATCAGCTTTAAACCAAGCTTTATTCCAAGAGGGAAGAACAATTGAACCACTGACTATTACTAGAATTGGTTTGCAAATGGAATTTTATTGCATATTTTTAGATTTCTCATGACTATATGTGGCATAGTTTTGTATAAAATACATTTGTTTAAAATGCAACAGAGCTCAGAATTGCCAGGAACAATTTAAACCCCATAAATGTTTCCTCTAAATTGAATCAGAGAAGGCTGAGAAGCCTCTAAACACTGTACGGGGATTCAATGTTTAGATTTTAAGTGAAACAATTTTAAAAATTGGAGCCTTGCCATCATTTATAACATTGTCAGTCAGTGCTTCAGTAGAATAGGCTGATTTTCATCTTCTCTTTCTAGCTCATCTTTAGTGGGGGCTTTCACTGTTAAACATAGTAAATGAGGGGAAAATACAGGAGTGGGGGGAAGGGAGAACAAAGACTTAAATGAAACCTTATTATAGAAAAATATATTCAGTAATTTCATTTTATATTATAATAGGGATATTTTTGCTTGTACTCAAGCTTAAAGACCATTTTTATGAAACACAGGGAAACATCTCAGACATTTTCTTGTTTCATTATATCCAAATATATTAATTTATTGGTCTCAATGAAGATTTATGCTACCTATATTGCACAAGGTAAGTGTAAATAACAGCTATAAATTGCTAAGCAGTTTATGTTGCTTGTGAATGGACCCATTGTTCTCAAAACAGCCTGATTTTTAGAGAATTCAGCTAACTTAACACCTATGAGGTGCCATACAGGAAAAATGCTATAAAAATCTAATAACAATAAATATGCATTGGTATTATGTTATATTAGTTTGGGTGAAAGTGCATTCATTTAGAATTTATTAATATATATACAGTTAAAAGCAATTTAAATTAAAAATGGTGTGGGCCCATGTGTGTCCAGCTCACCACATATAAACTTATCAGCCCTCGATTTGATTTGACACTTAGTTATTAATTCTTGGAAATACAGGCTATCTGGAAGTGTCTGAACTGAAAAGAGTGAGATTATGGCAAACTTCCACTACTTTCTGCATTGAAATTCTCATGAGTGGAGACTTTTGTCTAACAACAGGGCAGTCTTTCTCTAATTTTCAAAAAATTAACGCTTTAAGGCATGACCTAGATCTAACAGCCTTGAGAACATACCAGATCTTAGAGGAAATATTCTGCGTGGCCAATATCAGTATTCAAAGTAAAAGCTTAGATTTCAAAACCTTTTCTTCATGCCAAAATTCTAATGAGAATCTGAGTATAGTGGCAGGGCTCAAAGCAATTCCTCAGTCCTCCACAGCTGTACTATACTGGAAGCTAGAGATAATTGCTACATGATATTAAAAAATAGAAAAGATTAACTGGTACAAACAAGTTGTACTATAGCTAGTATCTGTAAGTCTAGCAAAGAAGAAAACATGATAAAGGAACATCAACCCTTAGGGAGGTTGTGGAGTCTCTTCTCTGGAGATACTTAAGGCCCATCTGGACGCCTACCTGGGTAGCCTGCTGTAAGGAACCTGCTTTGGCAGGGTGGTTGGACCTGATCTTTTGAGGTCCCTTCCAACCCCTTCAATTCTATGATTCTGTGATTAACCCTCACTGCATCAACCTATGAGTGTCAAAGTGATGTAGATAACAGCCACAAATTACCTATCTGACACAATATGAACACACCATAGCCAGTGCCAGACCTAGTTCATTCACAGTTTTCACACTGCTACCATTCTCTGTAGCATATAATACAGCCATACTCTACCACTACTTTACTGCTTACTTGAAAGTCCTTGGCCATATAAAAAAATAATTTCTGAGCATTTTTCATGTATGATAAATAAATGTCTTCATTTATTTGAATATAAAGTGTGCTAATAAGAAAAAAAAGTGCTACTGGTTTTATGTTAGGGCCATCCTGAGGCTACTATAGTTTGTTCTCTAAGGCCAAAAGTATAAAATGATTTTATGGTATCAGATCATGCCTTGAATTATAACCATTGCCTATAATAAAACAAAATTATCACTCATCTTCAAGTTAAACTATTCCTTAAGCTTGAATGAGAGTGGGAGGCATGTAGGGGAGAAGACACAAAAGACAGCATCAATAAGAGGTGTGAATAGGATATTTCTTACAGTAACAGAAAAGAGTTTGAAGGAAACTTCCTCAGTTCATTAGGGTTCATTTACCGTGGCTTTTGTTGTTGTTTTCTATATTTATACAGGCCAAAATATAGCCTGTTGATTCAGGTACTCAGGATTTCTTCAAAGACATGTGCTCATAATGCTTTCTTGCATGCCTAGTTTGAGAATTCTCTTTCAAGTACCTTTTCAAGAGAGAATTACCTCATTTTCTCATTTTCACTTAATGCATGCAGTAGATAGTCCACCTTTTGTTAAATACTTTACTGTCTTGTTTTATACCTCTCCAAATAGCAACTGTGTGTTTCTAAGTCAAATTTTTGAGAGAATTAAATTGGGCAGGTGATTAAAATAAACCAATATAGTACACAATATGTAAGCACTAAATAATCAGCGTCATTAATCTTTTCCTGAGCCACAAGTCCTCATAAACTGTAGGTATACTGCAGAGTGGCAATGACATAACAGTGAGTGCCTTCAGCCATCCTTTCCAGAATCACCACTGTTAGGTTGTAAACATCATTGATCATCTAATGGTTTTTTATGTTCTTATTAAATGTGGAATTGGTAAGGGTCCATCTTTACTTTGTACAAGGAAAAGAACTGAGCTAGGCTGGCCTCTGGGAACACTTTCCTTATCAAGCTAATTTTGGCTGTTTTCAGCTAGTCACAGAAATAATTGTAGGCACTGGAAAGCCGGAGATATGTGAAACACAACAGATAAAAGAATAGCGCATCATAAGTATTTTTTGTTTTCATTTTTTTTTCTTTATATGTTTTTAATGATTATTATGCATGCCTGTACTTTGGGCTATAAGAATAAAACTGAAACATTTCAGTGTTTTCTTTGTCTTCCTTAGAGGCTTTGCCTTTTGCCTAAATAGTGTCTTCCTAGGCAGTTTCAGGAAAAAGAAAAGAGAAAGAAAGGGAAAACAACAACAAAACAAACAAACAAACAAAAACATGATGAGACTATTTGCTCATATTTGCCCTACAAATCTGGAATTGTGCTCCTTGGAGTTTCCTCTAGGATGGAAAGGAACTATTCAGTATTTTCCCTCTCTTTTCTTTGGTTTGAATGTGTGTATCATATTCTATCAGTCATGATCCAGAAAATGGTTCTGAAATCTTTCAATTAAATAGTGCATGCTGATAAATAAGATAGATGTCCTAAACTTTAGCACTTTTTGTATGTTTCTCCTTTGCTGAAAATACCATAAAACTGTGATGTATTTTAACTGTAATACATCATCTATTTTTAAACAGGAGTACATGATTGTATACATTTGTTCCTTTCTATAAAAAACGCATGCATATATATATAACTATATATATACATATATACATATAACTACATATATAATATATATATATATATATATATAATATATATATATAACTAGTTTTCCACATACTTTCTGTTCAGAAATAACTGGAGTTGGTGTCTGGATGCTAGAGGTATACAATAAAATAACGCAGTAGAAGCTTGTGAGATTTGATTCACTGAGAGTTCTGCTGGCTGCTTTCAGAGACAAAGTTAGTGGTAAATCTATGGATAATACAAGTACCACTGCAGTGAAATCTGAAGACTAGAAAGGCGAAGCAGAAAATGGCAAGGGAGAAAGCAATATTGAACCTTGGCCACAGCAACTGTCTGACATTATCCCTTTCAGCAAGGCTCTTTGCATCTCTGTTACTCTGTAAATAGAACTCTATTCCGGGAAAACACGACATGAAAGTGACATGAATTTTCTATTACCTTAAATAATCCAGGAGTTTTACTCAAAGTCGTCACTATTTGACTAATGAAAGAGTTTGACTCAAGGACTATAGGACTTCATAACACACAACTTCTATTTCTACTTCATGAACATTCAGGTCAACATATAGACTACAGGAAAGGTCAGCTTGCGTTCTGGTCCTTGCTCTTCTGTGAAGCGATTAACCATTTCTTTCCCATTCCTCAGTTTTCTCACCTGCAGAGCGGGAAACCTATGCTAGATGAAACATGCTAGATAAAGTACTATAAAATAACCAGGACTGTCTACTCTTACACAAACCATCACCAGAAATTTTAAACAGGTTCATTGTATTTTCAAAATGTGTACTGTGAAAATATACTTTCAAAAAATGTAAAGTAAATTTATGATTAGACTTATAACCAGTGCAAACTCAAATTTTAACACACTAATTGGGATTTTTATTAATTTATTTTATTTATTTTTATGGTAGCAGAAGAGAGGTATTTGAGGAGTATTTACTATTTTTGTATCCACAGAAGTTCAGGTGGACTTTGAAGAATTTTTAGATGAATACAGAATCATGCTGCTATGTTTTTATTGTTTCAGTGGATTTTTTTTCCTGTTCTAGACTCTCATATGTAACAACAGGGGCACTGAGGAGCATGTTTCAGTGAAGTATTATCTCCTTAGGAGGTGCAATGAAGGAATTGCTGAGCTGAGAAATATTCAACAAGTTGCATTTCATACCTACCTACCAGTCTTGAGATGATTATTAAGGAGAGGCAAAAGGGATAAATTGTATCTTGTATACAGACATAGCTTCCAGGACAGAAACACCCCTTGGAAAAACAAATCTGAAAAGCACCTATTTGTGTGCATTTGTGTTTTAGCTGTTTTGGGAACCATGACAGTGGTGGAAGTGGACAGATACACATCATCTAAAGGAAAGGACATCTGTGGATTCCCATGAGATAGTAAGAAATCTAATAGCAGAGATTTTGATTTGCTCCGATCTCTTCTGTATACAGAATCCTAAATTTAATGAAATAGTCCCTTCCTTTGCACTCACATACTGTGTCACAGACTGTTGTGTTGATGTTGTGTTAGATTATATGTGCTGATATACTCCTTAATCTCATGGAATCATAGGAAAGAATTGCCTCTGACTTATTTATGAGAAGTTCATATCATAAAGCTTAAATAAATAAGATCATGATCGGAAACTAATGCAGTCATTTAAGACTTAAGCAGTTTTGAACTTTTTTTTTCATTGAGTCACAGTTACTCTAATGTCTCTAAATGATGCTGAGGAAAATGTTCTCACTGCCATCTCCATCTAAATTTGGATTATTCAATAAATTTGGAGGAAACTTTTTTTTTTTTTTTTTTTTTTTTTTTTTTTTGGGGGGGGGGAGATTGTTTGTTCGTTCTTTAACTGTTGTCTTTCCCTGAACATAATAATGGTTTATTCTTTCTTTCAGTGTAGATTGACTGATTTTTGATTGCTGATTGGTTATAGATTGTCTGATGATTGAATAGATTAGACAGTTGTGGGCTCTTTGTTGATTAAGATAATATTTGTTCACAGAATGTAAGAAACCATGTTACAAACTAGAGACATTACTGCCTCTTCCTCTGTGCTTTTAATCAGTGAACAAAGGGACTTTATAACCTATGTCACTTCACAGAGAAATATGCATTAGTTTTCAAACAAGATGCTGAGTGGACAGTTGTCATATCATTTTGGGGTAATGTTTGTAAATGTTGTAAACCTGCAAGAATTTTTGTGTTTGCCCAGAGATTACTTACAAGCTTAGAACAAGGTTGAGTTTAGAGTTCTGAAAGGTTTCAAACGAACATCTTGAGTGAATTAAACGAGTCAAGGAAACATATATTTTCAAAAGGGTTGTTTCTACTTGTTGCCCTTCTGTCTCCTTGTCTTCCTTTTTAAGGTGGACCTTTTCATTTTGCACCTCCTTCTTTTTTTTTTTTTTTTTTTTTTTTTTTTTTTTTTTTTTTTTTTTGGGGGGGGGGGTTGTTTTTGTTTTGTTTCATTTTTTCATAATTCCTAGATGAAATCAAGACATTTTCTCTCTCCTAGACTGTGGTTCCAGGCAGTGGAACCACCAGTTCTTCAGATGTTAAGGCTTGACAGAGTTTGTTGAAGCTTATGACTATCCAAGTTCAGTGACCACCATAATCATCTAATAAATCATTATTTAATTCTTTTAGTGAGAAAATCTGTTGTATTATGGAGATTTATATGGATTTATTTTTCATTCTTTATATCCTTTGTGAATGAATAATCATATTATTCATTCACTTATTATGAGAAAAACAAAACCATAACCTTCTTTATAGTTTAGGGCTAGTCTATGGAATTAATGTATACTTTCATTCAAATGGCAGAAATAAAAATAGATGAATATAAGATGTGTAGTTAGATCTAGCTCTTCACATTTGGTGTAATTTGGTGTTTTTCCATAGGCTTTCCATAGGCATATCACCATTTCATAGGTGATAATTAGGATAATGGATAGTGCCCTGGCTACAATCTATGAATCAGTGAGTCAAGAGTGCTTGTCTACATGTATGTTAATGCATATCACAATCCTGAGGCAAAGCACACGAGGTGGGGGGGGGTGGGGGGGGGGAAGACATTCTCAGGGAGAGTTGTCTAAAAACCACATTTCTAACTAAGGCATCTAATATCCTTTGAAAACTATAAGTCTGTGTTAGCAACCCTGACTTGAAGGGAATTCCAATTAGGGTGTCCTTACTAAAGATGTCTCTGTTATAGATAACTTTGGAGACCACCTATATCTCCAGTTAGTAGCTCTGGAGGTGCATGAAATTCTTTCTTTAAATTAATATGTACATATTCTTGGGGGTTCTTTTGATCCGTCTGTGCTCGTACTGCTTTGCTTTGTTTCTTCCAATAACATTTCTTGTTATGTCAGTCTGCGATAATGATGACCATTGAGCTAATTTTCAGAGGATCATATTAATGCTAACCTTTGGCTCACCCATCTGTTCCTCAGTTTATTGCTTTAAATGTCTCCTCTTTGGCTCATTGTTAAACTGGAAAAGAAGCAAAATTCCTCCAAGCCCTGCACAGCTTTACTGGGGCATTTATGACTGCAGAAGGCTGCTAGCATGGCATTCTGAATCATTTGCTCTTATCATTGAGGTTTTCTGAACACATTCAGCCTCTTGCTGGATATTGATTGCAAAGAAAACATCTGTGGATGATAGTAAACTTTCCTCGCAAAATAACAAATGAACACATCTCAGCTCCCATCTTCTGACCAGGGAGTTGGTCTCTTCTCTCCAGGGTATGCGTAGCTCCAAGCTTTACAAACTAAGCACAAATACAAGAAACTAAGAATATGACATAGGATAGTTCTGAAACCCTCTTCTTTTGTGTAATGACACAATAAATAGTTTAGCACATCTACAGGTAAATTTATGCTACAAGTACACACAGACATGTCAAATATGACAATATTTTCAATGCAGCCATTCATAATTCCATGTATACTTATTGGTAAAGCCTTTAGTAGTGTCTGGGTTGTATAAACAAAGTTACTAAATCTAGTGTATACTAGGAATTTAATACTCACTGTATTAGCACTTCCCTCCTTCCCAGTAAGAGTAATTAATTTTTAGTTCTGTTTTATTTCTTATTTTGTCTGACATTACTTTAATAGACAGTATTCCTTCTTATCTTTCTCCCTCCAAAAATAACTATACAAATGCAATTTAAAATAAAAAACAAACTTCAGAATATGGGAACATAATAACACCATGCCAGATTTGTTGCTGCTGGGAAATTTTGTCCTCCAGATTGCCTTGCTTTCAGTGCACCATCATAAAATATATTTTTATGTAATTTAAAACATATGTTTTAAAGTGTGTTCTGCAGCAACTGAAGAAAAATGTGAACAACCAACCCATTAAAATTGCTGTACATTTTGCATACCTTAAATGCAGATATTAAGAATTATTTTACATTGCAATAATCTTATTCTTATAAATTAAGTTCAGGTGTCAGGCTAAAACACTGGGTCTGGATGACAGCTAAATGAAGGATCTTTACTCTCCATTCTCCAGTACAACAAGCTACAGTGAGAAAGAAGGAAGGGGGAAGGGAGTTAACAAAATTGTCAAGTAGATGAATACAGCTTCTTAATATCAGCAGTAATGGAGAAACTGTTTGCCATCATGCAAATCTGTGCTTAGTGAGCAAAAAACATTCTCCAAGGTTTTCCATCAATGTCAGTTACATACTTACATGGATTTTTTTTTAAAGTAGCCTACTGCAATGCAAAAGTATCAAACATTTTTTTTTTTTTTAGCAGAGTATTTTAGTGATTAAATTAGACATATATATCTATGTGTAGATATATATACTACACATATATACGTCTTACTAGAATATATTGTGTTTAATGTAAAAGGGAAATTATTTGGTGCATATTTTGGTATGCCATAATCAATGCCATGGAGAAATAGAAAGTAAAACCATACTTCACTATAAAGAACAGATGTACTATAGCTGACTATTTGCAAGTATAATAGGAGGCTATGAAGTTGGGACTTGAAAAATGGTTATCTTACTTACAGGAAACACATTAAAACTGGGAGACAGCTGGAAACCATGGTAGATGAGACACTGGAAAATTTCAGGATTCTCCTGCTGAAATCAGATATATCAGTGTTAGATCCAAATGGATTTACTTGCATTTCATCTACATAGCTACCTGCATATGCGCATGTTATACATCACTTTGAATTAAGTCTTTATTACCAGCACATTTGAGAGACATTTGGGTTTTGTTTGTTTGTTTGTTTTTCTGGTCTAAGGGCATTAACTAGTTCAAAATTTGATCCCCCTTGAAGAGTACATGTATATTCTGACAAACTTGAGCAGCTAACAACGTGTCTACGTATAAGTGGAATAAATGCAAAAATCCTTCAGACTACAGTGGTTCTATTTGTACATATATATCGACGGGCTTCTGGAACTGATGGTTTCAAGACTGATAGGTATTGATAGGTTTCCAGAAAGACTTCCATGACTGATGTCATTTCAGTGTGGATGGTTCAGATCATATAATTTTTATATATAACCTCTTTTGAAAGTTGTTTTAATCCTTCCTGTTCCTGGAAAAAAAAAAAAAAAGCTTTTTTTTTTTTTTTTTTCTTTTTTCACTTATTACCCCCAAATCACTGAGTAATATGAAGCAGAATCAAAGCATTCACCTACAGTGCTGATAATAATTTTTGCAATTTAAATACAAGGGACATAATTGAACTCTTAGAAATTAAAGTCAGATAAATAGAATATATCTATCATCATTGTAGTTAATCAATTAAAATGAACAGGCAGAGTCTTGTCCTTACTGAAGACATCCCACAGAGTATTTCCAAATTCCCAATGTATTTTTGCAGTATATCTGTGCAAAATCCCTTTGTAGAATTTCCTCCTTCAAAACAGAGAACAAAAACAGGTCTTTTGAACAGTGTGTTGTCTGATTTTGCCCTTATTCATTGGATCTGCTTTATGCATTGCCCGTTGTTTTTTTACTAATAATATATGTTGACTTCTTGATCATATATCTTGAATCTTGATCATATATCTTGAATCTTGATCATATATAACCTCTGGAACTGCAGATTGATGCTAAAAGTGAAATGAATCAGGATTTTATTAAATTTATTTTTTCAATGAGAGAGTCATGAATTACATGAGTTACCTACCTTTTTTTAGCATGGATTTATTTTTCAGTGAGAATGTATCCAGGGCACACCCTTCGTTTTTTTGCTCCCTGGGAGACAGAGATTTCAGCTTTGGACACAAAGGCTGGAGAAATTGCATTGCTGTGAATGTCAAATCATAGTTCAGATTAGTGTCCACTGAGATTACAAATTGGTCCCCCAAAAGAATCAGGTAGTGCAAGGAAAGTTCCAAAGAAGGTTTGATGATATTAGAAGATATTGTCATTCCAGTGTTCTGGCCAAAAGAACAAAAAGAGGAGTAATTTTTGAGACCAAATATAATGGATAACTTACTTTGTTCTACTTCACCCTAACTTCCTTGGTTTTTATCCTTTCTCTGCCTCACACATCTCAAAATTGAGGTCCTGAAGTCACTTCAGCTCTACTTCCTCATGCTGAAGATTGTGTGTGTGCTACCTTTTTCTCCTACTATTACTATATATTTATTTTTCTCGTAAACAGTAGGATCATCTAGAAGGTACATTTTAATCTTAGTAACAAGAAATGGCCATGCTCTATAGCCCCAGTGAATATGATAACTTGATGCATTTTACTCTGTTGAACTACAGAGACAGTTTAAACGAAGAAAATGAAGAAGCCTTTGTCAAGAATTTTGTTTGCCCTACATTTCAGTCTTCTTCTATGTTTCTAATTCCCATGAAAGCTACAGGAGTTTTCCTTATGAGTTTTTTGTTTTTGGTTTTGGTTTTGGTTTTGGTTTTGGTTTTTTTTGAGGGGAGGGGAGGAATTGGGATAAGGGTTCTACATTTATACATGAAAAGATAAACAGAGAAAGGCTATCAGTGCAAATGAATAACTCTGCTTTACTTGACTAGTTGCTTAGGAATAATTAACAGTTTCATTGTTTGCTTTCTTACTTTGTGGAGTTTTGTGGCAAAGAACTCAAACCTGACAAAGTGCTCTATTAACACTAATGAAGTCTTGGAAGATGCCGTGAGCCAGGTAATTATTATTAGACTAATTCTACAAGTAGGTAAACTGCATCACAGGAATTAAATTACTTCTGTATCAAAGACAGAGCTTAAAAGAAATGTATTCCATGTAGTTTTGCTTTTAAAAATCCCTCACCCAATCTATACACTGTTATTTTCAAAGAACTGGAATGATTAATATTAATATCAATATTTATAAAAAGGAAGAGAAGTCCTTGACCTAAAAGGAAGGAGTTACACACTGATGTGGTTGCAGGCAGTAGAAGAGACATGGGACTGAAACAAGCAGGTGTTAATAACAATGGATGAGGAGCAGAAAGAAAAATTAACCCTCTGATTCCCTCTCATAAGTCTCATTTCCCATCCTTTGTAAAGGGATGGAATGATGCAGAGGTCTGGTCACTCCTCAGAAGAATAACATTTATTTCAGCAGAGTATTTTCTCATTACATACCTCCTCCAGAATGGCTGAGAAATTTCTGTCAAGTAACACCCAGAGACAATATGAGATTTGGCTGCTAGTATTTGTTATTTGTCTTGATAATAGTACTAAAAGAATAGAATAGGAAGTAGTAGTAATTAATTTAAGTATGGAAATGTTACAGGAATAGTAAGAAAAGTAGAGGAATAGCATAGGAATAATCAAGACTGTTGCAGTGGACATCCTTCCCTAGCACTACAGAGGTTGAATCTTAACAACTGTCCTTATGGCATATACACAAATGCAGTCTGAGCTACCAGTCTTCTGAAATATTTTTGGACAATGTACGGGGGACTGGATGGAAACAATGGTATGCACTGAATTTTGCAAGGGAATATGGCAAGTGAAAATACAAGAAGTGTATATGATACTATTTATCCTCTCTGATTATGGTCCACATTGAACAATGATTTACTTCCTAAAATAAAAAGAAGCTGAAGCCAAGCATCTGAGGTGTATAGTAATTCAAATTCAAATCCATTCCTTTTACGTGAAGGCCACAATATACCTGACAGCTTGGGAAACTAACCAGGGAATTTCAAAAGCTAAATGCCTAAGTCTCAGCAATTTGATCCCAAGCTTTTCAGCTGAGACTATGACAAGCCAATGGCCTCTAGGTGCTCTAGACCTCTCGCAGGAGAACCTGTGAGGCATACTAATGAGGGAGTTAGTCCTGCATCATGTAGCTCTTCGCTATTTTTTTTTTTTTACCTAGATACAGCTATGTATTTGTGATCCATCAAGACAGCTTTGATCCTCTGAAACAGCAACTAACAAAAAACAAGGCTAAGAAGGGATGTACATATAAAGAATTAAGGATTTTAGGGGTTTGTCTATGATGGACAAACACAGAGACTCTCTAACTGGTATCACTGGGTATAATACTTTATTGTTATTATTATCATCATCATCATCATCATCATCATCATCATCATCAATCATCATTATTATTATTATTTATTTTTTATTACTTTTCCAATACCCTGTATTTTTTTATTATTATTTTTTTTACACAGATAAACACACAGATACTCCAAATAATGATTATAAGGAGCAAAGGAACAAACAGACAAAGACTTGGCAATTTGAAAGGGAAAGCTCATTGATGAAATACCAATGGAAGAGAAAGAATCCAGTCAAGCTTTGCTGTAGCAGACTTTATTATAAATAACCTTGTGAAGGTTTACTCTAACCTTTGTGTACAGCACTTCAGTACGGTAGCAGTGAACACTACAGAAAACAAATCAATACAGATATGTGGATATATTCAAGGAGACTGCTCTTGTGACTGCTTATTTTCAAGCTGAGCAGAGAATTTATGCTAGCATTTGATTGTCAATATTTGACTCTAACTTTTCATTCCCACTGCTTAAACAAAAAACAACACAGGCAATTCAAAGTAGAGAGAGGATCCATTTATGATGAATAAACCTGAAACTATGAAATAATGGGAAAATAAAATATTTCAGGATTTGTGAAATTCAGCTACTTCACAGTTATAGCAAAAGGCTCATACCCTTGACTTTAAATGCTGTGATACACGATTATGTATTTAAAACAATAAGTGGACACCAGTCTCAGAAAAGACATTAATGGGAGTGAAAACATGCAGTGAAACAATATTCCAATTAAAAATGCCATCTTATTTATACGGGAATGCTTGGCCAATTTCACATTAAAATGCCAATGAAAATGTTAAAAAAAAATAACATTCTGGTTTTTTGTTTGCTTGTTTGGTTTGTTTTGTTTGTTTGTTTGTTTTTTACACTAATACTTCAAGCATATATTTATTTTTTTTAATTATTTCATATTCATAAGTTTATGTATTTTTATTGTAATGGCATATTTTAAGATAGGCTTATTTCTCTTTATGTATTTGCCATGATTTTTGTAGTTTACTGGTGTTGACTGTTTTCAAATAAATTTCATTTTGTCAGATTTAGGGAGTAAATCTATTTAAAATTCAAGATATTGACACCTTTAATAGCAACATACCTATTAATGAAAACACAAGGATTCAACAAGAGAAAATTTACTGTTCTTGCTAATTCTAAAATGTCTTTTTCCAAAATGTTTACTTTGTGTTAAATTTAGGGATAGTGCCTTGGATCTCTAGTGCTTAGTTTTCTGTGTGATTTTTTTCACCAGTTTTCTGTTCTAAAATGAGTTTTATTCAAAGAATGAAAATATATCACGCTGATAAAACTTCCACAAAACATGAGATATTTATAACATTTTTACAGAATATAACTGAAATTATCCTAATGCTCTTTCTTTGCAGTAAACTTTCCCAAACTGGATCAGTATCCAAAAGTACTTAAAGTAGTTTTTACTATAGTACTTATGGACTGTCAGGGAGACAAAAAAAATAAAAAAAAAAAAGAAAAGACTTGGCATTTCAGTGTGAAGAGCTGCCCTGAACATCTGGACTAAACCACCCTGATATTTCAGAAAATGCTACATATGGTTCTATGCTTCTTTTTATTTAATGTACACCATTGCCTTTCTTTTCCTCTCTGTTCTCTCAGACACATTTTAGCTTTATTTCTAAGACTATGCTTGAAGTGGCTCAACTCCTATAGGCTCTTTCCAGCATCTCTGCTCCCTACTGTTACTTCACTCCTAAACAGCTTCATTACTGATGAAGTTTGGCAGCTTATGTCTCTGTCTTGCCTCATGCTCATATCCTTCACTTGATCTTGTCATATTCTCCAGTCCCTAGAAATGATTAGTAGTGATTCTGTGGCTCATCCCTGGTTTTCTCCTTACACATTTTACCCCTCACCTGTCTCCCTTGGAAAACTTCCAGCAGATTTCTCCTAGGTTCCTTGTTTTGTTTCACACAGGTTATAGGGTTGTTTATTACTGCTGTTCTTAGAAGATCTTCACTCATCACTATTCTGATACAAATCCCTTCCTCCCTTTCAGGAATAGTTTTTGTTTTTACTGAATGCCTTTCAGAAGAACCTCTTCACTGTTGTCAACAGACAGTTTATGAAATTATTATTCAAAAATAGAAAAAAGAACTAGCCAACTTAATGAATATGTTTACTGTGATGCCAAAGTATTGTTGGATAAAACATCAAAGATATAAAGGTTTCTTTCACAATTGCTACAGAAATATGGATTCCTTTATATTTCCCTGTGGTAATGAAGAAGCATTTCATTCATTACAAATACTTTCAAGATATGTATTTTATTCTGGTTTTACCTGGCATACCAAATTCTACATATGTACAGATCTATAAGAAGTTCTAACACTTATCAACTTATTGGGTCATTCCATGCAACATTTTCATCCTGTTGTTAGACAGGAAGACTGAAATTTTTGTTAGCCTGGGCATTTTGCAGACAAACTTTGGATAATTATATATCTTATTTATGTATGTATGTATTTATTTATTTCCCATGGAACAATTCTAAATAAAGTGGGATTTTTGTGAATCGATGTCTTGAGAAAAAAAATATAGTATAGAGTACACATGTATACTTAAATATATTTCTAAGTTGAAGAAAACTTGAAACTTTTACTTATTATATGTTTATCCCACTAAAAGCAATATTGTGATAAAAATGGGATGAAATCCTATTTTTTGTCATACTCCAGGGATGATGGAAGTACAATAGGTTTTATAACTTAGACGCCTATGTCAGGAATAGTTGGTTTCCAAAATTTATTTAGGAAAATTAGATACCTAACTCTTTTGAAGTTGCTTCAAAAGTCTTTTGAGATCTAGTTTTCTTAAATAAATAAAACTTACCTTAAAGTTACAATCCCAGTCTCCTTAAGTTCCAGCAAAAATATCCCCATTGACTTCTGCTTAAGTTTCCATTCTCTGAAATGATGATCATATGAAGAGTTGAGTAAAAAAATTAAATTTCTTTTCTTTTGGCACATGTTGAGTTATTCTTTAGAAAGATACTGAACTAATGTCCTTGCTGTTGTAAAATATTAAACAAAAATATATAATGTTATTTGACATGTGAGAGTGCACACTTAAATGAAAGCAGAGCTCACATATTGTTTTTACATAGTATCTGCCAGTCAAGTTGAGACTTTATGAAAAACAGCAAAGTGATTTTCAATCATGTATGGTATATTGTGTAGGTCAAATTCTTTTATGTAAATCTCTTTCACTTGGGTGTTTAAATTTCAATAAAAATGTAATGATAAAAAGTGTGGCTTTTATATCTCCTTCTTTCTCTAATCCATTCTGAGTTTTGGAGAACAAGTGTTTTATTGAGCATGACACCTAAAAGGGGCATTGTTTTAAAAAGGTGTTAAAACAAGAGTCACATATGTTTTGGATAATGGAAGTATTACAGAAGGCTTCCCCACACAACCTTTCTTTCCTGTAAGCTGAGGCTCATGGATCTGTTTATGTAGGCTAGCTTGAATCTATCTGAATTCTTCAGATCAACAGATGAGAGTGTTACATCTGATTACTAACAACAGCATGGTCCATTTCAACATTTCCCATTGTTCATTTGCCTTTCATTTCTGTGTTTGTACAGGAGATTCCTTGTGCTAGGCATGTGCTGAAGTTTCTTAGTGCTAAAATTGTGCCTAAAGTTAAGCAGTAACCTGTATCTCTCAGAGACATTCAAAAATAAAAAATAAATAATAATTAAAAAAAAATGCCCAGTTTCAGTGCTTGACTAATAAAAGGTGCTTTTGTGAGTCAGGACTCAATTTGCATGTCAAGATTTCACTTTGTAGTGAACATCTGAAGAAAATGAATAATAAACTGACCCCTCTTCAATATGCAAATGAATGTATGGCCTCTGAAACAGCCTTTTTGCCTACCTCATTATTTGCTTTTGAAGTGAAGAAGAAAGATGACGTGCACCTCTGAGAACTAGGGTATTTCTTAGCAGGGAGGTTTGCTTTCATATGTGATGTGGGTTAGACCTCAACATTGGATAATATGGCATATACTATGCTATTGTACAAGTTGTGAATAATAAATATTAGAGAAAACCACACAGGGAATACAATATACTTTGGGCCAAATTCTGATTTCAGGAACATAACTGCAGCTCAGAGGAGAATTTAAACACCAAACTTATGAAATGCATTTAGCTATATCTTCAGATGAATCACTATCATTCCTCACGAGTATGAGAGGATAAGTTGGTTTGCACCAGCTGAGAATAAAAATTGTGTTTGTTGTTGTTGTTGTTCCGGGATTTTTTTTTTTTCCAGGATTTTTTTCAACCTGTTTGTACTTATACTGGCAACACAGAACTAAAGAAGGGATGGAGGGAATACAGCTTAGCAAGAATCAATGGTTCTGATCCTTAAATTACTTGGAGATTTATTTATTTTCCTGTTCTTAACAAAAAATTAAGAGTAGGAAAAAAGGAGCAAAAATATGAAAACAAACTGAATCTAAAGAAAATTCTTTAGTGAGATTTACTCAACAGTTTAAAAACAAACAAACAAACAAACTGTCTTTGGATTTCATCATAAAAACAAACAAACAAACAAACAAAACCACAACTGTGATAATGAGATGAAACCAACAACAAAAAAGAGTTCTAAACAGCAATATTTCATTCAGTCTTTTTCCAAACAATTTCAGGCAGCACAATGAAATCCACTTTTACCTCCCTGAATTGTTTTAACTTTGACAAATGAAACTTGTTAATTATTTTATTTTATTTTATTTTATTTTATTTTATTTTATTTTATTTTATTTTATTTTATTTTATTTTATTTTATTTTATTTTATGATTCCCAGTCACTGGCAGTAGGATTGACTAGTCATTTAGAATGAGGAAGGGGAAGAAATAATTTTCAGTCAATTAATGTTCCAAAAACTGTATTGAAACCTGGTCAGATTAAAAAGAATAAGCTGAGAAAGAATAAGCTATAACTTTTTTCTTCCTAACCATCCTCGCTCTTAGAGACAAATTATTTCAGCTTGTTCTTTAAGTTGCTCTTCCATATGTGATACTGTTTATATTTATGGCACAAAATATAGCACCAGTGTATGGTATACACTGGTGTTGTCAGTGATATCACTATATTGGATAACATTGGTGACATTAATCTTTTTGAAACTCTTTCAAGAGGTTTATGAGAGTTCACTGCCTTAGTCAATAAAAAGGATTCAATGACATTTTGAATTTTGAAATATAAAGAAATCTATTTCCTTTTGTCATTTAGTAACTTGACAGGAATTACACAAGTGCACTTCCACATGCATTATGTAGTTGTACATGTTTTTTAATTTGCTAACATATAATCTCCTGATAAATGCCCTTGATAATATCTCAGCATGTTATCTAATGGAGATCAATTCCCTTCACTTTCTCCTACAGCCTGGAAGTCCCATCTGGAACAAATCGAGTAGTTATATTCCTCTATTCCTCACTAAATAGTCCTACCAACAATTCTGTCTCATCCATAGTTATTTCCTTAACTCAAAAAAAAAAAAAAAAAAAAAAAAAAAAAAAAAGCAACATTTCTAGCAACATTTCTTCCTCACTAAAGAAATTTCTTCCATCTACAAGAAGGGCCAGAGGGCAGACCCGGGGAGGTACAGGCCTGTCAGTTTGTCAGTTTGATCTCAGTGCCAGGGAAGCTCATGGAGCAGATTATCTTGAGAGTCATCACACAGCACTTGCAGGGCAAGCAGGCAATCAGGCCCAGTCAGCATGGGTTTATGGAAGGCAGGTCCTGCTTGACGAACCTGATCTCCTTCTACGACAAAGTGACGCGCTGGGTGGACGAGGGAAAGGCTGTGGATGTGGTCTACCTTGACTTCAGCAAGGCTTTTGACACCGTCTCCCACAGTATTCTCCTCAAGAAACTGGCTGCTCTTGGCTTGGACTGGCGTACCCTTCGTTGGGTTAGAAACTGCCTGGATAGCCGGGCCCAAAGAGTTGTGGTGAATGGAGTCAAGTCCAGTTGGAGGCCGGTCACAAGTGGAGTTCCCCAGGGCTCGGTGCTGGGGCCGGTCCTCTTTAATATCTTCATCGATGATCTGGATGAGGGCATTGAGTGCACCCTCAGTAAGTTTGCAGATGACACCAAGTTAGGTGCGTGTGTCAATCTGCTCGAGGGTAGGAAGGCTCTGCAGGAGGATCTGGATAGGCTGCACCGATGGGCTGAGGTCAACTGCATGAAGTTCAACAAGGCCAAGTGCTGGGTCCTGCACCTGGGGCACAACATGCCCAAGCAGAGCTATAGGCTGGGAGATGAGTGGTTGGAGAGCTGCCAGGCAGAGAAGGACCTGGGAGTGATGGTTAATAGTTGGCTGAATTATGAGCCAGCAGTGTGCTCAGGTGGCCAAGAAGGCCAATGGCATCCTGGCTTGCATAAGAAGCAGTGTGGCCAGCAGGGCTAGGGAGGTGATCGTCCCCCTGTACTCGGCTCTGGTGAGGCCACACCTCAAGTACTGTGTTCAGTTTTGGGCCCGTCGCTACAAGAAGGACATCGAGGTGCTTGAGCAAGTCCAGAGAAGGTGACGAAGCTGGTGAGGGGCCTGGAGAACAAGTCCTATGAGGAGCATCTGAGGGAGCTGGGCTTGTTCATCCTGGAGAAAAGGAGGCTCAGGGGCAACCTTATCGCTCTCTACAGATACCTTATAGGAGGCTGTAGCGAGGTGGGGGTTGGTCTGTTCTCCCACGTGCCTGTTGACAGGACAAGGGGGAATGGGCTTAAGTTGCACCAGGGGAGGTTCAGGTTGGATCTTAGGAAGAACTTCTTTACCGAAAGGGTTGTTAGACATTGGAATGTGCTGCCCAGGGACGTGGTGGAGTCACCATCCCTGGAGGTCTTTAAAAGATGGTAAGATGTAGAGCTTAGGGATATGGTTTAGTGTTAGGTCGGTTTAGTGTTAGTGACTGTTAGTGTTAGGTCAGAGGTTGGACTCGATGATCTTGAGGTCTCTTCCAACGTAGAAATTCTGTGATTCTGTGATTCTGTAAAACAGATATAAGTAACTCCAAGTCTAGACTTTAGATTAAATCTCCTAGGTGGATAGAGATCTGAAAGCTGGCAGGAACATAGACTGTAGTCTTCCTGCTAATGAGAAGATGAAGACTTGCACAAATGGGTCCTTTTCATCTTAACATACAAACAGCTTTGATTCATTTCTACCATATTTCTGTTTTTATAAAATAACCAATACATTATAAAACCTGATTTGGATAATTCTGCATTATGCACACAGTTTCTGTCACTTATTCTGTAGTATGGAACAGGAAAGATATTACCTTGCCAAGTCACCTAAAAGTGGTGTGACTTCTAAGATCCCAGTTTTACAAATATTCACCCATCTGTTTATCTTTATGGTCTGAGAACAACTTCAGTGGTTTCCCTGGAGTTGCCTGCTGAGCCCTAGAGTTAACATGTGTGCAGGTTTATGTGGGATGACAGTCTAACGAAACAAAAATTTTCCTGTCAGTGCAGCAACATATTATCTACCGTGAATGAGCTCAGGGCTTGGCATGGGATTTGTGGTGGTAATATTGTAAAGCACAATCACATACACAGTACAAAACATAGAGAAAGCATGTCTAGATCGTTGTTTTAGACAACAAAATTAGCCTGATCACACAGAATCCTAAGAATACTGACAAACCCCTCCATGTTTAAAAAACATCATTTCTTCTGGTATTAAAATTGAATGGTGACAAGTTATGTGTATGCTTCCACACACTTGGATTGCATTTGTGAAATCAGTAATTTTTAGTAACATAACATTGTGGAAACCTGCTGTGGTAGAGGACCATATGTCCTCAGATTCTGTAAAATCCTCATTTTTTATTAAATTTAACACATGTAAAAAAAGCCTTGGTAACCTTTGTGTATGAGTGTTCTGAAGGCAAACTACTGAATACCCCTGCTGAAAAAGATCACCTATGTCCTAGGTGCACAGTATTAATATTAACTGAAATATATAAGAAATTTAATTTCTTCCTTCCTGTCTTTTTTTTTCTTTCTTTTTCTCCTCCTCCCCCTCCCCGCCCCCCCATTTAATTTTAAAACACCCAGCAATACAGTAAAAAAAATGTAAAGTAACAGAATAGGTCTCTGTAAAGTTGGCTTGACTGCATTTAAATGTTTTGGGGTTTATTTTTCCCTTTTAACTGCAATTGGTGTTAATGAGAGTAATGCACAAGTATTAAGACTGAAATCCTTCTCTGCTGATGAAGAGCTCTTTCAAGGCTGCTATGCACATATCAGTGATTTCAACTATATTCAGAAAAGACACTTACAGAACACCAAAAACTTATGGAGAGGAGAAACACATTGTTAAGACTGATAAACAACAGAAATGATGGAAAGAGAATAGTTTCCTTTTGTGCATATTACAGATACTTTAAAAAAATTGCTTTTAAAATTTGTATTGATGTCAGTTGCTTATAATGAAGCAAAATGTAAAACTGGACTTGGTAATTGCTCTTCATTGCTTCAAATTAGTATTGATTTCCATTAAATCTTAGTGATAATTATTGACTGATAGTAAATAGCCCCATGATTTACAATCTCAGCACAGTTTGCATGGGAAACATCTTCAAGAGTATTTCCCCACAGCTACTTTTTATATTAGCTACTTTTGTATCAACATCCTTGTGAATATGAATAAAAATAAAAGATTTTCTGTAATCTCACTGATGCTGATTTGATAGGAGAGTGTTACCACCTGAGGGATACACAGAACTTAGAATTTAAATAGAAGCAAATAAAATGAAGCGTTAGTAGTAATTAGTTTCCTATGGACCTGCCTCTAAATAACTATCCATACTTCTTTTAATTATTCCACCCCAATATGTTCACTTTTCTGGTCTCTGTGCCAAGCCAGTAAAGTACAGTTAGCTCTTTTCCTTCTTTTTTTTTTCTTTTTTTTTTTTTTCTTTTCCCCAGAGACTGACAGTGCAATACAAAACCCTTGCAAGTGTAAAGCCGAAGCTGACTGTGCACCATACCATATAACCACAGAACAGCCTGGGTTGGAAGGGGTCTTAAAGATCATTTATTTCCAACCCCCCTGCAGGAGTGCAACCCACTAGATCAGGTTGCCCGGGGTTTCCTCCAACTTAGTCTGGAACACCTCCAGTCTCTCTGGGCAACCTGTTCCATTGCCACAACACCCTCTGAATGGAACAGTTCCTCCTAACATCTAATCTAAACTTCCCCTCTTTTAGTTTAAAGCCATTCCCCCTCATCTTGTCATTGCCTGAGCAAAAAAGATGCTCTCCATCTTTTTTATAAGCCCCCTTTAAGTATTGAAAAGCTTCAGTAAGGTCCCCTTGAGCCTTCTCTTCTTCAGGAACATCCCTGGCTCTCTCAGCCTGTCTTCACAGGAGAGGTGATCCAGCCTTCTGATCAACTTCATAGTCCTCCTCTGGTCCTCTTCTAACAGATCAATATCCTTCTTATGCCGGATGCAATACTCATCCAGGACAAGGGCAGAGTAGAGGGAGACAGTCAACAACCTCCCTTAACCAGATGGCCACTCCTCTTTTCATGCAGCCCAGGGCTGCTAGCATGCACTGCTGGCTTATGTCAAGATTTTTGTCCACTAGCACCCCCAAGTCCTTCTCTGCAGGGCTGCTCTCAATGAGTTTCCCTAGTCTGTACTCATGTCTGGGATTGCTCTGACCCAGGTGCAGCACCTTACACTTGGACTTGTTGAACCCCATTAGGTTCATGTTGGCCCACTTATCTAGCTTGTACAGGTCCCTTTGGATGGTCCACCCACCAATTCTATAGCTCTCCACAATTTGGAGATCAGGATGTCATGTGGGACCATGTCAAAGGCCTTATGGAAGTCTAGGTCATTGGTCGGTCTTCCCTGCTCACCTGATGTAGTCACTCCGTCATAGAAGGCCACCATACTGGTCAGGCATGATTTGCCCTTGGTGAAGCCATGCTGGGTGTGTCGGATCACCTCCTTGTCTTGCATGTGCGTTCATGTTGCTTCCAGGAGGATCTGTTCCATGATCTTGCCAGGCACAGAGGTGAGGCTCAACAGTCTGCAGTTCCCCAGGCTCTCCTTTCTACCCTTTTGAAAAATTGTGGTGGTTTCATCCAGATGGGCAGCTGCTCTCACTCCTCCTCTTCAAAGGGAAAGGCAGAGAGAATTTAATGAAAAGGGTTCAAGGGCTGAGATAAGAACATGGAAATCATTCAACAGTAATGATGATGGGTAAGACAGACTCAGCATAAGGAGATGAGAGAAATTTATTGCCTATTACTAACAAGCAAGAGAAGTGATAAACAAAGAAAAACTAAAAACACCTTCCTAATCCACTGTCTTCCATGTCCCCACCCACCCTGAGCAGCGCAGGAGAATGGGGAATGGGGGTTGCAGTCTGTGGCACTTCACCTCCACTGCTCCTTCACAGTCACTCTCTGCCCTGAGAGAAGGGAAGGGAAGGGAAGGGAAGGGAAGGGAAGGGAAGGGAAGGGAAGGGAAGGGAAGGGAAGGGAAGGGAAGGGAAGGGAAGGGAAGGGAAGGGAAGGGAAGGGAAGGGAAGGGAAGGGAAGGGAAGGGAAGGGAAGGGAAGGGAAGGGAAGGGAAGGGAAGGGAAGGGAAGGGAAGGGAAGGGAAGGGAAGGGAAGGGAAGGGAAGGGAAGGGAAGGGAAGGGAAGGGAAGGGAAGGGAAGGGAAGGGAAGGGAAGGGAAGGGAAGGGAAGGGAAGGGAAGGGAAGGGAAGGGAAGATATCCCTCCCACAGGATGCCGTCCTTCCCAAACTGAGCCTGCAGGGGCTGCCCACAGGCAGCAGTTCTTCAAGAACTGCTCCAACACGGCTCCATACCACGGGGTCCATCTGTCAGGAGCAAACTGCTCCAGCATGGGTCCCCCATGGGTGACAGCTTCCCCCGGGCCCTCTGCTCCTTTGTGGGCTCCTCTCCACAGGCTGCAGCTCCAGCCCGGAGCCTGCTCCTGTGGGGGCTCTCCATGGGCCGCAGCCTCCTCCAGGCCACATCCACCTGCTCCACCGGGGGCTCCTCCATGGGCTGCTGGAAAACTTCTGCTTTGCCATCTGGAATACCTCCTCCCCTTCCTTCTTCACTGACTTTGGTGTCTGCAGGACAGGTTCTCACTCAGTCTCCCAACTGCTGTTGTGCAGCAGTTTTTGTTGTTGTTGTTGCTGTTGTGTGTGTGTTTTTGTTTTTCCCTTTCTTGAATCTGCTCTCAGAGGTGCAAACAACATCACTCACGGACTCCTCTCTGGCCAGTGTCAGGTCCCCTTGGAGCTGGCTGAAACTCTCCCTTATCTAACATGGGGCAGCTGCTGTATTCTTCTCACAGAGGCCTGTGTGACTTTTCTAGCAGATATCCATGTGGCTGATGTTCCCCATCAGGATGAGAGCATGTGAGCATGACGTTTCTTGTAGCTGAAGCAGTAAGGCCTAATCAGCAGGTTCCCCTTGATCAGGCAGCCTGTAGTAAACCCCAACCACAAGGTGCTTTTATTGATGTGGTCCTTTATTTTTAACTGCAAGCTCTCGACCTGTCCATGGCTGTTTCTCAGAGGTATCTCTTTGCAATCACTTCCTTCCCTAACACAAAGGGTAACATCCCCTCCCCTCCTTTCCTGCCTCTCTTCTGAAGACCTTGTAGTCCTCTATTCCAGTGTTGTCTCTTTCTTTTTGGAGTTCCAGTCACCAAGAGGACAGAGAACACTACTCGCGTTCCTGATCCCTTTAACATCTTTCTGAGGGACATAAAGTCCTTTTTGCCATTTCTGAGTCTCCTTGTTGCAGCCTTGTTTGATCCTACGTGAAGAAGCAGAAAAGGGTGCTAGTCTTTGAGACCCACTGGGCTTGGTAGGCTCTTCATAATATCACCAATGTGGGCCCCAGGCAGGCAGCAAACCTCTCTGGAGAGAGTATCTAGACAGGGAGTGGGTGACTTAGTGACTCTCAAAGAGGAGTCTCCAGTTACTAACACCCTTATTGCCTTTTTTTGTGGCACTGGTTCTGATGAAGGTGGTAGACTGAGCCAACTTTGTATGGTTGGCCTTTCTGGGTTTTTACTAGTTCTCTTGGAGTCTCTTCTCTCCTGTCCTAGACTATCATGCGTTGCACATGAGCATTTCAGGGGTGTGATATATGGAGTGGTAATTTGTGTCGAGAAGATGGTTGATATTAATAAAGAAGGTGGAGATGTGGGAGTGTGGCCAAGGGGGTCGGCAGGCCCTGTGGTTGATGATAACATCAGACTCTTAACGATGAGGCCATCAGGAATGTAAAGAGTTTAGAGGGAACAAAGAAGGGTGATTCAGGAGACTCCATGCAGTCTTGGGTTTCTTGTTCTCCAGCCATTAAGACATGGAAGTTTCTGTGTGTTTGCTGTTACTGTTATATGCAAAGTTGTTTGACCAATGAAAAGTTGTTTTTGAAAAGGACTGCTATGAGGTGAAGGGTATAAGAGGGGAGCCTCTCCTCAAAATGAAAAAGGCAACACAGTATAATGAAGTTATGTCATTAGTAAAGAAGTAGAAAGAAGGAATGAAAAGGCACAGGCAAGCAGGATGGCGACCAGGACGGGAACAGGCACATTGATCGCCTCATGAAGATAGATTTGGCCAAACTCAGCAAACCGCTCAAAGAAGCTCGTACTGAAAGTCGCTGTAAATAGGCGCACCAGAGCTGGAAAGAAGCTCAAGCTGAGAGAAACAGACCCGTCCACACAACTGCCCCTTGCTGGTAAACAGTTGTGCATTATGGGGAATCATATGTCCTTAGAAACAAAGACTGTCCAGGTAACCTTGCAGCTTATTCTCCTTATTAACAACTAACAATCAGACAGTTTATGATCCTGAAATATGGGACCAAACTGAGGTCAAGGTGTGGGACTCTGCAACTAAAAACGGCAAGGTTGCGGTGGGAACGCTCGGCACCTGGCGAGTAATCTCTGAGGCCTTAAAGAGCCATGTGGGACCACAGTCAGAAACATGTGGTTTGCTAGACAGTGAGGGAACTGCAGGCTCATTTACTGATCTGACTGCTATGCCATCGGCCCCCCTGCTGCTACAGTCATCGAAGGCCTTTGCTGCTACGCCCCCTGGTGGCCTGTACGTGCCTTTTGACCCAGGCCCTATTGGCCTCAAAAACGAGATGGATATGTTTTTCTTCGATTCGGGAAGAAGAGGACACATAAGGCCCGAAGGCCGAGTTGCTTAACAACTTAAAGCAAGACATATTGTTCCCATGACTAGCCCTGGAATTCTCTGGTGTTTGTAATCAAGAAAAGGAATGGAAAATGGAGACTGTTATAAGTCATGGAAGATATGGGAGCACTTCAACCAAGCCAACTATGTTCCCCCAGTCATGGACATTGATATTAATAGACTTAAAGGATTCTTTGTTGCCTTTTCTGATTGTACATATGTATAGGCGTACTCGGGTTTAGTATGTAAAAGCAATGTTCTGTGTATTTAGAATGTTCGATGTTCGTGTGTGTGTGTTGGTAGAGCATAGATTCCCCATGCACCCAGCACTGTTTACTTGTCTTTTACAAATATTACTAAATTGAGACTGAGACTTCATTTATAACAGGGGCAAGGGTGGGACTAATCCTCCGGCTCTGAGCGGAGACAAGGGTCCACTCTCCCTTGTCCTGTGAGTCTTTCACGTGTGTTGTCTCAGGGCTGCAAGCTTGTTTACCTTCCCCTTGCTAGGACTTAAGGCAGGGATGTTACTTGGAGCATGTCAGTGCATAATACCATTTGTCAATCTCCCACTCAGAATCCTGGATGCTACATTGCCTGGTGAGTTCCTCTTGTAACAGTCACGTATTTGAAAAGCTCATCAATTTGCGCACACTTACATCCATGACACCCACCTCTGCCTTCAGGACTTATGGGGATTTCCAGAAGATGGAGTTCCCCAGAACTGAGAGTCTGGACAGCTTTCTATCCTTGGGAGGTCTGTTTAGTTATAGGTATCTGCCTTGGGGAGGTAGTGGCCCCTTCATCTGGGTTTCAGCCTCAGACCAACAGGCTCTGCAGATGGACACCATTTCTGTGAAGTGTAGAAGACCCTTCCTCTGCTGCTTCCAGAATGCACAATGACCTACCTTCCACCCTCCCTGCTCACCCAGCCTGTGCAAGCTGCATCACAAACTGCCACACTGCACCCTGACTGTCCGTTCTGTTTATTGCACTCCCTAGGGACTGCCTTCAATGAGGGAGGCGCCTGCTCCTGGCTCTGCCCAAGCCTCATCAGCTGCTCTTGCAAGGGCTGCTGTCCCCTGGCGACTCCTTTGGCTGCCTTGAATGGCCTCAATACAGAAAAATCCCTGCATGCTGCAATCCCCAAATCTGCTCTAGAATGCATCTGTCCCAGAACCAATCATGTTGGCAAGTAGCTTGCATGCTTTCTCTGATGGACTACCCAGCAGGACAAACAGATCAAATGACTACCCTAAACCATGGTCTTCTCCTCAATGAAAGTTCTTTTTTTATTTTGTTTTAGGCTTCCCAGGAAAGTGGTTGAGTCATCATCCCTGGAGGTCTTTAAAAAGATGTTTAGATTTAGAGCTCAGTGATATGGTTTAGTGGAGGACTTGTTAGTGTTAGGTCAGAGGTTGGACTCAGTGATCTTGGAAGTCTCTTCCAACATAGATGATTCTGTGATTCTGTTTTGTTTGTTTGTTCGTTTGTTTCTCTATACAGGTATTGGTATAAGAAGTACATACAGCCCATACACGAAATAGAAGAGTCAGACCTCCCTCTCCTAAATTTGGCTGAGGCTGAAATAAATATCTGAGTGAAACAAAACCAAACAGGTGAATAGACAAAAAGGAATTACAATCCAGTTGCAATCGATTTTCTGAAATTATGCTGGGGGCGGGGGGGGGGGAAAGGGGGAAAGGGGGAGGAAGGGAGGAGGCAAGGGGTAGAGGGAAAGGAGTATGGTGTGGGTGGGTGGGAGGAAGGAATTTAAAGAACTGATGTCCCAACCTGGGATTCTGAGAGGAAAGTCAGGGGAGTTGTTGACATGAACTGTATTACTTTTAGCCACCTAAGTCTGCTGCTTAACTTGCTTTGGGAAATTCAGGGATGTATGAGCCCAAGGCCCCTATCTTAAGCAAAGTATTAAGCACCGTTTTCCCAAAATCTATTATACATTATTTACAGGTGTATTTATTATTTTAAAATAAGCAAATAGAAACTGAAGTCTATAAGCTCTGTTGAAACACAATGCATTGTAAATATAGATATAAAAGGAAATGTACAAAAACTAGTAATTCACTAAACAGTATTTAGCAAACATATTTCATATTATGCACTCTGGAAAATGAACTGTATTCAGCTAAAGATGTTAAAAGAGGAAAATATATTAAAAATAATCAATAAAGATGTACCACAAATTCTGGAATGAAACAAATACCTAATTTTTCTTCTGAAATTTTTATATGTCTTTCCTTTTTACTTAATTCAGTATCCACACCTAGGGAATGCACTTTACAATTATATGTAGCATTGTGTAAAGGATTATTTCTCTGATTAACCCTTGGAGATATTTGTGACAAGTAACAAATATATACCTCTTGTTTCCCCTCTGACTCTGGAGAAGAACTGATTTACAACAGGTTTAGATCATTATCCAGGTATTCTCAATTGTATGGCATTCATGGCCCATCTGTGCTTTTGAACTCTCTAAATGTCAGTTTTGAGCAGCTCCCTGAAAAATGTGAATTGCAGTAATTAACTACTAAGGAATCTACAATAATGGTTTATTCTTATGTGGTTGTAGCTGTATTATTATTATTATTATTATTATTATTATTATTATTATTATTATTAAACACTACACATTTTACGTAAAAGATTAATTTTCTTCATTCAATTTGACACAGTAAAACGATGTTTTCTCTCATGAGATAACTTTTTCTTTTTCCCCAGAAATTCCCTGTTTAATTGGTCTTTAATGATTGCACAATTATTCTGTAATTAATTTGATTTGCATTCACATATTTAATAGCTGGAAATATTCCATATATTTTAGGTGAAATTTTTGAAAATTAATTGTGAAGAGTAGTGTTAAAGCAGTTCACATAGAGTTACGGTGCACTCCACATCATTTGGAATTATTATTATTTTTGTTTAAGTTGTAAGATTACTTTTAGAGAGGTTCTTTACTCTGAATCCTCTGAAACTGTTAAACAGTCTCTGCAAGCAGTAATTTAAACACAGTTGTTTACTTTTTGCTTGCTGAAATTTTGGGGCCATTGTGTTCATCTCCTCTCTTTATGTTAGCACTAATACAGATTCATAGGATGGGCAGATCTGCATGGAGACAGCAACATCAATCACATCTCATGCCTCAGCATTTCAGCCACTCAAACTTTCAAAAACTTTCTCTTGAACAAAACTATATGGATATATTCTGACTGTTTTGATTATCTACCTATTCCTGTACCCCTGCAATCCCTTCCTTCTGAAATAATAGAAATGAAGCAATGGCTGGGGCAGATAAGGGACATGATGAAAAACACTTTTCTAAATGCTTTGGTGGCAGCTGGTACTGACTGCTCAGAGACTGGCAGACCACAAGATTTGAGGTCAGGAGGGTAAATGTCCTCCCTGTCAGATTGCAGTGAGAGTCAGAATGGTGTTCCTTTCAGTTCAGAATATTTTTTTTTTTTCTTGGTGAGAATATCTAGTTGTATGCTCCCCAGGCAATTTCCAGCTGAAGGAAGACATTTCTAAAACTGGCAACCAGCTTTATGTCTTCTGTGATCAGCCTGAAAAAATATGCTAGTTGCCTGGCAGTGCTTTAGATTAAATACAGTAGATTAGACTTTGAAGTGAACAAAGGATGCTTCATTAAAATTTAGTGTTTGCAGTAGACAGGAGACATTACTTTACACTACTCAAGACATTTCAGGTAAAAGAGAAGAGCTTCCTTCATTTCTTTTCTCCTTTCTTTTCTTCAGTATTCAACTTCAGTATTCAACAGTATTCAAAGGAAAAAAAAAATGTAGGAAATTCCTATTTAGAATCTCCTCAGACATTGTCATCTAACTCAATGGAAAAGAAGAGTCAGAAATTTTATCTAGTTGGGCTTCTATAGTAATTTTTCCTTTCAAAAATTTCTGCAAAATGTGCCAGAATAAAAAACTTTTAGTAAAATTAATTTAGGCTGTAAATTTTAAATTGTAAATTTATTTATTTATTTATTTTTTCCCTAGGAGGAAATAATTTATAATCCCTCCACATAGTAAACTTAATAGGAAGTAAAACGTCAACTACAACTTCTAGTCTATTAATGAAAGTACAAGAGTAATGTCTTGACAAATAAGAAGAGGTGCAATTTTTAAGCAAGATCTGGTATCAGAAATACTGAAATTGTATCTGCCAGGATGGAAAAGGAGAAATGGGGACACACTAAAGTATTGATTCTACTAACAAATTATATACAGCTTCTGATGAGACACAGAAAAAGTTGTAACCACAAATACACACTCAAAGAAATATGTGAGCCACATCCAGGGAAATAAATAAAGCCCTTTCAATGGGCACTCACTATCAGTTTTATCTCATTTTATTTGGTCATTATTCTTCTGTAATGTGTATAAGAAAAAAAGGAAGAGTTTGCTTCGTACAGAGGTTACAAAGATGTAGTGAGGATTCCTGAAAATGAATGTGGTTGTAAACATGTAGCCTACTTCTCCCACACCCTACTCCCCCATCATTTGGTATATAGGGAGGTGTAGATGCAAATTAGTTTAGGTTTGCCATAAGAGGAACACAAGGTAGTCATTAAGATCTTTGAATGGGAAAGAGGACAGGTAGTTCTCACAAAAAGCAGAGACAATGAAACAACAGAACACTTGAGATCTGAATTGGTCTCCTCAGCCGCTCTGGCAGTTTGCTGTAAAACAGAACAAAACCCTAAACATGCAAAAGCTCCTTACCAGTAAACAAGTGAGTTTGGAATCACGAAGAGCTTGCATCTTCAACACACAAGCAGGTGTGACATCTTATTCCATAAGAGGCTTTGTTGGTCTGAAATAGGAGAGCAAATAATGTGTAAGAATAGCATAACTGTCCCTTAGGAATATGTCTCAATCCAAACGTAAATTCTATGGAAATTGTAAATTGAAGTCAGTGGGGTTACAGTTAAGGGAAGAAATTAAAGCATATTTCTGTTGTGTTTTTTTTGTTTGTTTGTTTGTTTGTTTGTTTTGTTTTGTTTTGTTTTTGTGTGTGTGTGTGTGTTTTTTTTCAGGACAACGATGAAATAATTCTATTGCAGTAGAGGTAGATTTGCTCATTATTTAATAACTTTTTCTAAAAATTGTGCATATATTTTCATTGGCTAAGCTTAATATACATAAATAGTCTTTCTCTATTTGTTATAAATGTTGATTTAATATAGTGCATTTGCTTTGACACTAGAGTTTCAATAAACCTCACTTCAATGATGAGAATACTGAATGGATTGACGGAATTAGCATATCTATTTGAAGTAGTATTTATGGAAAAGGAAAAAACCTGAATATTTGATTTTCAATAAAACTTCTGGTAAAATTAGAATTTGTATAAACTGATTACTGTCTTTTTGAAAATAAGAGAAACCAATTTAAAAATATGAAATTGAAGCATTAGCTGGAGCAGGGGAGAGTAAACTAGCAAGAAAATAGTGGTCATTATATTATATATTATCAACAGACTCCCATAAATAGAATCCTAGTATCTAAAATTAAACACACAGGGGGATGAAAAAGTATCATTGGTTTATTCTGGGTTGGTTGGTATACCCAAGTCAGAGGCATGTATTTTCAATCTCCTATTCTCTTTGTTGACTGCCTATTTTATTTTCTTGTCTTAATGCAATTTTTATTTGTGACCAGTATTTTCAAATGAGATTTACTGTTTGCTGGTCTTTACATTGACATTGGGGAACACAAACATTTTGTGTGAAAATAAAAAATACAAAATGAAGCATTACCATTTTGAAAATCATTTTGTAGGAAACTTGTAAGAGTTCTATGGCTGTAGAAAATACATGTAGATCCTGCTGAAGGAGTTGCCAATTCTTGATTATAACAACTGCTGAGTCAGCTGTGTTTTTAAACAATCATATGAAATAAACAAAATAAAGTAAACACAAATATAGTATTCTATCACTGCTATAGAGGACAAAATACAGCACACCACATGCATTTTAGATTTTACTTTGAATTCTTACTTTGGATTACTTTGAATAGTGGAGGACTTGTGAGTGTTAGGTCAGAGGTTGGACTCAATGATCCTGAGGTCTCTTCCAACCTAGACAATTCTGTGATTCTGTAATTCAGGTATGGGAAAAAACATAAGATTTTAAAACA
This sequence comes from Anas acuta, assembly GCF_963932015.1. NCBI lineage: Eukaryota > Metazoa > Chordata > Aves > Anseriformes > Anatidae > Anas > Anas acuta. The sequence goes on along the minus strand of NC_088981.1, from coordinate 79,072,915 downwards.
TATGCATATTTACACCAGAATACATATACAGCATAGTCAAATCTAAACTGAAGTAACCAAAAATCTCTAAATTCATGTTTTACCTGTTGTTTCAGTGTTACAAATTTATAAATAAACAAGCCAGGTACTACGTGAAGAGATCTTTCTTTAGATTTGCACTAGAGTTTCATTAAGACAGAAGCCGAGGCAATCAACTCCGGGGCAGATGTGTTCTGCAGGGGAGTGGGGGATCGAGACGGGCAGGGCTTTTTTTTTTTTGGCATCGAGGCCACTCGAAGCAGTTGAGGATGCCACCAGAGCCTGGCAGCCCTCACGAGGGAGGCTGACGAGGCAGCAGAGCTCAAGGAGATGGAGAAGTTGAGGGCCATCAGGGAGTGTGAGCAGGAGATAGACTGGTGGAGCAACGCCCTGTGAGGCCTGAAGGAAAGGCAACAGGGTGAGACACCCCAAACAGTGGTGGACCCTCTGCCCTGCTGAGCAGAGAGAGGGGACCTAGGAGATGAGTGCAACAGAGGGCCCTATTTGTAGGCATGATCCTACCCATAGGGAAGTCTGCTGCCTCCTTGGGGCCAGGGTCAGGGGCATTGCCAGAAATCTTCCCCAGCTGGTTCACCTCTCTTATTATTATCCCCTTTTGACAGTCCAGTCTGGCAGTAATGATTTTGCAGAAAGAAGCCTGAAGGCTATCAGACAGGGCTTTAGGGTACTGGGATTATTAGTAGATGGAGGAGGAGTTCAGGTAGTGTTTTCCTCCATCCCTACAGTGGCAGGGAGAGGTACAGAGAGACCATGAAAAGCACACCTGATAAACACGTGCTCAGAGGTTTGTGCCAACACAGATTTTTTATTTTTATTTATTTTATTTTTTTTTCTTTCACCACAGGGTGCTGTACTGGGTCTGGCTGGAATGTTAACTTTCCCGGCAGCAGCCCATACAGTGCCGTACTCTGTACTTGTAGCTGGAACAGCAGTGTTATCACACCAGTGTTGTGTCTACTGCTGAGCAGCAGTGGCACAGTATTAGGCCTTTCTCTAACCCTCCTAAGGGGTGGGCAAAAGGTGAGGAGAGAAACATCACTAGGGCAGCTGACCTAAACCAATCAAAGGGATATTCCATACCATGTGATGTCACACTCAGCAATAAAAGGTGGAAACAGGAAGAAGAGGGGAGGGGTGGGCTCTTGTTGAGAAGATGTTGGTCCTCCTCTCGAACACCGGCTGTGTACGTTGAGGCCTTGCTTCAAGGATGTGGTCAATCATCGCTCATTTGTGGGAAGTAGAGAGTAATTTCTTTCCTCTGCACTTCCATATAGCTTTCATTTATTTTGTTTGTTTGTTTTCCTCCCTTCTTTTTATTTTCCCTTTTTCCCCTCCCTTTTCCCCTTTCCCTTTTTATTTCCCCTTAGTTAAATTGTTTAGTTCATGGTAGTCTTTATTTAATTATTATAATTATTTCCCTTTAATTAAATTATCCTTATCTCAACCCGTGAGTTGTTCTTTGCTTTACTTCTCCCCCTCCTCATCTAAAGGAGGGGGAGTGAGAGAGCGGTTGTGGGGTTTAGCTGCCCAGCATGGTAAAACCACCACAGGTGCTTTACTTGGCACCTGGCCTGATAGCCACAGATGGGTTCCACCTGTCTCTAAAGGGAGAAAGGATCCTAGCCCAGGAGGAAAAAAAAAAAAAGAGGGTTTATGACATTTGAAAAAGAGGGCAGATCACTAAGAAGGATTATAAGGATGTTGTAAGGCAATGCAGGGACAAAATTAGAAAGGCCAAAGCTCATCTGGAGCTCAGTCTGGCTACTGCAGTTAAAGGTAACAGAAATTGTATTTATAAATACATCAACACAAAATGGAGGACTAAGGAGAATCTCCAGCCTTTACTGGATGTGGGGGGGAAACTTAGTGATGAGCGATGAGGAAAAGGCTGAGGTGCTTAATGCCTTCTTTGCCTCAGTCTTTAGTGGCAAGAGCAGTTGCTCTCTGGATACCCAGCATCCTGAGCTGGTGGAAGGGGATGGGGAGCAGAATGTGGCCCTCATAATCCATGAGGAAATGTTTGGTGACCTGCTACAGCACTTGGATGTATGCAGGTCAATTGGACTGGATGTGATCCACCTGAGGCTACTGAGAGAACTGTCTGTACAGCTGGTCAAGCTGCTTTTCATCATTTATCAACAGTCCTGGCTATCAGAGGAGGTCCCAGTTGACTGGCAGCTAGCAAACATGACGCCCATCTACAAGAAGGGCTGGAGGGTAGACCTGGGAAGCTATAGGCTGGTTAGTTTGATCTCAGTGACAGGGAAGCTCATGGAGCAGATTATCTTGAGTGTCATCATGTGGCCTTGCAGGGTACCAGGTAACCAGGTACCAGCCAGCATGGGTCTATGAAAGGCAGGTCCTGCTTGACAAACCTGATCTCCTTCTATGACAAAGTGACATGTTTCATTGATGAGGGAAAGGCTGTGGATGTGGTCTACCTTGATACCTTGACTTCAGTAAGGCTTTTGACACCATTTCCCACATTGTTGGTTTTGAAACTGGCTGGATAGCCGGGCCCAAAGAGTCATGGTGAATGGAGTCAAATCCAGTCGGAGGCCGGTCACAAGTGGAGACCCTCAGGGCTCAGTACTAGGGCCCGTTCTCTTTCGTATCTTGATTGATGATATGGATGAGGGGATCGAGTGCTCCCTCAGTAAGTTTGCAAATGACACCAAGTTAGGTGCGTGTGTCAATCTGCTCGAGGGTAGGAAGGCTCTGCAGGAGGATCTGGATAGGCTGGACTGATGGGCTGAGGTCAACTGCATGAAGTTCAACAAGGATAAGTGCCGGGTCCTGCACCTGGGGCACAACAACCCCAAGCAGAGCTACAGGCTGGGAGATGAGTGGTTGGAGAGCTGCCAGGCAGAGAAGGACCTGGGAGTGATGATTGATAGTTGGCTGAATATGAGCCAGCAGTGTGCTCAGGTGGCCAAGAAGGCCGATGGCATCCTGGCTTGCATAAGAAGCAGTGTGGCCAGCAGGGCTAGGGAGGTGATCGTCCCCCTGTACTCAGCTCTGGTGAGGCCGCACCTCGAGTACTGTGTTCAGTTTTGGGCCCCTCGCTACAAGAAGGACATCGAAGTGCTTGAGTGAGTCCAGAGAAGAGCAACAAAACTGGTGAGGGGTCTGGAGAACAAGTCTCATGAGTAGGAGTTGAGGGAGCTGGGTTTGTTCATCCTGGAGAAAAGGAGGCTCAGGGGTGACCTTATCGCACTCTATAGGTACCTTAAAGGAGGCTGTAGCGAGGTGGGGGTTGGTCTGTTCTCCCACGTGCCTGGTTACAGGATGAGGGGGAATGAGCTAAAGTTGCGCCAGGGGAGGTTCAGGTTGGATCTTAGGAAGAACTTCTTTACCGAAAGGGTTGTTAGGCATTGGAATGTGCTGCCCAGGGAAGTGGTTGAGTCACCATCCCTGGGGGGCTTTAAAAGACATTTAGATGTAGAGTTTAGTGATAGAGCTATAGTGGAGGAGTTGTTAGTGTTAGGTCAGAGGTTGGAATCGGTGATCTTGGAGGTCTCTTCCAATGTAGATGATTCTGTGGGGGGGAAAAAAGTCATCAAAGGAGGTAAGCAGGAACATTATAAAAGCCAAGGAGCCTGTTCCTGATGGTTTCAACAATTTTTCATCCTCAGTTTTCTCAGTTAGAGAATTAATGACATATTTCCTGTACATAAATTTGTTTATACTACTTCAATAGAAGGCAGTTTAAAATTTCACTGTTATTCTAAGTATTCTGCTGCAGCTGGGTGCCAACCAATGCCTTTCTGTCATTAAAAAATATACAGTGGGAATATGAAGTATTTTACAGAACAAAAAAAGAAAAGGTTGAGAATATACTTTTGGACAGAGAGACAGTGCAAGAGAAAAACATACCCATTGATACATATATATATATATATATATTTGTATACACACATGCACTCTTTTCAGACATGCTTAATTTATCTAAGTATGCACTGGAAATAAAATAGCCTTTTCAAGTGCAATTTTTTCTCTGGTCATCTTTATTTTTCAATTTTTTTCAAAGATTCAGAGTTACACATTTTAATTTGAAAATAATTCACTTTGTAAATTATATTTACTCAATAAAAAAAAAAATATTTTAAAATAAATAAAGGAAGGACTGAGGCTCTCTCTTCTGATATTTAATGTCCCTTCCAATCCAAGCCGTTCTACAATTCTATGATAATTTTTTTCCTGAAATTTCTTTCATTTCTCATAGTCCTAAATTCTGAGGACATTTGTGTGCACCAGTTTGTCACCAAATGTTTCACTTACAGAACTTTCTTCAGGAGCATCAAGAGCTAGACGAGAAACAAACAAACAAAATCAAATGTATTTTTTATTTTTCAGAGTTTTTTTTATATATACATATATATATATATATATATATATATATTAAATTAAATTATCTAATTTAAGATTTTAAAGCAGGTTGCCCAAACTTAGGCTGCCTGGACCATTTTCTCTTTATTGGCAAGTGATTAATCTCATTGAAAAATAGGGGAGATTAATCCTCTATACGTCCCTTCTTTTCTTCACAAATGAAGCCCATAGTGATTACCTCAAAATTAGTGGTCAAAATGTTAGATTCCTGTAATTATTTAATTAACCTTAAATCTCTCTTTATTTGAGACAGCTTTACTCAAAATTTTGAATTTCTGAAGTTAATAATGTTAATTGATTAGCAAAGATCAGGAGATGATTATATCCTGTAATATGAGTTTAATTTTTACTCGAATCAGTATTTGTCAGTACTTACTTGTCATAGAAATGTTCATTTTTTTTTTCTACGCAGTAGCTCAGATACATCAAAATTAAAATGTAGGCTAGAAATTATAAGAGATGTATGGGCAAAAAACATCCTGATATTTCTAAGAACTCAGCTCTGATCTCTCCAGAGAGAGTATGATGATGTAAATGTCATGTAAAATATCATGGTGGGCCTGGCTGTGTGGTAGTACTAGAATGTCTGGATCATGAAAAACAAAGGGGTGGATTCTGAAAGGTATTATATTAGGCTTTACCTAGTGTCTTTGTGTTGGTCAGCAGAAATGAACTGCATATTAATAAAGGACTGCAAAAGGATTAAAAACAAAACAGAGCAAAACAAAAACCAACCAAGCCTACTGATCCTGCTGGGGAGACATCTACAAAAAAAAAGGTTTTATTTGTTTGAGACTGATTTAGGTTTAAGTTTTTATTTATTTGTTTGTTTATTATTTACCAGTGCTTAAGTGCTGCTTTGGATCAGGGCCTGCACATTTAGCACATAGGCTGAGCCCATCAGGGTTGATAACTAGCTTCCATTCCAGAAGCAAGACCAGATTAAATGCAGAATGATCTTCAAAAATTGTCCAGTAAATATAGTGCTTTCTGCATATGGAAATCTTTTTTTATTATGTGGTGACACAAGCTGGGGAATTAATTGTAACCACCCCAGAACTGTAATTTTAGTTTGGTTATTGTTACTGTGTATTGCCTTGGATATTTCCCAGTTCTTTGCCTCAGTTTTCCTGCCTGTAAGAACTGGAGATAAGTGAGACCTAATTAGCTGTTTGTATAGCACTGTGGAAATGTGACCTGCTGCAATGCGATTAGTATGACTGCCTAAGAACTACTGTAAAAAGCAGCTTAGTGAAATCAAAAGTGTTTTTGTGTCTTGTATTTATGTGTACTTGTCCATCTACAAGACCTGAACAGGATTATCAGCTATTCCTAGGTTAATTGGCTTCCATGGCATCTTTCTTTCTGAGTCTTGAAGGGATATACTGTCTGCAAATCCAAATCCCCAGATGCATTTTAGCAACTAATATGGTAAGTGAATCAGCTGGTTTTTATTAGTTATTCAAGCAGTCTGATGGGTTTTAGTCATCTAAAATGGTCCAAACCAAATGGCAGCTGTTTTTGCATGTTTTCTCTGCAGATGTCATTTTAATAACTAACATTAGAGCTATGTATACCTCCCACAGGCTAATGCTGGAATTCTTCAGCTTTTCAGATACCTTCTGTGCTGAAGTACCTTTGTAGAATAAGAATAATAAAAAAGGTCCTACAAATCAGAACATCATTCTTCAGAGTTGTAGGAGGGTGGCAATGCTTCCCTAGTTTTGTGTGTTGTACAGAGAAAAGCAGTTGTTGTCACATACTTTTACTTCAGTTCACTTTCCAGCACCATTCAAAATGATCTGATATGCATTGTGTTATTTGACCAATTATAACATCCTTACAAATGTTTTCAATAGCTACAAGAACTTTTCAGTAGTGGAAAAAAAATGTTTCAAGGGAAGTTAGACTCCTAACTGCCTTTAAATATCTAAGCCTGGGTCTTATTTTCTAGCTATTCAGCCAAAATTATCTTTCCAGTATGCCAAATTATTGAGTTGCCAAGCATCAGATGGACTGTGTTAATTCACTGGGGCATGAAATCACATTGTTTCTAAACCTATGAAGCTGTTATTCAAAAATAAGTCTGTAAAACTTATTATGAAGAAAATGCAAGGCATAGATTGACTATGAAAAAATTACAGGATTGCAAAAGCTGAAATCTTGGAGAAAGCAGCACTGTACACACAGATTTCCATGACGAGATTTAGTGTTTGATCACAGGATGCATGCTTTATCACAGAATCACAGAATTTCTAGGTTGGAAGAGACCTCAAGATCATCGATTCCAACCTCTGACCTAACACTAACAAGTCCTCCACTAAACCATATCACTGAGCTCTACATCTAAATGTCTTTTAAAGCCCCCCAGGGATGGTGACTCAACCACTTCCCTGGGCAGCACATTCCAATGCCTAACAACCCTTTCGGTAAAGAAGTTCTTCCTAACATCCAACTGAACCTCCCATGGCGCAACTTTAGCTCATTCCCCCTCATCCTGTCACCAGGCACATGGGAGAATAGACCAATCCCCACTTTGCTACAGCCTCCTTTAAAGTACCTATAGAGTGCGATAAGGTCGCCCCTGAGCCTCCTCTTCTCCAGGCTGAACAACCCTCAGCTGCTCCTCGTAAGACTCATTCTCCTTTTATTTTTTAAACTACAAAATTAATTTTAAATAAACCATTTATGAAAAGAAGCAGCCATAAACTTGATAAGACTATGTGCTCTGGAATGCCAGAAGATAGAAGGTATTTTGAGCAAGTTTGCTGATGACACCAAACTTGGAGGAGTTGTGGACTCAAATGAGGGTGGAAAGGCCTTGCAGAGGGATCTGGATAGGTTGAAGAGCTGGGCGATCACCAACGGCATGAAGTTCAATAAGAGCAAGTGCCGGGTCCTGCACCTGGGACGGGGAAACCCTGGCTGCACGTACAGACTGGGCGATGAGACGCTGGAGAGCAGCCTAGAAGAGAGGGATCTGGGGGTTGTGGTAGACAGCAAGTTGAATATGAGCCAGCAGTGTGCCCTGGCAGCCAGGAGGGCCAACCGTGTCCTGGGGTGCATCAAGCACGGCATCGCTAGTAGGTCAAGGGAGGTGATTGTCCCGCTCTACTCTGCGCTGGTGCGGCCTCACCTCGAGTACTGTGTGCAGTTCTGGGCACCACAGTATAAAAAGGACATGAAACTGTTGGAGAGTGTCCAGAGGAGGGCTACGAAGATGGTGAAAGGCCTGGAGGGGAAGACGTACGAGGAACGGCTGAGGGCACTGGGCCTGTTCAGCCTGGAGAAGAGGAGGCTGAGGGGAGACCTCATCGCAGTCTACAACTTCCTCGTAAGGGGGTGTCGAGAGGCAGGAGACCTTTTCTCCATTAACACCAGTGACAGGACCCACGGGAACAGGGTTAAGCTGAGGCAGGGGAAATTTAGGCTTGACATCAGGAGGGGGTTCTTCACAGAGAGGGTGGTTGCACACTGGAACAGGCTCCCCAGGGAAGTGGTCACTGCACTGAGCCTGTCTGAGTTTAAGAAGAGATTGGACTGTGCACTTAGTCACATGGTCTGAACTTTTGGGTAGACCTGTGCGGTGTCAAGGGTTGGACTTGATGATCCTTAAGGGTCCCTTCCAACTCAAGATATTCTATGATTCTATTCTATGATAAGATAGTGTATAACTTTTCTCAATTGAACACACAGACGATGTTTATGTTGTCTGCTGAATTTATCAAATGATCTTTATAGAAACGGAGATGGGTGGTTCTAGTAGTTCATTTAGGGTTAGTGCTGTGCCAGAACAGTAGAGATTCTTTCAAGTGGTGTAACCTCTACGGTTATTTTATCTTTTATTTCCTAGTTAGCTCTTGGTTTATGTTAACCTTACCACTGGAAACGTTGCTATATATCATTCAACACAAAGAGAACAGGGACTTTGGAAAATGTACACAGATCTGTGTATTCTTATCAAAGATTCAAAGATCAAGTAGAGCAAAAGATACCCACAAGTGAGAAATTCTGGCTATTCTTCAGCTTGTGATTATAACAAACTAACATATAACCTACAAGCGTAGACAGCAAGCACTCAGTGGCATTCTGGTGCGGTAAAGATAATATTGAGCCTATCAGTGACTCATTGGGGAAAGTGGGGAGAGGGGTATTAAGGATTGTAATTTGTCTTACTTTTCCTGTGGTTAAACTTACTTGGTTTCCCTTTTTTTTTTTTTTTTTTTTTTTTTCCCTCCTAAGATAATTTATGGCAAATTACAGGACAGACCAGCATAGAAAACAGAGTATGTGGATTGGATATAAAGATCCAGTGGCAGAGGCAAGTAGAGCTATCTAATGGCAAGAAGCAGAGAAAACCTTTGCAATGGAAAATGACTGCACCATACCATGATTATATGAATATGAATGTTAAAAATACAGAGACACACATGAATAAAAGCATCTGTTAGTTATCATGTAAAGGGTATAATAACAAGGAAAATTTTCTGTCATATGAAGGGCTGACCACAGGAAAACATTGAGCTAGGTTTTTACAATATTTTTAGAGAACACAACAGAAAGAAAAGGGATAGAAACTATTCCTCTCCTCTCCTCTCCTCTCCTCTCCTCTCCTCTCCTCTCCTCTCCTCTCCTCTCCTCTCCTCTCCTCTCCTCTCCTCTCCTCTCCTCTCCTCTCCTCTCCTCTCCTCTCCTCTCCTCTCCTCTCCTCTCCTCTCCTCTCCTCTCCTCTCCTCTCCTCTCCTCTCCTCTCCTCTCCTCTCCTCTCCTCTCCTCTCCTCTCCTCTCCTCAGTTCTTCAATGCAGGTGCATTTTGCTTTTTTACACTTACAACTTTAATGTATAAACACAGACTTTGAGAACAAATGTTTCTTTACCTTTCTGTCTATTTATCTGTATATACGTGCTCACCTTTCATTAAGCTATACGTGCACTAAGCTGCTATTTGATTAATGAGTTGTATAAGATGGTACTATTTTGCTGATGATGTATAAGACATCCTATATAAGAGGATGTTATTTTACCAGGTATGCATGTACGTTTAGGGATTTTTATTCTTTCATTTTCTGAAAGACGGAGAGTGAAGCTTGTCCAAATAACATCAGTAACGCCACCACCTTGAAAGCCTGAGAGCAACGTGAAGAACTTATACAAATGCAGAGAATCCCCTAGCTGATACTTCCAGTCTTGTTGATCATTAATTATTTTATCATGTTGCTTGGCATGTGACTCATCATATCACAACATGATGCACTGAAAATAGCTCACTGCAGTATAATATATCAAACGTAGAGCAGCACAGGAGGAAATTGATGCATCTCACCCTAATGAAATTTTTTTTTTTCTATCCATTTTGTTAATTAGTGAAGTACCCAAGATCTAATTATGAATGTATCTTTAATGTGCTTGCTTCACCCTGCACATCATGGGTGTACCATGATAATTAGCTACATACAACTAAATAGAAGTTGTTATGTCCTCTGGTGTTGCACTGCAGAATCTTTAATTCTGTGGTTGGGATATTTTAATTGCCTGATGAATTTTATTAAAAATTACTTAAATCAATTCTTCCTTCCAATTCTTAATTTAGCTTTGGAAAATCTGCTATGAATGTCATGTTATGAATTTTATCTAACACATCTTTCATACATGTTCTAAACATATATTGGCAAGCCAGTCTTTCCTGTGTCATATGAACTGCCACATCCTACAAAAATGAAGAAACAGTCTTCATGAACAATCATCTCTTTTAAGGAAACATGAGGGGAAAACTGTTTTGCTCCTTCGATATATAGAAACTATGGACTAGAGGTCAGTTCTGGGATGCTTTGGAAGTCTAGTAGCACTGTCAGTAGGTAGTGCTCTGCATGTTACATCAGACAGCTGAGTACCAAAGCAAAGGTTGTTTTGGTTGCAAAGCCTATATGATTTTCTGTACTCCTTGTATTAGCTTGTATTAGTTTCTTCTAGTGTCCAGGATTGAACAGCAATCCTGGGGCTGGGAAGAGATCATCTCTCTGTGAATTGGAAAGAGAGAGGGGATCTTTTTTTTTTTTTTTTTTTTTTTTTTTTTTACTACCCAGTGTGAGAAACAGGAGAATATATTGCATTTTAAAACTCCATAACAATGAGGCAGAGCTGGCATAACATCTGGTAGGAAAAATGTGTGTGTGTGTGTAAAATATGGTAAGATTTCTCTGAAAACTCAGTGTAGGCAAATACCAATCTGATTCAAAATTTAAATGCCTCAGGAACCTTTTGAATTAAAAATGACTTAAAAAGGTAAGATAATATAATAGTTCTATTATGCCTGAGAACTTGAAAGCAGAGACAACAGGAGAATTCAGATCTCATGTTCACTATTGTAGTAGGATGTAGCACTCACATAAAAGAAGCAAGATGTGTTTATAAAAATGTCTTTTGACTCATTAAGCTTTTGTGCCTTTTTATACCTCAGTTATAAATGAAGAGAAGTCAGTGTATCTTAATAGAAGAGGATTTTTTTAAAGGAGAACACAGATGATTAGAAAACTACATTTAATAGCGGATCATCTTAGAACAAAAAAACAGTAATGCAGTACATTAAATACATGAGACAGCTATCATATGCATTCTTATTCAATACTTGAAAATATATCAATTTCTCAAACTCATCCTTAAATAGGAATGTAGGCATAAATGTTCTACTATTACACATAGATTTTTAGTGTCTATAAAATTATAACCTGTGTGTTCATATCTTTATGATAACAGCTATTAGATAAAATTAATAAGAAGTCAGGTGCTAGTACCCACAGGATTTGATTGTTATTTTCAAGGAAGAAGCTGAAAATTTAGTATCCTGTCCTTGTGTCCTTGTAAATTTAGTATCCTATCCAATATGTCCTTAGTCAATTTTTAACTGTTTAACTTCAAGTGAGTGTATTTTCATGGCCATCTCTCAGTTTAAGAGCTGTCTTTCAAAGTTAATGAACACAGGGACAGAAGAATTGGAGTTAGAAAACGAGGGGATACCATTCACATTCCTCTAGATACTCTACTTCCACTGAAAATAAGAAAATAATTTTGAATTGGAGTGTGCCCATGTTATTATAATTTTTAATGAGGAAAAGAAATAGTCAACAGACATATAGCTTTTGTATGAACTACTAGAGATTGCTGCAGTTCATGCTCTCCCTTAACTAGGAAAGAGATACCTTATCCATTGATTTCTAAATTGACTTATGGTGAAAAGAGTTCAAATTCTATGTCCGTGTGTCTTTTTTTTTTTTTTTTTTTTTTTTTTTTTTGAGAGAGAGAGAGCTGAACTTTAAAGTAGAGGGAAAATCTGGCGTGGACTGAAGGCAAAATAAAGTGATGTCACTGAGAAGCCAAAGTGGGAGCTGTTATTGGCTGTTATTGGAAGATAATGTGGGAAGTAAATGAGAAATGTAATCTTTGATCATCCTAAACAAACACATGGTATAGAGCATGCTCATATAGTTATGAAATTCTGGTTTCTATGTAAAGTATTTTTGTCTTGTCATTACATCTCCTCTTCATAACTCCTCTTCCACTGAATGACAGCTTTTTAATTTCACTGCCTAGTATTTAGTAAGTCTTTCCTAATACATGAACAGTTTATCCTTGAGCCAAAGAAAATGCTTATTGTATTCATAGGAGCAAAAGTATACTAAGCACAAGTTAATAAACATTAACTTGTTTTAAATTTAGACTTAAACACAGTAAAAAATAGTTATAGCTGTAAAAACGTTTTTGCACCCTATGGCCCTCCAAAGAAATTGTAATGCCCTTGTTGTCTATAAGCTTCCCATCTTATGTGTCTTAGTAGACTGTGCAAGGTGCCAGTCATGGTCTGTTATGACTGTTGTCAACTTTATGTGAGAAACTGCAATGTAATCTGAAGTTTAGCACCTGGTGTCTCTATTTTTAGAATGCAAACTTTGAAATTCATTCGGTATTAAGGTGTTTAAAATATGGATATATGTTGAATCCAGAACTATAAATGGCCCATTGGAGATCAGTTGCTGTTTGCTAAAAATATACAGCCTTTAAGAAAAGGAGAAGTCATGAAGGTACTGCTTACTCACTGAAGGTGTATCATATGGCCTCTAAGGACTAACAGCTTTGAATGTACGGTGATAGTAACCAAAAATGAGTAGGAAACTATTAATGAAGAGTGTTGTTAATAAAAGTCAGTCTAGTTAAGTTCAGCTCTGGATTTTAAGCTTATCAATGTTATAATCACAGAGATTTGTAGGATCCTGATACATATTTAGCATATATTCAGTTGCTGAAATACCTATTTATTTATTAAAAATATTATTTTCAGTAGTTTTAGCCCCACATGCTGTACTTACAAAATAGACCTCTGCAAGATTTTATTCTGTCTCTGACCTCAGTCTTCATATTGCAAAGATAAACAAGCCAAGTCTCATTTCCTTTTCTGTTAGGGCCGCAGGCAGATATTGAAGCATCTGAATAAGCCCTGGCCTGGGGTTAAGCTGACTGTACAGGACATGAGAAACTATGACATGAGAAATTGCCAAGCATGACAGATAAACATGGTAAGAATCTGGCAAGTTACAGATAGTGCTGTGAGGGCTGCAAGGGATGCCTGGGTCTCACAGATTATTAAGGGGGAGTTAAGTGAAAAAGGGCTGAACATCACAGGCAACTGAAGGGGACCTTCTGGGAGAGAAAAGTCTTGCAAGATAAACAGCACCTAAGTAGGCATATCAGTAAGGACATAAGAGAATATATGACTGAGATTACCTAGGCAGAACAGTATGAGAAATACCATATTTTCATATGGATGTAGCAAAATTGATCTTAAAGGGAAGAAAAAAAAAAAAAAAGAAAAAAAAATAATCAGGGAGTTTCTTTATTTGGGTCAGAGCTGCAGTGAAGAAAGATTGGCAAAAAGGAGAGTAAATGAATAGGAAAAAGGATAATTAAATATGAAAATAATGTATTCAGGAATGTCCAGGGATATCTCCTGTGTTCCACTGCAGCTGGAGGAGAACAATAAAGCAAAGTTGTTCCAACCATAACACATGCTAAACATACTTCCATAATCAGGAGGACTTTGGGAAATGGGATGGGGTGTCTCCTAGCAGGGAAAAACCTGGGATATAATAACAATATAATTGAGCGTAATGATATCACAGTGTCCATAACTGTTTTAGGCTTGAAAACATCAGCATTCTCCTAAGCATTCTTTGACACTTTTGGTCTTCTCTATTATGGTAGATGCCTAATATCACAGTTTTGCTAGCTATTGCTTAGGGAACTTCATGTTTCCTGGTATTAATCAGACTTACACATGACATTCTATACATGTTTTACAATGATAATTTATACTTTTCCTATTGTATCTATTTGAATTTGTTTTAAACACAGACTTGACTTTTCGACCAATATCTCAACAAACTCTAGAAACTCAAGGGTAAATTAAAATATAACATATGGTGATCTTCTGACACCTATTACAGAGTTAACGTCTAGGATCCTGTTTCTGTCATAACACAAAAGCTCTTTCAGGCATGGAATTATTCAAGAGTTTACCAATTCTAAAATTTAATATGTCAAAAGTCAAGAAACATCTAGGCTTCTTTCTCTTTCACAGCAATGGGTGTTAAAATAAGAGAAAAACAGAAAATAGCTAATTTCTCTTGTATCTATGATTCAATTAAAGATAATGAAGAACTTTTAAGAGAATAAAATTCCTCTAAAGGACAATAAGTGTGAGTACATATTTCCCTTGGGAAGTGCTTTGTTTATGATGTACTCAGGTATATTGATCTTTCAACAAAACAAACAAACAAAAACAACAGTTGATTTAATTTGTCCCAGGGCGGTAATTATACCCAAAGAGGAAAAAGTGAACGTGTATTTACAGCTAATGAACTGTATGATAGGGTTATTATTCCAGTTTCCACCATGTTTTGTAGAAAACTTTATAGTGAACTCAGTATTTGTTTCTTCATATGGTATCACCAGCAAAAACAATACATTCTACCTTCTCCAAACTATCACTATGTCACTCTTCATTGTGAAAACAGCAGTTGAATTTGAGACTCAGATTCAAAATAGAAAATGTGTTTCCTGTAATTCCAACTTGAAATTTTAACTTTATTCCTTATTCTTACTAGCACAGTATAAACACCCATGGACCCCATATTTGCTGAGTAGGTCAGATTCTGTCTGGATAATTTGCCATAGTCCAATAAAATATAGTGATTTTTTTTCAGTGTTGGCATGCAAAGCTAAATTGCTCTTGTAACTATAGATCAGCTTGGTCCAGATTCAATGTTAAAACAAAATAGATTTATCTGGTAAATGTTATTGGTAAGGAAATACGTTTTCTGTCAAATAATGCATTTTTATGTCTTTTCACATTAAGAGAAATTGATAGGAAATGAGGTGCATAATGTTTGCAAAAGTCAGTGAAGAAAAAGACATGGAAAAAGTAAAAGATTTTTATGATAGAATCATAGAATGGCTTGGATAGGAAGCGACATAACAGATCATGCAAATCCAAAACCCTGCCAGAGGCCAGGATGCCACCCACGAGAACTGGTTGCCCAGGTTGACCTGTCCAAGCTGGTCTTCACCATCTCCAGGAATGGGACATGCACAGCCTCTCCGGCAACCTGTTTGAGTGCCTCATGACCCTCTGAGTGAAGAATTTCCTCTTAAATCTAATCTAAATCTCTGCTCTTTTAGTTTAAAGACATTCCCCCTTGTCCTGTCATTGTCTGCCTATGGAAAAAAAAAATCACTCTTCATCTTTGTAGTGGTTTTATTTGGGTGGGCATCCAAGCTCCACCACAACTGCTCTCTCACTCCCCCTCCTCAAAGGAAAAGGGGGAGAAAAATATGATGCAGAGGACTCAAGGGTTGAGATATGGACACAGAGATCACTCAGCAATTACTGTGATGGGCAAAACAGACTCAGAATAGGTGGATAGTAAGATTTATTGCCTATTACTAACAAGCTAGAGAAATGAGAAACAAAGGAAAGAAACCAAAAACACCTTCGCCCCATCCACCCTCTTCCACCTCCTCCCCCCGAGCGGTGCAGGGGAATGGGGGTTATGGCAAGTCTATAGCACTTTTTCTCTGCCGCTCCTTCTCGGTCACTTTCATCCCCTGTGCTGTGGGGTCCTTCCCACGGGATGCTGTCCTTCCCAAACTGATCCTCTGTGGGCTTCCCACAGGCAGCAGCTCTTCAAAAACTGCTCCCACATGGCTCATACCATGGGTCCATCCATCAGGAGCAAACTGCTCCAGCACGTGTCCCCCATGGATGGGCAGCAGCTCCCCCCAGACCCCCTGCTCCTGCGTGGGCTCCTCTACACAGGCTGCAGCTCTGGCCCGGGGCCTGCTCCTGTGGAGGTTCTCCATGGGGGTTCTCCAAGCCTCCTCTAGGCCACATCCACCTGTTCCGCAGGGTGCTCCTGCACAGGCTGCAGTGTGGAGATCTGCTCCATGGACTGCAGGGAGACAGCCTGCTCCACCAGGGGCTTCTTCACAGGCTGCTGGAGAACTTCTGCTTTGGCATCTGGAGTACCTCCTCCCCCCCCTTTGTCACTGACTTTGGTGTCTGCAGGGCTGGTTCTCACTCCTCAGTCTCCCCACTGCTGTTGTGCAGCAGGTTTTTTGTTTGTTTGTTTGTTTGTTTGTTTGTTTTGTTTTGTCTTGTCTGTTTTTTCCCTTTCTTGAATCTGCTCTCTCAGAGGTGGAAACAACATTGCTCACTGGCCTATCTCTGGCCAGCAGCAGCTCCCTTTGGAGCTGGCTGAAACCTGCCCTTATCTAACATGGGTTAGCTGCTAGATTCTTCTCACAAAGGCCACCTCTTCAGCTCCCCACTACCAAAACTTCGCCAAGTAAGCCCAATATGAAAATGGGAGTGATGTTTCCCTTTTTCCAGTCACCAGGGACATCACCTGACTGCCAGGACTTTTCAAATATGATGGAGAGAGGCTCAGCAACTACCTCAACCAAGTCCCTTAGGACCCTGGGATGCATGTCATCAGGCCCCATAGACTTGTACCTGTTTAGTTTCATCAGGTGGTCCCGAACGTGCTCTTCATTTACAGATGGAGGGACTTTGCTCCCTCAGCCCCTGCCTCAAGGTTCAGGGACTTAAGAGACATGGTAAGCCTGGTTGGCAGTCAAGACTGAGGCAAAGGATTTGTTGAATGCCTCAGCCTTCTCCATTTCTGTCATTACCAGTTCTCCCTTCTCATCCATCAGAAGGGGTATACACTCCTTGGCCTTTCTCTTCTGAGCAATGTACCTATAGAATCCCTTCTCGTTATTCTTTGCATCCCTTGCCAAGCTCAGTTCCATCTGTGTTTTGGCTTTCTTGATCTCACCACTGCACATCTGGACAGCATCCATGTACTCTTTCCAAGCCAGAAGTCCCTGAGACTTCTGGCTGTACATTTCCCCGTTTCCACTGCCTGTACATTTCCTCCTTGTGCTTCAGTTTGACCAACTGGTCCTTGCATAACCATCCTGGTTTTCCTTCTTCCCTGCTCACTTTCTTACATAGGGGGATGAAGAGCTCTTGTGTGGTAGAAGTGTGTCCTAAACGATTTGCCAACTTTGATCTCTCCCTTTGTCCATGAGACTTGATCAATAGCAAATATTATTTTTTCTCAGATATCTAAGAGAGATGTTTATTCTTATGTTGTTCTTTGGCCCTTCCAAAACATCAGGATGAGACAGTGTACTGCAGATTTTGTGTAAGGACTTAGATATAAATCTCTTCCTAATCACATTTCATCATAATTTTGACATTATCTTTACCAAAATAATACAAAACTATTGCCTTTTTAGAGTCTATGTAAAGAGTACATCATCTGTTGCATGCTGCAGCAGTACACATGCATGTCTGCCACACACATGCTCACTCCACACATGGAGATTGAACTTCTGCTGTCTTTTGTTGTGGTCTAACCTGGCTGGCTAAGCACCATGCAGGTATTCCGTCACTCTCCTGCAGTAGGATGGGGGAGAGAATCAGAACAAGGTAACACTCATAGTGTGAGATAAGGATAGTTTAATAGGAGAGAAAAGGAAGGGAAAATATTAATTATAATAAAAAATAATAATGATATATAAAACAAGTGATGCACAACGCAATTGCTCACCAGCTGCCCCAAGCAGCAGCAGCAACCCCCAGGCAATTTCCCCCCAGTTTTAATGTTCAGCATGACACTATATGGTATGTAATATCCTTTGGGTCAGTTTGGGTCAGCTGTCCTGGTTCTGTGCACACAGCTTCTTGTGCACACCCAGCGTCCTCACTGGCAGGGCAGTATGAGAAGGTGACAAGTCCTTAACTTATTTTAAGTGCTGCTCTGCAACAACACTGTGTATATTTTCAACACTACTCTCATCCTAAATTCAAAACACTGCACCATATCAGCTAAACACAGCACCATATCAGCTACTAGGAAGAAAACGAACTCTATCCCAGATGAAACCAGGACTTCTTTTACATCTAACAAAACAGATTTCCCACTTCCCAGTGTCCTTTTTCAAGCTCAGAAACCAAGCAAGGCCTCAAGGCAAGTAGGATAAATCAAAGAGAAAGTAACTAGTAACTCCTGTTTTCCATGACATATCTTATAAGCAGTTGGGAAAAAAAAAAAAATAAATAAATAAATAAATACAATTATTCTTTCTTAAATGTCTGTGTCTGACATCTCTGATTGCTCTTCCATTGAGAAAAAATTAGTAAGATATCCAGTGATCCTATCTCTGCTTTCTGGAAAGCTTGGTCTTTCTTTCCCGTATAGCACTTCTGTCCCAATGTGCAGTTGGATGCTGAGTTCTTATTGCAGACACAGGAACAGAGCTCAGGATGGTAAACATTCTCCTGGTTCCTAGAAAGCTTTTCCTTTTTCTCTTCCTTTATGGGATAGAATGAGACTCTGACAATTTTTAATTTTATGGTAGCTCTAATGTCTTCTTAAACTAACACACATTTTGAGGTGGTGATTGTTTGTTAGTTTAAATGGCTTTGGCCTCATTAGACTATAATGCCTTTTCAAGGTTAGTACTGTATCATGTAGGTAGTAATAATAAATAATTTCCTTGTCAGCAGGGAGTCAATGAATATTTTGGGACTCCATCTGCAGACTATTTGGCTAGCAGGAATATACTCTACATTTAGTCTGGTATTGATGTGCCTGTAAAACTCCTGTTAATTATAATGGGGATTTATAAATGAACATCAAAGGCCAGTTTGTGAGCTCTCCAAAGCCCTGATCCTGCAAAAGCTTATGAATGTGCTTAATTTTGCACACTGTTAGTAGTACTGTTGAAATCAATGTGACTTACCATTAGCTACATGCTGAGTGTTTGTAGGATTGGGGACTGGTGGTGATTTTATATAGATTTTACTTCACTTACTCCAGTAAGTATACTTGTGATTTGCATTAAAATGACAGTCAGAAAACTATGACCTGAAGGGGAAATGCAATCCTAATTCTAAATAGATTAAAGATCATTACAGACCTTTACACTGAAACAAGACCACCCCTGAACAATCAATCTGAATTAAAGGAAGAGTTAGGCCTTGTATGCCATAAATGTAAGTTATGCAAAAATAAAATTATATACAAAATGAATCTGGCTCTATAAAGAGGTCACAAAAGCATTAATTGAAAAAGCATTTAGGTTTGTTCTTCACAAATTTTTGTGCTTTTTTCATTGAACAAATGCTATTTAAAATTATCTTTTTTATTGAAATAATTCTTCCTAAAATTTAGAAATTCTAAAATTTAGGAAGTCTTATCCTGTGAAATGCATGGCAATACAGACTTTTACACAGGACAATTTCAGCATAACTTTTTAAATCAGGAGAGTCAGCAAAAAGATCAGAACTGTTCACATAAAGAATATGGCCACTGTTTGCCACAGCTTTGTTGTAGCAGTTTAACCAGAAAGTATTAGATTAGCACCTTTAGCAGAGAGCATTGAGGGTATCAGTAGGGGAACTAAATTATTTCAGAACCCTGAACAATATGTCTATACAAAAAAAACAACAAAAAAAAAAAAAAAAAAAAAAAACAAAGATAAAATTTCATGTTCCTTAAAAATAGAAAAAGAAAAAAAAAATAATTAAAGGAAAGGTATAGGGTTGAGCAGAAATATATCTCTGTTTCTCACATTGTAAATCAGGGACTTCAAAAAATTAAACCTCTCCTCACATCATATAATGCATACAGGGGGAATCTAAGTGGGCTTCAATTTCTCACACAGTGGAGGCAAAATGTCCCTTTGTCCTTGCTTGGTTAGTGCAGTCCTGTGCTATTTGTCTTTGTCAAACCTGTGCTTTTGAGTACCAGCTCTCCAGAGTCCCAGTTTGGGCAGTGCTCCTTTGCTAAATGGATGCGCTGTAGGATATTGACTACTGTGAGTTTGACAAGGCTGCCCTTTTGACAAGGTGAAAGAGGTCATTATATTCACCTCTGGGATGCAGCCAATATAAATCTCATTCTTAAGGAGACACAATGTATTTAGAGGCCAAGCCACAAGTCTAATGGTCTCCTGGATACTGCCTCAACAGCAGAGCTACCCAAACAACACAGATTTTAAAAAATTGTTGCATAGGTCACCCAAATATGATAGGAAGCAATCAATACCATTTATTGCTCTCTGTGGTCTAATATCTTTATGTGACACAATTACAGGAGACCTATCTTGGGGCTTTCTGTGACAAACAAGAGTTTCTGTTTGAGGGCAAATTAATGAATGCCAACCTGTCCACAGGGGAGATGAAAACATATGCAAATGAGCAAACATCCACAAACTACTGCATTTCTTAATCTTCTTCTTCTATCCCACCCCTTTTTATGGTTAAGTGAGTTATTACAGCCCTAAAGCTGTAGAAACCTTAGCACAGTTGCCACCAGAGAAAAGGGCTGAATCCCAATGAGTGGAAAGCACTGATTAGATGACAGAACAGTCTTTTCCATTCCAGTAACTCCAGTGGTCAGACATTGTGATAGCAAGGACTTTGAATGTCACTGAGCTACAGGAGCTTTCACACTCATTATCATTCTTTGCATGTTCTGCTACAAGACAGGCCCTAGGCTTCACGGCCACCTTAATGCTCAGGCTGAACAAAATTAGGGATTCTCACTAAAGGATCCTATATGGCATCATGGAAGCTGTCCCACTTTTACAGACCAACAACTGATATTCTGCTGTGAGGAAGTCTTTCTGATGCCCAAAGGAAAAGCCTGACTCAAATGTAAGAGAACATATACTGTCACTGAAGCTTTAAACTGCAAAAACCTGAGTAAATGCAGAAAAATAATATACAAGCATGAGTCCTCTGAAAATAAATAAATAAATAAATAAATAAATAAATAAATAAATTGATAAGGGGCTTTTTTGCATAGTTGTTATATACTCTTTAGTAATTTTCTGTGTAAGGAGAAAATAATCTATAACATCTGAAAATCTGCATAAATTGGTATCTGGATTATGCCTCTCCTATAAATCCTTGGGAAAACTGATCATTTATAAGACAGATTTTGGTTTGATGGCAGATATGCCTAGAATCTTTAATAAATATTTATAATCAGAGATATCTATATCTTTGCCTTTTTTGTTGTTTCTGTCAAATTAAGCCATAGAATGTGCCTGTGGTATCTCTACATTGAAGTCTAAATAATAGATACATAAAAGCCTTCTGAATTATACTCTGAAATAAGCATAGGTATGCTGGTAGAATGATACATAAAAGACTTAATATGGTCTACACCACAAAATAGGATGCAGGATCTAATGAAGCAAAAGTCCTTGAGTCTGGCCCTGCTAAAACCAAGTGTTGAACCAAATGACCTCCTGAGATCCCTTCTAACCTTAATTATTCATTGATACTACATTTTGAAGAAATTCAGAAAAAGTTTTTCTGCTACTCGCTTCTCACATATTTCTCCCCTGTTTTGAAGGCATAGCTGAAGTGGAAGGATTCTGCTGGCATGCTGAATATCAATGAAATGAAGGTTATGTTTGCAGGAATGCCTAGCAGCTGTACAATTGTCAGACTGCAGTACATGCTTTCCTTCCAATCAATCCCTAATCATTTCATTTTTCCAGATCCTTTCTTTTATATTTGCTTCATATTTCATGATCTGAACATCTCTCTTAACCTAAACCTCTACATTTTGCTATGCATGGCCATAGGCAGCTAATTGTAAGAATCACATTTATTTATTTATTTATTTATTTATTTATTTATTTATTTATTTATTTATTTATTTATTATCTTTCTGCCTGTTTCACAATTGCCTTTCCTGATGGCTCCATGCAGTCTCCTGTCAGAGCATCTTTCTTCCCCTTGTTTAGTATTCAATTCACTGCTCATTGGCTTAATCCTCTTCAGTTTCTTCTATTAAAGGGGGATTAAGCATTTCTAAAAATAAAAATAAATGTTTAAAAGTTTGAAAAGGTGATGCAAGCAACTGTGAGTGACTAGCAGTTTAAAGAGTTCAAACATTCTTTAATTAAACACCAGTGTCAAAGAATGCTAAATTATCCTAGGAGACGAGATCTTCAGGGGCTGGAAGATGTCATTGATACAGCTAGGAAAGCTGCACACTGTTGCTGAAAGAACAATTATAGCCCTACATTCTGCCAGAAAATTTGAAAGTTAGACTATTTTTAAAAAAGTGACTTAATGGAAGATGGACAGTGAATCAAGTTGAAAGCTCAAGCCCATTTTCTTTGTATGCTCTGAAATATGTTGCTCCAAGCTTATTCACTACTGTTCCCAATAGGAAAAAAAAAAAAAAGAGCTAAAGCTACTCAGCAGAAAATTCTGCAGAACTTCAAACTTTATCTGCCCATTACAAATTACTGCCCATTACAAATTAACTACTTTATAACTGTAATCCTTATTTCTGCCTTTGACTTTGAAATGCTTACTACCAATCCCCAGAGAAAATGGAAGCTTAGGTCACCTAGGCTTTAAAAGAAAATTCTGGAGATGTTGATAGACACTTCTTGGCATATATTGTAGACTAATGCAATTATACAATCAAAATTGGGCTTACCCTGCACTGTTCTCTTGTAGAGAACAGGGCTTACCCTGTTCTCTTGTAACACATAAACTCTTGTTACAGAGAGGGAAAACTGAAGAGGTTTTGGTTGGTTAGGGAGGGTGATCACTGAAGATATGAGCCTTTGCCAGTTCAGTCTGTCTATACGCCAGTTATGCATACCCTTTTCTCTGCCATTTACTAATCCCTCACTGGCATTGAGATGACAAAAGGCTTTCATAACCTTGGGGAAATGCTGTGTGATTTTGCTTAAAGTATCTGAAAAATCAGGTAACAAATGAGTAACAAAACAGGGTAATCAAACTGAAAACTATAATGGGGAAAAATAAATAAATAAATAAATAAATAATAATAATAATAATAATATATGAAGTTTTCAGCACTAAAAAGAGTGCATTTATTTATATTCTAAAATTAAGACAAAATGCATTTTTAAATTTGGTGAATACTCTGCAGTGCATAGATATAATACCGAATAAGGATTATGAGAAGGTATGGTGGCAATGAGAAGATGGTGGTTTAGATTTTCGTGCTTGTAAAATGTAAATGTCAGTGGAAGATCTATACTGAATTCAAGACCTTTAACTGAGGCTTAAAGAATGTGATAGGGTATCCACAAAACTAAATTTGTGACAAGAAATTAATAAAAGCTGAGTGACTTCAGAAAAGCACCATTTAGAGAGAAAGCTATAAAGGTCTAATCAGTAACAATGGTGTTCCTAAGAAAAATATGGAAAAGAAAGATCATGTACATAAAGCTGATAAAAATGTTACATGAATGTAACATTTTTGACTACAAGGTTATCGCAAAAACCATCACCTGTTCCATGGAGTTTCTAGAGATAGTTTAGAGAAGTAGTCAGGATGTAGAAGGTGTTTTTTATTGTTGTTGTTGTTGTTTGTTTTGCTTTGTTTTGTTAGTTTTGTCCTGGACAAAATACTTATGATAAGATTTTTCCAGACTGTGACTGACCACTGACTTTTGGACCATTTAGAACATTTTTAGTCACCTCTTTTTTGTCATTACAATCAACAAAGTAAAGCAGTAAGTACAAATTATTGCAAAAATCAGAAAAAAATCAGAGGCAGAAGACAAGAATCATGAGGGAGACTAAATATTTCTTTGAAGAGGAAAGACTGAAGAGATTTTGATTGCTGCACTCACAGACTTGATGAAAAGGTTTGTCCAACATTTTAATGCTGTGATTAACTCCTTATGCCTCTTTTTTTTTTTTTTTGTGACTTCAACATGTATAATTTCTAACTTCCTTAAAAAGTATTCAAGTGGCATTGGGGAAAACATAATGATCCATTTCCAAATAATTCTGTACATTTGTTCTTCCACGTACAGGTACATGCAGATCTTTTTTAACATATATATTTAGATCTAAATTAGTTTTTGATGTGAATGGATGAGTATTGTGCCATATTTCTGAAAGTTAAGGCTGTTTATACATAAGCTGAAGTGAAACACTGCATCTTATTAAAGCCTATTGTACTAATATGTTGTTAAAGTAGGTTGAAAGTATGGAAAAATTTACACTGAGAAGTGTAACATGGTAATTTAAATGCTACAGTGAAAGCTAAGGAGAAAGGAGGGGGAGAGAGGGGAGGAGATAACTACAAGCTTTTATTTAAAAATAACTTACAAATATCAAGGAAAACCATACTGCCAGGTGCATTGCTAAAAATACAAAGTGTTTTATGCAAACATTATATTAAAAAAAAAAAAAAGAAAAATAGTTGTAAAATAATCAAGCAAAAGAAAATCATAGAAATATAAAACTGTATGAAAATAAAAAATATAAAATATATAAAATAGTGTTCATAAATAAAATTTCTATGTTTAAGGACAAAAAATATGTAAAAAAGAGA
Organism: Anas acuta; assembly: GCF_963932015.1. Lineage (NCBI taxonomy): Eukaryota > Metazoa > Chordata > Aves > Anseriformes > Anatidae > Anas > Anas acuta. The sequence goes on along the minus strand of NC_088981.1, from coordinate 79,048,517 downwards.
GAATAATAGTTGAGGTTACATCTTCACTATTATACATCTTCACTCCGCAGCAAGGAGTGAAAATGTATAATAAAGATCAGAAAGCAGGAAAAATGCATAGAATCGTAGAATCATTTATATTGGAAAAGACCTTCAGGATCATCAAGTCCAGCCATCAACCTGACCCTACTGCATCCCATCACTAAACCATGTGCCAAGTCTGGATTCTTTACCTCCAGAGATAGGGTCTCCACCACTTCCCTGAACACCTTATTCATGAAAAAAATTCTTCCTAATATTCAATCTAAATCTCCCCTGGCAAAACTTGAGACCATTTCCTTGCATCCCGTCACTCGTAACCTGAGAAAATAGACTGATAGTCTCCCTTCTGCAGCCTCATTTCAGGCAGTTGTAGAGAATGATGAGTCCTCTCTCCCTTCAGCCTCTGTTTCTCCAGACTAAACAACCCCAGTTCCCCCAGTCTGCAAATGTCTTGCTTTCTAGTCCCTTCACTATAAACATGACCTGTTCTGGACCAAATGGAAGCAATAGCTGTTATAGACTTTGAGGTTTTCTTATGACGGGGTTACAGCAGATGCCGTTTATTGAGGACAATTAAAGAATGAAATGAAGGGCTAAGAATAATAACAGTAACTCTGTGAGGTTAATTGTAAACAAACTTAACTCCATGTGCTATTTTCCTTGAATTAGTGAACTGGTATGACTGGCTAGGTTTACAGAGAAATCAGGTTAAAAAAAAAAAAAAAAAGTATTTTAATTGGAAAATGGCAATCTATTTATATCAAGACCTTTCTTTTATGGATGTGAAGTATTTTGAAAATTACATCGTACAAATTTCATGATTCTTATGTACTTTTTTTTTTCAAACCAAGTGTGTGCCCTACCTGAGTCTTGTGGCTAGGCTAAATATCCCACTAACTTATGTATACCACATTTCACAAGATTAATCAACAGTCTGATTTTTAAGACAGTATGATAAATTTATTATGAAAATTTAGATCCTACATTTGAGAAATTGCTGTCAAAGTCAGTACCTTAAGGTTTCTACAAGTCAGAATACTAGATGATGAAAATTGTTTTGTCAGAAAATGCCCTAGTTACTTGACTAACTCCAATACCTTTCTTAACACTAGTATAAGTTTGAATTTCCTAGTTTTTGGGAGAAAACCTATGCTCTTTACCCAAGCTTGTCCCATTTTTCTAGTGGAAACAAATTCATCTGTTAAATTGGATCTTTTCCTCTGAAGCTTTCAAAAAGCAGATAACTTATCCAATGTCCTCTTTGATGCCCATATTTAAGCTAAATCATGAGAACATAAATCAGAGACTGAAGTAACAGTCCTTCAGTTGACGGATCAGGTAGGAGGGAATACTTAGTCACAGTGATTAATAGGTCTTTTCAGGAAGCACTTAGATACCATGGTGATGGGTGTTATAACAAATCCTCAGATAGTCCTTGATGACTTCATATGGTCTAATTCGTTTTTGACAGTAAAAGGAGGGTAAAAATTAGACTTCAAAATTGCCTGTTTGGTATTCACACAGAAACAGACTGAACAAACTACCATGACTGCTGAGGTCTAGGTTGAGACTGTCATTTTCAAGGACTCTTGAAAGGACAGTTCCTAACTTCCTTAGACGATTTTGAAAAATTGTTAGTTTTTCAAGGTATCATCTTCTGAGCTGTTATGCACAACTACACATAGGTCAATCCCTCTGAAGTTTTAGGTAGATTGTTGTGTAAGCACCAATCTTTTATGGATCGGTGCTTAAAACACTATTTATAATTCCCTGATTAGAAACCTTGGGCATAGACTCTAATAATTTTACTATTATTATTATTTTTTCTCCAGTAAATGTTTATGCCTACAGCAAGTTCCATGTTCTGGCTGCAATCTGATAGAATTGCCACAGTTACCTATTTCACCCATGCCTCAACTTCAGCAAATCAATCTCATTATTCATATTGATAGAATAATCAAAGACTGTGGGAAAGCAGTCATTACCCTGATGGAACAGTTGCTGCTGTTATTCATCCTGTCCCACAAGAACAGGGAATAATGCTTATTATCAGTGTTGTTTAATATGCTCAAGAGCTTTCATCCCGCCTCTTCCCCCTTTCCCATGGAATGAACAACTATTTCTCACCCTCCTTCAAGTCAAAATATTTGAGTTTCATGTACAGCATTCCCAAACATTCTGAATCACTTCTTTGGCTTAAATGATAGCTACCATTTCCACTTTGAAATAGTGCTGTTGTAGCAGTTTTAGTATGAATTTGCCTAGAAAGAAAGAAAGACTATTAAGAAGAGAACTAATTTTTGATAGGATGACTTAAAAAGCCTGTTATATTTAAATATGACTGTAAATTAGAAAGAGAAATACAAAAACTGTGGGGTTTTTATTTATTATATTTAAATAAGATTTCTAAGCATAATAGAAAACAAAAAAAAATTGTTGGTGGTTTACCTTTCAGAAATAAAAATAGGTACATTCCTTGGACATATGACATTTTTGATCTGATACTGAGCTGGAATAAGTTATCCACTGAATATCCAGAGATATCCACTCAAGTGAATGTAATTGTGTTGATTAGCAGCAGCAGTGGATCTAGCTTTTATATCTCAGCTGCGACCTAATAATTACTACAGCAACTCTTGTACAGAGAACCAACACAACCTACTAATTTTATCAGGAAAAAAAAAAAAAAAAGAGTTCATAGTCTTTTATTGTGTTTGCAGAAGCATTGTGTGAACTGGAGTGAAAAATGTAAGCAACTTACAGTCTTACAGTGCACTCTGTAATCTTCCTGCCTCCTGACAGCCCCATTTCTGAAGTTATTTTAGTGCTGGCATACAGATGATTTTGAAGTTCATTCTGAAGCATCAAAAAATAAGTGATCAAGTAAGAACTTCTAGAGCTCCTGAACAACAGTGGTATTATTGATGGGTCACATCCCTCCCCCAGTGTTGACTTGCCTTCATTTCTAGCTGGAAATCACAGAATCACAGAACTATAGGGGTTGGAAGGGACCTTGAAAGATCATCGGGTCCAACCCCCCTGCCAAAGCAGGTTCCTCAGAGCAGGCTGCCCAGGTAGGTGTCCAGACAGGCCTTGAATATCTCCAGAGAAGGAGACTGCACAACCTCCCTAGGCAGCCTGTTCCAATGTTCTGTCACCCTCACCGTAAAGAAGTTCTTTCACATGTCAGTGCAGAACTTCCTGTGTACTAACTTGCAGCCATTGCCCCTTGTTCTATCCCCACAAACCACTGAGAAGAGGTTGGCTACATCCTTCTGTCCCCCACCCCTCAGATATTTATATACACTGAGGAGATCCCCTCTCAGTCTTCTCTTCTCCAGGCTGAACAGACCCAGGTCTCTCAGCCTTTCTTCATAGGGAAGATGCTCCAGGCCCCGTATCATCTTTGTGGCCCTCCGCTGGACTCTTTCCAGGAGATCCCTGTCTTTCTTGTACCGGGGAGCCCAGAACTGGACACAGTACTCCAGGTGAGGCCTGACCAGGGCAGAGTGAAGGTTAACCTGCTGGCCACACTCCTTTTAATGCATGCCAGGATCCCATTAGCCCTCTTGGCCATGAGGGCACAGTGCTGGCTCATGGTCAACCTGTCGTCCACCAGGACCTAGATAAGATTCTGTTTCTTCTGCAAACGGGAACTCATAGGCTGAGTGGGATCATCTCTTTTTTAATACGTTCATTCATTTATTCATGTTAAATATATTCCCTTCAACATCCCATATTTCAATCCATTTGATTTTTCTTTATGCTTGGCAGGAACAGCTTTTCAAAAGAGTATATTACTTGAGCCTAGTGTACCAAGAACACAGTCTTATCCTTAGGGCTCCTTACCTCAGGAAGAGTGGAGCTGCTGATTGCTATTGGCAAGCACAGCTGAATGAGAAAAAAATATATTTAATAAGGGTTGAACATTTTCATTTCTATGAAATGATGTATTACTTTAGCAAGAGAAACTTAACATTAGTCTTCCTATGATTCTGTGCCTCTGGTTAGAAGAGATCTCTGGAGGTCATCTGTTCCATCTCTTCATCCCCAGGCTGAAACAGTTAAACCCTTAGCAACCCTGACAGTGGTCTGTCAAGCTTGTTCTCAAAGTCCATAGCTGATGCAGACTCTTACCACTTTCATTATCTGTCTATTTATTCTCTGTTCTTAAAGTTAGAAAGTTTGTGTAATGTCTCATAAGGCTCTTATGCTGCAATTTCAGCTCATGGCTTCTTGACCTGTCCTCCACACAGATAGAAAGCAGATTGTTACCTCTCATTTTGCAGGAGCCTTTTACATACTTCAGAAGTGGTATCATGTTTCTTTTCTGTCTCCCTGTCTAGACTAAACAACCAGTTTTTTCAAGCCTTCTCCACAGGTCATATAAGTAAAATCCTACATTATTCTCGATAATTTATTTCACTGCCTCCATCTTACTTGTATCTTGATGCTCTTAAAAGACCATATTGAAGATGTGCTAACATTGGTAGAAGGGTAATATTGCTAATTGTCTTTCAGATTTGGTTTATGTATTTTATTGTGCTGATCTACACGTTTACCCTCCCTCTCTCCAACCACCCCCCCCCAAAAAAAAAATAGTAATAATTAATAATCATTAATACATGCTTAGATAATTTCCCCTGTTCCATTTTTTATCATTATGTACTCAATGGGACAAATAACCATTCTACTCACACTTACATTTATTGACTTTTTTTTCCTTCCCAAATATGAATTCAATTTAACAATATTGTTTTGATTTTGGAATCCATCCTAAAATTTATGTTTACAACTTCCAAAATGATATGCTATGTCAACTTAATAAATGTGATTTCTACTTCTACTTTCTAAATTTTTATATATTGAATAGTATGGGATCTCTGCAGAACAACAGCCTTCCATTCCAACTTTTAATTGTCACTGCTTTCTAGACAAGTTTTCCCATCACCTTCTACAGTAAACCTATTGAATTACCAACATTTAGGCCAAATTCAGCTACTTTCCAAGAAATTACTTGGGTCCTAGGTACATGTAATCATGAGATTGTAACATTTTTCAGGTTTGAAGGGACCTTGGGAGGACATCTAGTACAATCTATCACTCAAAGAAGAATGAATTCAGACTGTCTTGCTTGTTTTCCACTATTGATTTGAATCTTGAAAATTTCCAAGGATTATGATCCCATAGCCTCTCCGGGTATCCTGTCCCAGTGCTTCATGATACCATAAGAACAGATTCTTTTCCAATAAGAATCCTTATTTCTTTACCATCTCCTTATCTCCTTAGTTCTTTTTTATTTCCTTCTTTTCCTTGAGTGTATCCTGTTTTACTTTATTACCAGTGTGTCTTGTTCTCTCCCTGTCCAGTCTTTTAAAGAAACTGGATCTGTCTTCTTGGTAGCCTCTTCTTCGATATTAGAAAACTGTTACATTCATTCTTTTCTCCATTCTTTCAAGCTCTCCTCATAGAACAATTGCTCCAACCCCCAACAATCTTGGTAGACTTCTGCTGGACTTTGGAGTCTTCTGCGCTCATTCAACTTTACACTTCTTGTACAGAAGTCCTGAAAACTGATTGCAGTATTTATAATGTAGTCTATTAGCTGCTGAGTAAAAGGCAAGAATTCCTTTGGTCTACAGGTGATGTTATTTTATTATTTTTATTTTATTTTATTTTATTTTATTTTATTTTATTTTATTTTATTTTATTTTATTTTATTTTATTTTATTTTATTTTATTTATTTTATTTTATTTTATTTTATTTATTTTATTTTTTTATAACTCTATATATGATGAGTTTTTCTGCTAGGGCGAAGAGCTGACTCATATTTGGTCTGCTGTCCAGTATGTCCTTTCCAGCAGAACTGCTTTCTGGCATTCATTTTCCAGCCTGTACTGCTTCATGGTGTTAATCTGCCTCAAGCACAGGACTTTGCCATTGTTTTGATTTCATGAGTGTCTTTCTAGCCTGTTCCTCCAGCTTCTTTATACACCTCTCAATAGCAGCCCTACCCTCAAATATACTGAATCGCCCAGCTGAGAGTTACTCATAAATTTAATGAAGGTACACTCCATCTAGTCCTACAGTACATTGACAAAGATATTAAACAAGATATGTACACAGATTAGTCCCTGAGGAACTCCCCTTGAAAACAGTCTCCAGGTATATTATGGATCATTAACCACTACTTTTTAATTAGATGATGCATCCAATATTTTGCTTGCCTGGTAGTCAATCCATCTAGACTGAAATGACACAAAGACACAGAGGAAGAGTCAATGTAAACACTGTCCACCACATTCACAGATCTAGTAATTTGATAATAGAAGTCGAGCAAATTGAAGCATAATTTACCACTGGTAAATAAATGTTGGTTATTCCCAGTCACCAAAAGTAGCTTCTAAGGGAATTTGATCCCAGGGGACTTCTGGTGAACCAAGGTGAGACTGACTGATTGTAGATCCCATCTTGATTTCTGAAAAGGGGTGTGACGATTCTTATTTTTCTGTAGTTCTAATATAGTACTACAGTTCTAATACAGTACTAACTTCTTTACTGAAAGGTTAACTTCTTTACTGAAAGGGTTGTTAGACACTGGAACAGGCTGCCCAGGGAAGCGGTGGAGTCACCATCCCTGGAAGTCTTTAAAAGACGTTTAGATGTAGAGCTTAGGGATATGGTTTAGTGGGGACTGTTAGCGTTAGGTCAGAGGTTGGACTCGATGATCTTGAGGTCTCTTCCAACCTAGAAATTCTGTGATTCTGTGATTCTGTGATACAGAAAACAGAACACCAAAGCAATCATCAAAACATCAACACATTATTTTGGATCTGGGTCCTGGGGGCAAACTGAATTTACAGAGTGACATAACAATATTCTATTTTGCTCTCTATTCCCTTTCTAACATTCTATTTAGTATTTTCTACTGTGCTTCACTTTACATTTATCTTCACTGACTTTAGTTTGTTATTGATGTCTCTGCTATTAGATTGTGTAAGAGTCTTCGGTCCGCAAAACTGCTTTTCTTCTTTCTTAGATAACTTTGTTTCATTGTAAACTTCATCAACTCACTGTTAATCTCTCTTTCTGGATCTTTTATTAAATTTTCAATGGTTCAAACAAAGATTTCACTGAGATTCCATTCAAAAACGTCCTACGCTGCAAAATGTGATCTTTAATGACTTTTGTCCTTCTTTTCTGCTTTTTAATTGGTTATTAATTTGTGTGAGGATCTTCCCTGGTCTTCTTCTTACCTATCAGAAATTATTAAAATATACAGAAAGAGTCATTTTTAACAGAAAGTAGAAAATATTTTGATTATGATAAACATACAGATAATTTAGTTAGATGATGTGTTTACCCTACTTGCAATTGGCTAACACATAGGATTTACACAAGCCTGTCTATAAGACATGAAAAAACAATTGCAACAATTATATTACCCAAGATACTAAAACCAGAGTTCCAAATATGACTTTGAAAGGGTTCTGATTTAGAGGTAAAAGTATTACTTACTGAATCAATAGTAACATCTTTTTCATATAAGTACATGGTGAAGTCAATAGAAGTTTGGTTATTGATTTCAATTGGATTTCACATTTTAATAGCTCTTAGAAGATTTTTAGACATGCAGAAAAAGCTATTGCTGACCTTCTTCAGAATCTTAGATATATGATTCCCATGAAAGTTGATATAGCTGCAATAAATTCAGTCACTGGATATAGAAAGAAAATATGTTGCATTGTCAGATTGTGAGTAGGTAAATATGGGTAAACAAAATTATAACAAACAACATAAGGATGTTTTTATAGTCTCTGCTTGCCATTCATTGTTGAAAGCATACCATCTTTAATTTTGAAATATTTGTTACTGTAATTTAGTAATATATCATAAAGAATCTATGGTGATAATAAATTTTCTGACAGTTTCTTAATGTTGGTATCTCTTAACTATGCTTATTGTTACAATTCCATTTCTCGTGCTAGATCTGAAGATTTTAATAGAAGCATTTTCTGCAATTTACAGTATGATACACAAGGATACACTTTGACTTGTTTTTGTAATAAAGATTTTGAGTCAGTGAGTGAGGATGAATCACTTAAACTGATCATAATTCATTTGTCATCTGTCTGAATCTCAGAGAATAGAGTTGTGGTTGATGGCAATCATTCTTGGACTGCTGCTCTGAGTGCCTCTAGGTTGCTTGTGAACATGACAGCTGTTGAGCATTTTTATGAGAGATACATTGCACACATCAAGATCTGAAGGCTCTTTCCCTATATCTGATAGCTTTTGTAAGCATTTTTAACTAAAATTCTGTCATCTGATTCTAAGGTAGAAAATTGGTGTTGAAAACATGATTATAGAGCTTGTTTTCTGTAAGTTTTACCTATTTAGGAAATCTATTTTTTATCACTTAGTAAAAGGGTTTCCGGGTTTTATTTGATTGTTTGTTTTTGTTTGTTTAAAATTGCTGTTAGCAATTTATCAATTAAATTGAGGTGTTTTCTATTACAATTTTCTATTATTTACTTCATCACTTTGCAAGACTTTTATCAATACTGAACATAATTTAGAAGATCCACCAACTTATTTTTTATCATCATTCTAATGAGTTTCTATGTTGATTCTACAATGTTCTTATAATTCATGGAATATTACCTTACTCTTTTTTTTTATTATTTTTTTTTTAATGCAGCTTGCGTGGAGTGTTTTGATTTAAATTTTACACAGTGAAATAGGTTAAAATAAAATCAATAGGTTTATGTTTGGTGCACTTAATGTTGAAGAGGGTCTTATCTTTTCTAATTTCTGTGCTTACTGCTTTGTTTGTAAATACTGCTTTTAAAACCTGAACTGTGAATTTCTTTATAATTTCTTTTTCTTCTGAAGAGTGACCTTAGAATTTGATCCATAGCAAGCAGAGAAGAGTAGACTGCTGTATTACCACATGTATTGTCATATGTGTAACCACAATATTACAGAGTCCATATAATGGTCTTCCAACAGTTGGGGCTTTTCACTATTTAAAAACTGATACAATGTTGTTTCTCCTTAAACCAATATGCATTTTATTTAACTTATCTTCTTCTCATGTTGAGAAGAGATGGTTCAAACACCACAGGGATTTCATAGTGTCCTATAATACAGAAAGTAACAATGGATAACATTGGATAACTGACAGCTTTTGTGGATAACATCTAAATAACCCTTTATATTGTTTTTATTCTATTTTTATGAATATTTAAGCTTGATTAATAAGCTGTTAATTCATCTGAGAAGTACTCCTGATTTATTGACAGGACAAGGTCTTGTTATACAAGATGACATATTACCAATGTTTGTTTTGTTTTGTAATAAAGCAAAGCTCCCTTTTCACCCATTTTACTCTACTGATAGTTCTTGACTGCTGGATAATCCTCCTTTTCTTTATTAGATCAGCCTTTAAAGCTCTGGAAATATTTCTTGGTTTCTCTATAGTGCATCACTCTGGGTATGAGAAGCTGATTGTGTATAAGTGCCTTTAGTTGCCATATACCAGAACCATCACAAATGGTGGTTAGTACTCGTATCTGTCCTCTCTTCTCCACTACTGTGAGATAAGCCACACTGGAGACCTGGTGGAGCTGAATAATAACCATTTCCTTCTTTGTGCGTTTTCATCAGGATCACTCTCTTAACATTTTTCACCACTACAAAATTAGTCTGGAAAGATCTGGCATGGAGACAGGACTGAGTAACTGAGGACACTATTAGCAGCAGTAGCAGCTTAAAAAAAAAAAAAAAAAAAAAAAAAAAAAGTCAAACTGCAGTTGAAGCATCTCCTTTTTACTTAGTAGCTTTCATTCCTCTTTCCATGCATTTCCTGCTTTGTTTTTCAGGATTAGTTATTTATCGTACTGCAGTAACTTCTTCATAGTTGTCCACTGCAAATTACTCTCAGGGTTGTGTATTTGCTTTATATTAATATTTGGATAAAAAGTTAGGGAGTAGAGTGTTTTGCTGGTATCTGAGTAAAATCAAGGACATGTTTCCATCTCTGATATAGATGGAGGTGAAGGCAGGGAAAAAGATTAGTGTTGGGAGGAGAGGTTGTGCAGCTGTGTAACCACAGCTGCATCACAGGTTGCAGGAGACCAAACTGCTGTTGAGTGCAAATGGTGAACCTGAGTGCCCTTAACACACCTGAATATAATTAGTAGTGTGCTATAAATTTTACAAAAATACATATTTTTAACTGTCTGAAAGGTAAGAAATACAGGTGGTATAAATCAGACTGTGGAGATGACACTACTTCCCAGAATATCGACTGGCAACTAACTTCTGATATTTATGTTGCTCAGACACCTACAGACTGAGTAGACTGAGTGTTTGCTAAAAACTAATTCACCAGGATCTTGGCATAGGGTAACACTTTTGTAGGGAATAAAATCTCTCAAATGGGAGAGCCAGTGGCAGTCCTAACAGCAAAAGGCATCTCCATTGCAAGAGTCTTTGCAGTAGTATCTTCATCTGGATTGGCTGAGACTCCCTGACCTGCTGTTCTGCTCAGTTCTTGTACTGACCCAGTCCTGTGTGACTCCTCCATCATAAGCAAGTTCTACTGTAAGGGATTATTTCAATATGCAGACAAAACATCTCCCAACTCTTAACCATCTACAAAAACATAGAATCATAGAATCATAGAATATCCCGAGTTGGAAGGGACCCATAAGGATCATCAAGTCCAACTCCTGGCACCGCATAGGTCTACCAAAAATTTTAGACCATGTGACTAAGTGCACAGTCCAAATGCTTTTTAAATTCAGACAGGCTTGGTGCAGTGACTGCATCCATGGGGAGCCTGTTCCAGTGTGCAACTACCCTCTCGGTGAAGAACCTCTTCCTGACGTCAAGCCTAAACTTCCCCTGCCTCAGCTTAACACCATTTCCGTGGGTCCTATCACTGGTGTTTAGAGAATAGGTCACCTGCCTCTCCACTCCCTCGCAAGGAAGTTGTAGACCACGATGAGGTCCCCCCTCAGCCTCCTCTTCTCCAGGCTGAACAGGCCCAGTGCCCTCAGCCGCTCCTCATATGTCTTCCCCTCTAGGCCCTTCACCATCTTCGTTGCCCTCCTCTGGACACTCTCCAACAGTTTAATGTCCTTTTTGTACTGTGGTGCCCAGAACTGCACACAGTACTCAAGGTGAGGTTGCACCAGTGCAGAGTAGAGTGGGATAATCACCTCCCTCAACCGACTAGCGATGCCATGCTTGATGCATTCCAGGATACGATTGGCCCTCCTGGCTGCCAGGGCACACTGCTGGCTCATATTCAACTTGCTGTCAACCACAATCCCCAGATCCCTCTATGCGGGGCTGCTCTCTAGTGTCTCATCGTCCAGTCTGTACATATTGCCAGGGTTTCCCCGTCCCAGGTGCAGGACTCGGCACTTGCCTTTATTAAACTTCATGTGGTTGGTGATCGCCCAGCTCTCCAATCTGTCCAGATCTCTCTGCAAGGCCTTTCCATCCTCATCTGTGTCCACAACTCCTCCAACTTTGGTGTCGTCAGCAAATTTGCTCAAAACACTTTCTAGTCCTACATCCAAATCATTTATAAAGACATTGAAGAGGACTGGCCCTAAAATGGAGCCTTGAGGGACCCCACTAGTGGCCATCCGCCAGCCAAATGTGGCCCCATTTACCACAACCCTTTGAGCCCTGCCTGTCAGCCAACTGCTCACCTATAGTATGATGTTTTTGTTAAGCTGTATGCTGGACATTTTGTCCAGTAGGATCCTATGGGAAACTGTGTCAAAAGCCTTGCTGAAGTCCAAAAAGATCACATCAGCTGGTTTCCCTTGGTCATCTAGATGGGTGATATCATAAAAAGAAATCAAATTTGTTAGGCAGGACTTACCCCTCATGAACCCATGTTGGCTGGGACCAATGCCTGCATTGTCCCCCAGGTGTGCTTCAGTAACTTCAAGAATCAGCTTCTCCATAATTTTACCAGGCACTGACATGAAACTGACAGGCCTGTAATTGCTAGCGTCTTCTTTCTTACCCTTCTTGAAAATTGGCACAACATTTGCCAGCTTCCAGTCTACTGGGACCTCTCCAGATTCCCAAGATCATTAAAAAATAATTGAGAGAGGTCCAGCAATGACATCAGCCAGCTCTTTAAGCACCCTGGGATGAATCCCATCTGGACCAATGGAGTTGTATGGATCCAGGCGGAGCAGAAAATCCTGCACATGTTCAAGGTTGGTTGAGAATTTGTCATTCCCACCATCATGGTCCTCCCGCTCACGGCACCCATGGTCCCAAAGCCCATCATCAGCATTGAAGACAGAGGTGAAGAATGCATTAAACGTCTCTGCTTTGCCTATGTCATTGTCTGTGAGGAGACCTTCCCCATCAAGTAGCAGACCTATGTTTAGTTTGGTCCTCCTTTTTCTGTTCACATATCTAAAAAAAGCATTTTATTGTCTCCCACAGACATGGCCAGCTTCAACTCTAGTTGGGCTTTGGGCACACGAATTTTCTCCCCACAAACATGAACAGCATCCCTGTATTCCTTCCTCATCACCTGACCCTCCTTCCAGCAGCCACACACTTCCTTTTTTCGTCTAAGCTCCAGTAGATCTCTGGTCAGCCAGGCTGGCCTTTTGCCCCACCTACCTGACTTCTGATATTTTGGAATTGCTTGATCTTGTGCTTTTAGGAGGCAGTGCTTAAAGATTGACTAGCACTGATGGATGCCAATGCCTTCAAAAGCAGGGAACCTTGCTAACTAGTTTCCCGAGCAGCCTGAGGTCTGCTTTCCCCATATCCAGGGCTGAAGTTTTGGTGGAAGTTTTCCTTCTGTCACCATAAATTCTAAACTCAACCACTTCATGGTCACTATGACCAAGATGGCAGCCAATTTCCATGTCTCCCACAAGACCCTCTCTGTTTTCCAGCAACAGATCTAGGAGGGCACCTTTCCTAGTTGGCTCCCTTAGCGCCTGCACCTAGAAGTTATCCTCTAGGTGCTTTACGAACCTCCTGGACTTGCTCGTGTCAGCTGTGTGGTGATCCCAGTTGATGTCTGGCAAGTTGAAATCCCCCATAAGGACAAGGGGGGAGTTGATCTCAAGGCATCTCATAGTTCTGCAAAGAATAATTAATTGGCATTGTCATCCTGGCCGGGTGGTCTGTAATAGACTCCCACTATGACATCCCCTTTATTTGTTTGTCCCTTAATCCTTACCCAGAGGCTCTCAACTTTACCATCGCAAACTTGAAGTTCCACACAGTCCAGCCCATGCTTCACATACATCGCCACCCTGCCATCTTGCCTACCTTGTCTGTCCCTCCTGAAGAGCCTATGGCAGCACACCAGCCACAGGACTCCTCCCACCAGGTTTTGCTTATGCTGATGATGTTGTAGCTGTGGGATTGGGCCAAGACTCATCCATTTTATTCCTCATACTGTGTGCATTTGTGTAGAAGCACTTCAAATGTGCCTCCCTACACGCAGCACCTTGTGGAGCCAACCAAAGGACCTCACCAGCACACAGTCCCTCTGATTCTAGTGCGCCATCCCTTAGCTCATCATTGGCATGCCTGGTTTTATCCCCTTCCCCCTTCAACTCTAGTTTAAAGCCCAATCTATCAGCCCTGCCAACTCCTGAGCAAAAATCCTTACCCCTCTCTGAGAGAGGCACATCTGGTGCCAGTAGGCCTGGTATCACGTAGACCTTCCTGTCATTGAAGAATGTGAAGTTCTGCCAGTTGTACCAGTCCTGAAGCCATGTGTTAATGTGATGAGCCCGCTTGTCAACATCAATTCCCTCTTTCAGAAGGACAGAGGCAAACACAACCTGTGCCTGATCCTTTCAGTAGTTGCCCCAAAGCCCTGAAGTCCCTTTTGGACTTCTCTTTGCTACCTCATCACTACCAGCCTGAAAGACCAGTAGTGGGCAGTAGTCGGTGGGCCATACCAGGCGCTTGACTTTCTTAGTGAAGTCTCTCACTTGAGCTCTGGGGAGGCAAGAGACTTCCATATGGGTTGGGTCCGGTCGGCATATTGGGCCCTCTGTTGCTTTCAAAAGGGAGTCCCCCATGACAATAACCTTTCTTTCTTTTTTGACAGATGATGTAGCAATGCGGGGGTTGCCTTGCTTTAAGCACCCTCTCCAGCTGGGACAGGCTTTTGTCTACTTCATTGTTCTGACTGTTGTGTTCTAGACCCTCATACCTGTTATATAAGAGTAGATGGGAAGGTGAGGTGGGCAGGGAAAGGGCTCGCCTACCACCCTGAACAGGAACCTGCCTCCATTCCCCCCCTTGGCCTAGGTCTCCTCCTACTGCCTGGCTGGATGAGGGAACTTTTGTCTTCTGAGTAGCAGGTGACACTTGTGCTGTGGCAGGCTCATGAGTCTGTCTCAGAGAGAGCAGAATACACCTCCACCAGTCAGTTTCCCTCTCTGACTCCCTGATGCTCCTGAGCCTGCTCACCTCCTTCCGAAGCTCCACAATGTGGCTGAGCAGCTCTTCTACCCAGGCACAATTCCCACAGGCATAACTCCCACAGGCATACCCCTTGCTGCTGCTGTCAGATATTGACATTGACAGAAGACTTGGGCACACCCTGCAGCCCAAGACCTGGATGGCAGCATGTTTCCTTGAGCCCTCTGTCTGAGTGGCCACATTGGTGACTGTGGCTAGAGAGGCCGCAGGAGATCATAGAATCATAGAATCATAGATATCCTGAGTTGGAAGGGACCCTTAAGGATCATCAAGTCCAACTCTTGACACCGATGCAGAGGCCATGGTTATCTGCCTGGCTGATACCATGACCAGGTTCCTTGCAAGCAGGTTACAAGTACGGATGGTAAAGACCACTGCAAAAGAGTGTCAAGGGACCCTCCCTGCTTATCCTGCCTGAGCAAACTGCTGTGCAAACAGCCTCACCAACTTCTGCTCCCCGCCCTTCTGATGTACCATGCCCTGTTTGCCCGTCCTCATTGCCATGCTCCTGGTCGCTCACACTCCCTAGGTGCTGCTTTTGAATGGCCAGGGAAGGGGCACTGCTGGCTCTGCCTACACCTCATCAGTCTCCCTCGCAAGGGCTGCCAGGTCCTAGTGTCTCCCTTGGCTGCTTTGAGTGGCCTCGATGCCAAAAAAAAGCCCTGCCTGTCTCGATCCCCTGCTCCACTGCAGAACGCGTCTGACCCAGAGCCAATCGCCTTGGCAAATGACAAAAAGACTGACACATTTGACTTATCAATGTGTAATTTGATCAATTTTGCTGTAGAAACCTCCTGAGAGTTTCTGATAGCAAGTTTCTCCATCCATGATGTTAATCAACGTATTAAGACATAGAAATTGGTCTAGGCATTGACAGGTTGCCTGGGAGATATCTTCAGGAAAGTCTGAAATTGCCACCTTGAGAGATCTTGCATCAGTTACTTAAATCCTTAATTGAGAGGATGTCCAGGAGTTTGGACAATCACCATCTTGTCAACAACAGCTGGTTTACTGTTTAAATGGCTCCATTATCTCCTCTACATGGATGTCTACAAGAAGAGTTTGGGGATTATCCAAGGAATTAATGACTAGAGTGTACTGGGTGTGCACATGGACACAGGCCTGTTATCCAGCTACACCACAGTTACGTCTCTACAGCATATTTGAATTTTTACATTATTTTTATGCTTAAGTTCTATATTTCTTTTTGCAACTAAAAGGTGGCAAAGATAAACATCAACACCTCAGTAACTGCAGCACTGACTATGAAGAAAGACTGAAATTTCGGCCATTTTTTTCACTTAAATGATTTTAAACAAGACTTTTTGAATCCTGTTTTTTAAACATTTAATGTATTTAAGTTGTCTTCATAGAAAATGCAAAGTGATTAAAACATAAAAGATAATCAGTAATAAATTTAAAGCATGACTAATTTTCCTAGTGTAGATAGGGCCTAACTGACTGAAGTAAAAGACTTGCATCTGTTTCCCACTGCTTAAGAACACAGAATATATTATCTACTACCTACCACCTGAAACATGACTAAATCACCTGGATGAGCTTTACATAGCTTACATCCTTACATACTTACCATTTGAGCACACTGTTATCTTACAGTAATGTTTAAACAAACTAAGTGTTCACTCAAGGAAGTCAAACTCACAAAATTCTACACTAGACTAATGAAAAACTGTAGTTCTTTGTTTATTTCCAGGTTGGGAGCTGTCAGGTAGAGTGACCATGAAATGATAAGAGTTCTCTATTCTTGGCGAAATCAGGAGGGGGATCAGTAAAACCACAGTCTTGGACTTCCATAGGGTGGACTTGAGCTGTTCAAGACACTGGTTGTCAGAGTCCCTTGGGAGGCAGTTCTGAAGGTCAGAGTAGTCCAGGAAGGCTGGGCAGTCCTCAGGAAGGAAATCTTAATGGCACAGGAGCAGTCTGCCCCCACATGCCCAAAGACAAGCTGGCATGGAAGAAGACCAGCCTGGCTGAACAGAGAGTTGTGGCTAGAGCTTAGGAGAAAAAAGAGGGTTTATGACATTTGAAAAAGAGGGTGGACCAATCAGGAGGACTATAAGGATGTTGCGAGGCTGTGCAGGGACAAAATTAGAAAAGACCAAAGATCATCTGGTGCTCAAACTGGCTACTGCCATTAAAGATACCAAAAACTGTTTTTGTAAATACATCAACAAAAAATGGAGGACTAAGGAGAATCTCCAGCCTTTACTGGATGCGGGGGGGAACTTAGTGATGAGCAATGAGGAAAAGGCTGAGGTGCTTAATGCCTTCTTTGCCTCAGTCTTTAGTGGCAAGAGCAGTTGTTCTCTGGATACCCAGCACCCTGAGCTGGTGGAAGGGGATGGGGAGCAGAATGTGGCCCTCATAATCCATGAGGGCCACCTGAGGCTACTGAGAGAACTGTCTGTACAGCTGGTCAAGCTGCTTTTCACCATTTATCAACAGTCCTGGTTATCAGAGGAGGTCCCAGTTGACTGGCAGCTAGCAAACATGACGCCCATCTACAAGAAGGGCTGGAGGGTAGACCTGGGAAGCTATAGGCTGGTTAGTTCGATCTCAGTGCCAGGGAAGCTCATGGAGCAGATTATCTTGAGTGTCATCATGTGGCACTTGCAGGGTACCAGGTAACCAGGTACCAGCCAGCATGGGTTTATGAAAGGCAGGTCCTGCTTGACAAAACTGATCTCGTTCTATGACAAAGTGATGTGCTTCATTGATGAGGGAAAGGCTGTGGACATGGTCTACCTTGACTTCAGTAAGGCTTTTGTCAATGCTTCCCACAGCATTCTCCTGAGGAAACTGGCTGCTCTTGGCTTGGACTGGCGTATGCTTTGTTGGGTTAAAAACTGGCTGGATAGCCAGGCCCAAAGAGTCATGGTGAATGGAGTCAAATCCAGTTGGAGGCTGGTCACTAGTGGGGTCCCCCAGGGCTCAGTACTGGGGCCAGTTTTCTTTAACATCTTTATAGATGATCTTGATGAGGGGATCGAGTGCTCCCTCAGTAAGTTTGCAAATGACATCAAGTTAGGTGCGTGTGTCAATCTGCTTGAGGGTAGGAAGGCTCTGCAGGAGGATCTGGATAGGCTGGACCGATGGGCTGAGGTCAACTGTATAAAGTTCAAGAAAGCCCAGTGCTGGGTCCTGCACCTGGGGCACAACAATCCCAAGCAGAGCTACAGGCTGGGAGATGAGTGGTTGGAAAGCTGCCTGGCAGAGAAGGATTGGTTGTACTGGAAGTATTGGTTGATAGTTGGCTGAATATGAGCCAGCAGTGTACTCAGGTAGCCAAGAAGGCCAACAGCATCCTGGCTTATATAAGAAACAGTGTGGCCAGCAAGTCTAGGAAAGTGGTTGCCCCCCTGTACTCGGCTCTGGTGAGGCCACACCTCGAGTACTGTGTTTGGTTTTGGGCCCCTCGCTACAAGAAGGACATCAAGGTGCTTGAGTGAGTCCAGAGAAGGGCAACATAGCTGGTGAGGGGTCTGGAGAACAAGTCTCATGAGTAGGAGCTGAGGGAGCTGGGTTTGTTCAGCCTGGAGAAGAGGAGGCTCAGGGCTGTCCTTACCGCACTCTACAGGTACCTTAAACGAGGCTTTAATGAGGTGGGGGTTGGTTTATTCTCCCATGTGCCTGGTGACAGGATGAGGAAGAATGGGCTAAAGTTGCGCCAGGGGAGGTTTAGGTTGGATATTAGGAAGAAATTCTTTACTGAGAGGGTTGTTAGGTGTTGGAATGGGTTGCCCAGGGAAGTGGTTGAGTCACCATCCCTGGGGGGCTTTAAAAGACATTTAGATGTAGAGTTTAGTGATATGGTTTAGTAGAGGACTTGTTAGTGTTAGGTCAGAGGTTGAACTAGGTGCTCTTGTAGGTCTCTTCCAACCTAGATGATTCTGTGATTCTGTGATTTAGCTTTTTATAGTTCATGGCAAGTCAAAGTTAAAGAATTTCTTTAACTTGTAGCAAACTCAATTTAAATTTATTCAGAACAACAAAGAAATATATTTGTAAAAAAATAAAAATTGATAGAATGATTTATTTATTTTACATAATGTGCAAATATTTATTTTTCTGATTTAATAATTTTACTTATAATCTGGAAGCCTGAAAATAGGAAGGCTAGGAACCGGATATATTATTTGTCTGTGCATTCAGACAAAGCAATTAGTCTTTATTTCTTGTTTCTTGCACAGACGGTCTGTACTCTGGCACAGACTGGGACAGTGTGACTATACACAGCTTGTGCTGAATGCAACTTCAGCACCATTTATACTTCCATTCACCTGTCAGAACAGCTGAGCTCATCCATGGTCACAGCTCTAGTGTGCAACTGAAATAAATCACCAGCTAATCACAGGCAGGTTTATTCAAAAGTGTAGAGGGAGGGAATATAACAACACAAGTATATATATTCTGAATATAATGTCCCTTGGACATAATTTTGGGACATTGCATCTGGTGACCTCAGGCAATGGGAAATTGTTAGGCATGATCTATCATTGAATATTATGAATCTATGACTACTTTAGTTTCATATTTTTTCATTTAGTTTACAAAAAAAAAATCAGCATTAATGTTAAAAGAAGGAAAAAAAGAAAAAAGAAAACAAGGTATATGTTTCCCGACACCCCCCACCCCCAAACCCCAGGAACTCACATTAAAAATTTCTCACTGCCCTTAAAGTTCTTTGTTAACATCTTAGCATTCACTACCAATGTGTGATCTGCCTCTTGAGTGTTCCTAAATCACTTTAGCAGCTGCTTTTAACAAGCATTTTTAGAACAAAGAAACAGAAAAAAAGAAAAAAAAATCGTAATTGAGGAGTTGTTAACACAGTGTTCTTAATCTCAAAGCTTTCTTCCTCCCTGCAGAATATCAGTAGTTTCCACAGACTTTAACAGAGGCAGTTTGTGTCCTGCAGGGAAAAAAAAAAAGATCCTGGGAGCTTTAACTGAAGCAGCTTTAATACAGAAAACTGTAACTGAGGTCATCTTAATTCAGGTATTTTATACTGTACTGGCCTTAAATGAACTACTTTGAGACCTATGACCTTAGCAAAGAGATATCACAATTGACATGCTAACTAATGCAACATTTACCTGAGACGGCCTTAGGAGCTCTATATGACTTTTGGCTTTAGTAGAATCATATTTTCATATAAGAATTCTCTGAACAATCAGTTATGAGCTGAGCTTCAACTTGTTTTTTTTTTTATTCTTTTTTTGTGTAGAAGGAAGAACATAATAAAGAATTCTGATATAAATGGATTAAATTATGAAATTACAAACTCTTCTGATATACATGTAAATAACTATGTAAAATCCATGTTTATCCAAATAAATAAATGGAAAAATGGAACCCAAAACCGAAACTTGAGTTCAATGCCAAATAAGTAAATAAATAAATAAGCTAGTTTATGTCCAAAAAAATTGGAGTAGCTCTGTCTCTAAGAGATTAGGCTTGGAAGTATCTTGAAAAAGCAAATTAAAGCCAGAGGTATATTTAAGAGTATTTAAGAATTAAGATATTGCTTAATATCTTGGATATTCAGAACTCATGATCAGGAATCAAACTTATCTTTATTGCTATTTTCCCTTATTAACTATAAGAGATACCCAGAGTAGTAGTGTTTTTGCGTGTTGAAGGAGAAGCCCATTTCTAGGTATTAAATGATCAGGTTAAAAAGAAAAAAAAAAAAAAAAGGAAAAAAAAAAGGAATATATATTATATATATATATATATATATATATATATATATTAAAGGGTAGACTATAATACTGTTTTAACTAACCAAAGGAATAATGCCTTTATTCAGCATGTCATTCTTCACCCACCTGCTTCACCTATTACAACCATAAGTCTATATCTGGTCTGGGACCTGGTGGAACTAGTTAGTTTCTTCTGTGACAAAGAGAACAGTGGGTTGAGGGTCTCATGTCCTTTTGATGACAAAAGTTCTATCCAAAAGTCTGAACCTACACTTTCTAACTAGCATCCAAACCATTTAAGGAAGGATTTCAGTCAATTTCAGACAGCTTGACTTCAATCCTTTTTAGTTGGCCCAAATATTACATCTCCTTCTGGCAGGTGTGGACAAGATGGTTTTAGATGTCCACTCCAGTTTCTCAAACTGATCCTGCTATCTCAGTGCCTCATGGCTATGTGATTTGGTCAATGGTCAACATATGACAGAACAGTTGGTTTGGGGTTGTGCTACCTGAGAGAGTGACTGAGGTAGGCGAGTCCCAGGGCTGGATAAGTAAATGCAGGGACTGAGCATCACAGGCAATAGAAAAGAATTATGACTGTCTTGAATGCCTGCCTCCTAAGCATTTTCCCTAGTCTCATTGACAGCTGAGCTTAAGAACTTAAACTAGATATTCATGATCATATTTTTAAAAGAGCTACAAGAGAGAAAGACAAGGACAAATGATAATAAACCAAATGAATAAATTGTATATAACAAATATTTAACAAGTTTTCCCAATATATGTGCATGAAATGACAAGCAGAACCATACTGCTCAGAAATCTGTGCACATGTGATTATGCACATCAGGCATTTGGCATTTACACACATAGACAATTAAAAACATTTGGACTTTATTGCATTATTACAATTTGATATTTGGCAATATCAATAGAGAACATCAGTCTATATTCTGCAACTTTTCTAATCTAAAGTCATGCACATAGATTTGGGACAGAAACAAAGCAAAGTATTATTCTCTACTCTCAAAATTGTGTATTAGGTTTTGCAACAGAGTTTACATTTTCATTCCTGTGACCTTTTTCTTTTTTTGTGGTTTTAATACAGATAATCAATTTTGGACTGCTGAGTATGACTGCTTATAGCAGACAGGGGGGACCTGGATGTGTCCCTTCAAAGTGTCCTTCACTTACAAAACTCACTTTTGTGAAATGACAGAAATGACACCTCTAGTGTAACAAATTTTAAGGTTGTGCTGTGGCTGCTAGTTTATGCTCTCTCAGAAGGATAAGTGTTTTTTGTTGTTGTTGTTTTTTTCCTGCCTAGTTTTTTTCTCCTGTGTTGTATTCGTTTCTGATTTTGGTTAAAAATGATGCATTTGATGCTTGTAAATGAAGGAAAATTTCCTTGATATAGTTTTATATATCTCAACAACACATGAAGACTTACATTTATAATAATAAATGTTCTTCAGAAAAAAATATATATATACATGTTGAAACATGTATATTACAGGGAACTTCTGAGTTAAAGAAATGAGTAGTTAACCTGTGTTTCTCATTTTTTTCTCTCAGATCACATTATTTTCCATCTTCTGCTCTTAACACTTTCAAGGTTATGATCAATATTGTACAAAGCTGCTCATGTATCTGATAATTTATCTTCAGGTATTTGTTCATTTGGAAATATAATGGAAAATTGTATTATCTTGCTAGATAGTGTATTTATACTACAGAATTCTGACATAACAGTCCTGTCAGTTGTGGTAGATGAGGTGTGATTTGAGACTGATTTAGCTGTAGCAGCAAAAAAATATCATAGAGACAGTGGCAGAACTGTGTTTTTGTCAGCTCTCCGTGAGAAAGGTATGTTTTGCCAGATATAGTAAAGATATATGACCACGGTAAAAAAATATTTGCTGACATCATGCAACAATGCAACACTGTAACTGTGCATAGAAAGTAGTTAGGGTAAACATAACCAGAGTAGTGATTACTTGTGTTGGTTCCGTTTAGTTTGTTGCTTTTCCCTTCCCCCTGTCTCCCCTTTTTTGTGTGTGTGTTTATTGTTCTTTATTTGTTTGTTTTGTGGGTGTGTTTATTGTTTTGTTGTTGTTGTTGTTGTTGTTTTGTTTTGTTTTGTTAGAATGGCCACTTCAGGGGAACTTCTCAATGACAGAAAAATCCATGGCAAACTTTTAAATATTTCTACATCTCAGCATTCCCCTATGATATTAGCTGAATAAAAGACTTCATAAAACCTCATAAGATTTATTTCATTTTGCTTTCTAGATTATTTGTCAACTGGATCCAGTTAGTTCACTAGGTTATTTGTCAAGAGATTAGCTCTTGTAAGATAAAGAGCCCAACAAAAGTTAACTTATATCTTAAGTGCTTTAGCATAGAAAAAAAAAAAAAAAGTAAATAACTATATGGCCCCACTACTCTGCTTTATCTGTTCTTTCTGAAGTTTATTCTAAAGAGTACGACAAACAGCCCTACAGTGTGATGCACTGTGATTCGACCAGTGATTTTTTCACCAGCATTTAGGATCTCATAGGCATTTTAATCAAGCACAATTTTCTTGAATATGAATCTGTGTTTGAAAAGCCAAGACCAAGCAGCTGGGTGTTCACTTATCTCAGAAATGTAGTCAATGTGTTTCAGGTGCAAAGACTCCCATTTTAAAAGACTTTTGTCAAATTCTAGTTCTGTCACTGCGAAAGATGAAAATGACAATAGAGGAAATCACTTGGCAGATAATTCAAAGAAATAGTGCTCCCTCTGTAAAGCTGTGATGGACAAAGTCTCACTCTCATGCAAGTCAAACATGTCCCTCCAAAAAAAAAACAAACAAAAAACACAAACCAAAAAACATATAAAGGCATTCTTGTCCAATAAGGATAAGATTTTGGTGACAGAAAAAAATGTACTCCTTAAGGAGAAAAATACTGAATTTGTGACAAGTTGTACACAATTAAATCTTGTTTCTCCACTAGACTTTTAAGAAACATTAAAAAAAAAAAAAAAAAAAAAAAGGAAGGAAGGAAGGAAGCAAGCAAGGAAGGAAGGAAACCTAAAGCTGCCATGTTGACTTGCAAAATTACACTAAATAAAGAAAAACCAGTCAACTCTTAAGAGATGAAAGACAACAAGATTCCTCATAAACCAAGAGAAGGTTCTTTAAGGTTACTTTTTCTATTCATAGGAAGATGTCTGTGTGCTGAAAGGTAATACATTTCTCAGTGAATTAACTGGTTTACTTGGTCCTGTAGTATGTTGTAATATGGTAAGTGGCAAATAATATCATTATCTGGGACATCTTACAGAAAAAATTCTGCTGAGGTGTTTTCTTTTAGACACTCAAAACTTTCTAAAAGTTTTTCATTTTAGGAGAGTACTTTTCACCTTTCAAACTTTAAAATTGCTATCTTGTCAAAAGAAAAAGTGGTTTAAATCTTTGGTATATTTTTCAGAGAAACATAATTATGTCTATTGTTTAACAAGTCAATTTACAAAACAGTGAAATGCAAGTTCACTAAAGTACCTTTATTTTTAGCAAAAAATCATCCAAGGAACTATACTCTTAGGAATTAATATACAATTTTATGATATCTTCTTCTTAAATTCATTTTCTTTCCCTTCTTAAGTTCTGTTTTCAGCAATGATTGAAGCATCAAGTACCATATAACTGCCTGCAATTTTTCTCGTGTGGCAAAGGCAATCAAAATGATTGACTCACTGGTTTTGCTTATCTAATTAAACAGTTAACCAGAAATGGTACCTTGAGTTAAACTAATTACAGCTGATCAAAACTGAACATCAGGGACTAGGCTGTTGAAATATTCACCTGAAAACTGCTTGAGTGTTGGAGCCACTTTTACTCTGTATCTTTGACATCTGCACCAGACTAGCAGCAGCTTGGTTTAAACTCATCAAAGTTTTCTTACCTTCATGCCTGCAGCTGTAATCCCTCTGTGAGTGAGTAGGCTGCTTTACAACTAAACCTTAATTTGAGATAAACAACATAAAACTAGCATGTTGTTTTGCTTGTTTTGCTACTGGAAGAGAAAATAAATGAACAAGTTGTCACATCAGATACTTTACTCACAATCAAGAAGCTGAAATTTACCTCACCATTGTAAACACTTGTAAGTCCTTACAAGTCATTATAGGCAATGACTATCACAAGGAGTTCAGATCTCAAGAGTATGGTTCATCCTATCTTATTTAAGAAAAAAAAAAAAAAAAGTAGAATAAGGATTCACTGTGTATTGTGCTATGTACTGAGGCTTTTGACCATGTTAATGGTTAAAAACCACTTGTGTTGTACTTGAGAAGAAATACCTCAGCAAAGCAATCTGAGCAACAACCACTGTAGATTAACTGATGTGGGATGCTGGCGAGAGAAATATTTGAAATTACATTTTTTCTCCATAACTTTATTACTCATGTCTAGTCTAAAGGAAGACATACATTTTAGGTAGTTCTGATTTCTCCAAATATACTTTCAAAATGAGGGGATAAGGATACTGCAGCTTCTTCACACCTTCCATTGTCTGTGCATTTAAAATACTAATTCAGAGAGAATTAGTATTTTAGTATTAGCTCAACATTTTTTTTATATATATATATATTTTTTTGGTGTGTGTATGTGTTTGTCTCATGAGAATATTCTATCCATGTGGCTGGAGAAACTAGCAAGAAAACTACATTCAGCTTCTCTGGACACTGTCTGCTTTAAAGATGCCTTGGGCAAGTATGAAAGTAAGAATGAACAAATTACCATAGAAGTGTGAGGGCTCTTACTCTTTAAAACCTACTTTTGATTCTTTTTTGGGGGGGATTATTCCTGTATTTTATAAATGACTCTAGAGTATAAACGTTAAAATAATTCCTACATCAGATTTTATTATAAAAGGCCTTTTGGCTAAGATCAAGTGTAGTATCTGTTCTTTCAAGTGTAGTATCTGTTCTTATCAGTTTAATATTTGTGACTCTGAAAGAGAAAAACAAATTTATAAATGAACTGTACTACATAAACTATTTCACAGTTTTATAGAGCTTTCTAAAATTAGCTTCTTTCTGCAATCTACTGCTGTCTCTCCTTGAATGTTTGATAAATCTGACACATACTGATAGGTCATTTTATTTCTGCACCTTGGTTGCATACTGCTGATCAGACCAACAACAGAAGTTAATAGTTGTTAATTGCACAACCATATATTTCACAATTTATAATATTGTTTTACAGATTAGACTCTAAACTAACTGAACAGTATTATCATCTCAGCTGAGACTGATCATTTCTGAAATTAGATGTGAATACTTTGTCTTTCTATGCACCAATTCTTTTTGCAATTGCTGTTCATTCTCATGTTTACAGTACAATTACAGAACGGCCTCCACAACAATTTTTATTGTATTTAGTAAGGTTTTGCTCAGTTTCCCAAGATAACAATACAAGTAACATAGACACATACAAGTAACTAACCATATTCATTGCAAGTCATCTTTCTGAAGTGAATAGTAGTAAAAGATATCACCCAAGAGTGGAATCTGTCACTCTCTAGAGGTGCCTAGATCTTTCTAATGGCTACTGAAAAACTAAAGGTTCATTGGGTTTGAAGATGCTTAATCTATGGAAGATGAACCACACCCATGTGAGAAAATTAAGCATTTAAAAAAACAACCTAGACAGGATAATGGTCTTGATGAAGATCAGGAATACGACAGGCAAGAGAAACATGGAACAGAACTTGGAAAAAAAAAAGAAAAAAAAAAAAGTAAGACTAAATGAAATATAACTAGAGAGGAAAAAAATTGGCCTGGCTTTATTTTTTGTAGAGTCATTTGAGCATATGAACTGAAAAAACTGAATTTTTAAAAGGAGAAAATATGGGTGATAAATTCAGGAACTGCTAGCTAGTATTCTTTATCATCTGTTCATACTTCTACTGGGCTAGGCCAACTAACAGACTTCTACTGTTCAAGGACAAGTAAGAACATGAATAAACTTCCTGTTTCATGATAATAAATCCTCAACTAAGCTATTTGTTTCCACGTCTGCTGCTAAAAATACTGATAAGCAATTCTACATGAGGAAAAAATCTTTTCTAAAATGTAGTTCCTAGCGAACTTTTACAAACTAATTATATATTGGTGAAGAATAAGATAACAGAATTGCTGACATAATCTTAAATTAGAGTGCCCTACACTAAAATGCCTAAGTTGGATAACTTAGGCTTCTTATGAAACTTTGCTCATCTGCATGTGCAATATTTGCTTTGAAGTAGACAAGTGTAGCCAAATATAGTACTATATACAATGATAAAACTGTGATTACTATGTAACACTGAGATCAGCACACATTGTACATCCACATAATACAAATAGTCCCCACACCATGGAGATTATGGACTAAGTAACAGAGTAAATGCAAGTGCTGTTGTGCATTGTTTGTGGATTGATTAGGGGGATTATTGACCAAGAAAGTCTATATGAAAGTTGTGAAGTCTACTAAGATCTTCTTGATGTCTACCTAGTGTCTTGAAATTCTATTATCCTACTACACAGTGGTTTTGTTTTTTTGTTAGTTTCTTTATTTTGTTTATTTGTAAAAATATGACACTAATGTGTCTTTTTATTGATTTATTTTTGTCTAAATCACTTAAAGTTTTTCAGATTTAGGTAGATCCTGAATCTTCAAACTCAATGCAAGATTAGCAGTGTTTACTTACATAGACAAAAGAATGGAAGCTAAATTTATGACTAGATAATTTAATATATCTAATTTTGCATACAACACTGGGGATTATGAAATACAAAACAACAAATATTTCCTTACTCATCCATTTTGGTCACTTCTTAATTCATTTGAATATAATACATACACCTTCTAGACCATATTGGTAGAGAAATTAAGTTCTGCCTGTACAGCTAGACACAATTTGAGGTTGTCAAAGACATAAAACCACAGTTTTTGTAGAGATAGAGGTAGGTAAGTAGTAAAATGTAAGTGTACTTCTAAATGTACCAGCTTGGTATAGGATTACTTTCATCACTATCTAATTTGGCTAAGGTATCTATGAACACGGATATTTTTACCCCTAATTCTCCGGGTGTATAGCTTTTTTAATAGCTGCTCATTTGGAATAAAGGAACTTGCTAGCATGCTAAATCTGGATGTCCTTGTTTGGAAAATTTCTGTTGCTTGGGAAGAGAGACAGTGATCAGGATGACATGATTATTTTCCACTGCTCTAACACTGTTTCTATGTTTCTCTAGAGGAATGATGAAGACCATCCATAATGTGATATCTTTGCAAAGAGCAGAAAGGTTGTTGCATGCTTTTGTTGCATGTAACAAGCTCTGTGGGGCTTGTTATCAAAAAATGATTCTCTCACTTGTTTGTATAGATGATAGTTTTTTCATATACTTCAAGAAAAAGAGTTTAGATGAACATGTCAATCACTGCACTAAGGGAGCTTTATCCCTGTAATCTTAGGGGTCATACAGGGAATGTTTCCACTACTGCTTTTAACATGCAAAGATAAAATCTAGAAGAGTTGAAGCCATAAGACCAGCACATGTTGAACTTCCTAGAGTGCAGTTATTTTCCTACCTCTTAGTAAATGTATGTGGTCTTAAGATTAGCAATAATCTATGAAAAGTTAAATATTTATGAAAAAAGTTTCACTTTTAAAATATCATCTGCACTTTTATCATGCATGTTTATGGTGGATAAGAGGAAATGTGTTTTCAGTCAAATGGAAAAGCATCAATGTTCTCTTTCCTGTAAAGGGAGTAAATTCTTTTCCCTAAATACAATATGCAGGAAGTTTCCAAGGGCTCCAAGATCACTTAAACAATCACCTTTCTGACACAGCTGCCAACCCTCTTCTGGCTTTAAAAGAAGCAGCTACACTGTTTTCTGGAGTGTCTAATCTCTGTTAGATAGATTCCATGGAGACACATTCCAATAGTTTATTCTCTGTTTCATTGTGTTTCGTTAACCCAAAGAAAAAGAGAGAGGGGGAGAGAGGGCTAGGGAGGAGGGGCGGGAGGGGAGGGGGGAGGAGACAGGCTGGAGAGGGACACTTCCAGGCCAACACTACTATTTTCTAAAATACATGCTTTTTATCTCAAAGTAGGAGAAAGAACACTTGCAGTAATATTTATCTCCAGTAAGGGATACTGTAAGTTTTAGGTATTATGACATTGTTATATGCTGTATTTATCCTTATGTTTCAAAAAATTACAAGCCTAATATTGAGCAATTAATTAATCAAATATTTGTGGCTATTGTTTCAACAAAGACAGATATAAAGTTGTATGTATACATGTTTGTAGGGCCAAAACTATTATTAGAATTCCTTCTCAAAATACCTTTCTCCTTTCAAAATACCTTTCTTTATCCTGTATCTAAACAAAAATTGAAAAGGAAGTCAAACCCACTGTAGTTCTCACATTGTGAACTATCAGAGCAGAGGGAACAAAGAAAAGTGTACTCACCTTTTATGAAAAGAAATCATAACTGAAAATCAAGGTGGAATGACAAATGGAGTCTGCATTATAACAATTTTATATGGGGCCTTAGATTAAGTTTTAATTATAAATAATAGTTACTTCTAAATAATAGTTATGTCTCCCTTTACATAAACACCTGCTGAAAACACATTTGAAACAGAACTTTGGCATTTGTTCTTTTATACTGTGGTGTTTTTTCATCCATTAAGTTAAATCAAAACAAAAGGATAAAATGGAAATGCTTCCAAAAAGTACATTAAGGGGAAAAAAAAAAAAAAAAAAAAAACATGAAAAGAGAACATACACTGAAAGCACAAAAGCAAAATCATTTTATAGGTTGTCCCAGTAGTCAAGAAAATATGCCTTATGATAAATCATACCGTCAGACACAATATTTATATGACCTAGATACAGCTAATATTTTAACAGAGAAATATTGAAATGTGAAACTTGTACAAGAAATTACTGCTGACTCACTGAGACAAAAATAATAATAATTAGTTCTCAGCAGGATAGACAATCTTGAAATAGCCATGTTTAGACTTCTATTAAGTAAAAGTAGGATATCTGTATACAGAAGAGGACCCAGAGGGGAAACGTACAAAAACGTGTTTGATTTATATAGTTCAGTTGCTTAGTATTGCCCAGGATTCTCATTGCAATTCCACAGTCAAAATAATAACAAATGTTCTCCTGCATCAACTGATCATTTCTAAGTAATAAACATTCAAGCAATGGTTTATTAGATTTCCAGTGTCAGTTACCGATGCAAATACAAGAAAATACTATTTTTTTATACATCATCTCTATTGCTGATGAAATATCTAACATAGATTTTTAGTTTCCCATAGGAACATTTCTAAATGTATTCATATGTATATCTGGATTTTCTGGGTTTGTTTTTGTTTGTCTTTTTTTTTCTTGACAAGGATGGCAGTGATGTCTTGTCTTACTAAGATTCTGTGATCATCACCTGCTCACATACAGATGAGGACACTATTGCAGTCCTTGTGGTAATAAAAACTCTTATTTAAAATCCTCTAAAGATCCATTTAGGAAAGGATATGAGTAATATTTGAAATTCACTGCATATGACCTTGACAGACAGCCAATACAGAACACTAGAGAGGAACATACAATGAAATCAGAATGCAAAAATAACCATCCTTTTAAACAGATCCTATCAAGAAGGAGTTTATTTCTCTTCATCACTCATTCACAATGGAAATGGGTTTCAGTAAAATGAAAGTTTCCATATCCACACGTATGGACTGGAGCATTCACCAAACTACTATTTTATACAGTACCACATCTGAAAAGGATCAAGATGGATCTACTGGAAAGTCTTCAGTATATATTTGCCCACGAGTATAAGAAGTTAAAGAAATGAACATCTCAAAATGGTACATGCATTTAATTATTTTCTTGAGCGAGGCTCTGATTTTTCCAGCTAAACATATAATAGGTCACTGGAATGCTTCTGGCATCAGATTATAATGTCCAGAGGTCCCTTCTCTAGCTCATAACAATTTTTTCACATGGGTCCTGAATTACTTAACACTCTCTTGAATGGATTCCTCTGTAACTCAATAAAATGTACTAAGGGGAACCAAGGAGCAATCTGGGTGCAAACTTAATTTTATCTACCACCCACCCTTTAATCGCATCAGTGACTAAAGTCTCTGACCATTTAATTATTGAGGCACTAGTAATGTGCCCAAATGATCAGTTACAATTTTTTAAAAACTGCCTTGTGTGCTTGCATTAGGAGCTCTTGGTAGACTGCAGTGAGAAGGAGTTGCTATAGAAACACCACCTTAACACACTCCATTCACTGAAGGCTATAAAGAGATACAATGGTCGCTGAATAACTACTGCTAATCCACATAACATTCAGAAATTACTATTTTTTTTCTCTCAAAATTCTCACTTCAGATGCCAGAACAACTCCCCCTACTTCTTTGCACCACAGCCTCCCTACTTTACAATCCTGATTTCCAATTCAAACCTTTTCAGATGGAACTTTATTTGAGTATCTACTTGCATATGTTATTTAGTTTTGCTCTGCACAGGCAGCTAAATTCTGCAGTGATTAGCACAGTATGAAAGACTTGACAGAAGTAAGCAAAATAAGTTGCTTCATCTGATAAAAATTGTGCCAAAAACTGGAAAAAAGAAGTTGTGATCATCACTTTGGACTAATGTTTGGGGAAAAAAAAACAAAACAAAACAAAACAAAACACTTTTGTTTCCTTTTCCTGTAGATTTTCCCTTGTGATTCAGACTACCTGAAAACTGGAGTCCCAAGCACTGATTAAATTCATCTAGTTTTTAGAATTTTCCTGCTTTCCCCACTGGGTTATGAGATGTGTTCTTTTAGCCACTCCCTATTCAGTTTTAAACTTCTTCAAATCTTTAATCACTTGTGAGTGGATAGAAGCGCATGCATGGTACAATTAATCTCCTTGTTTGGGTACTACTGTGATTTAGTCTGAGATGACAATCACTGAAGAAATGTTGAAAATTAAATCCATAGAGGACTAAAATTAAATCCACACCATCTCATGCCTCAGTCTAACTTTAAACATTTCACTCAGGAGGTAGATCTGCCTCCTAGGCTATCATCAGCATGGGGGGGAAGTTTAAACCCAAGAGAACATTATGAACTCTTTTCCTGTTAAGACTTTCTTCTTCTGTTAAAAATAACAACAAAAGAACACATGAAAAAATACTACTGATTGCAAAAATGCATTTTTGCCCCCATGAAGCTGTGTTAATATCAGGTAAGTTTTTAATGGGAGAGAAACAGAGAACACATTTTGGTTTCTCATTTTAACTGGTAAAACAATGAAGTTTCTTTAATTTTATTTGTACTCTGTCCCAATTTTTTTCATGGTCACCATTACAGAAAGTTCAACCTTATTTATAAGATTTAACAATTATTGTCCTTCAGTAGTCATTGGGATACCTTATTTTCTAGACATAAAATATATTTATATCGAAATTGATTAACGTATATGTTATAGTAGCATAACATAATGTGCATGTTTATCGCAAAATAAATAAATAAATAAGGATATGAAAACAGAGGGGAAAAATACAACTCCTGGTTTATGGAGCTATTTTCCTTAAATACACCTGTTTTTCTACTCTTTATGAGCAATGAAAATGATTTGCAAGAAATCAAAGCATTCCATGAATATTGCTGCATTTATTTATGAATAAGGTTCAACTCACTTGGTATGATAAGCCCAAAAGTCACAGACAAGTTGAATGTCAAGTTCTTTATTGTTATGTAATCTCAGCATGTTCACATGAAACACAGTCAAGTGAGGTGCTAAAAAGTGTCCATAGATATTTTATGAACTTTGTATAGGTGATATATAGAGTATTATTAGCTGTTTGGGGAATTCTTTTTCTCCAACATCTATACTAAGATATACGATAAGAGCTATCTCACTAACCTATACTATACTCAGGATTATACCAGTCTGTGGTCTGATGTAATGAAAATAACCTCCTAATGTATTATGCCTTCTCTGCTTTTGTGCTGTGTTTTCC
Source organism: Anas acuta (assembly GCF_963932015.1). NCBI lineage: Eukaryota > Metazoa > Chordata > Aves > Anseriformes > Anatidae > Anas > Anas acuta. Next base: position 79,016,177 of record NC_088981.1, on the reverse strand, counting down.
ATTTCAAAGATACTTTGATGATACAAAAATTCACCCTATAGTGTAAGTGCACAGTCCCTACTTCTCTCTGCTGTTAAGCAATTAAATTATTATTCATTCTGAGAAGTAGTTGGAATTTCTTTTCTGAAATTCCATTTCTGAAAGTAATCACTCCCGTAAAAGTTCCCCCAATAAAGTTGTTGGCTTTCTTATGTCCTGTATCTGCTTGAAGAGAACTTGTGTTTTATTAGCAGATTAGCCATTCCCATGGCAAATATTAATTTCCATCCTTTCTCTCTTCTTTTAAAGCTTCTTACAATGTAAAGACATGCTGTGAAAACATGTCACTCCAGACAACAAAGTTAAAAAGAAAGAAGAAAAGAAGGAAAAAAAAAAAAAAAGAGAGAAAGAGAGAGAGAAAGTAAGATAAAGACTGAGAGAACAAGAGAGAGAAAGGGAAAAAAAAAGAATTTGAAAAAAAATCAGAATTTGCCTTTAACACTGCTTAGACGTGAGCACATGTACAAATTCATTGTTTAGTGGTAAATCATATCACAAGATGAGTATCCTGAATTTTAAGTAAGTTATTTTTTCACCTCTAACATGCCATGGGCACAGTGATTTGAAGTAACTGAAGTTAAGTGACTATGCAATGGTAGCTCACTGTATAAAATAACAAAATTAATAAATAACCCTGATAGGTTTTGGGCTTAATTAGATATTAGAACTATATTGTTTAATTTTAGACCACTACCTATTCTGAGTTATATACTAAATTAAAGAAAAAAAAAAAAGTTATTATTTCTGTAATCATTACATGATTTTGAAGGTTAATTGGTAATAAAATCTGAAATGTCCAAGCTGTTTCAATCACACATTTTTAGAATAAAGATCACATAACTATTGAACTATAACAGACCTCCTAGTTTTTATGAAATATGTCTCAGGAGGTCTGTTAATCTCTTCTGGGCCATCTGTCCTATTTGAATCAGAGAAGATAAAGACTTTCAGGATCAGGTGAAAGTAGGGCGATGCATTCTGGGACATATCTAACTTAGGTAGACACATCCAGGAGGGGCTGTTAAATTAGAACCATTGAACAGGGAACATGAATAGCTAGAAATCTGGCTAGAAGACTTCTAAAACTGCAGTTCTTCACATGGAATTTTACCAAAGCTTGCTTAAGTTAGTAAGAGAAAGAAAAAAGAGTGGTTGAACTTGGATTCTCCAGGCTTTATCAGAAATTACATCCCTCGTCTTTTTGCTTTATGTCTCCTGTTCGCTGTTGTTCATAGCCTAATAAATAAATAAATAAATCCCTTTACCAATTATTCTTTTTATGTAAGCGTATACTGAAAAATAGCAAAATAATTTAATGTGACTGTTGATCTCAATTGTTGAGCTTCTGCCAGAGGAAGAACTGGGGCAGACTGATGCACTAATGTTTTTTTACTACAGGATGTACTCATGATATAAAACATTTAAACAACCACTAAAGAAAGCAGCAATATACTTAACAGACCACAGAATGATGACAATGAAATTTACTAAATCCTGGTAATTGTCTCAGTGTCATGGGCAGATCTGTTTGGCTGGGTAGAATGAGCTGTTGAAACAGAAGCTGTTTCCAGGAGCTGGTGCCAGCAAGGGCCCAGTAAGCTCAGTAACCAGTGTTACTCCTCGGTGCTCTGCTATGTTTATATGGGAAATCTTCACAGTGCTTGTATATATCTTCACTTCCAGAGTAGTTTGCTGTTGGTTTATCAGCTCAACCCTTGAAAAGGAGAATGTGGAGACTTCTTTTTAATTGGAGCCATAGATTTTGGAGCAGCTTGAGAAGTTTTAATGGCCTCCTAGTTGTCGATGGGGAGCTGGAGTTTTTTCGGGTTCAGCAATTCAACAAAGAGCAACCTTTTCAAAGCACATTAGTGACAGTGAGTTTAAAATGCTGTATGTGCATTTGCCTCTCTTTGAATGCTCCATCTCTCTGCAAGCAATATTGTCCAACAAAGGAAAAGTACTTTTTATTATTTTAACTGTAAACATCAAAAGCTGGCTCTCATCTTTCGCCTCTTCAATTTAGTATAAATAACAAACTAGTCAAATAGCAAGAACTGCCTTAAGCCGAATACAAACGAATCTGAATAGCCAGAATGAAAAATCTGAGTTTCAAGTGTTATTGCTTCCTGATAATATGGTTATGTTAAGCCACTTAAGTGGTTATGTTAAGCCACTGGGTTGACTAGACTGAAACCTCATGATGCACCTTGCTTTCAAGCACATAATTTTAGAACCTCAATTTCAGACCAGCTTTCCTAATCTCTGAAACCAACATGTACAATGAAGTTAAAATATCATCTTTTTACATTCCATTTTTTAAAAGCCATACTGGTCTTAGTGTTTTTCTTTCTTGTTTTGTTTTGTGTGTTTTTTTCTTTTTTCTTTTTTTTTCTTCTTTTTGCCAATGCATGTTGAAATACTGTGCAAAACTGTAAACAAAATTCAAAATTTAAAAGCATATTTGGAACAAAATTGTTCATATTGGCATCCACCTTCAATACTTCATAAAAATCTCTACTGTACCAGATATATTGATTACAGAGTTCTCAATACCATTTTCTCAAGACAGTGTGCTTCACATCATCTAATAGCACACATATGTAAGCAGACATAAAGGACTTTTTAATTGTAATAAGACACTGTGGGTTTTCCAAACATAGGTGTATTTTTGTTTTGTTTTGTTTGTTTGTTTTTCCTCTTGGAACTGACCAGTTGTCTAACTAGTAAGTAAAGACAGTGGGAGGATTCCCACTGATGAGAAGACACTTAGAAGAAAATAATTCCAAACACTGAAAAGCCCCTGATATTTCATTAAATTACTGTGGCTCACAGAGGTACCACACATGAGCTAAGCCAGTGTAACAGACCCATTGTGTACTCTCATCTCATAATGAATACAAAGTAAAACTTAAAATAAAAATAAACCACTTTCATTACATGTTTTACTTCTCATTTGCAAGGGGTTAAGTATCCATATGAAGTCAATTATAACAGCTGTCTGACATGTGTTAAGTCAATTACGTGGCTGAGTCTGTATATCCTGACCATGGACCTATACTGATATGAAAGAATTATTCACATTCTCCAATTTAAAGTGGCTTTACAGGGGTATGTTTGCCATTGTTTAATTTGTTCCTATAACATTTATTCCTTTTTTTTTTTTTTTTTTTTTAATCATGGCCATGACCTTGATTTTCGTATGACCTCACCATCGGGAAAGCTGATATGATTACGACCAGCCATGCCTCTGGCCCTAAGAATGCCATTAAATGGAGAAGGGAAAATACAAGGGAGGTACGTTATACAATTTAATAATTCAGTGTCAGCTAGGAGATGAGACCCCCCTCTGGCATTCAGCCAATGGGAGAGTTCCTTCTACTATACCAGGGTGCTCCACCTATATTCTTTCCCTACCTGGAGATACTACCTGTAATCTACAGGTCACTAGGGTCCAAGATAATCTCCTGAGATATCAATCAAGGAGCTGGTGCCAATGCCTGGTGATTTTATTTTATGTGTTTCCTTGTCCTAAGGGATTTGTTATACAGTTTAGAGATGAAGGGAGGTTATAGTATATTTTAAGGTTAAAAGAGACGGGCTGACAGTATTGAGGGCTAAGCTCTCAGATGAAAGCACTTGAAAACAGTCAGTGTACCTTACTTCACCTAAGGTTTATTTAAAGACAATCTGGCAGAAATTGAGATCTAAAATTAATTTTTATGTGGGTGTCAAGCTACTTTGGATGCATATCCATTCCTCAGGGTAGCAGTGGCACTGTTACCAACAGTTGTTTGTTCCCACACTACTGGACCTCATGTTATCAGACAGGAAAGAAAATGTCAACTTTACTTAAGATGACCGGGTTCCTAACATGAGTGTCATGGGGTAACATTTTTTGTACATTAAAATTTCATGATCCTGGCATATTCTTGGCATCTTCTGTAGTGACTGGATTTTATTTGTGTGTGTGTCAAAGACCATTGCACAGAATGGTATTTTGACTTAAGTTTCTAATGACTTCTAGAACACTGCAGATAATAGTCAAAGCAGTAGGCATGCTGTGGGGAGGTGACCTCAAACACATCTGATAACTACAATGAACATGCCCACACTGATATACAGAGTGATAGATTTTTTAATATAGCCAGCTTCTAGATGATGGCAATTCACACTGGGATTAGGTCTCCTGAAGAAGATATGCTCCCACATGCTGCCTTGGTCAGCTTGTTATGGAGAGCATGAACGTAGCCTTGCCCAAAGGCAAGCCCACTGCAACCTCTGCTGTTTATGCCTTATCTGAAGGCATAAACTTATCTCCATAAACTTATCTCCATTGTCTCCCACTATATGCAGACTGCACCATTAAAGGGACACAATAGACTCATGTCTGAGTGCCAGCCTTTCAGGGTGTCCCCAGGCAAGACAGTGAACATATACTGGGTTTGACAAGGTTCTTGACTTTTTATAAGCTTCCTGCAGATGTCTGTAGTCATGAGGTCATTGTGAAGCTAGTAGGTCTAGTACAGCGGGTGTGTTGAGAGCAGCTGACCATACTGGCCAGCAAGGGGCAGTAAAAATATGACTACTGGTGTGTGAGAAACCTCAGCTGTAAATACCTATTGTATATCCAGTCTAAATGTCTGAAAAAAACCACACTCTTATAAAAGCTTTTAGATATTAGTGTAGTTGTAACTATAAAGACAGGCTTTTAAAGGCACTTTGGTGCATATTGTTCCCATAAAACTCAAAATTAGGCACCCAGATACTTTTGAAAATATTCACTTCAATGACTTTATGGACTCTGGTTAAACTATAACTATTTAAGATTTTGCAGTTAATGATTATATTAAATCTTATTTCATGGATGGTATTTCATGATTATATTAAATCACATTTAAAGTCTGTCCTAGACTAGAAAAGTGTTTTGTTGTTGTTTGCTTTTTTTTGTTGTTTTGTTTTTGTTTTTAAATTACTATTCCTATGGAAAACAATCCACAATCCTTGTTTAAGAGAATAAAGTAATGGAACTGAAAAAATGTCCTAATTTCCCTAGGCTGTGAGGAAAAAAATGATACATAGAACAAAAAATCCTTGCACTTGTGTGAGAAAATAACAACACGGTAGCAAAGGAAGTGAGATACCGCTCCTTTCTATTGCACAAAGTATGGAGAGCATCATAAAGCTCCAAGCTTCCACAGAACTTTTACTTGGCTATTTTCCTACCCTTCCTGTAACTCTGACAATTAGAAAATTATTTCAGTGGATCTCTGGATGTCACTAGCCCATGTAATACTTCCTCTGTGCTATTAACTTCCTGAATGATTGAAAGCACCCAAGGGAGTTAAAACTGCAGTGAAAGAACTGATTATGGTATAGTTCAAAGTATTTTAAAATGGATGCATAATAGAAAAAATAACTAGCCCACAGGTGCAGCAAAATTGTCCTAACTTGGAAGAATGCAAATTTCAGTTGTGCTCCAAAAGGGAATCTAACCTGTGTACTGCACTAATTCTTATGAAGTCTTTTTTGAAAATCAGCCAAGGATAATTTTTGTTCTCCCCCCTGCCCCCAGTCTCACCATTCCCCTTCACCTTTGTCTTGCTCCCTTAACACAGTTCCTGGATGCCCTGTCTTGGGTAACAAAAATAATAAGATGTCTGTGTTTCCCTTGTACTTTCTTGTTAAACAATGAAAGATCTAATTTCACTATTTCTGCTGTCTACGGTGAATTCTTTTCACACAGCTCTAGATGGCAGTGCTGATAAATAGCTAGTACATTCAACCGGGACAGTTTTTACTTGGTGAACTGCTACAATTGATTTGGAGTCCTAACCTTTCCTCCATTTACTCCATTTCCCACTCTACCACCTGCAGCCCTATAAACAGAAAAGACTTGCATGATGGAAGCCATCTGTACAGTAACTCATCTCATCAGAGTGCTGAAGAGCTGTTCTGCTCAAGTGTTATCAATGTCTTCCAACTTACTGTGTATTTTTCTTATTGCTAAAAACAATCCCAAGCATTCCTTTTGGCAGATTAGTATGGAATTCAAGTAGCAGATGTTCAGATCACTTTTTTTTTTTTTTTTTCCCGTATATTGAGTCTCCATAAGGATACCAAGATACGGATCTGTTTCTAGGTTTTTGTGTTAAGTGCACCAGTTCAACAATCTCTGATCTATAGGCAGTAACTATGACGTTAGGAAACAATTGTGAAATTGTGATTATATTATCTGAAAATCTATGTTCAGTATTTTTATTATGTTTAGCCTTCCTGGGAAATGCCAGAGAAAGAAAAAAAATCATGCTGATTTTTTTCCTCTATTTTCCCAACAAATAATGAATGAATGTTGTAAGAAATACCTGAACAATTGTTTACAGTTTGCTGCTGAACAAACTTCCTTCAATCAAAAATCTACCTAACGTACTACAAGTAGAAGCTTCCACATGGCATTCCTCAGCATAAATTCAGCACAGAAAAGTGTCCCTAGAAGATACAACTGAAGTTGTCTGCTGGAATAAAATCCACTGGATTAGTAGAGCTGCTAATCTTTTTGCTATTAAACATGTCCCCTTCCTTGAACATATTGAAGTATACACACAGACATCTCATTATAGTCTTTTCCAGAGTAAATAATTTTAAACACATTTATACTAGTGTGGTAATAGTGACAGGGAAGATTCTCAGGCATTTGAATATGTTCATCTACACTGGTAATTCTTAGGACCTACTTAAGCACAATTTTGGCACGTGTTGACTGGGATGTCATGATTTAGGAGCTAGAACCTTCCAGGAATCATTATCAATGGATGATTTGCATTTAGATAACATGTTTTAGAGACAATGAACTTTACAAGCATACAAGTTTTTCTATTCCAGCTAGCTTCAGTGCTCCAATATATTCTTGAGCAGCTTTAATTTGTTGGTACAGAAATAGCCTAAATGTTCAACATCTTCTTTCTGCAAAGAAGTATATTGGTGCTTTCATACTAGAATTTACTAGAATTTTCTGAGCAGGCATGGATACTGTAGAATCCAAAAGAAAAAAAAAATGAAGGAGGGCAATGGAACATATCTATTTATACCATCTCATTCTAAGAAGTCTTACTGAGCCATGAGGAGTATTTTGGATTTTGCAATGAAAGTTTCACATTTAAGAACACCAATATTAATATTGGTTGTTTGACACTTCACAGAAAAACTTTTATACTTGGTCAGAGAAAGTTTTTAAGTTGGTCATTCTGGGTATTTACCAGATGGGAGGTGAAATACATAATCTTTGTGAATCTAAATTTATCAACAATAAAATGGCCATAAAATTAATGTTTCACATTAATCTATATAAATCATCTTTATTCCTTTTTGTTTGTTTGTTTGTTTTTTTTTAATCCTTAAGATTCCTTTAAATTAAAGGAATTTTCTAGCATTAACTGCTATACTTGTTTTCAACCTTATATTTGTTTTCAGTTATCCTGTACAGTTTACCCTATAACCCTGATAATGTATCAAGGCATATACAAACACAATTTGGTGAACATACTTCCATATCGATATGCTTCGAAGCACCTCAGTTGAACATTATTTAGACCAGTTGCTGATCAGGTTTCTGAAAGGGAATTGTTCTATGATGCCAGTAGTCAAACAGAAACTTGTCTGATAACCATGTGTAGTGATGGTTATAAATGACAGAAGTGCAGGTACTATTTTAACTTAATCCAGTCAAGCAAAAAGCACAGATGTCCACCTCAAAAACAGAAGAATACACCGTATTACAACATGAAATCTGCATACAGAACTCATAAATAGAGAAATTAAACTACTATATAATACGAATTGGACCACTGAAAATGTAGATAAATTAGATAAAAGTAATGTATAAAAGTCACTTCTGTCATGTATTTAGCTCATAGGAGAGGTCTGACACCCTTTTATCATTATTGCCTAGAAAGCTAATACACAGAAACTATTCAAGACTACTCCTAATTAGAGAATAAACATTTCCTATCTGGAAAAAAAAAAAAAAAAAAAAAAGTATTTTGCTTTTTTTTTTTTGCCTTTTTTTTTTTTTTTTTCTAGGAAGTTCCTGCAGTCATTTCCTGCAGCTATTAAACTTGTGATGTTTTGTTAGACCTGAAATATTGTAGGTATGTATCACTTTTGATAATGATTCTGATAGGAAGTCTTCTGAGAGCCAACGGGGATTCCATAATGAGATAGCAGAAACTAAAAGGAAGATATTTTAGTTTTAGAAATACGATGACTAAAATGCTGTTTTATAATAAAGGATGCATTATATATATTGTGCACCTTCTGTAAGTTTGTATGCTTGTACTGTAAGATTATTCATCAGGTTTTCTTTCTATAATAGTCTAACTGAGGAAAAAAAAAAAAGTTGAAAGGAAATTGTGTAAGAGCAGTCTGGAAAAGCATTGCCCTCTTCCCTGATTATTTTGACTGTTAGTATAGAAGAAAAAAAAAAATAAAAAAATACCAGAGCCCTGAAAATGGAAGCCTTGACAAGATTTTTAAGTTTTGTTTCAATATGTACTTACATTATTTTTCTTGTTTAGTGTCTAGTCATTGGAAATTACAACAAGTAATTGTTTAGCTTCACCAAAGTAAGATCAGTATTAAACTAGCTTTCATTAATAAGGCACACATCTCCTCCAGGAAATATAATACTAGATGAAAAAGTAGGTGATTTGTCCTATATTGTGTGTTTGCTTGTCTGAGATAGGCACACCAGGAGGCCATATTAAATATCTTAAATGATGAAATTTTTATTAATTCCTGTGGCAGTTTTTATAATTTCTTAATCTTGTTTTATCAGCTCAAGATTTTCTTAAATCAAGCTAAAATTTTCTGGTTAAAGATAATGCTCATTCCTTCATATGTTCATTCATATGCTCATTCCTTCATATCTGCCCTTGCTGGCTAATGAGAATAATTGGTCTCTGTCCTCTTACAATGTTTCTTTATGTATTGTAGACAGTTATTATAATTCCCCAGTGATCATTATGTTTAGGTATTAAGCATCTGCTCAAGAGTTTATTGATGCAGCAGATAGTACCAGTATCTACTGGAAGTAAGAGCACTTTGCAATGTGTAGCCATTGTGGGAATCCTACTTGCAGGAAGGTCACTGTAGTAGATCCGAGACACCTACAAAATGCAAAGTTCTCATCATGAATCCTAAGAAGGTATGTATTTCTTAATGTGTGAATTAAGTCTTTGCAAAGCAAGAGGAATGACTTATTAAAAGAATATAAAACTGTGATATATGTATATATATATATATATATATATAAAATCTGTAACTATATTTAATCATTATGTTTTCATGGTGTCTTAAAGCATCACATAAAGTGTTGTTTATTCCCAGAAATTTTGTGCTGAATTCCCATGAGTTTTTGACATTTCTATGATACCTTCCATCTTGAGAAGAAAATATTACAAGCCTGACAGGTATTTACAAGCAAATCACTCGTTAGTGAAGTATGTTATTAATTATAAAGTTTGTCTTTTTTTTTTGTTTTTTTTTTATCCCTACCTTATCTCAGAGTAATTTTCAGGTAAGAATCACTTCCTTTTAAAGTCTACAGGAAAAAAAAAAAGAGAAAGTTTTCAGCAAGATTATAAATAAATAAATAAAAACAAACAAAAAAACCACTGAAGATTACTTCAGGCTAAAATAAAATCCAGATCTAAAGATCATTTCTCTTTTATTAAATAATTAATGCCAGCTACACCAGCATGCTTATATCCTCCACAGATAAGAAATAATTAAGTTAACGCCAGTAAAAATGCTATGTCTCAATCAGTGAGAATTTTTAAGTGAGAACAAAAATTAAATTGAAATCAAATGAAAATAGGCCTTTGGGCTTCCTGAAGTTTAAGTGAAAGGCACATTCACATAGATGCAAATTCTATTTCACTTTAAGAGCTTTGTATCATGTTATAACAATCACTGTATCTGCCAGCAAAGTAATGATGTTTCAATGGCATGTACACTTATGTTTTTCCCTCCTTTTTCTCAGTTCCCAACAATGTTCTGTGAGCACAACTAGACTTTGTTGAGGCCTACAATAATTGTAAAAAATAAATAAAATAAAATAAAATAAAATTAAATTAAATTAAATTAAAAAAAGGTATCTGCTATTGTCAGTCATCATGATATATGTAAGCGGAAGTTATTATCTCTTTTACTTTCTCATGCAGCCCTCAAAATCCATTGCCGTGTGCTGTGATAAAGATGTGACTGAATGCTAATATTGCTGTAGTATGTTTATATACTGATGGAGCAGTGTGGTGGCGTCTTATTCTTTGTAAAAGCTACTGGCAGATTAGCAGCCAGAATACTGAAAGCCTTCCAATTTGAAAGCATGGGGTGGGCCAACTGGCACATACTTATGAAAGGGGTATTCATACTATGCATATTGCTAAGCTGCCCACTGTGAATGAGAGAAAGAGAGACCAGCAAAGTGTTATTGAAGCAAAGCCTAGAAAAAGAGCATCGAAGAGATGGGAACAATGAAAGGCAAAAATGAAATGTCAGAATAGGATCACAAACGCCTGAAGCCCTGTAGCAAGCTTGGCAGGTGGACACACGCTGCTGCAGATTGCAGCAGCAGGACAAACCATGAGGATACTATACAGAGTTGGCAAGGTTGTTAGAATCCAGTTGGGGTAGATTAGGAGCCCTGTAGAGAAAGGATTAGCAGTTATGAGCATAGTTTAAATAGCAGGAAGTTGGACTGAAAATCTACAGTCCACTAACATCTATAGTTTGTCTTTCTTCCCTGTTGTCTGTGAAAAAGACCCTTATAAAATTAAATGTTTTAAAGTTTTGTTTGGATATGCCTGTCCAAAATAAATTTATTTTCTCAACTCTGGAAACTGATAATTGCCTCTGTAGAGGAAAAGGATAGAAAGGTCAAGGTGTTTTCACTTTCACTATCTCTAGTATCTCTGCTACATTCAAGAAACATCATGGAATCATCAAATCCATTCACATTTCTGTGGAAATACTATAACAAGGAAACACTCTGTTGCTTTTCATGAGTGCTCTGTCTTCTGATTTTGCCCACTTCCTTGTAGATGTTATAGAAATCCAGCATGTAAGCCTAGAGATAACCTGAGATATGATGAGGATCCATATTCACAATGGATCTCATTGAAGTCTCATGCCCATTTTCTTAGCATGGACTCTGTGTGTTCAGTTGTACCAATTTTACCATTTACTCTGAATTATGATTGAAAAATAAATATATAAACTTTGCTTGTACGGACTTTTAGCTTGGATCTTTTCATTACAATTAAGCTTGCTATAAATGAAGTCTCAAATCAATCTGAATTTAGTAATATTTATAAAAGAAGTATTTATAAAAGGTATAAAAGGCAAGTAAACAGCGCTGGGTGTGCGGGGAGTCTACACTCCACCAACACGCACACAAGAACATCAAACATCCTAAATATACAGAACATTGCTTTACATACTAAACCCAAGTATGCCTATACAATCAGAAAAGGTAACAAACAATCCTTTAAGTTCCATGACTTAACAGTCTCCATTTCCCATTCCTTTTCTTGATTACAAACAAGTCTCCATTTTCCATTCCTTTTGAGCAATATGTCTTGCTTTAAGTTGTCAAGCAACTCGGCCTTCGGGCCTTATGTATCCCGTTCTTCCCAGACCGTAGAAAAAAATATCCATCTCGTTTTCAAGGCCAAAAGGGCCTGGGTCAAAAGGCACGTACAGGTCACCAGGGGGCGAAAGAGCAAAAGCCTTCGATGGCTGTAGCGGCAGAAGGGGCCGATGGCGTAGCAGTCAGATCAATAAAGGAGCCCGCAGCTCCCTCACTATCTGGCAAACCACACGTGTCTGACTGTGGTCCCACATGGCTCTTTAAGGCCTCAGAGATTGCTCGCCAGGTGCCGAGCGTTCCCACTGCAACCTTGTCGTTTTTAATTGCAGAGTCCCACACCTTGACCTCAGTTTGGTCCCATATTTCAGAATCATAAACTGTCCGATTGTTAATAAGGAGAATAAGCTGTAAGGCTACCAGGACAGTCTTTGTTCCTAAGGATGTATGATTCCCCATAATGCGCAACTGCTTACCAGAGGGAGGCAGTTGTGTGCACGAGTCCGCTTCTCTCAGCTCGAGCTTCTTCGCAGCTCCGGTGTGCCCATTTCCAGCGACTTTCTGTACGAGCTTCTCTGAGCAGTTTGCTGAGTTTGGCCGAACCTATCTTCATGAGGCGATCAACGTGCCTGTTCCCGTCCTGGTCTCCATTCTGCCAGCCTGTTCCTCTTCACTCCTTTTTCCTGCTTCTTTATTGATGACGTAACTTCATCGTGTTGCCTTTTTTTTTTTTTTTTTTTTTATCTTGAGAGCAGGCTCCCCTCTTATACCCTTCTCCCCACAGCAGTCCTTTTCAAAACAACTTTTCATTGGTCAGGCAACTTTGCAAATAACAGGAACACCAAACACCCAGAAACTTCCATGTCTTAACAGCTGGGGAACAAGTAACCCGAGACTGCATGGAGTCTCCTGAATCACCCTTCTTTGTTCCCTCTAAACTCTTTTACATTCCTGATGGCCTCATCGTTAAGAGTCTAATGTTATCATCAACCACGGGGCTTTCCAACCCCCATGGCCACACTACCAAATCTCCCCCTTCTTTATTAATATCAACCATTTTCTCGACACGAATTACCACTCCATATATAACAAGCTATACTGGTGAATTCATATCTTACAAACCTATGATTACCCAGGTATATTTTTCCACGTTTTACTACTTGAAAATAAGTTTTAATTTATTCTAAAGAATAATTTCCACAAATACCACTGTCTATGTACTGTGATTTTTATTTATTTATTTATTTATTTTTAACTCTTTCTGTGTCTGAATCTTACCTTTCTTTCCAGAAAATTACTGAATACATATATGTTAGTGGGGATGGTGTTGAAATAACAGGGAAAATGGCAAAATGTTTTGCAACATCTATTTTTTCTCTCCACTGTCTGACACCCTGAGACACTATTCTTTCCTCATCCTCATGTACATGACTGTACTTTTTTTTTTTTTCCTCCAGTTTATAGTTACTTCTTCTTGGTCGCATTGCTCTGTCAATGACATAGTTCAGTCTCATCAAAACAGAACTTGTTTCTATATGTGAAAGTATGTGAAAGGACATGCAGGTTTGTTTGTTTGTTTGTTTGTTTGTTTTTGTTTTGTTTTGGTTTGGTTTCCAGGTAACTAATATTGCTAAAGCTCGCTGTTTTCAGTTTGGATAATTATTGCCTTTTTTTTTTTTTTCCTAGCAATTCATTTTCCTTATTCACATATAATCAGAGTGATGCTGCAAGAAGCATTTTAGATACTGCATTTCCTTCCTTCCTTCCTTCCTTCCTGCCTGCCTGCCTGCCTGCCTGCCTCTCTTCCTCTCTTCCTCTCTTCCTCTCTCTCTTTCTTTTCCTCTCCTATTTGGGAAGAGATGATCAGGAAACGTCTGCTATATTACATCATTACCATTTATTTTTTTACCTTTCAAATAATTGTTGTTTGATCTGATACTAACAAGAGATTTAACAGAGGTAATCCTCCAGTGAGAGTAGCATTGGTCAGAGCAGAGTTTCCCATTGTTTTGTTTTAACCCCTCTCCCCCCCACCCCCCCTCCCCCCCCAGTTTGAAACTATTCACTTTTGTTCTGTGCTTAAATAATAAACTGTAAGCTATTTGGGGACTTGTTTTTTGTTATATGAGTGCACAGCACCTGACACCAGAAGGCCTGAGAAATGATTAAGATTCCTAAGTGTTAACTGTAATCATTATAATCAATAATCATTTGCATGATTGTGATGCTATCTTCTTTCTTTTTTCAAGTTGGAATGACATTTGATGTGGTTATGCACAAGTTTAGCAGCTTTATCATATTTCACTTCCTTACACCAAAGAAAAAACGAGCTAAAAACGGGGAGCTGTACGATGAACTCAGTTTAGATTTAATTAGATATGGAAGTTAATAATAAAAGCCAGGCAGGAGCAAGCTGCTAGTAAAGGTTGAGGCTGTTACAAACCTGATAAGGAAGAAAGTGTGGGCTTTTAAACTGAGATTGCTGGTAAGGTAGCTTCTGTAGTGACAAACTACACTTACAGATCCAAGGAGCCCCTGATGAAAAGCTGTTCTCATTCCCTAATACTTTATGGGAAAACTGCAGCCTCTTGGAATATTTTTCAAGCAGAAAGCCATCATCATGACAACACTGTAGAAAGAAAGGGAAAAAAATCTTTCTGGTAGGGAAATAAAGACATCTTAAGCTTGACTTCAAAAGCTCTCTACAACAAACGGTAGCTGCGGAGATACCGTTTCATCTTTGCCTCTGGGATATTATTAAGCCTTTTTAGTAGCTCTAACTGCAAGAGAAGGGATTACAGAAGTTGCTGCTGTGTAGCTGCCTGACATACAAATATCTGGAAAAGCACAGATCATGTTTTGGTACAAGGGCCACTTATTAGACAGTACCATAAGCTTAACCTAGAATGAATAGCATGGCACACTGTGCTTGCTACGAACAAACAAAAACTTCGAAAGACCCTCACAATTCACGCTGGCCTTTTAAATGCTTTGGGAGAATATTCATGCTCTTGGCTCCCCTTTTGTCACGGCAGTGTATACAGAGATTGGTACCAATTGAGGCTGGCTTCTTTGGTACAGAGAACCATGCCATGCCATTCACCCTGCTTCAGTTAAGGCTATGTCAGCATTTCCATGACAAATCCTCACTTTCAAGGGGCTACAGCTTAATCAAAACAAAATCCGCAATTGGCTGAAATGACACACACTGTTCCAGTGTTGAAAAGCTTTGTGTGTGAGCACCAGAAACAGAGAAATAAACAGTTTCAGGTGCTTCTACTTACTTCAAGCTACCACTTTGGCCTTGTAATGGCTTTGTATTTTAAAATGGGTAATGCAGAGTCACTGTTCTTATTATGATTTAATTGTTATATTTGAAAGGGAAAAATAAAGACCAAAAAAAAAAAAAAAAGCACATTTTTTTCAGAGCTTTTCAACAGGTCCACTAAGATACTTATAAATCCACTAACAAATTGCAAGTGATAGAAATTGGTTTAAAAGCAGTTGCTCATGGAACAAGTCCACAGTTTCACTTTTTTAATCCCACACAACTGTATTAGACTGTATTAAACTGAACACATGCTTTCTAGTCCTCCACAGAAGTAAATCTCAGGCAGTGGATAGTACGTAAAGTCCTTAGCTATGTCCTGTCAAGTCTCCACCACTTGCACTGAAAGGCAGATTAAGTTTTTAAAATATTAGCATGAAAAAAAATGAAAGTCACCTCTTGTAAGTACTGATAAGACACTATGTGAAGTTATAGAACTGGAGAGCTGTCATGATCTGAGGACGGTCACTGCAATAAATAGTCTTTAGGGCAGCAGTTGCAACCTGTTCCTGGTTAAAGGTGAAGAAGAGTTAGGTGCTTCAGTGTGACAGCATGTCTGTGTAAAATCAGGCACATGAGTAAGTGTTTGTAGGTTTGGATATAAGCTTGGTATTTTTCCACATCTTTAAATCAAGGGCTTTTGCTGTCATTTCGATTCTCAGGGAGCTGCTGTCTGCTACTTATAATGCTCAAAACCTCAAAACCAAAACAATTACTATGAATTTGAGTGGAATCCACCAAATCTTCTTTCATCCCAGATGCAGTTTTATGTAGAGGGCTTATTTGGCCATCTATGCTCAGCTATTTAATACTATGATTAAAGTAAGGACATTATTCTGCCTGAATTTATATCTTCTGTTAAAGTTAATCTTGCATGATTCACACAATACCTTTCTCACTTTTAAGTTGCAAAAATAGTGTGAGGCCAGACAGCATCTGTGTGTATACTTTACACTAAAAAACTTTAATACATTTAAATACATACTTTCAGAGAAAGCATTTAAATTATAATTAATGTTATTTTTCTTATTTTAAATAATTATATATAATAATGAATACTGGAATCCATCTCTTCTAGGTAACTATGAAAATCTACTTAATACTTGGATTTTTTGGTTCATATGTGAATAATACTTAATTATTAATTTTAGAAAAGATAATAGATGAAAATATCATTAATATGTAGGGTATTGAAAACAAATCAGATTCAAATCAGATTAAGTGGGGAATATTGTCACCTATTTAATGGAACAAAGAATAAGTAACCTGGAAATTTGAACTCTGAGTGACCTAGTGACTAGAAGTGGGAAAGCTTCTTTAAATAACTATTTGCAAAACATGTCCAAAGTTCCACTTTGAAGAATTTATTATTAGCTTCACTATGCTCCCTTAAATAGAATATTACATATCAGAGCATTTTGATGAATAATGCATATAAAACATAAACGAATAAACAATCTTACATAAAGTGAAGAAACAGAAAAAATAACCTGGGCATTACACTGGATCTTTCGTGAAATAAATGTGAAGTCACAGAAAACAATGTATGAAGAAGAGACCATTGCTTCTGTGAAGGAATTAAAAAAAAAAAAAAAAAAGACTGGCTCATGTGTCATGCTTTAGCTTGCCATAAATTAATTGTGCTGTATAAAAATGACATGATGTCATCAGACCCAGTGGAGTCTGAGTCAAGGACGTCTCTTATGAATGCAGTTTTAAAGGAAGGGAGCTCAGGAGATCACTGAGTTCAACCTCCTCTTTCACTTGGAGTTTTCTGTTTCTTTTGGTGAGATCCTACTTGACAAGTCTACATGACTTGTTTTAACTTTTACATTACTAAATTTAGGGTAATGAACCCTGCCATCTGTTGCAGTTTTAGCTCACTCTAGTTCTAGTGCAAGAGGCTGTATGTAATGATATTACAATTATTACAACTACTAAGCCATTAAAAAATAAAAGTAGTGAAGCAAAATTATTTAAGCTGTTAAGACTGGTTGAAATGCAGACATCTGGTAATACTCACATAGAGCTAGATTCATTAGAAAGAAAAATACAGATGTTGCCATGCAAAAGTTAGAAAATTGCCAACAATACTTGCTTATTATTTTAAACTATTTCAAATCAAACTACAGCACTTCTGAGAAGTACAAGTGGTAGCACAGCTCAGTGGCACAACACCTCTTCTCCATCAGCTCTTGACAGGCAATACAATGTCCATATAAGTACATTGTTCTTAGGCAAAACTGCACTTGCATCTGCCAGTTTCAGGAATCTAATATAAAGGTTCTTTCTGAGGCCAACACCTGATTGTTCCACATTTTTGAGAACCAACAAGGGTCATATCTATGGTCTAAAGGTGAGGCAAAATGAAATCTGGAATTTATCTTGTGTAACTTTGTTTTTAAAATCCAGATTTTTTCCTTTCTCTTCCATTCTCCCTCCTTCTCTGTATTAATCCATACACTTCATACTGTAAGTGTGGAATAAAATATACATATAACGTTATTTTACATGTTATTTTCCACATAGGAATGGCTTCAATGTTTTGAAGTATTTTAGGTATTGGCTTCATATCAGAGCTGAGTAGCCTAATCGTTCCCTCTGAATTTATAGTCCTTGAATCTGTATATAACTGTAGCAGTAACTTGAAGATCTCATAACACTTTTAATATAAATTGGGTGCTCTAAATACAAAATATATGTGAAGACAAGGAAAAGTCCTTTCGGCATATTGCCAAACTAACACATTGTAGAAAATTAATTTTCATGCTTGTGCTTTCAACAAGAAATATATCACTATGTAGAAACTGTATGAAAAGGATAAACGTGTGTTATAACAACATGTGCTGAAAAAGAAAACTTGTATAAACAGTTTAGGTACAAATATATTCTTTATTTCTCCTCTTTGAAAAAGCAAAATACATTTTAAATTACCTAGTGTAAATGATGTATCATGATATGATTGAAAAGCCTGTATTTTTAAACCAATGTGGTATCAAATCATGCAATGAGGTCAAAATACTGATTAAATGAGTTTAAGTTGCTGAATTGCATTTAATAAATTTCAGAGAAAATTTAGAATTCTATCAAATCCATCTTGTAAGTTAAGTATATAAAAAAACAAACACTCCTATTTGAAAAGAACAGTTTTAATTTTTATTTTTCAAGCTGGGTAAGGAAATGGAAAATACAATACAATAAAATAATAACCTTAAATGTTTTAAATCATGTGTTTTTGCTTTACAAAACACATACTGCTTTACAAAATCCTAATTTATTTAGATTTAATTTTATTTATAATTAATGAAATTGCATAATTAAAAAAAAATCTGTAACTAAATTGACAGTGGTATATTTCAAGAATTATTAAAACAGATAATATTATTAAATATTCTAAATAAGTAAATATTCTGATGATTTGGGATACCATGTTTATGAATCATATTAATAATGTTTTTTCAATAACTTTAAATGTAAAATGTTTGTTTATTTATTTATTTATTTCAAGTAGATGTTTGCTTTGATAGTACAGACTAATTATTTTATGTAATTGGTTTTACACCATGGAAATGGTAATGGTATTTGTAATTCCTGACTTTTTTTTTTTTTTTTTTTTTTAATTCATGGCTGTTTGAAAACAAATTTGGAGGTTTTATTTTTCAGTTAAGATGTCTAATTTCTGTAAATTTTATTGCAAACTATATTGTAAACCTATATAATTAATTAATTTAAACTTTTAATTTGTGCATATCAACTCTGTTAATTATCTTTGATGAGGAATCATATATATGAGTTAAATGCTCTCTTTTAAATTTATGCAAATAAAAAATAAAGATCATTAAACAATAAAACAATGTTTATATTGATTTGTTCAGTGTAAAATATATTTTGTTTTCATAAGTTTTAACAGAATTAAAGCCTGACATAATCTTTATATTTGATACATAATTGATACACATGTAGACATTGCCTCTTTAGTATTTTTCACTTCAGTCTTACAGAAATGCCTTGCCTTTACACTTTAAAGAATAATTAAAACTTCATATCCTAAGAGAAAAAATCAGAAAAACTAAATCTTTCTGAAAAGATCTACAAACAACTATTTATCTGTAGAACAGAAAAAAAAATAGAATAATGTCAGAAAAACTCTTAATGTACAGATGAATTGCTCAAAATCAATTTTAATTTTAGGAACAAATACTGTGGAAAAAAAAATGAAAGCATACATTATTCAGTGGAATGATCTATGCAGCTAAGAGAGTAAGAGGAAACATTTTATGAAAGTCACTCTCATAAATTGTAATATACAGCTTTCAGTTTGCTTATGCTCCGTAATAAAAAGTTTTTTTATACTCTGTATTTAAAATTATGGCTCTCTATGTCGGTGATGTACTGGAATGATAGCAGGTGATGTGCCAACAGTGCTGGAAATATTATGTCAGGACAGAGGAGCAGATCTTTGTGGCACTGGTGGAAGCATGACTGTAAGAAACATTTTCTATATATCTTTTAAAAAAGTGCAGCATGGATTCTTCCATCACAGCTCTGCAACAATGGCCTTTTGAGAAAAGCAAGTGATACCATGTTATGATAATCAGAGCCTTTGAATAGGAGGTAAGAGCAGTGGAAAGGAAAGCAAAGCTTTCATCTTCCCACAGTGTACCCTCAGGTATCTTTTGCAGCTTCTATCAGAAGTTAAGAATTCTATAAATGTTGTCAACCTTGATGAATGTATAAGTGGTGGGCAGGAAATACTTTAAACATTTAAGTTGGTTGGAAAATAAAAATGTAGTAGAAATATAAAATGTTAGAGTACATAAATTAAAGGTAGATGTAAAATCATCATTTCCAGAAGACAAGAGGAATCTTGTCCACAATCTACGCATATTTTGAAAAAGTAGCTAATAGTGGATATATCTCTCAGAGAGAGAGAGGCAGACAGGGGATGGGTGGCAGTGAGAGGAAGTTACTGCCTAGAACTGAGCAACTGCCTCTGGCACAACTGCTCTGAGAAAAAGAAAAGTCTCACATCTCCAGGCTGGTGTGCACAACTCAGAGATCATACAAAGGATGAAACCAGATGCAGAATTGGCCCAGACCAGGATAGCCCCATGTGCATTATTTGATCATCAGCTCTGCTGGAAGTTTCCTCCTGTACTGAGGAAGTTAGCTGGCAGGCATGGTGCTTGTAAATGGTGTTTTCCAACAGGGACATTGAAATTTCTGTGAAAGAACATGTTGCTGTATATAATCTAGAATTATGAATTATACATATATATTTTTTTAATAATTCTTTCCATATTTCTATACAGCCTGCTACTCAAAATGGTTCTATTAACCTAACTACCTATCTCAGAAGGTAGAAAAAAGACAACATGCACTTTCCCAGAGGGTTATGTCTTTCATTGTAGAGCACAACTGGGTATGATTCTGTGTTTGCAGGCTGAAATAGTGACTATTGGGTATCTTAGTTATTTGGCTCTGTATTATAGTTACATGAGAGTAATTTTTGTGCCCCAGAAAACCCATGAGGAATTCCCCGCACTGGATTTTCCCCAGCCTTGTGTAGGAGTATCAAATAAGGGAAATCTGAGAGTTCAGACACTGAGTGATTTATCATATGACTATATATATATCTATTTAAAGTCCGATAAAGCAGTAATTTATTTAGAAAAATGAGTAGTGAGAAGGATTCTGACAAGGTTCCTGTGAAGGAAGATTTTGAGATTATAAACTCATCATGGCCCAACATACAATATTGGAAGTATCAAAATCCGAAAACGTTCCCTAAAATCTGCCAGATAAGAAGTAATGCAAAAATTATATATATATATATATATGAGTATATATATATATGAATATATATATATATATATATATATATATATATATATATATATATATATATAATATAATCTGAGGTAAAAGAGTTTTCCTTTATATAAGTATTTTGGGGAGGTTTTGTTATAATAAATTGACTGGCTAACTTTTCTAATAATTGATATTTCTGAATTACCTTTTTATGAGAAAATTTCATTAAATTTTCTTAGAAAATTATAATGAACTGTAATTCAGTCCCCACAAACTGCTAAGAAAAATGCTAGAATTCAGTTAAAATCATGATTTTTTTCATCTCATTAAAACTGTCAGTAACATTTCCCCATCATCATTAAATAAAAAATACATTAACCTGTAAAAAGAGATATAATTTTAAACAAAGAGATTTCTAAAGATGTTTTTGTACATGCTGTAGTTACATTTCAAATGCTTTTTATCTGCACCTTAGAAATAAGCAGTGTTTATATATTTTCCATTTGTCTATTTTTCTTTGTAAATTTATTTCCATCCAAAATTTGATATTATTCATTTCTTCTCCTCTTTCCTCCCCTTTTTCCTTCTTGCTTAAGTGCATACAGCTTTTCAGTCACTTTAGAGTCATTTTGAAATCTGTGAGAGATGGCTGCATGCAATATCTTCTCTGATCATAACAATTCAATCTCGACTCATTCCCTGTGTAGAAAACGTATTTGACCAGAGAGAGAGGTAGAAGACATCAAGTGGCTTAACTGAGGGTAACAGTCTTCAAATATACTGAGTGAAACAGCAGTAAAGGAGTACACTGCTCACCATGTCCAGTATGACTAAGATGAGGAAAATTTTTCAATTAGAACATGGAAAATACCAGTTCATTATTAAGGCAAAACTACAAATGTCTAAACATTCAAGTAGATTGGCAAAGGAGGGTATGAGCTCCATCAATGGATGTTATTAAGAAGAAGTTTAGGCAAACAGTTTTCAGGAATGTCATTAGAATTAACTGATTTGGATACTCTCAGATGACATCTTGGTGTTGTTGTCAGCTTTAATTTGTATAATTCTATGCAGGCTGGCCAGGGAGGTTGTGAAGAGCACCTAAAACTTCCATGAGATGTTAGAAGCTTGTCCAGCTAAAAAAAAAAAAATGGAGTTTGCCTACAAATTTACCCCCAAATCATTTCTTATCTGCTTTTTTTCAATGAAAATGAAAAGTTATGTTTGAAAAATCCAACCTATGTTATGAGCTATTACGTTCAGAAATTATTTTTTCTTCATATATTCATAACATGTATCATTACACTAAAGAAGAGCGCTCCTAAATTTTATTCTGATGTATTTTAAATAGTACTTATCATTATTAATTTCATTTCAAGATCCATAATTATTTTGTTTTTACTTCTTGTGTCCGGAACATTTTTTAATTTCAGTTTCTTTAATTTTTCTCGAAAAGTAATGTTTTCTCAATACTAAGGCATACGAAAGCTGATATCCAACTATAACTTCTTTGATAACTGGATATATGCAACAGGCAGCAGATAACTTCTGATTATCTGTAAACTCTTAAAAAACCTGAGTGCTGTTATTTGCTGCCTACACATCTGTAAAGTACTACAGTATTGGAAAACTATAACATGAGGTGTGCTCTGCTCTGTTTCCTGATGTGATTTTTGCTCAATCCTTTTAGGATTAGATTTAAATAATGTTTTTATGCATTGTACTAAGAGACATAAAGTTAATCTCCAGAATGATTTACTGTTCTGTATACCTGAAAAATATATCTATGACAATAAATCAAATATTAGCCACTTTCCCTATGAATAAACTTCCTTCATAGAAAGACTAATAAATGTTATTCCACATGTATAGCATCATTACAAATACAGCTTGTTCATTTCCTTCTGTTGTGCCTTTTATTTCTTCAGATTTCAGGCACCAAATGGATGACTATGACTTATGGATTTTTAACCGCACTCAGAGAAAAAAAAAAAAAAAAACATTAAGATTTTTCAATATAATAAATGTCAAAGAATTTGGAATAATGTGAAGCTCCATTACTGAAATATTTTCACTTATTCCATTGCTTGTGAATCATATGTGCACATGCAAACAAATTGCTGTTTTCACAAATTTGTTCCTTCTTTGAAGTCATTGAACAATTTCAGCATACTCATATATTCAAGCAAAAAAAAAAAAAAGTCACGAGCTGCTTTGGATACTGTTTCAAATACTCAATCTGTGCAATTTTGAATAGCAGCTATGTGATAGGCTACGAAAGCACATGACATTTGTCTATCTCCTCTCTGGATCAATCTCTCTTTCACTTTACAGTTCCCAGTTTTCACAATTATCAGCTTCAATCTGCTGCAAAGACTGCAAAATCTGCTGCTTTGGCAGCCATTCCAGTTGGAAAGCCTGTTCACTACAGTGCTCTTAGAAAACAAATAGAAAGGTTCATGAGCACAGATCAAATGAATATATGTGAAATGGGGAATAAATGAGAGTATATGTCTGGGATAACACTGAGGTGCCATAGTAAATCTAGGAGTGTTGGCTGAATTTAAGCACAGGTATGGAGTTCCTGATTCCCTTCTCCACTCATGACATTGATGAATCATTGAATCACAGAATGGCTTGGGTTGAAAGGGATTTCAAAGATCAACTAGTTCCATGCCCCGCTCCCCCCCGCTCCCCGCCCCCGCCCCCCATGGGCAGGGATGCCACTCACTAGATCAGGTTGACTAAGACCCTTTCTAGCCTGGGCTTGTACACCTCCAGGGATGGGGCATCAAAAACTTCACATGGCAACCTGTCCCAGTGCCTCACTACCCTTACAGTGAAGAATTTCCTCCTAATGTCTAGGCTAAATCTATCCTCTTTTAATGTAAGATCTTTCCCCCCTTATCCTATAATTATCTACCCGAGTAAAGAGTCCTCCTCCATCTTTTTTGTAAGACTCCTTTAAGTATTGAAAGGCCGCAATGAGGTCTCCCTGGGGCCTGCTCTTTTCCGGGCTGAACATCCCCAGTTCTTTCTGCCTTTCGTCATAAGGGAGGTGCTCCAGCCCTCTGATCATCTTTGTGGCCCTCCTCTGGATCCACTTTTACAGGTCCACATCTTCCTTGTGTTGGAAGCCCCAAACCTGGATGCAGTATTCCAGGTGGGGCCAGTGTGAATGTCCTCAGTCTTTCAGTGATCCTGACCTCCTTTGTAAAGTGCTTTTTAAATCTGTATTAAATCAAGACTGGGTGCTATTATAAGTATAATGGCTATGTAAGCAAAAGTGACTGACTTTGTCACTCACCTGTTAACATAGAGTTGGAGCTACCAGAATCTGTTTTACTAATAGAAGGCATACAGACACCATTGTCCCATATTTAATATAGACGTCTTAAGTCCAAAACATCCTAAGTCATTTGGATTCTTAATATCTGCCACAATAAAAGCAAACAAACAAACAAACAAACAAAAAAACACCACTAAAGTCAGGCTATAGACTTCACAAGAGATAACACAATAAAATCATAGATTTTTCTAATACAAGACCATATATTTCAATGAGAAAAAGTAAATAAAAAAAATATTCCCACAAGACTTGGAGAAGCAGTACTTTCTTATAAATTCTTGCAATAAAGACAGGGATAAAGACAAAAGGTTTTGAGTTGGCAGCAATCAAACATTAAAGAAGTCAATATTAAACATATATCAGGTTTTCATTGCTTCTTTAAAGTGAAACCATATCTTTAAACCGGCATTCAGTTGATCTTCTCCTTACAGACAACACAGATGTAGAAATCAAGTTGAAAACATTTACATACATTTGTACTATTCTATTATTATATCTTATGCCTTTTAAGATTAAAAATAAATATTTAAACGCAGAAAATAAAAACATAATGATGCTATTAACATACACTCAAAGAAAGCACAAGAGATTGTGTGTATTAAAGCAAAGCTGATGGATACACATTATAGAACTTGTGACATCAAGATATATGAGGATTTCCATTTTTTCTAATTACTTTCAAATACTTATATATAACTACTGAAGTGACCAAGAAGCATTCTTGGTATTTCCAACTATTTGTATTAATCACGGGTGTTGCAGGCCAGGCTGATCAGACTTGAGTAGTTGCTGCTTCTGTAAAATAAATTGTTTACTGAAGTGGCTTCTTTGTAATGAATATTGACAATTTGTAAAAAGAAAAAAAAAAAAAAAAGATTTTAAAGATTAGTAGAAAAGAAAAAAAAAGAAACAAACACCTCAATTACTAAAATACACTTTGCATTTTCCTTAGTAAGCGTAGTATGAAGTAATACAGAACAGAGATATTCCAAATTCAGCAGTGCTTAGGACTCATGCTAATAAAGCACATACATTAGTTTTTACAGATTCAGCCTTAACACAGAGTGACAATACAAAGTGCTCTCTGTTGTGCCCTCTCTGTTGTGTTGGGCTTATGATCTGGAATAATTTTAAAAGATTTTTTATGTGACCTTTCTCAATATAACAGATTTACATCCAGAAATATATAAAGTAAAATAAGGTATGAATAATGAACCATTCTCTGCTTAGCTGCAACATGTTCATTCATACTTGGTAATTGGACTTGAAGATATTAAAACATTAACAGAATGGAAACCTAGAGCACAATTCAAATATTAAAATCTGCACATTTTAGTAGTTTCCCCCTTCCACCCCCCGCCTTTTTTTTTTTTTTTTCTTTCATTTTATCTCTTTAGAACTTTTGGAAACACCTGTGTGCATAAGGAGCACAAATTAAATGTCTGCTGTAGCACCTTGCTGAGGCCTATCTGCCTCTTGAGAAATGTATTAACTCACTCCAAAACAGATTCCAGAAAGAATCATTTAAATTCTGTGCTTCAGCTCTATAAGCAGAATGTAGAAGACAAATGCTTTCAGCTTCATTAAAACTAAAAAAATCTATTGGAAAAATATGTCTTTTCTGAAAATAATTATAAATTTTAAGGAATAGAAATAGTAGCAGTAAATGTATTTATTTAGAGATATCAAAATTTTCAGCAGCATACTAAACATTGATGGCTGATCATTTAAAGCACAAAAATCCACTCAGGTAACAATTCTTAGTGCCTTTCCCCATAGTGCCCTCATGAAGGCTGTGATTTTTTGACAGATTTAATGCATTTTATTTGTAGGTGTTAGTAGTTAGGCTATAATGAGAGCAATATGCTGCTTCATGAGATAACTTTTCAGTCGCAGATATTCTGTGGCAAGAGGAGCAGGACAGGAACGAATAAAAGAGTGTGCATTGTTCATTGTATGTCTTTTGCCATTTAAATAATTGAAAACAAATAAATGTTTCTTGAGAAAGAGATGCAGAAGAATGGGATCAGGAACACTGGTGAGGCATAATTAGGTTGAATGCTTAATGTAAAAGAAAAAAAAAAACACACACACGAGAAAAAAAACAAACACAAAACAATAAAGGTAAAAGACCAGTGCTGATTTACTCTCAACAATAGAAAGAGAGGTCTTTATTTCAATAACATCCTTTCAAATTTTATCCAAACCAATGTGTATCAAGGACCAAGAATTAAGTGCCTGAAAATGCTATGAGGTCAAGCCACTGACAAATTTTGCCCTAACTGTTGCTAACAACTTCTAACTAGCTCACAAATTTGTGCAGACTGAATGAAACATTTAAAATTCTGCTAATGTTTGTATATATCCACAGGTCTTTTACACCAAATTGCATCCTTGTGAGAAGATAGCCAAGAATGGAATATTTGTTATTTTTGTAAGTAATTGTTTCCAGTAGAGTCTGTGGTGTATGTTTCCTGTTAATGTTAACTCTTTGTTTGTTTGTTTGTTTTTCTTTTTTTTTTGTTTGTTTTGTTTTGTTTTGCTCCTCATTTCTACTTTCCTCCAACTCAGTCTTCAGCCTGTTTTTGTCTCTGTTGCCCAGAAAGAGGTTATTCTCTCTTTTTATCCCTCCTCTCCACTCCTCACTCCTCCATTGACCCTCAGCTTTCCTCCACCTGTTATTTCTTTTTCCAAACTTCCTTTACCAAACTTCCCATTGACCTCTTACTTTCCTCTGACGTTTTCTTCTTCAATCTATAGGTATGCTTTAAATCTCTATCTCAGTAAAGCCAAAACAAACCCACCAAACAACAGATCTGTCTTGATTCTGTCTGATTCTCTGATTGTTACACAATCCAAAACTCATGTTCTTTTATCCCACTTCAGCTTGTTTAAAGAATAGGCTATATTTTTTCACCAAAAAAAAAGCAACTTTAGGGCACAATGAAAAAATGATTAAACATTTGAGTACAGGTCAACTCACAGTTTTCCCAGGGAGAAAAAAAAAAAAAAAGTTTTAAAAAGCTCTCTGATATTTAGTGAAAATCCATTTTTAAAATATACAATTTAAACTACTCAGTTTATTTACCTGAAAAATCTTGCATTGATGGTTATAATATAAATTAGAGAACTTCTAGGCTTTAAAGTTCATTATAAATGCTTCATAATTTTGTTAGAATCATTCTGATTGACAGTGAGCTACGAACTGACTTATATGAGCAAATTCTACTTTACATCTAGGAGATGATATGCAAAAAAATACACAAAACAAAACTAAAACTCAGTTAAAAAAAAACTTCTGTATATCATAAGGATATCCAGGATAATCTTTTCAATTTAATTAACTTCAGGAACAATGATATTTTGTAGGGTGAATATTCTCTTCGCTTTAGTCTTCTGTCAGCTATTCACTTGATTGTAACAACCAGCAGAAAGTGTAGTTGGGAGTGGCAGTGGTCTCATTTTAGAGAAATATGAAACAGGTTGGAAAAACATTAATAAAACTGGGGAGGAAAACAGCCTATGATGTCAACACAACTTTCATGTCTGTGGTCTGCATTTATTAAAAAAAATATACACTTATGTCACACTCTTGTCATTAACATTTAATGTGCAAAGAGTGGGCACATTCTACATTTAATTAAAACACAAAATTATGACTTCCATCTGCACATGCAGACCTGGAAAGGGGCTTAAGGTGCACGCAAATTTACATCTGGTATTCAAATACTTGTATGTGTGTGTGTATGTATTTTGACCATATCAGATATCACATCATTCCTCTAGAGTAGAATAAATATGATACTTTATTTATTGTTTGAAGACATTTTCAATATTTGAGATTTCTCAGGCATTTTTACAGGGTTTAAATTATTCCAAAGAGCTCCATTTCTTAGGTTAAAGAGTTCTCTTCAGTCATGTACTTTTCTTATTTTTATTATTTTTTTGGTTCTTTCGGAAACATATAGAAAATACGTTTCTATACACATTGTTTTTTCTCTAATTCTTGTGTTCTAAATTTGGTACCAAGAAGTACAGACCACGTTAAATCCATACAACAGTCTGCAAGCTCCTTAACCATATGCTATTTTTAAAGCAGATCGCCTGTACAAACGCTTTTTATCAACCACATCCTCCTCCTCTTGGCTTGTCATTCTGCTTGTTCACACTGGGTCTAATCCTGGTGCAGTCACTCTGCAGCCACCAAAGACATCATCTGCCCTTTGCCCTACTCAGGTTTTGATCAAGCAGTAAGTAAATCCTTCAGGATAGGGAAGGATTTCCTGGACACTAGCCAAATGGCAATGTACTTGGTCATTGCATGGAGCTCTATGTAACACTGGGAAATAATGTGCATAATTATTTCTCAATGAAAAAAATCAGTCATTGCCCGCCACAGAAGTGGTAAAGAAATCTGCACAAAGTTTTGGAAAAAGGTAAAATCAAGTTGATATCAGAGTGGTAAGATTAACCCCATCCATGAAAACAGAAAGAATAGTTTTATATTATGCTGACCATCCTGCAGTCCCACCTGAAATATATCTGCTGATAAGGGAAACCCAGAAAGACATCAATTCGTAATTGTTTTCTTGACTACATGTCAAGTCTTGAAAGACTGAATGGTTACAAGAAGAATTCCAAAATGCCAAAGGGATCCAGATTTTGTGATAGATGAAGGGAGCCATAGCCACTAAACTAATACAGTCTAGTAAGCCTTCACAGAGCTTGCTTCTGCTGGGAAGGAGATTGCTGAACAGTGATGGCCCCCAGTATATCACTGATCACTCTAATGGGGGTGTGGTAGGCGCACTTTATGGTATATTTTGTGCTAAACCCTGCAAAACTGCATCTGATGTTGCTTGGTGTAAGACAGAAGCTAACACAGTCGCTGAGTAAGCATAACTGCTGGGCCTTAAAATATGTGTTTACCATGACAGAATTGCTGAACTAACAAACTGCTGAGCCAGCATAATGAGTAGAACATAGCAAAAATAATGCAATAACTGTGTGGTTAAGACAGCTGTAAATGAAAGAAAGGGGAAAGGATGTCTCAGCCAAAGAGCTGGCTCCGTGATCTCTAGTCTTTGTAGTGAAACAGATTCAGCAGAGGAGCAGAAGGACGGTCTGGACAGTTGAGAAAGGAGGTGCCCTGTGGGTCACAAGGATCACAAGGGGGTAAAAGACAACTCAAAAATCATTGAGTGGGATCAGCAGAAGAGAATCAGCATTGCACATGCCAGGGGCTGAGAACCATCTGTTGTAAAGGTGAGCATTTTCTCCATATCACCTTGACACACTGGGCAGATATGGCTGGATCCCCTGTGATGTGCATGTGACGTCTAAGTGACAACAGAGGAATCTTGCAGAGTTTATTATGTCGGGAGAACTTAGGGATTTGGGCAGAACAGGGCTTGTCATAACCAGAATGATATATTGCTAATGAATGTATGCTATTGAATTTACCATAAATATCCACTGCCATTTATATCATCTCATTGATTATCCTATAGGTTTGCTGCAAAGTTAGATAGGCAGAAATATAGGTAGATAGAGATATATGTGTATACATATAATCGCTTTCATGTTTAGATTATCATTATCTCATTGTTCTGTTGCTATAATTGCCTGTAGTAGTTAGTTGATTTTGGTTGTTCCATAGTTAAATACTGCTATCTCTAGTTGTATTTGCTGTTGCTGTACTTGCACTTAGTGGAATTTCTATAAGCTACCAGTCAACATAATCTATAAAATCATCATATATGCCTCCTGAGTAGCTAGTCCTCTTTCTCGTTGGAAAACGCACATTCCTGTGGTTGTACTCATCTTCAGGAAATTACAAGGAGGTAATGTACTGATATTACTAAACTATTAGCCTGGATTTTTATACATTTGCTCCAGGACAACTAGCAAAACTACTAAACCACCAAGCCAACTATCAGAAATGCTTGATTATGTTTCAGCGTATGGCATAGGTTGGAAACCATTCCCAACTGGCAGTTTGGAAGTCATCACCATGCTTTGGCTTGAAGGGAGTTTAATTATATGGTCACAGACTTCACTATGTCTGTTGGCTTCAGAAACAAAGAAAAAAGTCTAGCCCACTTTATATAACACACCCAGCCTTATGAATCTTTATTACTCATGTCCATTAAACTTTTGAACACAGTTCTACGCGTTGTAGCAGGACTACTTTTCCATTAAAACAGCAGCTGCTTTTGAAATGAAACTTGTAGAAAAAAAAATCCTTTCATCAAAATAGGGCTGAAATCAATTGAATTTTCTGTAAATATATGTTCAGATACTACAGAACTTAACAGAGAATGATAGCTTCTCATAAGGCTATGAAACATCTTATAGAGTAATTTAATTCTGTATCATATTCAACATATTCTAAGAGTCATAAACAGAATATATATATTTGGCTTTATTATTAAATTGTTACATTTTCATCTATGAGACTTAATATTGTCCATTACAGAGAACACATGTTTTTTTCAAAGTTTTTCCTTGAGATTTTTTCATTTCTTTCTTATTCAGCTTTTTAATAAAAAGCAGAAAAAATATGCAAAACAGAGCATAGTGAGCCATCTTTTCAAGCGTAAGCAGAATATTTACTCTTGAATTAAAAAAACAAACAAACAAACAAACAACAACAACAAAAAAAAAACACAGAACGTCAGCATCTCTAATTTTGAGTTTATAAGAATTTGAGTCATTAAGCTTAAGTCTAGACTCTGAATGACTTTTTTTCCTTGTCATCTGGTTTTAATTGGATCATATTTTTATGTCCTTACAAAATGACTCTCACAGGTTAGTAAATATTTTAACAAATATATATATATATGAGACATGATTTTTCTCTATCACTTCTTACTTCCTTTTCTCAAAGACTTAAAGAACTATTTAGCACTTTAAGGACTATTCCTCTCCTCTTCTGTGTCACAGACAAATTTCAAAAAGGGGGGAGGAAGTCCCCCTTACATCTATTACAAAGTTAATTGTTCCCTTGTGGGATAAGTCACCAAAATGGGAAATGTGAAAAGAGACTCTGACATACGAGCTCCAAGGGCTCACATGGATGCTCATTTCAATCAGCAAAAGTTTAAAAATGCAATGAGGTTTAGATATGTTAATTGTGGAAAAATGTTGCCTAAATCAAAGTATGCTATGGTGAAAGTACAGAAAGGTCTCCCTTCTAAGAAGAGGCATTTCAGTTAGCAGCCATGTTGACACCAGCTGTTCCTGCTGTGTCTGAGTCCTCCTCACACCCCTTAAGGAGTGCAATATTAATGTCTGTATTAATGCCAGTGCTCAGATATCTGTATTTGCATAAGCATCTATTTCTCATTTCTTCATTTCCAACACAACAACAGTCAATACATAACCATGGCACTCTGATTTTATGGTGCCTGTTATAAAGCAATATGCTAAATAGGGAAAAGTGCAGTACTGTCACCAAAAGAATTAATAATTCCTGTCAGACAAATAGACGTGCATAGTGATAACCTAAAGAAAAGACAA
Source organism: Anas acuta (assembly GCF_963932015.1). NCBI lineage: Eukaryota > Metazoa > Chordata > Aves > Anseriformes > Anatidae > Anas > Anas acuta. Next base: position 78,984,488 of record NC_088981.1, on the reverse strand, counting down.
AAATATATTATAGATATAAATAAATTATAAAAATAATAATTAATGAATAAATAAGAGTTTAAGAGCTAGTTTTCCTTGTTTGTTTGTTTGTTTTATTTTATTTTTTTTCAAAAATCAAGAGGTAAATTCAGGCACATTTTCAACAAAAACTCTTCAAGTATAAGAAGTTTGTACTTCATTACTATTTAATAAAAACCATGATTCCAAGTTAAAAATAAAATGTACCTCCTAGAGCTGGAGTTTCAAGTAAAAAAAACAAATATATATATATATATGTATATGTATATAAAATATATATATATATATTGCATGATTCATGACAAAATCATAAAAATAAGAATACTGCAGGGATGTTGCTTCTTGTTTAACCAAAATTAAGATAAATATTTCACCTTGCTCTAACAAAAATAAAAGCAGGCTTTGTTCTGAGAGTCAGTTTTGTAATTCTTATTTTTTCTTCAACAGTAATTTCCCTAACTATATAGGAAAATAATTGCTCTTAAAATGTGACTGCAGAATTTACTCTTCATCTCTTCTTTAATTTCTTTCCATTTAGTTAGCAATTTCTTCTGAAACTACCTCTGCTTTCCATCTTCTTTCCAAAGGCTCAGTGAAAACCTGTGACTTTGCCATTTTCTACCACATCTGATATTTTATTTTCTCAGCTCTATCCAAATTTATGCATTGACCTTAAAACACGAGTTTGTTCATGAGGCAACTCTTTGCTTACAAATTCACACAAAATGGCCAGTGGTGACATTTGGTCAACACAGGATTTATTCTTCAACCACTGCATATGGTTAAATTTACAATTATGTTAACTGAAGTTCTGTGTATAAATTAAAGGGAGGCTGGAGGCCTAACTGGATTCCTTTCTGGTATATTCAAAGTCGCCATAGGTTTTATTTATGACACTTCTGTGCTTAGTATCTTTGCCAAAAAATAAAAATCAGTCCAACACAGTTGTCATCTAAAAATAAACACCAATGAGATCTTCTTCCTGCAGGCTTTAAGGTCATTCTGTTACCCTGTATGGTTCATTGATCTCTTCTACCCCCTGTGCCTTTCCAGATTTATTAGAAATCTGTTCAAAGTAGAATATATCTTACTGCCCACTATTGTAGAAACTGCTGCTAAATGCTGAGTAAAAGATTCTCTTCTTCTCTCTTTATTCCTTGTCAGCCAGGATCAAAGAAAATCTTCCCAAATCTCTCAGCCATCAGCTTAAAACAGATGAGCTGGGAATACAGGCTCTGGGAATACAGGCTGGGAATACTTTCTGCTGCTCTTCCTTTGGACAAGTTCAGTAGTTCAGAAAACACCTCGGGACCAATTCATGTCAGTGTGTGTCTGTGTTGCTTCTTTCATTAGCTTGAAGAGCCTCAAAGTAATTTAAGTCAATGATCTGATTATTAATAAAGAACAGCACTAGACACAGGTCAGACATGCCTGCTTTGTATTTTTCTTCCTTTTAATATATCACGGTATTAAAAGTAATGTGAAGAGAGAAACCACATTGCAACTGGCAAGAGAGATATCCATCTACCCATTTACTTCCTGATGACCTAATCATATCATGGTATAGGACAGTTTAAGCACTTGTGTATACATATGTAACTTATTAGAAAAAATGGAGTTTCATTCACATTCACACAGGTTATGTCCCCTTTTCACACTAAATTCAGATATGCACACAAAAACACAAACATGTGCTGGGAATTTTACTGGAAGCTCAGTAGCTGGAATTTTATCACTGAAGTATTTTTTCCTCCTTTCCTCTTTTTGTTTATTTAAACTCGAGGTTTCTTGCAAGACTAACGTATGTGCACTGAAGCCAGCAGTTTGTGTTGGATTGATACAGTGGCTCACACACAGTAGGATCCTGAGGTCTGCAGAGCTCCACTGAAACAAAGGGTATGCCTTCAGGCTGTCACTGGAAAGCAGTGTGCGAATAGGGACAGGGGCTCAGTACTTTGAAAAAAAAAAAAAAAAAAAACACAAAATGAAGCACTTGAATTCCTTTGATTTCTACTGCAGAGACACATCTGACAAAACAAATTTGTGTCAGGTTTTTTTAAAGTGTTATCCTCTTCTTTCCCCTGCTGCTGAGCGAGTCAGCTGAGTGCCCTTTCCCCATCTGTACCTCATTCCTCTTTTCCCTCCCTTCTCCATTCATTTTCAATGTGAACATTCACCTGCTTTTGTCCTTATGTTTTCACTGTCAAATGTATAACTAGTGTAGAAGGCAACGAGCATGAGCCCTAGTAATGGAAGACTCTTCCTCACCCAGTAAATCTGATAGGATATTCTCATTATCTGATGAATAATAGATAACATTACCAGTATGTGTATATATATATATATATATATATATATATGTTTTTTTTTTTTTTTTCTCTACTTTGTCTTCCTCCTTCTTCCCTAAGGAGAAGATACACTGAAGAGGCATCAGATTTCAGAAAGGGAGTATTTCTCTCTGACTAGACATTTAAACACTTCTGTATCAAGCAGCCCCTCTCACATTCTCCAAAGACCTTCATGATCTCTCTAGCCTTCATGATCTCTCTAGCCTTGACCCAATCAATTCCTTTGCTCTCTCCACAAAAACTACCATGCTGTCCATATTGTGAAGCTTAATAAAATAAATACAATAGTTTTTGTAAACAGCTAAGTGTATGTATGAAAGGTATTTTTGCCCAACAGAATGGTGTGCAATATTCTTGGCTAACATGCTCATGCTCTGAGAGTAGGTTCATTATGAATTTCTCTAATAAGAAAGTCTTAAGACCTTTTTCCTGCTATCACTACTCTGTACTTAATATTTCAGTTAGGGTGAATTTTATCTAACAGTAATTAGTGAATTAGGTGGATAGAAGAATTGCTCAAGTAACAACTTTATTCCACCATATGTAAATTGGTGTAAACATGTAAACAAAGCCATTTCAAATGAGGAATGATCTAAACTTTGATAGATACACACAAGCAGCTGTCCGATTCCTGCATACATCCTACAAGCAGAGTGGCAGCCTGGATTGCCTGGTGGGTTACACTTGCATCAGAAGCACATAAAAGTGCTCTGCGTGATTTATTTTCTTAAACTAAGTAAACATCATCATAAACCCAGGCCAAAATATTCTGAGTTCCTACGTACAGCTGGGTTTTCTTCTCAGCATGCAGTAATTCCAGCTCAGATTTGTAACCCAGTCCATCAAATAAACAAAGATATGCCCATCAAATTCAGTTAAAATCATAACTAATGTCCTACCATTTAAATAAGCTCTATTAACATTTGTTTTCCATTAGTGCAGCTTCCACTTTGTGATGCTGGCCAGAAGATGTCCATTGGTTTTGTAAAATGGATGGTACTTTTTAGTTTAGTAGCTTTCCTAGGAAATCTAAGATATCTACACACATTTTACAGGTAAGTGTTTATCATTACAGAGTCAATTCAGATTAGATGTTAGGAAAAGATTCTTCACCGGGAAGTTGCAATGGACCAGATTCCCCAGAGTAGTGGTTACAGCACCAATCCAGCTGGAACTCAAGAAGCATTTCAGCAATGCTCTCAGACCTATGGCTTGATTTTGGGGTGGCCCTGTGTGGAGCCAGGAGTTGGACTCAATAATCTTTGTGGGTCCCTTCCAACTCAAGATATTCTGTGATTCTGTGGTTACCTGGAAGGTTTTTTTTCCATCTCTTCAGTCCAGAGTGACAAAATCTTTTACTGAAAGAGCACTGATAATCTGTAGCCTCCCATACCAGATGCATTTAAATCTCATGCCATTTTAGATTTTCCTGATAGTTCCATAAAAGGATTTTGAATTACTTCTTTTGGAGAAGCTATTACAGGATCTTCTACCTTAACTTTACAGTCAAACCCAAGTGAACTAGTGCTTTCATAAGTATTGAAAAGAAATAAAAGAGAATTTCTTCCTTTCCCATTATTTATCGTGGTGAATGTTATGTATATACACACACAGGATGTTAGGGACTGGAATGGGCCTTGAAAAATCATCCAGTCCAATCCCCCTGCCGGAGCAGGAACACCTAGATCAAGTCACACAGGAATGCATCCAAGAGGATTTTGAATGTCTCCAGAGAAGGAGACCACAACCCTCCTGGGCAGACTGTTCCAGTGAATATCTAGACAGTGAAGATCTAGCCAGATGTCTTATAAGTCATAATTACTGTCACAGCACCACAATCCTAAAAATAGACTAAAAGGTGCTCCAAAATTTGTCTGATCAGATCAAAGATTAATACAAGCAAAACTCCATCTAGACACAGCTTTCATATATATATGTTAAATGAGGCAAAGAGTAAAGAATACGGCCAGCTCCTCCACCCACTCTGGTCCAACACAGCTCCTGCCCAACCTTTTTTCTGGGACCTGGGGTCTCTGCCCAGGCTGGGAGTCATGGCTGCAGCTTTCCCTTTTGAAGGTTCAACTGGTAGCAAAGCTGAGCACACATCCCAAAAACACAGACAAACACACAGAGACAGAACACTGACTTGGCCAGTCACACAGCCTTTTTTTTTTTAAATGGTGGCACTCTTGGACAGCCACAGAATGAGATTATTTTTATTTTTATTTTTATTTTGTTATTTTTATTTTTTGAGGAACTCATCTGCTGAAAACTGAGTCATTTTCAGAGTTCAAGTGCTAGCAGAATAAAAATAAAAAATAATAAACAAACAAACAAAACCAACCAAACAAACAAAAAATCCGAGCTGAAGTTCTAAGGATGACAAGGAGGATTTACAGTGCACAAATTCCGCCTGACTTCTACTTGAGGAACTACAACCTTTTCTGGAATTTCACATGAATTCACAACCACAGGGAAAAAAAAAAAAAAAATTGTACCCCCACAATATTGTTTTTCCCACAGGTATATTACTTTAACTCCCCTTACATATGTGAATAAAATATAGACCCAGATTTCTACTTCCTTACATTTCAAAATCAGATGTGAAAGAAAAAAGACCACCTACAAAACATGCTGAGGATCTGTAACAGTTTTGCAGCTAATGCTTTTATCCAGACATGACTGAACTTCATGCCCTCCCCAAGCTCTTCCCATCTGCTCAGCGAAGCACAGGGTAAGAAAACATGTCACTGCTGTAAATTGATCTTGAACTCGCCTGTCTCATATCCAGCCCTTGCAAAAAATACTTAAAGCCTTAACTACAGCTGTATTGTACTCAGGTAAGAAAGGATATTGATTGAGAAAGCCAAAAAATCTGGTCATTCCTAGTGTGAATCTGGAATAATTTCACTCAAGTTAAAGGTGCAAGTCCTGATTTACATTAGTGGAAATAAAAGCAAAATTTGGCCAAGATAATTTTTAACTTTATGACCATAGTAGACTGGCTCAGGCTGTCTTTGGGCCTTAGTCATAAAACAACATTCAACGTCATTCAAACCAATGCAACTGTGGCAGCTTTAAGCACTACAATTCACTTCTGAGTACAGAAAATGCAAGTTATTGTGAAAGGGGGATCTTTTATTTCGTCAAGATTGCTAAAAATATAAAGGGAACTAAATATACTCACACTAAAATTACCTCCAAAAGCACATCTAAACAAGACTTACACAATATAGTTAGAGGGAAACAGCAAGTTCAGAAAATGTCTATTCTGATTTACTGTAAATCTCTCCCTGGGTGATTTTGATGACTCAAGACTTGAAAAGCTTAGAAAAATATACATGACAGAGTCAGCTGTTGTTAACTCTATAAATACAAACAATAAATACTGTATCCCCCCACTAGAAAGAAAATAAAAATTGCCCTGAGCACTAAAAGAGGAATACTACTGCCAAAAGAATATTACGTCATAAGAACTCATTATTAACTATCAAAATAAGAAAAAACAGAACAAAACAAAACAAACAAACGAAAAACACTCAAGTGTTTTTTCATAATAAGTTTTATATTTGTGAATAATAAGTTAGTAGGCATATCTCAGTTCAAATACTTCTGTAAATATTTTTTACTTATCTGGATAGTGACTGAAACATTTTAACATAGCAAAAATTTCAACAGTGCAGTTTGAATATTAGAAGTAGGAAGGGACATCTTGATGTCATCTGGTCCAACAACCTGCTCTAACAGAGCCTGCTAAAGCAGGCTCCCCAGGATCACATCCAGACAGCTTTTGAAGATCTCCAAGGAGGGAGACTCCACAAACTCTCTGGGAAACTTGTGCCAGTGCTTTGTCGCCTGCACATCAAAGTGCTTTCTGATGTGCAGATGGAACTTTTTGTGTTCCAGTTTGTGCCCATTACCTCTTGTCCTGACACTGGGCACCAGTGAAAAGAGCCTGACTCCATTTTTGCACTTTTCTTCCAGGTATTTATAGATATTGATAAGATCCTCCCTTCTTTAAGGGAGCCTTTTCTTCTCCAGGATGAACAGTCCCAGTTCTCTCAGCATTGTCTCACAGAAGAGATATTCCAGTCCCTTCACCATCTTGGTGTTAGAAATGTCTCAATCTTCAAAATAGGATTAAATAAAAAAATAGGATTTATTAAAAGAATAGAGGTAAGCAAACAGCGCTGGGTGCACCGGGAGTCTCCGCTCCACCAGGACGCACACCAGTTACATCAAGTAGCTGATTTTTATGCTCCTAGACTAATACATATTCATTACTACTTCTAAAAAAAATAGGTTATTATAATTAGCTTCCGGGGTCCAGTCCCTCCTACTGAAGCATGTGCATCAGTCTCTGGTGGTCCCTCTGGGGGTCTCTAGGGGTCTTTCATGCTGAAGGCTCATAGTCTTCCTCTCCAAGTTTTTTTCTTGTCCTTCCTCTTTGGACTTCCTTGGCACCGTGTCAAGTTTATACAGCATCCCCTGCAGGTCTTGTCTCCTAACTGTCCTTCAGCTTCTTTTTTTTCTTCTTAATCTCTTGGCCACCTGGCCAGATATCAGAGGCCTGCATAGTATCCCATAACAGTCACTAGTTGTTATCAGTTGTTCTGAAACCCCCAGACATCAAAGACTTCATACAAACACAAATAGCTTTCTTATTGACACTTCACGAGTAATTAAAACATTCCTCACCAGCCATTCACAGGGACAGTCACACCTATAGCAGTGTTAAGTTAATCTCAAAGAAGACAAAAAAAAGGCTGTAACTGTTAGAAATAGAAGTTCGGAATAACAAAAGTAAACAGGTTCATAAATTTGAGGAGTATTTTCTGAAGACTTGATAAATTGACTAGAACAGGGGGAGACTGGGACACGCTGCATCTGTGGTTCAAGAATTAAATTGCCAGTGCAGGACCCAGAGGCAGACAGGACTGTTCTTTATTGACACGAATTGTTAAAACATTCCTAACATTGGTGACCTTCTGTAGGACTTTTTCCAGTATGACCATGTGTTTCTTGTACGGGGGAGCCCAGAACTGGACGCAGTAGTCCAGGTATGGCCTCACTAGTACTGAGCAGAGGGGAAGCTATTACTCTTTGAACCTGCTGGCAATACTTTGCCTAGCAAAGCTAAGGATGCCATTAGCCTTCTTTGCAGTAATAACATAGATTGCTTATATTCAAAATCTGCTCAGTGTAATTAAATAGATCTACACACATATAAAAAATAAAAGCAAAACCAAGAAAAACATTAAACAGCAACAGTAACCAATCCAACCCAAATAAGAAATAAGAAAAGGAATTAATCTTATTTCTGTATTCTGTTCACACTTCATAATTTAAACCAGTCCACATCTAGATCCAGATTTTAGAGCTTATTTGTGTGATAAACATAAATATTGAACAAAATAACTCTGCCAGAATTTATTAGTGATTGAATGAACCAGATCTAAATTCTATTGATACATTTCTTCACTCCATCAATACATCTCAAATCTCTCTAACAAACTTCTATTCTACTTTTAATCTATTTGTGGTCTTTATTTTCTTTTGGGCTGATTTTACTTGGTACATTTAAGCCTTAGCTTTCAAGAGTACCAAACAGTCCTTTTCTACAGACAAAGTGAACATTTTTTAAATACCACAAAAGCACAATTTAATTATACAAGAATGTAGTTTAAAATGTGTTGCATCACATTAGTGTTCCTTATATAACATATGAAATTGAATACTTAAAGCTTTTAGGAAAAAGATAGTCATGTTCACATGGAAAGTGCATTAGGCTAGGATTCAGAAAATTTGTTTATCTGTATAGGTGTAGCTTTTATTTTTCTCTTCTGTGAGTAGGGCAACTTGATACTTACTTTCCCTACACTATGCTTTGTAATCAATAAAGGAAAACATTAGCTATTAGCTAATAAAAACAAAACAAAACAAAACAAACAAACAATAAAAAAAAAAAAACATGAAAACAAACTGCTAGAAGATACAACATATACCTTCTCCCCTTATAATCACTGTAACTCTTCCAGCCTGACATCCACAGCTACGCCTTTGTGTCATTACCTCACCTATAATGAAAATATCCTCTTGGAAACGTAACATAAACTTTTAAAAAATGTCTACTAAATGTGTAGTAAAGATTATGTTAGGGATATAATCTCAAGAAATATAAAAGCAGAGTGCTATAATTTTCTCATAATGCTGATGAAATAGATTTTATTATTATAATTCAAATTGGAATTACTACATATTTAATGCTACCTAATATAGTAATTATTGAAGATGGGATATATATATATATAATGGGATATTTTTCACTAATTTTAGGAGTCAAAATTGAGAACAAATGAGTAGCTTGAATCAAGTGTGGGCAGAGGGAATAATAAAAAATTTGGAAGCTGAGAACATTTTAGTTCTCTGTTTAATTTCTTGATGCTTCAAGCGATTTCATTTGATAAAGAAGTTATATGGTATGTATATCTGGTATTTTTTTCCCACCCAAAACCTTTGGTTTGTATCTATTTATTTATTTTAAATAAACAGCATCTGTTAATGTTCTGTGAGTGTTTATATTGAGTGTTTATATTGTAAGGTCCTGATCCTACAAGTTCTTACATGTGTGAATAATTTCAGGTGGATGAGTAGAATTAAAATGTTTGCCGAAATATTTATAGGAATAAGGCTTAAATCCAACTGGTAGTAACTGCCTGTGGAAAAGGAACTCTGTCCTGACAAAGCACTTGTTTGTGATGCTACAGCTTTGCTAGTTCCCTCCCAAGAAACATTTCTTACATCTGTTCATGGCTTCAGTTTCGGTTATAAAATTCCTTAGAAAAGACAAGAGCCATGATGTGTACTATCAAGGGCATTTTCTTCCTTTATTAGTAGAAAAGATAGAAAATATTAAGCAAAACAGAATTAAACAAAATTATTTCCATACCTACACAGACAGACTGAAGAAGAGGAGTTAATAATTGGATACCGAAGAACAAACTCTGTTGTTGTGATGGGAAAAAAAAAAATAAAAAAAATTATTTAAGGTATAGCTTTTGGTCTCGTAATCACTTAGAGGTACTCTAAAAACAGGTATCTTACGGGTAACCTTGACCTTGTAAATACTAAAAAAAGACAGGCATGGTCAAGGGGATCCTCAACCACTACTCTGGATTTGCATTTGAAACATCAGTTTCCTGCTTATGTGTCAGCCTGGACATGGCAGCCCACACTGCAGGAGACAGGAGCAGTAGGAGGGCCCAGAGACAGGGCAGACTGGAAATGTTCCTAAGAGTGGGCATCCCTAACAGTCCTTAACATCTGTGAGATCTCTTTTCTACCTTGTTAAGAAGGGTGGAAGAGTGGAGGGAAGACGTTGGAGAACAGTGTGGGAATAGGGAGAGAGTGAGAACAAATTGGCTGCCTGCAAAGTTGATAGACACCCATGTGGCCTCGTGTTTGTCTTTTAATTCCCTAGGCACCGGATGCATGTGGTCATACGCTAATCTTGAGCATCTCTGGGCCTTTCTTGCCACGCAAGCAGCTGGGAGGCAGACATCTGCACTGTGAACTCACTGTGTGAGATGATTCTCTCACCTCCCTTCCCCCTCACTCCTGATCAGCTCTGCCTCTGATGAAGCTGTGTGTGTATTTTCAGGGATGCCTGCAGAGCTTCCTCTTCCACAAGAAAGTCAGAACTAATCTGAGGAGTCTGGTTCATAGACAGCTTTGCAGATATTCCCACAGAGGGAAGTGAACATAAGACTAAGAATGAATGGCCTGGTTAATAACATTGTTTTGGCAGGATTGTCTGTGAGAAAATTGGTGGCAATAGTTGTTACTCTGACTTTCACCAGGAAACAACAATTCAGGGCAAAACATGATACACTTAAGGCATTGACAGGTTATTTTCCAAACTACTGTCTTCATTCAGCTTCTTCAACTGCATCCAAAAAAGTCACATGTGGTTCCCAAAGAGCCTGTCTCAAAAGTAAAAAAAAAAAAAAAAAAAAAAAAAAAAAAGACAAGTTCATAGACAAGTTCATCTGTCTGGGATTTGAATTGATATTTTTGCCTGAGTTGGAAACATGCAAACATACCTGAATACCTAGTCGTCTGTGATCAAAGCTAACTAGGATGTTAGGAGCAGCATTCTGGGGAAAAAAAATGGACCATCTGAAAAGTCTGCACTGGGTCTGTCAAGGATGGAGATAACTTCCTTCATAACAGCCTGTATTGTGGAGTGCTTTTGATTGGTGACTAAGATGGTGTTGATGTTTTGGCTTTTGCTGAACAGTGCCTGCACAACATCAAAGTTTTCTCTTATACTCCCTCTGCCCCACATTGAGTTGGCTGGGGCAGTTGACCTGAATTGGCTAAAGGAGTATTTCTTACTATATAGTGACAAGCTTCACAATAAAATATTGGGATATTTTTTTCTTTCAAGGTGGTTGTTACAGACTAGTAAAGCATTCGCCTTTTTGAGGGACCTGGTGAGTGCCTTTTCACCTTTGCATCTCTCTCTTTTTTTTTTTTTTCTCCTTCATTTTTCATTAATTCATTAAACTTTACTTCTAATTCATAAACTCATTAATCTTTATTTCTACCAATGAGTTTGCTTGCTTTTTCTCTTCTTATTCTCTCCCTATCTTACTGGGAGAGGAGGAAAAGTGAGCAAATGGTTGTGTGGATGCTTTGCTTCTGGCTAAGGTCAACCTGTCATAGCTTGTATGACACTTGCTCACAGTTGTGGTGATTCTTGCCCAACAAGTATTTGGTCTGTTTGCATAGTACTACTCTTACAGCTTTGTATGGCATATCAAAACTGTGACTCAGAAGCAGGGAAAGAGAGAAAAATGATTCCTTCAAGATGACTGGGAGAATGTGGCTAGGCACAGCCTCAAGAATGTTTTGTTAGTTCATGCAGAAAAACACCTATTTGGCTTTTCTCTATCTGTGTGCTTGCATGGCCCTACACACTGACTGTGAGTACCACTTCTGGGCTCTTCAGGTCAGTGAGGGATCTGTAGTTTTATATGATATCTCCTTGTAAGGCAAAGGAGGGCTGCTTTGTATTACTGCTGCATTTGACTTCCATTTCACTGAAATAATTTGGATCAGTGGCCTTTCTCAGACCCCAGTCTACATGCAATTTTTACTCTCTGGTTCATTCCACTTGTCTGTACTGTTCTACTGTCAATGCATGCTGCTCAGCCTAGCACTTCCTAGGCTGCTAAAAGCCTGGAGTCAGCAGCCATCACTTTACACCGTTAATTTTTCCTTTTACTCCTTCTGACTGGTGCTGTGAAAGCAAATGCTGCAGCTTCCTACCCCTTGCATCGCAGGCAGCTGTAATTCTTAGATCTGAGAGGACGAATCTGCCAATAATTTTTGTTGGTCCACAGTTATCTGATCTTCTTATTACACATACTCTCATGAGTCACTGAGAGACAGTATTCCTTACAGCACTATCACAATGTTGACACTCATGTCAAGGGAACATGAGTGTGTATCACATTAACACATTTGAGTGCTGCTTAAGCCCTGCAACACTCATCTAAGAAAGAAGGGTTGTGCTTTTGTGGATTTTTTTTTTTTTTGTGTGTGTTAATCTCCAATATACTGTTGCCCTATTGCCTTTTCACTATCTGGAAAATAATATAATCATTTCTTTTAAAAACAAACATACAAACAAAACCACAGTCTACTTCACATAACTATCACAGCATTTGATACCTCACATTTTACTGTATGTCACTGCAGCTGCTAATTTACAGCAGTGGAGTGGCACAGAAGAGAATCAAAAAGCAAATAGCTTATAATGTGGTTTTGCAACTCATCACGAGGTGTAGCACTGCCAGTGGATGGTAGGGCTGGGTCCAAAGAGATGTATGTGATATAACATAACTTCTATTCCAAGCCAGTGGATTTCTTAGATAGATGCAACTATGCCTCTTTGTTTTTAAAATGCTACCTAAAGTCAGAAAGACTTCTGATTCAGAGGGTAAGAACATAGTAAAATGTACCTTGAAATGTGGTGAAGAACCATTATTTAAAAGATAGTAATTATCGTTGTAATTTCATTGCAGTTAATTGCATTACAAATGAAAAGTGGAAAGAGTGTTTTTATTTGTTCTTATTCTCTATTAATCCTTAAGACTTTATTCTCTCCTCTTAAAGAAATTCTTTGTCACTCTAAGTGCTAAATCAATGTTACAAGTGCATTGTTGTTTGTTTTCCCTTCAAGAGTGTATATAGCACTACAAACAGATGCTATATTTTAATAATAGCTATTTTGCACTGAACTTCAGAGTAATGGAAATGGACATTCTGCAGCACACATTCAACTGTAATAAAATAGATTCATTATAGTACAAAAAGGATTGTGAGTCTGAAAATATGTTTTCTTCAGAATATTTAATAGAAAATAACATATAACTCCTGTACATAAATTGATAGACACAGGATTCATTCACAGTAAGTATGCATGCCCACTAATAGGAACAGAAAAAAAAAAAAAAAAAAAAAAAGGACGTGATCAATATGCTTGCAATTTTCATGTCTCATAGATAAATTCTATCATTCAGAAATGAAAGTTATTTTTCCCCCTAAAAATAAATAAATAAATAAAAAAGTTTTATGTGAACTGTATGGTAAGTCCTTGATATAGGATACCTGGATACCTCATAAAGTAATTAGAGTAGTAAATACTCTACTTGCTTATAACTAAATCTGATACAAATGACAGTAAGATGTGACTAAATTAAGTAAAGTAGGACAGACACTTAAGAAAGGGATTGTTGTCTCATAGCAAAAACATAATCTGAGCTTTTGTAAGGCTGAGGTCTATTTTGTAAGGCTGAGGTCTGTGATTTTTCTCCAGAGAGTCTGTGCACTCTTAGATGAAACATATGGAGTCATTTTTAAGCAAAAGATGTGAACTTGTTTATCTGGCTCTGTTGTTCTTATCTGAAAATTGTTGTGGCATCATATATTTCAAGTCAATGGAACTTAGGCAACCATATGCTTTCAAAGGCAGTCTGAAATGTGATTACAGAGAGGTGCAAAGCCCATGATTACCAAATCATTTGTAAACTACTTTATTGACAGCTTCCACTTAGTTTTTAAGTTATTTTCATTTTGCACAATTTTCCACACTTCACAACAAGGTTTATGAGAGACAGAACAGGGTATATATTGTCCAGTCATGATATAAAACTGAAACTGCGGAATTCATTGACAATAGATTTTGTGGATGTCAAACATTTGCATAGATTCAGAAAGCAACTGAATACATTCGTAGAAGAAAAATCCATTGGGAACTATCAAAAAGAAAGACTATACAATCAGGTGACAATTCCTGCTAAAAACTGGGTTTGCATAAAGAATTATTATCCGTATTTATCCTTCCTCTGCAAGGCAATGTTATGGAAAAAATAGACAGACTCTGGATTCACCTTGATATGCCTATTTTAATGTTTTTCATTATTGAATGACTAATTCATGCATTCAAAACATTCTCATTACAACAAAATAATGAACTACATGTATTTTTGAATAGAGATAAAAATAATTCAGGTTAAGTATAGTGTAACCAAGTCAATGAAGTTCATAAACTTGTTTCTGTTTTCACTCAAAAGAGGTTAAGAAAAGACCGTTACTTCAAATTGCTGTAGCTTCCAGAGAAACTATAATCCAGTAGCCATATGAGTCTCATCATATAGTATACAATGCAAGAAATGAACAAAATCTCTCATAAAAATATAGCTATTGCAGATGCTGATTCCCTTTTTATTCTGAAAGATACAAAAATGTTTTTTTTTTGATTACTTACTATTTTCTAGAAAGAACTGCAGTAGCATATTGCTCCAAATTCTAATTATAGTGGGTGTGATATCTAAAAAAAAATAATAAAAAATAATAAACCTAAGATGTATACACAGAGAAATAAAGAATTTCTATTTAAGAAAGTCCTGGGGATACAGCTTACTGTAATTTCAAATGGTAAATAGATTTTTTATTTTTTTTTTAGCTTTATAGTAAAAATCCTCTCTGCACAATATTCCTTTCCATGTGGTAGTTTTCCCCCTTCGATTTGAAACCTTAAACTTCCATGACTCAATGACTCACTTAGTGCTTACACAAATATTTCACACTTACGATCAGCATTGCAAAGATTGAAGAAGTGTCTGTCCACAGCTTTATCCAATACGAAAAGTTATTTCAATGAAAATGGAATACAAAATTAATTCCCACACTTCTCAGCTAGGTCTTGCAGAGATTGCAGCTTTTGAACAAAAGTATTATAAAACACAGAAGGAACCCTTTGAATTTTGCTATTTAAGGAAATTGTCTATAGTATAAGAGAAATTCTCATCTGAACCAAAAGATTGAAATTGCCCCTTACCTTTCTCTGTAAGTTTATAACTGTTTATAACATTCAGTTTAATAATACATAGATACCAAATACATAGAAAATTCTCTGCAATATGTTTCAAGTTGCCAAACGCAGTAGTTTGACAGAGGTGAGGCTGCCATAGTGCTGTGTTCCTAAGTCCATCCAGCAAGGAGGCTGAGGACATATCCTTGGTAAGCACACCACAATTCCACAATATGCATATACATACTCACATATCTGTCCACGCAAATTAACAGAGGCTGAAACATACGAAACATATGGACATAGACAACAAAAACAGCCTAATCCTGTCCCCATCTCTGACAGCTCAGAATGGAGGTCTTTTAGTGGACAATTTATACATACATACAGTATGGATGCATCCAGTGTTAGGCATTAGACACTCAAGTCTGTCCAGTAGCTAGACCTGAAGCCCCTTGTCTTCCAGTTACCTCACACAACTATGTGTACATCAGCTCCACACATATGCAGTATGGATCACTTCAGCAGCTAGCCTTAGTACTTGGCCCCTGGATTCCCAGGTTTCCCAGTTGCCTCATGCACAAAGACACACACACACAGATGGTCCTCTCACCTGATCCCCAGCCCTCACAATCTCCCCAGTTGCTGGCTTGGGCCTCCAGGTCTTTCCATTAGCCAACTTTTCTATCCACAGCTGCTCCAATACTTGGCTCGGAAGACTCTGTCATACCCACCAGCTAGTCCAGCTTGATGTTTGCTAGCGATCACATGCTGACATGTGCACCAACACATTATGCATGTCCTCCAGTCTCTCAAATTTCTGGCACCTGAAGCATATGGCTCCTATGACCTGCAGTCCCTCCTTCAGACTGATGGCACACAGGCCTCCATGTAGACACATACAGACTAAAAAAAGGCCCCTCACCCAGGAAAATAGTCACAAATTAAGTTTAATGAGAAAACCGGACAAAAATTAGGTTTATCAGGCACAGGACAGAAAAGTGTATTGATCAGCAGCCTGAAAATGGCATCTGGTCCCTCCTATCTTCTTATCCCTTTATTTCTAAATTCCTATTCCTCCTAAGACCACCTAGATCTCTCCTGTTGCCTGCCTTTTATTCCTCTTCTAAACCTTCAACAATGAGCCTTGTGCAATCCAAAAATACTCCTCCCTACATCCCACAGTGAGTTCCATATGACTGCAGTATCCACCCTCAGACTCCAAGATGTTTCAGAAAGCTACCTGTTCACTGATTATGATGGGTCTCACTCCTGTTCCATGGGGCAGATGCCCTCCTGGGATGTCCTGGGATGGACCAAGTCAGGGGGCTTATTCCTCTGACTGGGTTAATGGGGATTCCCTACCTACTCTTGTGCCTCTGGGCTTCTTCATGTGTGAGGAGATGAACCTTTAATCACAAAACCTGACACTGTAAATCTGTCTGAAGTTGGTTTAGCCTGTTTTGCAGTCAGATCAGGACAATGCTATGCATATTGCAAGTCTGGCTGAGCAGGGTCAAAGGCACATTTTTAAGCTCTGTGTGCTCATATTTCAATCATGTGCAGCTTTGGGGCAATCTCTATTTAAATAGAACTAGAATAAAATTGTTCAGTTTACTTAACTGAAACACATCCCCTGCACCTCAACTTTGTAATTTATGTTCCTGAAGTAAGTGGTGATCTTCACCAGGTGGAAGGAATTGCTTTTTTCTGCAAGCCTAACCTTTAGATGAAAATTGAAAGAAAGATGAAGGATACAGTCACCTATGGCACTTCAGCACTGATGCTCTGCTTCTTCTCACCTGCAAGCACATATAAAAAAAAAAAAAAAAAAAAAAAAGCAGCTTAAATCAGATATCTAAACAAAGCCAGAGTTATTACAGACAGAAACAGCTAACATCTCTCCACTGATTGAGGCAATCCAGGGTGATAAATTCAGATGTAAATACTGTAGAGATCAACATATAGTCTGATGAATCTCACCTTAAACTTATTAGTTAGATGTGTTATAAGTGTTAGATGTGATATAAGGGAACTGGATGTTGCTGTAAAAACCTTCAAAGTCACCTGCCTCTGAGCACATTTAATATATATTACTTGCCATAAGAACTGATGCACTAGTAACTTAAATTCAAGTGTTGGTCAAGTACCTAAGTAAGGTATAATGCATCTATTTTGATAGATATGTTATGAAATTCAGAATCCTGTAAGCTCAGCAACTGTTGAATATTTTTGACTTAGTTTCAGAACAGGATAAATCTAAGTTAGAAAATTCCAATCTAGAATATTCAAGGGGATTTTTTTTTTTTTGTGCGTAATTTTTAAAAATTTTTTCTTTGTCATTTTTAGATAATTTATTAATTAAAACATGTTGAGACATTGAGACATGATCAGAACAAAACAACATAAGAAATCATCACATTACATGGAAAAAATGTTTGTTTGTTTGTTTGTTTGTTTGTTTTTCCAGAGATATTTTTATAAGCACTTGTCTACCAAGTCATGTGCTATTTTTTTCATTTGATGAGCCAGGCCTGACCTAAAAGTAATGTAGGACAAGGATAATATAAATTAGGATTTGTGCGCATAAGTTCCTGTTCACCACTACTCAAATGTCTTCTTTATTTGATATGGTCTGCAGCTTACTTTATGACCCATTTTTCAAGTAGTGTTAGCAGCCTATCTTACTGTTTATTCTTTTTTATCCTTCTCCATCCCCTCCCCCCCAAAACAAAACAAAACACAACAACAACAGCAACAACAACAACAAATATTTTTGGTGGGTTTGATTTGGTTTGGTTTCCATCCTTGGTGTTCTGTATACATTTTGCTAAATGTTACAGTTCTTGTTGCAGTTTCTGTAAGAATTATTTGACAGCTGTCAAGATGCAGTCAGAGGTGCATGCCATGATAGGAACATACTTAAGCAAAGGTGATAGGCTGCATGGCTGCATGGCAGCATCATGACATTTTATCTGGACGTTGTATTTGATACACACAGAGGACATCTGTGGTAAGTGTGACAATGCAGAAATAAGTGCTTTAAAAGAGAATGACAGGCAAAATCTGATTTCTATTAACAAATAGAGGGAAAAAAATGTAATGGAAACCAAAATAATAGATTCTCTACTTTGAGATCAATCTCATCCTACATTAAATAAGCTGTATGTATACTATGCGCACAACATTTAAAAATACTTAAAAATATAGATTATACCTGTCAGCTGCAAGGTTTAATTCCAGGGAGTCCCAACCTTTGAAAAAGCTTGGGTCTACCTGTCTGATATACTTTCAATATAAACTTGTTCTATGAGCAGTTCTACTGACATAAGTAAAAGTGGCAGGGTCTAGGTTGCTAGCTGACAGAAGCAAAATCAGGTATCAATCATTTATTTTGGTCTTGGTTTCCCTTAAGACTTATTTATTTTCTTTGTTGTTCATAATTCTCAGCAGGAAAAATAAAAGAAAAAAAAAAAGAATGCTGATCTACCCCAAGATTCTTCTAACTAGTTAGAAGTCATGTATTCAAAATAAAGCATTAGTATCTCTCATTCTTACAGTGCATGGAATTTTGCTTTAAAAGACTCCAGAAGGAGGAGAATGAAGGATAGAACAGCTCATTGAGACCCACCATTGGCTAACTATCTGTACTGACGTTGATCTTTTTACAGATCAATCCTGATGTTGTCACTGAGCTGTTAAAACCATTAAAGTTCCAGCAGTTGAGGTGTGTAGACTTTCTGAAACACCATTATCCCCACAGCTGGTAGGATTTTAGACAAAAATATTCCTGCCATTCTGGAATGCACGTAGAGAGAAAGTGAAGAAATATATTTGCTGTCTTGCAGGGAAAACTTGCTTGTTGTTTATTCCCTCAAGTTGTTTGAAGTTGTATTGCCTCAAGAAAATGTTTGCTTGCAGGTACAGTGGGAAAAGGAGAGTACCAGTCAAAATGGAGGGTAAGAAAGTGAGAAAGACAGAATTTAATACTATAGTAGGAAGAGCAAACCAAACCTGAAACCAGCACATCTAAAGTAGTGAAATCAGGTAAAAACAAAAAATAATAACAACAACAACAAAAAAATCAGGAATGTTCTAATTAAGAAACAAAAAGGAATGTTCTAATTAAGAACAAAGGAGAAAAAAAAAAGCCATAAGTAATGTGACACCTAAAATTTGTAGAACACTGTTAAGAGACACGAAAGAAAAAAAAAATGACAGAACCCGAGATACTCTGAATTATAAAAAATCTGGGTATACGTATAGCAGGGAAAAGCTGAATCTTACAATATTTCATCTGAAGTGGAAATGTCAGAATTTGTCAGCAATAATGTGAAAAGAACTGTTTAATAAATATTTCTTTTCACTAGTTATTATAGTAATAATATAGCAATATAGAAATAATTTTAATTCCAACAAAAACATTAAAAACAGCTGCTGACCTCAGATATTTTAAAGAAACACATTTAATAATTTAAATATTTTTAGTAATGATTAATACTCAATAGATATTTGGAGAAAGTAAAAGAAGAAAAAAAAAGAATTATAAGACATCAAAAACAAGTAGAAGTAATTGAGCTATTTCTGGCTATAAATTATCATCAGATAATATATATGCAAGTCACATTTCTCTGTCTTGACTTGAGTTTCCTGAAAATGAAACAAATTAATAAACTTTTGATCTCAGTGGTATGATGAATCCCAAAATCTCAAATACACTGTTTCAAGGTAATTCTTATCATGAAAATTTACAAACTAGGATTAAGCCAATCTATCTGCCTATTGAAACAAATCTAATCAGCCTGGGTCTTCTTTTTGTAAAGATAGGAATTATTTCATACCCAGATAATATGCTTAAATTTTACTGCAGTCATACCATTTAGTAAAAAGTATACACTGGAATAAGAATGACCTAAAGCAATTTTCTTAACATTGAAATAATTTCATAGCTAGTTTGAATGAAGTTGAAAGGACTATTATTACCATATCCTAAGAAACAAAATTTCTGAGTGAAGATCCCATTACTGGAATATGGGGGAAAATTTTATTTATTTTGGAGAGGCCATCTTTTGACCCATACCTCTATCTGGCTTACTGCTCAGATCTAGCAATACCTAGTTATATCTAAAGATGTATTAAATACTAAAAGTCAGTATTTGAAGAAGACAGGTGCTTATGATTGGAAGTAAAGAGTAATAAAAAAAAATAACATATGCACCTGTTCTAGAGAGGACTCATTCAGAGAGGTGCATAATGTAGCTCAAGCGCACAGTGCAGCTGGGTGCTCTATAGCAAGAACTATGTTTATACCACCTAGTAGATTACAACTCTTAATAATGAACAGATATATATGCAAATATCAACTTAATCTGGCAGTTAGGAAAAAAGACTTTTCAGATTTATATCTGAATCTGGCAAAGTACGGAGGGACATATAAAGGAATAAAATTTATATCCTTGACAACTGGCTAATAATTTGCCATTAGTAACGTCAAATGATGAAAAATTTAAATTGCAATAAATACTACTGTGATAATATGTGAAGGAACAAGTGAAAGGCTAAGTATTTCATGACTATTTCGTGGCTGTTTTCTATCATTTTTGTGGTTTTGTTTTGTTTTGTTTCCTATAGTTGTTGTTTGTTATTATTTATGTCACTATTAGGTGGTTAAGCACATCTTTCTGAGATAAATTAGGTGGTTTAGGATTTAGAGATTGATTGCCTAATCAGCTAGTGTCTGTTAAAGGTACGTGTGAGTAGAGAGCAGACACCCCATAAAAGTAAGGTAGCCTAACACAGACCAAAAGAATATGACTGACTGAGAAGCTTCTTAATTTTTTATATGCTGTGGGAAAGATGATAGCCTGATCACATCAGTAAGGTGCAGAGTACAGCTTCACCCTTGCCATTTTTGTTGTGCTGTTTGCTACTCTCAACCCTCAGGATTCCAGTAATTTCTCCACATTCTAAGCATTACTGAAAGTAAAAGGTAGGTCCTACACTGGATACTATGAATATCACAGTGAATACCACATCTTATTAAACAAAACTGTAGTGATTCTTAAGACATGAGTGCACAATCTCATTTTTGTACTGAATTTGAGATCACAAGAAAGAAGATGACACTGCTGACAAATTATTTATTTATTTACCATTTGTAGTGTAGCATTCCATTAAACAACAACCCTGTGGTGAAAAGGACAATATAAATGCAAAATAAAAATCGTCATTGCTCAGCACTGCAGCTGTTCAGGGTTTGTATATTGAATAAAATTGATTGCCTTCCAAAACTAGTCCTTCACTAATAATGAAATTGTGTGCAAACACATCCCTTTTTTAGTCCCATTAAAAGCACTTGCTCTACCCTATCAACTGTTTTAAAGACTGAAATTTATTTAGACCATTTTGGTCTAAAACTTTTGACATATTGGAAAAACACTTTTTTTTTTTTTTTTTTTTTTTTTTGTGGGTAAAGACAGCTGGCTTATGAATGGTTTCTTAGCTCAGATTTTTTTAGTCTAAATGAAGTATGGCAAAATAGACAGGCTCCAAAATAGCTATCACCTAAAATATTGGACACATACAATCACAACATAGGCAGACATTGGACTTGAATTTATGGCCTAGACTTGCAAGCCCAAGTCTACTTGACCATGAAAGTAATGTTTTTGTAATGTTTTTCACCATTTCTCAGACAATCAGATACATTTTATTTAAATAATTTTTCTCATTGTGCTTGAGGGTAAGATATTTTTATTCTGTATTTTGGTGGTTAAGGTGCTCAAATAGGTAGCAGAAAATTGATACAAAAGGAAGGTCTGGTTAAACTAAGAGTTCAGAAATGGAACCACTTTTTTTTTTTTTTTTTTTTTTAATAATTGCATCACACAGATTAAATCTGCATTTTACTTGTCAAAAATATATTTATTGTAAATGATATCTTCTAGTTACCTACAATTTACCTTTGGTACTGTCATGTGATATAGCATCACATTTTCCATTTACCTCCATATTCCTACATTTTGTTTCAAATTTTGTTCAGTTTTGCATGCTATTAAAAGACTGATGTCAACATGCAAAAATATCCCTATTAAGTTACAATGCAAATATACTGTACCATTACAAACTTAATAGACCAACTTAAATCACTAAAAGGCTTATGTTAGATTGTCAGTTTTGGTGATCAGATTTCTTTTTATTCATTTGTTTTGAGATTTTTGAAATTAAAATTGAAATTGTGGGTGTATGAGGTAGTTCTTTTTTTGATTTTACCATTGTGACCAAGTTCTTTTCCTTACACCCCTCCTTGGCACTTTTCCTTTCAATTTTTATTAAATATGTTTTAATCTCATTGAAAAAATATGTAGCTATATATAAACCTTTCTGATATTTTCTTTGTTTGTTTAATCTGACTGTCTCACCACTGCAGAGTGGCCTCTTTTCTATTTTCTTATCCACCACATCCACTCCCATCCAAATGCCCTTGCAATTATTATTTTTTTTTTTGAATTGCAAAACTTTCTTTCAGCTTGACAGAGTAGAAACATTTTAGTCTGTTATAATAGGCTAAGTTACTTAGAAAATCAAGATCTGTTTCCCTCAATATAAAAGGAAAACATAATAAAGGGCCTTTTTGTTCCTTCACCATAATTTGCATCTTTAGACTGCAAGCATTACATAGAATGTTTTCTTAAATTCTTTTAAAGGGTCTAGCTAACTGTAGGTTCTGTACTTGATAGAAGTAAGTAATCATTAGTATATGATGTGAAAAAGTTCTTTATAGTAGAGTGGGGATGCAATGTGTTCTCTGTATAAAAAATATAATCTGCAACATTTTTTTATTATTATTTATTTTTAGTGGAAATCCACT
Organism: Anas acuta; assembly: GCF_963932015.1. NCBI lineage: Eukaryota > Metazoa > Chordata > Aves > Anseriformes > Anatidae > Anas > Anas acuta. The sequence goes on along the minus strand of NC_088981.1, from coordinate 78,961,870 downwards.
GACTAGGGAGTTTGTATGCAAAGAAGACCTTCCCTATTAGTCTCAATCAGTAAATAAGTTATTTGTTCACCTAACCATAAAGAATTAGCATCCATGTTAAAACCCTATTAAAAGGTAGGTACTAAATAAATGACAGAAACAGATTTCTGTCATTTAGCACTGACTCTGTCTTCTCTGAGGCAGGGGAGTCATTCAGAAGTCATAGACAGGGAAAGAATGTTACAATGAGATAACCATGGGTCAACATTTTCAAATGAATTGTATAACTTGAGTAACTTGATTTATTAGTTTTAAAATGATTTATGATATATTAGTTTTAAAAAATACAGTATTTAAGTTGTGACTTCCTCAGCGCTTACTCACTCTTCTCTAGATAGATCCTTTGGCATTCAAAGAGTCCGCTGTCTTTACTAAGCTCCTGCTGCTTATGTATTTCTTGTATTTCTTAGTTACAGGCCAGTCCTCATCTGATATGGGTATATGTGGTAACACTGAAGTCACTGAGTCAGTTTAAATAAGGAGCTGTTTCTAATGCTCCTTATATGATCAACTTACTATGTTTTTGAGATTCCTGCTGACTTCTGATTTCTGTTCAGTTGTGCTATATGTACATATGACAGCTACATAGATAATGAATGTCAAAATATACATGCATAAAATCTTGAAAATGTCCATTTCTGCAGTATTGCTACTCTGCATATGAACAATCTGAGGTTCAGTTTACACCTGGAGAAGCTATGAATCCCACTAAATTTTGTTTAATCATCAAACGATCTCTGACATATTGTCATACATGTCATCAAAGATGACATGCGCAACAAAATGGGACTGAACACACCTGACCTCAACCTTTAGGCAAAACCTTATGTTTAATTATATATTAGATGTAAATAACATTCCAGTGCCTAGATTGTGTAGTGCAAAGATACAGGCTTGCAGTTGTGCAGTCAGGTCCGGGAGTAGGAGAACTCATTGACTGGTGCTATGAATAAAGAAGAAAAATGTCTTCTAGTATGTGGCACTTCTGAGTTCAGAAAGAATGGCTAAATTCAGCTATGAGAAGGCACACAAAGCTGCAACTTGACTGCAATAAACCATTTGTGAGAGACGGTAGAAGTGACTTTTTTATCACTTGGCAGTGCCAGTAAAGTCATAGCCTATTATATACTCAGTAACTTATGTTATTTAATATCTGTATAACTGGCCTCTTTTTTTTTTTTTTTTTTTTTTTTTTTTTTTTGTAGCAATAGAGTGAAAACCAAAATATATTTAGTGTTTTGTTAGATAACAGTAGAATTTACCTACTGGCAATCCTGAGCCTTTTATTTCTAAAAATGGAAAAGCAAGAACTGAGATTAGTCAAACCTAAAACAATATGAGGGGGACTTATCTTGGACAACTATGGACAACATCTACTATGTATTTTTAAAATAACATAACACATGTTTCTGAACCTGATTGTCTCTTCTGCAACTTTCAGTGAACAGTGTTCTTGATGGTGAGAATAATGTAAATAAGATATGCTGAGTTAAAAAAAAAAAGAAAAAAAATTGCTCCTGTTACATGGGGTGAGACAAAGATCTGATTAAAAAGATAGAATTAACCAAAGCAGTTACAGGAGTCTTTTTGTTTTCTGAAAACACCTCCTTACTGTCTAGTTTAAAAATAGCAGTTTACTGTTCAGCCGAGTACCTTGAGTCTTCCCTTGATATATTAAAAGCTAACAATAGAGCAAAGGGTCACAAATCATTGCTCTCACTCAGCCGGCTGTGTGCAGGTAAAGGACTAAGTACTAGAGGAAATAGTTTTTAGGAGCAGGTATGGAAAACTTGGATAAGATTTGTTGTCTAGAGCCTTGCTTCAGGAACATTCACAGAGGGCAGGTTTTTGTAATCACCTATTCTAGATGTCATAGACAGGATTCAACAAAAAATGTGACCGCATTGCATGTACACTAAGTCATTCAAGTGAAAAGCGCTATATATGAAAATGCCTTGAAATGAAAACTGCAACTTTCATAAATAGTTTGAATCAGTGAAAGTAACTATAAAAGAAGAAAGTAACTCAGCTTAAAGGCCAGTCTGTTTCTTTTCTTTTCTTTTCTTTTCTTTTCTTTTCTTTTCTTTTCTTTTCTTTTCTTTTCTTTTCTTTTCTTTTCTTTTCTTTTCTTTTCTTTTCTTTTCTTTTCTTTTCTTTTCTTTTCTTTTCTTTTCTTTTCTTTTCTTTTCTTTTCTTTTCTTTTCTTTCCTTTTTCCTTTCCTTTTCTTTTCTTTCCTTTTTCCTTTCCTTTCCTTTCCTTTCCTTTCCTTTCCTTTCCTTTCCTTTCCTTTCCTTTCCTTTCCTTTCCTTTCCTTTCCTTTCCTTTCCTTTCCTTTCCTTTCCTTTCCTTTCCTTTCCTTTCCTTTCCTTTCCTTTCCTTTCCTTTCCTTTCCTTTCCTTTCCTTTCCTTTCCTTTCCTTTCCTTTCCTTTCCTTTCCTTTCCTTTCCTTTCCTTTCCTTTCCTGTAGTAGCATTATGTTTCGTATGCATTACATTCTGTTTTCTTTCATGCTCACTGGCAATTACACTTTACAATCTGTTTACTTTATACAAAAAGTTTGATTAATCTTTTCATAGTTCTTTGTATGTTTCTGTTCCACTGATGGAATCTCTTCTTTGTTTCATTTATGATCAGTAAGTTCTCCTGGATATTAATCATTGACAACATAAGCTAATGGGGAAAGTTCCTTGCCACTGTGTCTTGAAAACATCAGTACAATAAAATCCTATATCCATTACATTTCATAAACCTACTATGATATATATATAGCTATATTTTGCCAGTACTCAAAAGTAGTAAGGCAAACATAAAAATGAATAATTGTAGCCTTCCTAATATAGATTTATCTTAAACCTACCCATAAAAAATATATTACATTTTGTATGTATACAGAAAAAAAAGCAAACAAACAAACAATAATAACAAAAACAAAACACATTAATAAATCAAAGTAGTCCATTTGGAACATCTCCCGTTTGCCCACCTTTTTACACATTATATATATATATATATATATATATTATTTTTTTTTTTTCCAGGATACATATTTACTCAATACATCAAAGAGACTGATATTTAGGTAAACAATGCTCTATAGGTTTTGAAAACTAAGTTATCTATGACAGTGGAATAATTTTCCAAGGTTTTGTAGCTCTAACTTAGAGGACACTCATTATCAAATCACACAAAATGAATTTAAACGAACCATGTATATTATGTGCATACATATTTATAAACATTGTTGAATGAATGGTTAAATATCAGAAAACTTGTTTACTTGTAATTAAAATTTGGAATAAAAGTTATAAAAAGTTAAGCGTACCTAAATACAGTAAGAAGCAGGCTTGGAAATCTGAAATCAAGACTTTCTATTTTGATATCATTAAGTCATTTTGGGACTAACATTTGTGACTAATCAGCAATGAGTTACTTTTCAGTAACACTGATATCAGTAAGATCACTCTCATGCCATTTGTCTTTAGCTTCTGACTGTGTTCCCTTCTGAAGTAGTAATGGAAGGGATAAACAGCTTCAGGGCCAGGTTTGCATAGACATGTTTTGTATTTGAAATCTTCATTTAATTTAATGTATGTTTCTACACATGCACACATATATGTATAATCCCTTTCAGAATACATAAATATTTTATATAACTTATTTTGTACTTTCACATTTGAATTGAGCAATGGAAATTCTCTTTTGAATTGAAATTTTATTGATAACAGCATGTACTTATCAGTTCAGGAGAGAAAAGTTGTCTCTGCTATCATGTTCTACAACTTGCAAAGAGGTTGTTGTTTCAAATGTTATTTTTTCTAGTAGACAGCTCATTAGATCTCATTACTAGTCAGCAGCTGTCACAGAGAATGGATTTCAAACTTATGGCAATGCATCTCCTCACAAAAGCTTTCTCCAAAAACGGGGAAACAATTTATTTTGTCATTAACCTTGAATGACATTATACATGGCTTCATTTACACCTTTTGGTCTGCTGAAGAGCATTTCAGAATTCAGTAGTTTAAACGTGTTTTATGGCATTTGTTCCTTTTAAAGTGCTGATTTCTGCTATCGGAGAACTGTAAACCTGTAAACTGTTTACTTTAATGAAGTAAAAAACCAAGATATTTAATCTTCAAATTCTGTTATAAAAACAGGAGGGAAATATTTTACTTGATTCACTTCACAGGCTGTTTGCAAGGAAGGAGGGATGTCAGGGATTCATTGCTCCAATCAAAACAAGACATGAACCTGAAATTAAAAAAAACATCTTCTGAATAATGGTGACCTTACTAAAATTTGAAGGCCTATGGGTGCTTACAGAAGACAATAGCTTCAATGAGAAAAAATTTCCAGCAGCTTTTCAGGCAGATTGTTATATATTTTCTAAAAAAATGAAATAGGTAAGATCTGATTTACAACATAGTTTGTGACTCTGACAACACTTTTTTTGTTGTTGTTGTTTTCTCTTTGATTCTTAGTATCACACTTTTTTTTTTTTTTTTTTTCATTTTTTAATAAAACACTTTATAGGGCATTTGTTGTTGTTCTTCCTCTTGATATGAGGCATATATGCACTCCATATTATTGTCTTCCACAGGAGAAAGGTGTTCTGTTCTATTGTGAACTGTTTTTATTGTTAAACAAATGGTTTCTAGTTTTACCATCTGCCACTTTTGGAATATTTAGTGTGTAACTACAAAATTCTATTAAATATTTTATACAAAGTACAAATCCTTATACCTATTATGTGCAACTGCCAAAAGATAACATAAAAAAAATAATATGGAACATTAATGCAAGATACAAAAGCTACATTTTAGATTCTGAATATGCACATTTGTATGTTTTATATATATATAAAAAAAAGTGTTATCTATCTCGACAATTGAGACTTGTCTTACGGTTGCAAAGGGAAAGTAAAATAAATAAATAAATAAATAAATAAATAAAAATGAATATTCAAATAAAATGTATACGAAAGCAATCACGATGAGTTCTTAAAAAGCAATGACAATGCACACATTACTTTAGCCTAACAATGACAACAACCAGGTCAATGAATCCTTACATGGGTATAGTTATGTTTCAGCTACTTAGTCCTTGTTTTGGGGGCATGTAACTGTTAGATACTGCACCACCCTTGCAAATTTGGGGTCTGTGGTCTCTCATCTATATATCAGGTTTCCTTCCACTTGGCTGCCAGTGACAGGCCTTGCAACTAGAATGAATTGATGCCACCTGAAGTGGTGTGCCAGCTTTCTGAGCTGCACTTTGAAGGCACCACAGTGTGGAATCCAAAATAATGATGTGTTGTTCAAGTCACCATAGGGGATTTCTTCACACCCAGTTTTATGCACCTAGGAATGGCTTTGTAAATTTGAGCTAGTCATTGTGAATTCTGTAATCAATGGAAAGAAACAGAGATTTCCAAAATATGATTCAGCTACCTCACAGGTGACTCATGATACTTCTTGCTTTGTATGCCAGCATATTTATAGTGAAGCTACTAGATGGCAGGAATATATCATGGCTGTCTTATTTTCAATATTTTAAAAGATATTAATGAGTTAGGTTAAGTTTATCTGAGGATACTGTTCCTGAGGTAGGTTTTAGAAATGTTCTTAGAACATCAACCAGATAGAGGATTTAGGGAAAGAGACATGCAGTTTCTGAATTCCTGACAAGCTAGATAGGACAGCTTGCACCCATGAATGTAACAGGTCTAAGTAATAAACCAAACTGCACAGAACATATGGATTCCTGTCAATATGCAGTTACGGCACTTTTAGGAACTCTAAAGGAAAGTGTAATGACATCTGCAGAGTACAAGTGCTTCCACAATGAAGTACACTTGAGATCACAACTTTGAGTTCAGGAATGTAAGTACTTTTCTGATATCTAGATTTATATGATATGCTAAATATCACCAAGGCAATCCAAGGCATGGAAAGGATTTGACCCAAGACCTCAACTTCTGAGCTAATATTTGAAATAGTCTGTAAATCAGTCTTTCTTTTTGACAGTTCACTATGTGAGAATGTAATTTGTTTCTAAGCAAAACATGTTCCAGATGGTTTACATTTGTAACCATACTTGAGGAAGAATTATGAATGTACTTGTTTGGCTTCCATGTTAGAATTACATGATGAAATACTTCTCATTTATGAGTGTCTGGACCTAATATTTTCACACAGCTTTTACTTTTAAAAGTCAGATTCATACCCATTTTTATTTTATTTTATTTTATTTTATTTTATTTTATTTTATTTTATTTTATTTTATTTTATTTTATTTTATTTTATTTTATTTTATTTTATTTTATTTTATTTTATTTTATTTTTATTTTTACCCTAAGTTGCCCTTGATAGAAATTGTGTTGCATAGACACAAACAAAAATGTCACCATATTTCAGGATTTTGTGACTGCTAAAGAAGCTAATGGTGAATCTTTCAAAATGTTAGTATTTGTGAGAATAAGCTCAAAAGATTGAACTGAAAATGTGATGAAACAAAATAAGGGAAATGAACATATTTTTAATACTTTTTTTTTTTTTTTTCTGCAAAATATATGACATAACCCTAACTAAAACAGTTCAACTAGCCTTACTAAGTGAGAGATCAATCTGAAAAAAGAACTCCAAAGGCTTTGAAGAATCACATTTCTATAATTAACTCTTCCAAGAATATCTCATGATTCAGAACAATTTAGCACTGCAAAATGCCCTGAATCCTATGATTCCTCACCTTCTCTTTGCATGAATGTGAATATTTTTTCGGGTCACTTTCATGGATAGTGGAACTAGATTACGAATTCAGCTAAGAACTAGATTGGAACAATCTTGACTGATATACATTTCCTTTGAAAACCAATCCACAGTTTCATTAAAAATGAAAATGGTATATATAAATAAATAAGCTAATTTATGGAATCCACAGTTTCATTAAAAATGAAAATGGTATATTTAAATAAATAAGCTAATTTATGGAGTTTAGGTGTCTTTGTTTTTAATATTAATATATTATCATCTGAAGATGTGATAAGAATTATGGTTTTGTGTGCTTGTTCAATTTGTTTTTGAAGTGCTATTTAATTGTTTTACATTGTGTAAACAAAGGATGTCTTTTTTTCTTTGTCACAATTTAAGATTTCTTTCTAGAGATAGCATTGTTTCTGAAGCCTTTTTCAAAATGTTAATCAAAAATCTCTGATAGGATTAAAACAGGCATATTTACATTGAAGGAGACAACTGAGAAGAACCATAAAAAGCACGTGAGGTAGAGGAATAAGAATACAATTTTTGCAATAACCAAATATATTTAGGCATAGTGCAAGACAGCAAATTTCAGATTGATGAGGAAAAATAATGTTTTTTATTTTAAAAAATTAACTGGAAATTCATTGAAAAAAGACAAAAAGATGTCTACTGAAATTGGAAAAAAAAAAAGTTAAACAGTGTTGGCTGACTCAAAATATTGGCTGACACAGAATACTGGCTCAGGAAAAAAAGAAAAAAAAAAGACAAAGAATCTCCACATGAATAAACAAACAAAAATAAAAATAAATAAATAAATAAATAAACCTTTCATGAGGAAAGTTTCATAAGCAGAAAGCAACCTCATAAGCCAAAGTTAAAATAGCCAATAAAGCACTGATTCTGTCTTGCTATTTATCAGCTTTCCCTAAAACATCAGAGCTTAGGGATATGGTTTAGTGGGGACTGTTAGCGTTAGGTCAGAGATTGGACTCAATGATCTTGAGGTCTCTTCCAACCTAGAAATTCTGTGATTCTGTGATTCATAGAATCATAGTATGATAGAATATCCTGAGTTAGAAAGGACCCACAAGATCATCAAGTCTAACTCTTGGCACCACACAGATCTACCCAAAATTTAGACCATATAACTAACAGCACACTCCAAATGCTTCTTGAATTCTGACAGGTTTGACACTGTGACTACATCCCTGGGGAGCCTGTTCCAGTGTGTGCCAACCCTCTTGGTGAAGAGCCTCTTTGTGATACCCAGCCTGAACCTTCCCCGTTGCAGCTTGACCAAATTCCTTCAGGTCCTATCACTGGTCACTAAAAAGAATAGATTGGCGCCTGCCCCTCCACTCCCCCTCACGAGGAAGATGTAGACTGTGATGAGGTCTCTCCTCAGCCTCTTTTCCAGGCTGAACAGGCCAAGTGACCTCAGCCGCTCCTCATATGTCTTCCCCTTTAGGCCCTTCACCATCTTTGTAGCCCTCCTCTGGACACTCTCCAACAGTTTAATGTCCTTTTTGTACTGTGGTGCCCGAAACTGCACACAGTACTCAAGGTGAGGCCGCACTAGCTCTGAGTAGAATGGAACAATTACTTCACTTGACCAACTAGCAATGCCATGCTTGATGCATTTGTGCTCCTACTTCTCTTCACACAGTGGATAAATAACTTCACACACATGCACACAGTCCTGCTTATTCATTTTATTGTTTAATTAGACTTTAGTCATCCTAGGACATGGTGACCATTATTACAATGACTAAATAGCTCTGATTATGATTGAAAACTGTGGCTGTTATGGCATACACCTCTGTCCTATTATCGATGACTGAAACTGTTAAAGACAGTTATACATGTACATTGCAAAGGCTGTCCCCCTGAAGCCCATGGCTACCATACGGAGCAGATCTCCATGCTGCAGCCCATGGAGGAGCCCGTGGTGGAGCAGGTGGATGTGGCCTGGAGGAGGCTGCGGCCCATGGAGAGCCCCCACAGGAGCAGGCCCCAGGCCAGAGCTGCAGCCCATAGAGAGGAGCCCATGCAGGAGCAGGACATCTGGGAGGAGCTGCTGCCCATGGGGGACCTGTGCTGGAGCAGTTTGCTCCTGAGGGATGGACCCCATGGTACAGAGCCATGTGGGAGCAGTTCTTGAAGAGCTGCTGCCTGTGGGCAGCCCCCACAGGCTCAGTTCAGGAAGGACAGCATCCCATTGGAGGGAACCCATGTGGAGCAGGGGCAGAGAGAGACCATGAAGGAGCAGTAGAGATGAAGCATTAGGGACAGACCACAGTCCCCATTTCCCTGTGCTGCTTGTAGGGAGGTTATAGTAGAGGGTGGATGGGAGGAAGGTGTTTTTAATTTGCTTTTAGTTTCTCACTGCTCTAGTCTGCTAGTGATAGGCAATAAATTATATTAATCTCCCTACACTGAGTCTCTTTTGCCCTAAGTGGTAACTGGTGAGTGATTTGCCTGAGCCCTTTTTTCACCATATTTTCTCCCCCTCTTCCATTGAGGAGGGGGAGTGAGAGAGCGGTTGTGGTGCAGTAAACATGTAGGTGCCCGTTTAGTGTGAAACCTCCACAGTGATAATAAACATATGGCATAGGTTTAAAAGATAGACCAAGAATGAAACTAACTACTGTCACCCTAGTCATCAACACCTCTCCCCCCACCTCCAAGTGAAAATCCAGAAGAGAAACCTGGGTGAGGTTTGAGTAAGATTTTTAGAAAACACTATTTTGGTGGAGAAGTTACATTTTCTGTACTGTTTATTATTAGTAGATCTCAGCCTTCCGTGGAGGTCTCTATTTTACAAAAGAGGAACTGAGGAACCATAGTATGACCTTTGTCGTGGTTTAACCCGGCCGGCAGCTAAACACCACGCAGTCGTTTGCTCACCCTCCCCCTCCCTCTCTGGGACGGGAGAGAGAAATGGAAAGTGAAGCCTGTGAGTTGAGATAAAGACAGTTTAATAAGACAGGAAAATAATAATAACAATAATAATAAAATAATAATAAAATAATAATAATAATAATACAATGGTGATAATAGTACTACTACTAATAATACTAATAATATGTACAAACAAGTGATGCACAATGCAGTTGCTCACCACCAGCTGACCGATGCCCAGCCTAACCCCGAGCAGTCCGGCCTCCTCCCCCGGCTAGCCACCCCTATATATATTGTTTAGCATGACGTCAGATGGTATGGAATACCCCTTTGGCTAGTTTGGGTCACCTGTCCTGGGTCTGTCCCCTCCCAGCTTTTACTGCACCCCCAGCCTGCCTGTTGGCAGGACACAGCAAAAGGCCTTGGCTTGGTATAAGCACTGCTTTGCAACAATTAAAACATCGGGGTGTTATCAGCACTCTTCTCATCCCAAGCCAAAACACAGCATTCCACCAGCTACTAGGAAGAAAATTCTGTTCTAACTGAAACCAGGACACCTTATTTGTCTAAGGTCAAAACTGCTGCTGAGCAGGAAATGGAAGCTTAAATCCTTCTCCAAACCAGCTCATTGACTATGAGCTGAAGAATCCAGGATTAACCTGTGCTATCTGTTTGTTTGTGGGGTTGAAGCAGGTGTTAGGGGCTACAGTCAAGCATCAGTTTAAGCTTCCCTAGCATTCAGTAAGAAAGAGAATAGCTCTTAACAAAGTGTTTTAAGAGTCCAGATGGTTAACTGCACTCTTGTGTTGCAAAATACTTCATTCTGCCAACTTGGACAGTCAACTGTAAAATACCCCTCCTGTAGGGACATTAAAAAAAAACAACAACAAACTATCAACAAAAAATCAACAAATTGAGCATATTCTTGTACCATAACAGGGTATGATATTCAAGTCTGAAATGTTTACCTAGTTTAGAAAACTTAAAGACAAGTATCTGGATTCCTGAAAGTCTATTTCTGCTGAAAAATACCATTGTATGTCTTATTTATTACCTCTTGCTTAAGTTGTGCCTCTCTGTATAAACAAGGTTACTTGAAATGGAGTAGGGAGCAATTCAAATATGTGTCTTCCACTTCCTAAACAAGTCTTGTATGTGATTTTCTTCTCCATTCTGTCTTGGTTACCTTTTGTCAGTGTATACCCACCAATTTAGAGACAACTGTATGCATAAGGGTCACCCTGCGTGGTTAGCTGGGGCTTATTTTTGGGGTTAAAGGTATGGGCACAATTATAAGATGCAAACAGATCTCAGATGCTCATCAGAATAAAATATGTAACCACTGGACCTATTCAGAGAAACTTAGGCTCCATGTGATTCTAAGCATGAGCAGGACTAGGATGCACATTAGTGAAAGCTGTGTGTTGGTAAGGATTGTTTGTGATAGGTGCTATAAGACTCATGTGCATTCAGTATTTCTTTTTGAAACCCCTCATAAGTTTTTGTTTTGTTGTGTTTTTAGATGAAACTGAATTCTTGTTTTATTTCTGAATGAAAAGTAGAGAATTAAGAACTGAGTCACAGCCTCATAATATAGGGTGTTGTGTCTCTGGTTAATTGAGGTTTTATCACAAATGTAATTAAGCTGCCTGGTCAGTACAGGGAATTAATAAACCTCTGTGCTTTAAAAATGTTTTAGCTTGGATCATGCAACTTTATATTCATTCTCAAACCATATTTTTGCCACTTTCTATTCTAGAAAATTATTAAGGGAAACCCAGTGTTAGCAAAAAGGGAATAATCAATAATTTATTAGGATTAATAAATATGAGTAATATTATGTGGTTGCATAATGAAACTGGAGCCTTGTATAATCAATGTACAAAATACTGCCTAGATTAAGTTTATGAGTTCAATGGGGAGACTTGAGCATTATACCTCGAGACCAAAGGAGTTCATGTAAAAATAGAGGAAACTTGACAAGGTTACAATGCAGGAACCTGCATGCCCAGCTGTTACCAATAAAATGTCTAGCTCTTCATTTTCCAGCCAAAATGATGGAATTAAGATTTAGATTTAAATCATTTTAGGTCTGTTGCTTTCAGTGGAATTATGATGACTGCTACCAGTGCAGAATTTCACATGCTTAAAGACTCTGTGTATTACTATTTTCTCCACCTGTTCTTCTTTTTCTAATTAATGGATCTTTAACTTATGAAGTCCTCTGTTGCGAGATAAAAAATAGGTGATATTAATCAATGGGATTTGCATCAGAGAGGTGTGTTACATGATTTGTTTATGTAAATAACACAAGAAGTGAACATTCCAAGGGCAAACAGTAAGTGATATTTGATTGGAGCTATTAAGAACAACGTGAAATGCTGCTTAATAAAATAACACCATGTGACTTCTACTGCTAGATTAAACTAAAAGGTTAACGTGTCATTTAAACAGAAAGATGGAACAAATAGAATTTTTATTTACTGTTTATAGATATGAATGACATTTCTGCTCTAATAGTTAAAACAAAATTACTAATAATTGTCCATTATCATTTGAGAATGGCCTGGTACCTGATGAATGTATGTGCTCAGAGATTCATTTTCTTGATAATAAATTGTTATTATTAATTTGTAGATAAAATAAATGTATTTTTGCATGAAGAATGAATTTGTTCTGTGATTTCTTATAGAAATGTGGTTAAGAAGGTAACAATTTATGAATCCACTAACTAATAAAGGCAGTCTTGAGGAAAAACACAGATTTTCTGGAAATGAACCAAACTTTTCCTGTCTTCTTCTTTAGCAAGGGCAGCAGGGAAGATTTAATACTCCAATCTCCTCTTCATTTCCTTTCAGGTCGTGTCTTCTTCTTGACCTCTGAAAAGATATTTCTTACACATGTTCTATATGCATCATTTTAATCAGTCATATGAAATTTAAAGAACCATGATAATTTAAATCCTATTTAAGTATTACCATAAATAAGAATTTACGTAATGCATCAGGCTTTCACTTGAGACTTTGATGCAAGAACAAACTCCTTTCTTGTTCTACGCAATTACTATGTAGTCAGAGAGCAGAAACACTATTTTCCAGTTTAAGTGACCAAACAAACTTAAGTGACCAGTCACAAAATTGGGTAATTACAAGAAAAAATATGGTATTTTCAATGGCATATATAGACCCACAGATGTATGTTGTCTCAGGAGCTCAGAAAATCACTGAGTTCCAGCTCTTTGCTGATTCTATAGCTTCTGCAGCCATTCATCTAGCAAGGCTCATTCATCCCTCTGCATTAGAGCAATGATCAATAAGGTTAGTAACTGTGCATATAATTCTATCAATATGTTACATTTCCACATGGAAAAGCCTTGGGTTTCTTTCTAGTAGGGTCACACAAACACATGCATACAGCCATCCCTCTCTTGTCCACTAGGTTCTCTAGCATTGTGCTAATTGTAGGACTACTGCCCTTCTACTGCAGAACATTAGCAATAGAGTCTATGATGGGAAGTATCTCTTTACTCCTGGAAATTATTTGACCAAGACAAACACTTTGAAGAAACAGACGTCTTAATAAATTATTTTTTAACATAGCTGTGTTTCTTTACTCAGTTTCACTGAAACAATCTTACTGTTACTTCAGGATGCAGATCACAGAATCACAGAATCACAGAATCACAGAATCACAGAACTGTAGGAGTTGGAAGGGACCTCGAAAGATCATTGGGTCCAACCCCCCTGCCAAAGCAGTGAGATACCTCTTATACTTGCCAGCATATGATTGTGGAAGACTTTACAAGAAGAATCCCTGAGGACTTTCTGCATATGATCTCATGTCACTCAAGAACCTTACTCTTTTCCACTGAAACATACAGAGAAATAGCTCTTAAAATATATAAATAAATAAATAAAATCACTATTTAAGAAAAATAAGCATATTATAAAAAGCTAATTAAATATTTTGCTTTTAGTTAAAGCACTGGTATAGTACATCTATTTCAGATGCTATCACAGAATCACAGAACTATAGGGGTTGGAAGGGACCTTGAAAGATCATCGGGTCCAACCCCTCTGCCAAAGCAGGTTCCTCAGAGCAGGCTGCCCAGGTAGGTGTCCAGACAGGCCTTGAATATCTCCAGAGAAGGAGACTCCACAACCTCCCTAGGCAGCCTGTTCCAATGCTCTGTCACCCTCACCGTAAAGTTCTTTCGCATGTCAGTGCGGAACTTCCTGTGCTCTAACTTGTGACCATTGCCCCTTGTCCTATCCCCACAAACCACTGAGAAGAGGTTGGCTACATCCTTCTGTCCCCCACCCCTCAGATATTTATATACACTGAGGAGGTCCCCTCTCAGTCTTCTCTTCTCCAGGCTGAACAGACCCAGGTCTCTCAGCCCTTCCTCATAAGGAAGATGCTCCAGGCCCCATATCATCTTTGTGGCCCTCCGCTGGACTCTTTCCAGGAGATCCCTGTCTTTCTTGTACCGGGGAGCCCAGAACTGGACACAGTACTCCAGGTGAGGCCTGACCAGGGTAGAGTAGAGGGGGAGGATCACCTCCCTTGACCTTCTGGCCACACTCCTTTTAATGCACGCCAGGATCCCATTAGCCCTCTTGGCCACAAGGGCACAGTGCTGGCTCATGGTCAACCTGTCATCCACCAGGACCCCACAGGTCCTTCTCCTCAGAGCTCCTCTCCAGCAGGTGGTCCCCCAGCCTGTACTGATACTTCAGGTTGTTCCTTCCCAGGTGCAGGACTCTACACTTGCTCTTATTAAATCTCATTTGATTTCTTCCTGCCCATCTCTCCAGCCAGTCCAGATCTCGCTGAATGGCAGCACAGCCTTCTGGCATGTCAGCCACTCCTCCCAGCTTTGTGTCATTGTAGTCACAGGCCTCCAGCCAGACTCTACTCCTCTGATCACCACCCTCTGAGCTCGGCCAGTCAGACAGTTCTCAACCCACCTTACTGTGCACTCATCTATACCACACTTTCTCAGCTTTGCTAGCAGGATGTCATGGGAGATAGTATGAAAGCCTTGCTAAAGTCAAGGTAGATGACATCTACCGCTCTCCCCCCATCTACCCAGCTGGTGATGCCATCATAGAAGGCAACAAGCTTGGTCGAGCATGACTTCTCCTTAGTGAATCCATGCTGACTACTCCTCATAACCGTCTTCTCTTCCAATTGCTTGGAGATGGCATCCAGAACAAGCTGCTCCAATACCTTTCCAGGGACAGAGGTGAGACTGGCTGGCCTGTAGTTTCCCAGATCCTACTTCCTGCCCTTCTTGAAGACCAGAGTGACATTGGCTATCCTCCAGTCTTCAGGCACCTAACCTGTTCTCCAGGACCTTTCAAAGATGAGAGCAATTCGGCGAACACATCTGCCAGCTCCCTTAGCACACGTGGATGCATCCCATTGGGACCCATGGATTTGTGTGCATTGAATCAGTTGTAGCTTTAGATTGAACCAGACGGAGTAGCAGCCATTTTGCCTGAAGGTAACACTACAACACAGAGAAACAACACTGTTCAGAGAAACCTTATCCACTATTTGTGATAAAGAAACACAGACATTTAGGAAAATAAGAATTACAGTCTTGGGTTAGATCCAGGTTTTGTCTAATTACATGTCCTATGGCCAACAGTAGACTGTTCACAAGTGTGACAATTTAGAGTTATTCCACGCTACCTTGAATAGGAAAGAACTTCCCATTCTTCTGATGAACTTGTCTGATATTATTTTTTCCAGCTAGATTTCAGGCCCCACAAATCAAAAGTTATTACCTCCAGAGGAGAGTCAGCATAGGGTTGAAAAGGTGTTTGCACTGTGGATGCTCTCAGCTAGAACAACTAAGGCAGATTCTGACACATACTGTTCTGGAATATGATGCCAAAAAGCAAAATTGAAGATAGTGCTACATGATGTCTTCAGATATTCAAATATCATGTCCCTGTCACTTATATTGGAAGGGGAACATGCACTCAGATGGCTGAAAAGGCCAACATCTACCCTGTAGTTTGTAGTGCACTGCTGCAAGGCACTGAAGTTAGTGTATGTTATGATCTCAGTAAAAAGGGTATTTGGCTTTAGAAAGCTATTGTTTAAAATACTATTTATTGGAGCTAACACTGCAGGGAAAAAGAGGATATACTGCATCCCTGACTGCAGGGTGCAGTACATAGTGCAAATCTCATCCATAGAGAAGTTCAACAACATTTTGGTCTTTAGAGTTCTTAAACAATATTCTTAAAAGAGAATAATTCTATTAAACATTTCTACTTTCAAACAAAAGGAAAATCACATGAAAACATGCTGTTTCATTCTAAGATAAATACAAGGACATACAGGTGGTCTAATTGCTGATTCAGCTGCCTACAAGCTCCTTTGTTATTATTAGCCAGCTAAATATACCCTGGAGCCAAAAGATATACAAAGCACATCACAACCCTGTCAAGCTATACATGAAGTATAATACAACATAGCACAACACAGGCTTGTACCTTCTAGGGTGAATCACCAGTTCCTCAATGTCTCAATGTTTCCATGTCTCCATGTCTCAATGTCAACATCCCATCGGTCTTTCAGTTAGGATCATTACCAGCTTATCTAAAATATTTCTACATTCTGCTGCTTTGCTTGTTGTTCTGGAAGCAAATGTTTCAAATGCTCATATAGCAAACATTATTCTGCGTCTGCATCTCTGTGACCTTGACTTCAGCATATTACAGCTGTTCTCCACCACAGAGGTAGCATACTCCACTAAAGAGAGTATACAAAAAAAAAAAAAAAAAAAAAAAAAAAAAAAAAGCTGAAAACAGAAACCTGGGCACACTTTACTTTTTCTTGATGCATACTGCTGCAGACTTCATTTAGGCATATGTTAGTCCTGTCTGCAGTACATACATGGAGGAAACCTGACACTTTCCCTGTCCCTATTAGCTTCATCTTGGCCTGCAATAACTGCCTAAAGTCTCATACCAACTCCAAATACCAATTAATTATAATTCCAAAGCATCTGGATGTGACTATATCATCTGTATCTACATTTCTATATCTAAAGGTGTATGTAATTGTCCTTGTTCTAACAGGCTTTTAGTTTATCCCTCTGAAGTAAGGTACCAGTATGGCCGTATATATGGCCGTATATGGTATATATGGCCGTATATTATGTTTCTATAGAAGTTGTAGATGTCCCATCCCGGGAATTATTCAAGCCCAGGTTGGATGGGGCTCTATACAACCAGATCTAGTGGGTGGCATCTCTGTCCAAGGAAGGGGGGAGGAACTAGATGATCTTTAAGGTCTCTTTCAACACAAACCATTCTATGACAATTCTTTGATTTTTGCATGACACTAAAAGATTTGCTGCAGAATTATCCAGTCTCATTGCTGTTGTAACCATATATCTTTGCTATTTAGAACCTACCTATGCAGTGTGATTTTCCACTGAAGTCTCTGAAGAGCCACTACAGTTCAAACAAACAAACAAACAAACAACAACAACAAAAATCCCACCTCTGCCTAGTGTTCATACAGGATCTTGGTCTTGACAGTTCCTGTTCAATAGAAGCTGCAGTTTCAAACATTTTAATTTGCATTACATGGCATCTTATTAGAAATCTAAACATTTCAGGTACATATTACTTTTTTTTTTTTTTTTTTTTTTTTTTTTTCCATTATGCTCCAGGTTTTGTGAAGCCTTAGATATTATGTATTTATTTTTCATCTTTCTTTTGTGTAGTTTTAATTATATTTGTTATTCCTGTAATTCCCTAGAATATCATATATACAGCTCTTGAAGGCCCATTGAATAGCTCTATATTTTCACCTGCAAGATTATAGGTACATGTCCAAGCTGCAGTGCAAATAAGAGAAGTTCAGAAGCTTACCTTTGTTCCCTTGTTTATTTATATCATAATGGAGTCCCTTGTTTTATCATTATTTGGCACTGTTACAAACCTCTTGTTAATGAGATGCTCAATGATTTCTTTGCGAAGTTTGATGGAAATGCCAATGTAGGTTCTAAAAGCAGTCCAAATTTTGTTTCAGTAAACAACCATTTGAAAAATTAGTTACTTCATATGTGTGAAGATAAGATGCTCATTCTGATAGGAATAATTTTTACAGTTTCAGATTTAAAATATGCATACACCCCAAAATAATAATAGATTCATTATCAAGAGTACTGATTATTCCCTCTTTTGTAAAACGTTGCCAGAAGGTGACTGTAGTAAAATTGCAATGGCAGCTTACCCCAAACAATACAGGTCCTAGTAATTTGCAAGGTATGTCTTATTTCTGGTATTTACTTACAGAGGTATGAATTAGTAGGTATCTGACTATGACAGATGAAGAACAACCAAAAATTTTATATTTTTTCTTTCAGAAACAGAAAAGAAATAACCTTACATGTAGGGAAATGACCTTACCAGCTTGACAGAATTTGAGACTTGTCTCAGGAAAGTGAACATCGGAATTAGCCCTTGTAGTTTCTCAGCTGACTACCAAAAAGTTGTCACTTTTATGTAGACAAAAGTTGATCATGAAAATTTTCCCCATTTTTCCACATGCAGGTCATGTGTGATGCAGTCTTACATATTCCATATTTTCAGGTATTTTACTGAAATGTAAGTCAGAACTAGGTATAAAAGGATATAAAAAGAAAGCCTCCAAAGGAGGCAAAGATGGCAAAGGGTCTAAAGGGACCCTCATATAGGGTGAGGTCCCTTGATTTGTTCATCCAAAGAGGAGACTGAGGGGAGGAGTCGTGACAGCCTGCAGCTTTGTCACGAGGGGAGCGGATGGGCAGGCACTGAGCTCTGCTCTCTGGGGACAGTGACAGGACCTGAGGGAATGGCATGGAGCTGGGACAGGCTAGGTTTAGGAAAAGGTTCTTTGCTGTGGTTGGGTGATTGAAATAGGCTCTCCAGGGAAGTGGTCACAACACCAGGCCTGCTGGAGTTCAAAGAGCTATTTAGACAATGCTCTTTAGAAACATGGTGTGATTTTTGGGTGGTCCCGTGGAGCCAGGAGTTGGACTCAATGATCCCTATGGGTCCTTTGTAACTCAGGATATTCAATGATTCTATGATTTTTGCTCAGCCTCTATATTCATATCAATTAAAACAAAAAACGAAATATAGTGGAAATACTGCACTTCCATATTTTGACATTCTCTGTTGATATGTTCCTTGTTTTCTTTTTTAGTGATAGAGTGTACCCTTCTGCTTTTTCTTGATATTTGGGAGGAAGGAATGAAATTTCTTAGCTTTTCTCAAAAAAAAAAAAAAAAAAGTTTAATAGAAAAAGCATATATTCATAGTTTGTTTGGCTAAGAATTTTTCTGCATCCCAATAGAGTAAAATGTATGTTATTTTCATGAGAACTGTAACTCAAATCAAGGGCATCTTAATTTTATTAGCAGCAATTTGTCTAGCTACAATAAATCTTGACTGATCTGGGTGTACCTATCTAATACACTTTTCTGTACATTTGCCAAAACTGCAGAAAGATATAATATCTTCTTTTATTTGAATAATATATAATATTTTAATGATATATCCAGGGAATGAAAAATTATTCTTCTTTTCTTGTGTAAGGACATGCAGGTTTTGTTTGTTTAGTTGCTTGGTTTTGGTTTTTGTTTGGTTCTTTGTTTTGTGTGTGTATCTTCTTAGTATTAGTATCAGCTGTTTTGAAACAATATTTAAAGTTTCACGTATCTCAGATAATCCTTTCTGGAGAATGTTTTAGTCGATCATAAGGTGCTACTTCTTTTTAGTTAGAAATGGAAGACAGATACTCCCTCACAAACTGCCTGATAAATGTGACAGTGGGTATTGTCTTGAAGACAGAAAGGTCTGGATTGGTGGTAATTTTACAATGTATTTTATTTCCTATATCCATACACTTATTTAAAGTGATCACATTAAATGCTGATACTAATACTAAGAAGATCATTTGTAATCCTCACTAGTGGGAACCAAAAAATAAAAATAAAAAATAGTAAAATAAAATAAAATAAAATAAAATAAAATAAAATAAAATAAAATAAAAATAAAAATAAAAAAATAAAAAGAGAATCAAAATTCTTGATTCTCTTTTAGTTCAGATGCTTTTCTTCTTTTTTTTTTTTTTTTTTTTTTGAGCATTAATAGTATAATTTCTCTTGCTGTCCTAATAATTTTCACTTCTCTAGATAGCTGTTAACTATTTAAAAATAATTAAAATATTATTATTTTTTTTTAAACCAGGATGATTTTAACTTTAGTTGTAGCTATTAATTATAGTTAAAATATATTTTACTATACTTTACTATACAATATACATTATATATATTTACTATATATTTGCTAGAATTAACAGTTGAAATATATCCTGGGCTGAATTTAAACCTTTGCAATCTTCCATTCCTAGAGTTATTAAAAACACAACATTCCTAGAATTATTAAAAAAAACAACTAACCAAACAGAAGAAGAAGAACAACAAAAAGAACAAGTACAGGAACAAGTAATTATCAAGGTCTTATATGATTTCATTGCTGTTAATTTTCTTTTACGTCTGACAGAACATCTGTCTTCATATACTATTATGATTTTAAATCTTTCTCTCTTTATGATATGTATGCATATACATAAAAAAGTATATATATAAAAAAAAACACCATAAAAACCTGTATGTAACTAATAAAATTGCTGCTTTTACCTATTCTGACCAATTTATTGAATCAATATTGTTATTATTTTTCATGTATTTTTTTTTTTAGATGAATGTTTGAACTGAAAAATCAATTATTCATAGAGCCTGAATCCAGATAGTACTTCATTTCCCTTGTCTAAAAATTCACATATCAATAAACATATCTGATTAATCAAGCGTGAACTACCTTTGCTAAATGTGTGTTGTATTTCATCTCATTTTCCATGTTCCTCCATTTCTCTGGTTATATTTTCCTTCAAAAGTTTGTTCAGAGGTTTCAGTACTGTTGATTCATGCGACAATGAATCTATATTTATTCAGATTGCTAACTTCCTCTTAAAAGTGTGCATTGTGTTTTCACAACTCCATCTCACATACAGCACTTTCCAGTATACTATGATACAGAGCATTAGTTCCTTTGAAATCTTTTATGTGTTTTGCCAACTTAAATTCTTTTTTAAATTATTTTTATTTATTTATTTATTTTTATAACCACACTATCTAAAAACTCTTTGCTCTCATCCTTAGTATGGATAAAAAATAAGTGGATTATTCATTTAATTTTGAAACTTCATGTCAGTTCTTTCTTGTTATATCAAATAAAATTGTCAGGTTTGTCAGATACATAACATTTGAATTAATAACTGGTTCAAAAAGTTATGAAAAAGTTATGAAAAAAGTAGGTTAATGAAAGGTATTGATACAACAAAAACTGGAGATATGATCAATATTAATATATATATATACATTCAAAATATACCATGATAAATTGAATGAGACAAATTGGTTGAATTGCAAGTAAAATTATGCAGTGGCAGGTCTACTGCCTAAAGACAGTAATTCCTGCAACCATAAGCATCAGATAGGAACAACTGAGCTAAAGGACATGGATTTACAGAAGAACTGAGGCTGAAAAGGAGAAAGCACTACTGCTAAGGCTACAGAAAGGCCTGTGTGACTCAAGGACAGAAATGGAGATATTTCAAATTAGATGTGATTTCTGTATGTGAATACACCATGGGCATTTTCTAGAAGATGGAAGGGAGAAAAAGCAGGTAATCCAGAACATGTGACGGAAGAAGGACAAAAGGACAAACAGAGTAGACTATGCATGATTTTTTTTTTATTTTTTTTTTTTTATTTTTTATTTTTTCGTGAAGAAAATAAGGATGTTGTTAACTTTCAGAGTGGTATGCTGAAACAATTTCCAGTAAGAAATGTGAAGGAGAGTATCTGGTTAGTGAGCTCACCGGGGGAGATGCCCCACTAGACTTGCTGTTCAATAACAGAGAAGGACTGGTGGGAGATGTGGTGGTAGGGAGTTGACCAGAGTGACCATGGCATGGTAGAGTTCTCTATTCTTGGTGAAGTCAGGAGGGGGGTCAGTAAAACTGCTATGTTGCACTTCCAGAGGGCAGACTTTGAATTGTTCAGGACACTGGTAGGTAGGGTCCTTTGGGAGTCAGTCCTGAAGGGCAGAGGGGTCCAGGAAGGCTGGACGCTCCTCAAGAAGGAAGTCTTAAAGGCGCAGGAGCAGGGTGTCCCCATCTGCTGTGAGATGAACAAGTGAGGAAAACTCGCATGGCTGAACAGGGAACTTTTGCTGAGTATCTGGGAGAAAAAGAGAGTCTATGTCCAGTAGACATAGTGGTAGGGGCAACTTAGGGAGAGTACAAGGAAGTTGCCAGTATATACAGAGAAAAAATCAGGAAAACCAAAGCCCAGCACGAGCTCAACCTGGCCACTATGGTTAAGAATAGCAAAAAATGTTTTTACACATTAACAGCAAGAGAAAGGCCAAGGTGAACCTCCATCCTTTATTGGATGCAGGCAGGAACATGACTACTGAGGATAAGGAATAAGATGAGGTTAAAGCCTTCTTGAGAACTGTCTTTACTAGACAGACCACTTATCCTCAGGGTACTCAGCCTCCCCACCTGGAAGTCTAGGAAGGGGAGCAGAAGAACCCCCCCTTCAGAACAGGTGGAAACAGTTAAAGACCTGCTGCCCCACTTGGACTGTCACAAGTCCATGGGACCAGATGGGATCTGCATAAAGGTGCTGAAGGAGTTGGTGGATGTGTTTGTAGGGCTGCTTTCCATTATCTATCATTGTTCATGGTCATCCAGAGAGGTCCTGGATGACTGGGGACTTGCTAATGCGAGTTCCATCTCTGAGAAGAGTTGTAAGGAGGACCTGGGGAACTGATGCAGCAGGTCACCTTGAATACAATCACACAGCATATGTGGGATAACTAGAGGATCAGGGAATCAGGGAACCTGAAAGACCTGCCTTTCACGAACCCATGCTGATCAGGGAATCAGCATGGGTTCGTGAAAGGCAGGTCTTGCCTGACCAACTGCATCTCCTTCTATGACCAGGTGACCCACCTAGTACAGTCATTAAAATTCTGTGAAAATTTTGTTCATCTCATTGCCCAAAGTTTTGCCTGTTATCTCCTCAAGAAGTTTAAATATTTTTTTTTTTTTTTTTTTTTTTCTTGGTGCTCAATACCACACACAAGCTCTTCTTCTTAAAAATAAAAATAATAATAATTAAAAAAAAGTTTTATCTTTCAGTTATTGATACTGTTTGTGGCTGACACTCTCCTATTAGTCCTTTCCCATTTGAACTGTACTGATTTACAGTCTTTTTATATATTTGGCCCAGCTGTACCTAGAACTTACATGATAGAATTTGTTGCTCTGTAGCAACAAAGCTTTTTAAAAACATGTGTGCAGCTACACTAGAGCTGCTCATGCAACATATGTCTTAAAATAGAAGAGACTATAAATGTTTTTAAAAAAGTATAATTTCAGGATTTTTTTTTGGTAGTTTTCATATAATTATGCCAGCATCCAGACATAGTATAGAAATATTTGACTGCTTGCATATGATTGGACTTTAAATGGATTTCTCACATATTCAAATTTGCATCATAACCCTTTCTGTTTCCTAATACCCATTATCTTTAATACAAATGTTTACTTACTCTATCTCAGGTATATACAAGAGTTCTGAAGATTCTGCCTACAGCTATTCTAAAATTGTCCATTAATATTCTAAAAGTGATAGATGAAAAGGTGTCAGGATCTTAGTGGTCACTAGATTTAAACAGGGAGCTGCCAAGATAACTTCCAAAATCTGGATTTCACTACCCAGTGAATGTTTCTGTTGCTATTGGTCATTTACAAACAGTTACAGTATAGATAAAAGCCTTATAGAATAGAAAATTTTTAACCTGAAACGATTTTCAAAGGACTTTAGTTATAACTTGAAGAAATGTAAGACCAATTGATTCATCATGCTCATTTATTCTTTATCCATTTGAAAATATACTTCCCATAATGGCACTTGTACAACTCAGATTCATTTGTTGTGAGTGAGGTAAATTAATGGATATCATTTGAAAACATCACTATGTAAGTGTTTAAAAAGGACATGCATTCAGTTCATCTATATTTTGTCCTCCAGGCCTACAATTCTGAAGGAGGGAGAAAAGTTAATTGAAAATACGCATTTTTAACAGTGTTTCTGAGATACCTCTATTGTCTAATTTTATCTGAAGAAATGCTACATATTGCTTTTTTAAATAGAAAAGGCTTATGAAGATCAAAGTACAAGTTATCATGTCCTTACTTCAACAGACAGGAAAACTAGTAAGAGGACCAGAAGAAACCATTAAATATTCAGCAAGTCAGAGTAACTGATGGAAGGCAAGTCTGGTACATGCTGTGAAATATGTTCTCCATTAATGCTAGGAACCTGCAAAGAGAGGTGAAACAGAAAGTAAAAAAAATCCTTGCTGGATACTACTTCAGTCTTGAATGTTAATATTAACATTATTAGCCCAATTAGTACATAGCATAAATTTGTAGTGATTGAAATATAGGTCCAAATGAATCAGAGAACATACGCAAAAGACAAATAAGAAAGGCAAAACAGAGGCAACTGAAAAGAGAACAGGATACAGAAACCACAAATACTGAGGAAAATATTTTGTTGCATATACTTTAGGCTTTATTTGCTGTAAAACAAAAAAAGTGGTATTTATTTTCAGAAGTTGAACCAAAAAAGAATGTAGAAAATGTATTAAGAGTTAGACACATTTAATTTAAAGATATAAAACTTGAATTGGGAGCTAAGGGAACAATGTAAGCATTTCATAAAATATAATAATTCTGTGGTTAATTAGTATTTTCTAGTATACAAAGAAATAGTGTTCTCTCCATTTTAGTAGTTCTTTGGGATAATACATATTACCAGATTGCTAAACAGTTAAGAGAAAACAAATCAATACTCACATTTTTTGCCAATGTTTTTTATTTTTTTGGGTTATTAGAGTAACCTTTCCTATTGCCTTTCTTCTGCACACTCCACACAGTAGAAACAAAGACATCTATTTGTTATCTATGAAAAGTGAAAAAACTAGCCAAGGAAAGGAGAGAGGAGTGTTGTACAACTTGTTGAACACAAAGTGTAGATAGATGCACTAAAAACTTACTTGACAACTGGCTCCATTTTCAAGTTAGATAAATTCTGGACAACATATTACTGACAACAGAAATGTGATCCCTTTGTCTATTTTTAGTGTGTTCCCCACTCAGTGGAAGAAATTCTCCTCCAGTCTTATATATTTTAATGATAATTATTAATTATAGGTATTTAATACTATAATAATATTAATGTATTACAAACAACTGATATAATTATTTAATATAATAAGCCTTGCAATGAGAAGTGTAAGAAACAAACAAACAAACAGGCAAAGACAGAGAAAATAAGTAACTTCTATAGATTTATTGAAGTATTAGATTTCCTTATTACAAGAGTCTCCACCACAGTTATGACTACTTCATGAAGTGAACTACTTCATGGTTTATAATCAGAAGCTGCTGTGAATCATTTTCCAACAGAAAAGAAATTAATTGTGGAAAACAGCAGAAGAAATCAGAAATAACTGCTGGAAGGCCAACCAACAGGCTAAATGCCTCTGTGAAGTGGTCAATGTTTGATATGTCTTTTGCTGCCTGGCAAAGGATTGTACTATATAAAAATACTTTGATGTGCCATGTTTGAGCTTATTTGCTCTTATTCTTCCATTCTCGACAAGCATTAAGGCATATAATTAAGCAAGAGGTCCCTTCCTTCAATTCAAGATAAAGAAAGAACTTGTTTGTAAACAGAAGATCCACTTAGGTCAACAACAGAGGGGGAACTGAAGGTTTAGTTGCTGAAACCTGCCAAAAATATTTAAGAATGTTTCCTCACGAGCTAGCCTGCTACAAACCTAGAAATTCTGTGATTCTGTGTGATTCTGTAAAATATACTCCTTGTTCACTTGTAATGAAAAGACTCTGATGCTACTAACACAACTTCATGGGCTTGTTTGTTCTCTCTTATTTTATTCATCTCATGATTCATGAAAACATTCATGTTAAACATGGAAAAAGGTCTCTTCTAAATCCTTTAGAAGTGAACAAAAACATTCTTTTGACTTAAGTAATTTCAGGATCAACCTTTTTGCTCTAATCTTAAAGCAATTTCTGAACAGATGTATATGAGGCAGATTAGCCAGAAAAATAGTACATTCATGAATGATGTGATAGGAAGGAATTATAGGCATTATGTATGCTCAAGTTCTGTAGGTGCTAGAGAAAAGCTGAATTCAAAAAGTGATTTAGTGTGAAGTGCTTAAAATAACTAGATGTTCCTAACTCAACACTATAAAATACTTGGTTGTGAAGTAGTATGGCTTTGCATGGATGTTGTTCAGACCACATTTACAAGGAGTACATAAAAGTCTCTGCTAAAATTGCCTTTAAGATGTTAATGGCATTCTCCAAAGACCTATCTTCAGTCTTTTAGCCTCTGAACTGCCTAGGTCTACACTTCCAGACTTTGCCACATGCCTAAATACATATTAATGGGAGTATGCACAACTGTTTCTGACAGTTCAGATGAGGCAGCTCTGTACTGCCCTTCCTACTTCCAATATGATAATATTATGATAGCTTTTTTAAAATTTTTTATTGTTTAATGAATTAATTGTGCTGAAAGAGGTTATTGGCCTACAGATGGCCCAAACACTCTTGAGATTGCAATTTAATAAACATTAGCATGGCTATAGATATACTGTCTAGCTATATGGAAGAATCATATAATGTTACATTAAGACCATAAGCACAAGAAGCCAAAACCTGAGGGATGAATTCAGCAATGATAAAGAGAAAGGAGATACAGCTAAGCCTATAACCATGACCTACCTCATTATATTCATATCATTACTATTTCATTTTATAATTGCTATTTTAAAATTGTGTGGAAGGCAAAACTTTATTTCTAGCACACACTGTAAAATCTGTTATGTTAATTGCAGGCTATAATGGCTTTCTTGCCATGATTTTCGTTTGATTTCATGTTATTACCAGAGTTACATCCTACATAGACATCAGGTTAAATTCTGCAGTCATAAATTTACTAACTATACAGAAACACTATTAGATATGAGTCAGCACAAAATTTATACCACTTTGTAAAAATAATTTGAACTTCAAAGGCATTTATTAAGGTAATTTTAAAACATATATGTAAGAGAAATAACATGGGAATTCATGAGTAGTTTCAGAAGGTGTTAGAATCAAAATTAAAAGTAACATTTGGACTTCTGAGTGAACAATAATAATAATAACAATAACAATAACAATAATAATAATAATAATA
The DNA here is from genome assembly GCF_963932015.1 of Anas acuta. Taxonomy (NCBI): domain Eukaryota; kingdom Metazoa; phylum Chordata; class Aves; order Anseriformes; family Anatidae; genus Anas; species Anas acuta. Next base: position 78,934,740 of record NC_088981.1, on the reverse strand, counting down.
ATAATAATAATAATAATAAAAGACTATATATATGAAGTTTAAAAAGAGTGTAGAGTCCTGCACCTGGGAAGGAAAAAACATGTGTATCATCAGTACAGGCTGGGGGATGACCTGATGGAGAGGAGCTCTGAGGAGAAGGACCTGTGGGGTCCTGGTGGATGACAGGTTGACCATGAGCCAGCACTGTGCCTTCGTGGCCAAGAGGGCTAATGGGATCCTGGCATGCATTAAAAGGAGTGTGGCCAGCAGGTCAAGGGAGGTAATCCTCCCCCTCTACTCTACCCTGGTCAGGCCTCACCTGAAGTACTGTGTCCATCCAGTTCTAGACTCCCCAGTACAAAACAAAAACAAAAACAAAAACAAAACAAACAAACAAACAAAAATCAATCAATCAATCAAACAAACAAACAAAAAACAAAAACAAACAAACAAACAAAACCCAGGAATCTCCTGTTTGAGTCCGGCCAAGGGCAACAAAGATGATACGGAGCAAGAATGAGGACTGAGAGACCTGGGTCTGTTCAGCCTTGAGAAGACAAGACTGAAAGAGGTTCTTACCAATGTTTACAAATATCTTAAGTGTGGGAGACAGTGGGATTTGGCCAACCTCTTTTCAGTGGTTTGTGGGGACAGGACAAGGAGCAATGGCCATGGATCACCAACATGTGAAAGAACTTCTTCAAGGTAAGGATGACAGAGCACTGGAATAGGCTGCCCAGGTAGGCTGTTGAGTCTCCTTCTCTGGAGATATTCAAGACCCATCTGGACTCCTACCTGGGCAACCTGCTCTAGGGAACCTGCTTTGGCAGTGGGGTTGGACCCAGTGATCTCTTGAGGTTCCTTCCAACCCCTACTATTCTGTGATATAACAACTCTGGCCTATTAAAATGTTTTCTGACATTTGCAGCACATTAGGTTATCTCATAGCTTCTATCTTTGACGAAGCAAAATAGTTAGACAACATGTGTCAATTCTGCAATGTGTCAGTACCTGTACTAAAAGCCCAGTGGACTCACGGTTTGGGTCTCTACCATTCTATATCAAAGTCCTCCAATGTAGGTATTTGTTCAGTTCAGATAATGCTTCTGAAGACATGTCTCCAGATGAAGTTCTAACAGGAAGCATAAAATTATGAAATACTCATTATTTTAACACATTCCATTCGAGTTACATAATTGCCTTAAATATATATGACTGAATGAGGATTTTGGTAAGGATCTCAATATTAATCTAATTTTGCTTTTAGTGTGTATTTTTAATGAGCCACCTTGTTAAATGCCTTATATTTAGCACACTTTAGTCCTATTCCTTCTATTTTTGTATTGGGTTTTCTAAATTCAATCTTTAAGGCTTGATTCTGTTGCCTAAAGATAGGGGACTTGAAAATATCCTATGCAGTTTCCTGTGCTATTCTAGAATCAGCCCCTTTGTGGACTTCTCAGATGTCCTTAGCATCTCAAATGGCTTATTTTTAAGCAACTTGATTGAGCCATTGGAGTGAGATTTAAAGTTTGTATTTTTGTCTAAGTCTAAAGAAAGACTTTAGTTAATTTCATAGTCAGTATAAAAAGGTAGTGACTTCTTATATTAGCATGCCGAAGCACATGAAATAGATGGTATACTTAACATATTTATCTCCTTTTTTTGGCTATTCAGTGTGCCTTAATGTTTATCTCAGAGTATGCATGAAACCAATTTGACCAAACAGCCACGTATATCTGTATAGAAATAAATTTATAGTCCCTTTACTACAGATGAAATAGCATGGGATCTTTGAGGATGCAGGTGGTCACATCCTAATTTAGACAGCGACAGCTCACTGTATTAAATACAAAGAGAATAAATAGCAATTTTTATATGTCAATTTTGTGTTGCAGAAGAATAACCTTAGTTGAGTTCTGAAGAATCTAAATTTTTGATTCCTTCATTAAGTTGTAGCAGTTCCCATTCTAAACCTTTTTACTTTTGGTAGTACTGAGCTCATTAAGCTATTAAAAGAGAATGTTGATAAAGTTAATATTATATTCAGCAGCAATCTGAAGATTTGGACATTCTTGTCCCGGTTTTCTCAAGATTAAGTTTAATGAATTTTCAACATGTGTAGAAGTACATGGAAAATCAAATTTTCTTTTATAACCACCATAATAATTGCATAATGTTCTGACCTAAGCAGTTTTTTTTAAAAGAAGCAGAGATTGGAGACCAGCCACATATTGTAATGATGCCTAAAGAGGAAAAAAAAAATCCTAACTGTAGATATACTATTTGACTAGCATCTGCCAACAAACAAACAAACAAAAACAACAGTAACACCTATATGGTTTTCTTTAGTAACATTGCAACTGATAAAAACAGAGGAAAGCATAAAATATTGAAACTCCTGTTCTGCAACTCTGAACTTTTAAAGACATTATTAAAATGTCATATTATTATTCATAAATGCTTGATTTTGTAACATTTGCTTTTCAAATTTCTGTCTTTCATATTTCCATTAGTTTTAAGGGAAGTGTAAAGATATTATCTCAGAGGCAGCAGTTTAAAGGAAGAAAGAGAAGCAAAAAGGAGAATCAATCTAAAACCTCCCCTCCCAGCCCCCTTTTATTTATTTATTTTTTTACTTAATCTGGAAAGTGGATATGTGCTACATGGCTTTTCCAGATTTCAAATCATTTAGCCTACTTCTCATTATTTACTATCCCTAAGATTACTGACCGATTAGCCCATGGGTATCAAATAAATTAAGGTGACCTTAGAATCATGTCAGATATACCTGGGATAGCTAATAACTGTCAAAATACAGTTTTGTAAAGTTTGATTGGGCTCACACTTGAACATATTTAAGCTAACATGCAATATTAATAATTTTACAATTTTATCTTTCTAGTGCACAAAACCGGAATAATAATTTTAAAACGTGTTTAATTTTGACCCATCTTTCATTGTGACACATCATACAGTATTACAGGAAGGAAGTGAATTTTTTCTTATATCAAAGAAAATGATAAAATTCCACAGATATTTTCAAATTGAATTTGCCTGTATTAAAAAAAAAAAAAAAAAAAAAAAAGGAAAAGGAAGTATCAGGATTTTCTTTCACCATCCACAGTATGTGAATCATCAGTGAAACCTTCTTGTTCCACTGCCGTGGCAGGTTTTCTGATCTGGTAAATTATTTTGAGCCAATAGCTATGAACCATTACTATGATTTACATCACAACTAGAAATGATCAATAAAGTATTGTACTTTCAGGATTCATTTGTTAATTAAGTCCTGTCAGGCACTTCTCAAAAATAAAATTATTAAGGAAAAAAAATAACTTATTTGAGCTACTTTCTTTGAGGCATTGACTTTTGAGAATGGTATCAATTTAATGGTAAACAATGTATGTGAATATTAATCCCACTTAAAGTCACAAATTGTATCTAAAGTGTGTTTTGTTTGAGTGATTTAATGTAAATATCTTTATTTTAAAGTTATATACAACAGCACATGGAACACATAACCTTTGTACTTTATTTGTCCTCATTAGGTATCCTGTGTAAGCTAGTTCTCAGTTTAACAGCTAGCTAAACATCTAGCTTTAACTAAATATCTAATTTTATAAGATAACGATCAATCCCATCTTTAAAATATGTAAAGGATAGACAACAAGAATTCAGTCCATAACATCTCAGCTAGCACAGTCACAAAATGAACTAGGACCTGTTCCCAGAATCAGACTTCTGATAATCTGAACCTCAGATTCTTAGAAATCTTACTTACAGATTCACAATCCAAATCAAAAGGGTCCGCAACTGGTCAAGATGGCCGCCAATTAGCACTTAAACCATGAGATCATATCTTTTTACAAGAAACAGGTATGTCTGGGAGGGCACCCTTATTGGTCAGCTCCCTTAACACCTGTACCAGAAGTTACGTCCAATGTGTTTTAAGAATTTCTTGGACTTGTTTCTATCAGCTGTGTGGTAATACTTAATGTCTGGCAAGTTCAAGTCTCCAGTAAAGTCAAGGTATCTAGAGACATCTCTTAGCTCCTTAAAGAGTAATTTATCCATGATATTATCCTGGCTGGGTGACCTATAGCAGCCTCCCACAACAACAACCACATTACTTGCTTTTCCCTTAACTCTTACCCAGAAGCTCTCAACCATGTCATCACCATCTGCAAGCTCTGTACAGTCCAGTCCCTCCATTACATACAGCATCCCCCCCCTTGCCTGCCCTGCCTATCCCTTCTGAAGAGCCTATAACTGTCCATCATAACTTACATTTATATAATGTGTAACCACTACAAAACCATTACAAGCTTTTTTCCTGATAAGTACCTCATTTATTAGGAATTAAATCTCCTTAATCATAAAGAAAAACCTTTTTACACGTAAGTAATCATCTTCTTGTATCTATATATGACATATATAGACTTGCCAAAGACTTGCTGAGGTTATTGGCTCTGGGACAGATGCATTATGCAGCAGAGCAGGGGATCACGGTGTGCACAGGGTTTCCTGCATCGAGGCAACTCGAGGCAGCCAAAGGATCCACCAACATCCAGCAGCCCTTGCAAGAGCTGATGATGAGGCTTGGGCAGAGCCAGGAGCCCCTCCTCCCTCAGCATATTCAAAGGCAGCCCCTAAGGAGCAAAAGCAATCAGGAGCACAAAGAACAGAGCAGACACACGGGGTGTGTCATGGCAGCTTGCACAGCAGTTTGTGCAGTGAGGGTGTGTAGAAAGGACAGAAGGCAGACCTCTCTCTACTCTCTATTCTGGGAGCAACATAGAGCTTCTTTCTAGTGAGGCAAAAATGGTATCCACCACAGGCACCTGCCAGGCTGAGACTGAAACCCAGATGGAGGGGCCATCAGCCCCACAGCAGACACCTCTACCCAGACAGACCTCCCAGGGACTGAAAGAGCTGCCCAGACCTTCATTTGCAGAAAACTCTAGAATCTGGAGGTCCTCCTAGGGCCTGAAGGCAGAATTGTGTGAGTGCAAGTGTGACCAGATAGACACATTCTCTGAAGAAGTTGCTGCGTTGCGAGAGGAGCTCATCAGGCTGTGATGCATTCAGGAATCTGAGTGAAAGAGTGATGTGTGGTATCACGATGTGTGGTGCAGGCTGAGCAACAGCCCTGCCTTAAGTCCTGGGGGTCGTAAGGTGGCTTCCAAACCCAAACCAGCAGAATTGGTGGACTCACAAGACAAGGAAAGCTAAACCCTCATTTCTGCTTGGAGCAGAGTGAGGAATCTCCCTCTTGTCCCTGAAGTGGGCCTGCACAACAGATATGATGCTCTGGGGCTCAAAAACATAGAGGGTGTCAATAACAACAATGGTAATGGTCAAGACCTGGAAAAGGGCAACTGTATAAAGGTAGACCAATAAACCACTTGTATAAGAACCAGTGTCACCAAAAAACAACAAAAAAAAGGAGGGTGTTGGTAATAGGAAATTCTTCTCTGAGGGACACTGAGGCACTCGTTTGGTGCCCAGATAATCTCTCAAGAGAGGTTTGCTGCCTGTCCAGGGCCTGTATTCATGACATCACAAAGAGGCTACTGAATTTGGTCAAGATGGAGGACTATCACCTATAGCCCAGCTGAAGAGCCTCTCTACACCAATGCATTCAATGGGAAACAAGCAGAAGGAGTTGGAAGCCATGTGGCAATTAGAAAACTATGATCTAATTGCTGTCATGGAAACATGGTGGGATAAATCACACAACTGGAACACTGGAATGGAGGGCTACAAGATTTACAGGAGAAACAGGCAGGGAAAGACGGGTGGGGTTGCCCTCCATGTTAAGAAATGGATATACTGTGAAGAATTCCCTCTAAAAAACAACCAAGAAGGCTGGAGAGCCTGTGGGTAAATCTTAAGGACCGACAACCAAAGGACATATTGTGGTTGAGGTCTACTACATGCTGCCCGATCAAGGGGAGCCTGTTGATGAGGCCTTCTTGCTCCAACTACAAGAAGCATCACTCTCACATCCTCTTAGAGGATTTCAACCACCCAGATATCTGCTGGGAAAGCTACGCAGCAGGAAGTAAGCAACGCAGAAGAATCCTGGAGTCCACTGAGAACTTCCTCATCTAGGTATTAGACAAACCAACCAGAGAAGCATTACTGGACTTGATGCTCAGCAGTGAAGAAGAGTTTATTAAAGAAGTTAAGATTGGAGGAAACCTGGGTTGCAGTGACCACACCCTGGTTGCATTTGTGATCTCAGAGAATATGGGCCTGAGAAAAGTCAGGACCCTGAACTTTAGAAGAACAAACTGACAGCTGTTTTTTCTTAGAGAGGATATTTTCTTCTTTTTTCTTTCCAGTATATTTTTGTTGGAGCACAAGAGTTCTCTATTCCCATATGTAATAAATCAAGCAGGGAAGGTAGGAAACCTACATGAACCTACACGAGAGTACTGGTCAATGGTTCTGTGTCTAGGTGAAGGCTGGTGATGAGCAGTGTCCCTCAAGGTTCTATCTTGGAACAAGTGCTTTTCAATATCAATGACATAGACAATGGGATTGAATGCACCCTCAGCAAGTTTGCAGATGCCAACAAGCTGAGTGCTGCAGCTGATACAATGGAAAGAAGGGATGCCATCCAAAGGGACCAGACAAGCTAGATAAGTGGGCCCACATGAACTGCTTGAGATTCAACAAGTCCAAGTGCAAGGTGCTGTACCTGGGTTGGGACAATTCCAGACATGAGTACAGACTGGGAGAAGAACACATTGAGAGCAGCCCTGTGGAGAAAAACTTGGGTGTTCTGGTGGACAAAAGGCTTGACTTGAGTCAGCAGCGCATGCTTGCAGCACATGCAGCCCAGAAGGCCAACTGCATCCTAGGCTTCATCAAAAGAGGAGTGAATAGCAGGTTGAAGGAAGTGATTGTCCCCTTCTACCCTGCCCTCATGAGACCCCATCTGGAGTACTGCACCCGGGTTTGGGGCCCCCAGTGAAAGAAAGATGTGGACCTGTTAGAGAGAGTCCACAGGAGGGCCACAAAGATGATCAGATTTTTTTTTTTGTTGTTGTTGTTTTTCTCCTGTGAAGAAAGGCTGAGAAAAATGGGGATGTTCAGCCTGGAGAAGAGCAGGTCCTGGGGAGACCTCATTGCAGCCTTTCCTTAAAGGTAAACTAAAAGGAACTAAATTAAATAATGTGATGTCAGGCTTAAAAAGAAATGAAAAAGAACAATACAAACATTGGCACAAGACATGATTATACATATGCTTTCCTGAGTTCAAAAATCAGACAAATGAAGAAAAAAATAATCACTGATTTTAAAGGATGTTCATGAGGTGCAGGGTGCTTGAAGCTAAGGACCTTCTCCATGTGCCTAACCTGTGCTCTTTCCCAAGACATTTACTTGGCAATGTTTCTGATACTACAGACAGGCTGCTGAGCTAAAGAGGTTTTCTGACTAATCAAGGATAGCCATTTTTATATTCTCATAAAAATAATACATAAGAGGTTGAAGCAGAGGTTAAATGTTTTTAAGCTTCAACAAACTTATGGTACATCTGTGTTTTCTACTTAAGAAAAAACATAAAACCTACCAAGTAAAATAAATATATATCTAAATTTGAAAAACCCTCATACAGAAGACTAAAATAATAGCTAGCCCCATATTTATGAATGGTTTAATGACATCTAAAAGTTTTTGACTATATTTTTTGATTTTTCTTGAGTAGTTAGTTTTAACAGTTGTGAGAATATTATGCATTTGTTATATAAGTAACTCTTACTCAGTTTTCTTCAGCATTCATAATAGCAGCAAACAGCTGAACATAACTAAAATTAATTCAAGATTAAAAAACAAAAACAACCTTGGCCTATAATAAAAATGGAAAAATATAATATTTTTTAAATTAAAAACAAAACAAAACATCATGTTGGAATGGAGAAAGTGAAAAAAATGAAATAAACGTTTGAGAAATGATGCCATAGTTAGTACTTGAATAGTTGTTTGATAGTATGGAAATCAAAAAGGAATGCATTGTACTATTTCTTGATTTATTTTGTCTGTCCCCTTTCTCCCCATCCCCTCCCCTCCCTGCAAAAGATTTTTTATGGCTTTTCTTTCCCTTGAGAAAACTCAGAAATCTAAAAGACATTCCATACCTGCAGAGCAGAAGAGAATGAGCAAGATGTCTAATAGTATTGAGTAAAAACAGTTTCTAGCATGGAAAACTGTGACTCTTGAGGGAAATCAGAAACTTCAAAGTAACCGATGTAGGGGCCTCACCTGAACTATTTTACATTAGCTTAAAACAAAACAAAACAAAACAGACAAATGTCTGAGTCAAACAACTATGTCAAAGATTGACAAGTGAAAGGTAGATGATATGCATTACATATCTTCAAATTAGTTTAAGTCACGCTCTTTTGTCCAAGATAATTGGATGCATCATTATCATTCATGCTTGTAATAAGATACATACAAATTAGAAATAATGTGACGAATCATCTGCTGGTGAATATCAGTATAACTCCATTTACTGAAATGGAGATGTATTGAATTCAGTTAATTGCATGTCCTGGTTTATACCAGCTGAAATCACTATATATTAGTGATTTCACTAATATATCTTAACTATTATTACAGCATTAGCAGTATTATCTGAGAATCCACCAGTTGGGATAAAATGATAGACAACATTAAATATGCTACATTTGGATATTGCACTTATTAAAGGAAACAGATGTTTTACTACAAAATTTTCATGGATTTCAATGGAATTCAATAATTCATTACAATTTTTTCTTCCTTTCATATTCTATTGGAATTTTCATGGAGTATAATACACAGGCAGAAATATCACATCATTTTAAATATATATAAAAAAATAAGACTAGATAAAATATTTGATGACAATTTTAACAAATAATAAGAATCTAACAATATATAAAGTGAGAATATTTTTACAACAAAGTACCAAGAATGATTTTAAATCATCTTTTTTTTTTTGTGTGTTCTGATTTTACTAGAAATTGTGTCTTAGTATCATTTACTTCAAGTATTTAAAGTGATTGTTAAATTTAGATGTTGACAAATATTTAGAAGATCTAAGTTAAAGAGTAATCAGGTTTTTAATCTGGGTATGCTGAATTGCCTTCTGGAAGATTCCCACAATGTTAAAAAAGAGCCTCAGAATTACATAACCTGTAGTGGGTTTACGTGGCAAGGTTTTGGTAACTGGGGGAGTGTGGGGGTAGGGAAGAGGGGTTGGAATATTGGGGGGGGGGGGGGGGCATTGGGGTGGGTTCTACAAGAAGAATCCAGAAGCTGATCCATGTTAGATAAGGGTCCTGATGCTGGCCAGAGCTCAGCCAATAAGCGATGTGCCACTGTGAGAGCATATTTAAGGAAGGAAAAAACCTTCCGTGGAACAGCAGCTGGGAGAGCAAGAGAAGTGGGACCCAGCCCTGCAGACCCCAAGGTCAGTGCAGCAGGAGGTCAGGAGGTGCTCCAGGCAGGCAGCAGCAGGCCTGTGGAGAGGCCCCTGGTGGAACAGGCTGTCCCCCTGCAGCCCATGGGTCCCACACGGAGCAGATCTCCATGCTGCAGCCCGTGGAGGAGCCCCCGGTGGAGCAGGTGGATGTGGCCTGGAGGAGGCTGTGGCCTATGGAGAGCCCTCGCATGAGCAGGCCCCGGGCCAGAGCTGCAGACCGTGGAGAGGAGCCCGTGAAGGAGCAGGGGGTCTGGGGGGAGCTGCCACCCGTGGGGGACCCATGCTGGAGCAGTTTGCTCCTGAGGGATGGTCCCTGTGGTACGGAGCCATGTGGGAGCACTTCTTGAAGAGCTGCTGCCTGTGGGTAGCCCCTGCAGGCTGCGTTCGGGAAGGACCCCATGTGGAGCAGGGGTAGAGTGACTGTGAAGGAGCGGCAGAGATAAAGTGCTGTAGACTGACTGCAACCCCCATTTCCCTGTTCACCTGCACTGCTCTGGGGGAGGATGTGGAAGAGGGTGGATGGGGGAAGGCGTTTTTCATTTCTTTCCTTTGTTTCTCACTTCTTTAACTTGTTAGTAATAGCCAATAAATCTTATTGTCTCCCTACTCTTAGCCTATTTTCCCTGTTGCAATCTCCCCATCCTTACCTCAACCCTTGAGCCCATTGTATTTTCTCCCTCTTCTCCTTTGAGGAGAGGGAGCGAGAGAGAGGCCATGATGGAAATTGGCTGCCCACCTGAGTAAAACCACCACATAACCTTACCCAAAGAAGTATTCTACTTAGTGCTAGGCACCTCACCTCACTTAGGAAGCCAGGAGCTTCAGACTTACTTACTTTCTATGTCTCTTTATCTGTGCAGAAAAAATAAATAAATAAATAAATAATAATAATAATAAAGCAAACAAAACCAACCAACCAACCAATCGAAAAAAGCATGTTCAGAAACTGATTAAGAAGACAAGCCTGAATTCTGTATTATGAAGTTATCAAATCTGAAAGTGCTTCCCAATTGCTATGTGAGGCCATATCCCATTTACATTCAAATTTCATAACATGAGTTCCCAGATATACAGGAGTTTACCAGTTGTTTCTTTGCATGCCATCATTTTGTAGGCTTCTATCCTTGGTATGTAAACCTATAGTGCACTTCAGCTGGCAATTCTGGAAGCAACCTGGATCTGTGGGATTATAAACAGACTAGTTGGATGTGGAGTTTAAATGGACTAGTTTGTCTCTTGTAATAGGTTGCAGCCTATTTTAATTACATACATAATAATCTGAGCTTTATTGTGTATTTACCAAAAAAAAAAAAAAAAAAAGGGAAAAATCTCTCAAATTATGTTAGTGTTTTGTAGATAAAACATGAGTCACAAACATTAAACCATTAAGATCAAACTTCTCAGACTTCACTTGAGTGAATTGAGTCCCACTGTCTTCAGGATTAATTTTTACTCCCTTATGTAGGGTAAGTCTTAGGTTTCTCTGCAGCCTTAGTATGCCACAGGCCATCTCAGAGTGTGAAAGGTGCATTTTTTTTTTTTTTTTTTCTGGAACTTCAGCCCAAGGGAAACTACAGCTTCCAGACAATTCTGGCTCAGTGTTCAAAACACTGCAATTCACTTTCCTGGTTGTTTTGCATGCAGTATTTGAGACAGCAAGATCTATCATTTTAAATAAATTAACAACTAACATAAACAAGGAAAAGGAATGGAAGAAAAGCTACACTGTCCACAACAGAATTTTATATCTTAAAAAAAACAGTGACAACAAAAACAACCCTTAACACAAAGTGTTTGAGGATTTAGGGATGTAACAGGAATCAACACAGGAATTTACCAAGCTCTTTCTAATACTTTGATAAAACATTGTGTGAGCAGTGTGTACATTTGAAAGGTGGTTGGAGGAGAGAAAAGAGTGAAAAGAGAGGAATGTGAACACAGGAACACGAGTTCTCATGCTGCTCAAACTGAGAAAATAACATCAATGAGAACTTGTTGTGCCACTGAAAATGGCAAAAGTTAGCATCAGTATCAGATAACTCTACTTCTTAAGCAATACAACAGTGGAGAGTTTGTAGATTTCTGAAATCTTTTAGCAATGATCCTTCACAAACCACTTGCTGATAACTTTGTAGAGCCCTTAAATAACTTGTAAGACCAAGAATAGACTGCAAACTCAGTCAGAAGCTCCTAATGGAAACAGTTTAGATCAAAAGCAGAGGAAATTTGCTATTTCATTGTCACTGTATTTCTTTTGCTTCTGCTGCTTTCAACAAAAGTTTATGAAGTGTTTTTATTTAGGTGAGAAATGTTCATTGTAATCTTAAGCATTCTGTTCTGTTCTATTCATTCCGTTCCGTTCCGTTCCATTCCATTCCATTCCATTCCATTCCATTCCATTCCATTCATTTGCACTTGCAGCCTAGAAAGCCAACCATATTTTGGGCTGCATCAGAAGAATAGTGCCAGCAGGTCAAGGAAAATAACTTTATTTATGAAAATAGTGAGAAGATAATTTTATTTCGGAAAATTAATTAGGAAAAATAAAAAGATCTGAACATTTGACAGCTTAACCTGGAATGTTTTCATTTTAGTTCAGATAGTGAAATGTTATTTCATCACATAGCATCAATGCTATAGATGTTGACGAAGTTCCTTACGGAAGTACAAGAGTACAAGTTGAAGTTTCAAGATCATTACATTGTGTTCTAATATAGTACATCTGACTATAAGAGCTCTAGGATAAAATGTGCTTAATTTGAAGCCACAAAGGAAATCAGAAGTCATGGTAACAAGGAATACATCCAGTGATCTCACCTGGGGTCACCCTGGGGTCACTGCGTATTTCTACAGAAATGAAAAGAAATATTGGAAAACAAAAACACTCTATCAGTATATTACTCTACCACTATTACTCTTTTTTTTTTTTTTTTTTTTTTTTGTATTAGAGTTCATAGTGTTCATATCGTTCATGAGTTCTGAACTTTTCCCTTGTTTAATATGTCTGCAACACTGTTTCAGAAGGGATAGGTCCAGTAAATGTCATAGTACCCTTCTCACATTATTTAGTTTCATATTTGTGGAAAAAATTTACAGTATTTGTGAGCTGAGATGCATATGATCCATTCAAATAACAGGAAATACCTTCTCATGTTTTTGAGAGTATTGTTGAGTTGGGGGCACTTCTTAATGATTACATTAGGAGCAATAGTTGTGTTTAGTCCAGAAAACATGGTTATGATTAGAAAATGGAAGTTGATACTGAAATTGATTCCCTTCACTTTGACTCATCCAGCTGTGATAACATCACTAGTGAAAGAAGGGGAATTCCAGCTCCCACTGCTCAGTAATTCTACTCATGTCTCTGCTATTTGTTCTCTTGGGGCTCTTTTTACCATTTCATTATGATTTAGTGAACAGAAAGTTTGTTTCTTAGCTGTTGCTTCTGCAATTGTTGCTAGTCCTTTTGACTGTAAATTTCAGCTGACAGGTGAAAGATAATTTTCTTGTTTCAGAAAAATTTTAAAGTATAAATTTGGTATGAAAAAATCAAAATCTCTTTCATGAATTCAAAACAGAAAGAAAAAAGAAAAAAAGCTCAGCTCAGCTGAGTGAATACATTTTGTTTACACTAGATTCATGATGTTTCCCACTTATTTTGACTCTTTTAAATGATCCATACAGAGCTTAACATTCAAAATGAAAAGTCATGGTGAAGACATAAACATATTTTTATATATTTATTGGCATCATTCATATTAATTTTTTAATTGAATGTTTGTTTTGCATGAAATCTTCTAAAATACATCCTTCAGGAAAAAAAAAAAAGTATAAACCAGACTTTTTAAATAATAATGTTATCATTTTAAATGCTTGAAAAGAGATTTGACAATTTAGTTTTAATGTTGCCTTCATTTTTTTCTACTAATCTTTTTATGATGAACTGCAATCTGTATTCCTGTGCTTTCTGTTATTTTTTTTTTCTTACTCACTCTGAGTATAACTTCAGCAAGAAGTCAGAAAGTCAAGGAGAGAGAGAAATGCTAGGAAAATCTAGGTAAACTAATCTTAAAACAGAATGGAAGGAGATTAGGGTTGCAAACAACAGAGCTTTATGTCCTTCCTTGCAGATTCCATCAGTCATTAATGCTTCTGAGGGAGTTCAATTCAGAGACCTACAGATAAACAAATGGATACAGAGTGCACTTCAAAAGTTTCATTAGAAACAATTACAGCATCTAGTTAGTCTCACTAATCAACATTTTAATGCTGTGTTAAAAATCTGTACTTAATTCAACAGCAACAACAACAAAAAAAAGATAGAAATGGAACAAAACTAAAATTCCTGGAAGAAAGCAGAAATGAAACTTTTGAAAGACTATCTTGACTGTACAATTAGCTTTTGATCAACTGAAGTATTTTGAAGCTATTCAGAATTACTCATAACTGCTGTTTTTGTGCAATTTTCTACCGTAAATGAGGTGGAACTATATATAGTCAATAAAGAAGTGTAAAGGAGATGCAAGATTTTAGAGGTGGCAAGGTAGATGCAGAAAACAGCTAGGTATTGGAAATGTAGCTGAATATAATGTTGGAAAGCAATTCTGATACATTCTAAGTGGTATGCCAAAACTAGCTGATATTGAATGACAGGTAGCTTCAAAAATACAGTGTATTTATGAATCTATGGGTATACACCCATCTTCTAATTGATTTTTATTTATTTATTTTTCTTTTAGAGGGAACTAAAAATGATTCTGTAACAGGGTTGTACGTGTGATTACGTTGTACTAATAAAGAACTAGGCAACCTGAAGGCTGTCTAAGTCAAACAATGAATTAGGCATCCCCAAATATGCAAGAATAGGATGATGTCATAGGCCTTGAAAGTGCAAGGATAGGGTGATACCAGACATCCCAGACCTATAAACACTATTAAAAAATGACCAATTACTGTTTAATAAAGGAATGCAGCTTTGAGAATAGAGCAGAACCAACAGAGAGCAATGAAATGTATCCAGCTTACACAATACTTGGATGTAATGTAAAATTTTAAGATAAAGAATGGTAAAAAATGTGAAAGAAGAAAGCTAACTATTAGCAAATTTAAGAACTAAACTCAAGGACACCCAAGAACAAAGAAAAAGACCCCATCATCAAAACTTTGGGATGCTTATGACTTGCTATAACAACACACTAAAAATATTAGGCATAACTTCAGGAAAGATGGTAAATACTATAACCTTATATGTGTTAGTTGTAACTGTAACTTAATTTGGAAGGACTGTAATTGGATACTTTGGACCATAAGTATTACTACAATTGTAAGGAGACTAATGTTAACTCTGATTAGACTGTTAAGATTTTAATTATATGTCTTAGTTTCAAATATAAGATGTGCATCCCTTGCCCACATAAATGCATGAGGTGTTTCATCTAATTGCTCACTGTTTAATTTTAAATTGAATGGAAGAATAAAAACAGGAAAAAAAAAGAAAAAAGGAAAAAAAAAAAAAAGAAAGTAATATCACATTGTTAAGATTCTGATCTTTTTGCTTTGTTTTTATCTTTGCACCATTTTTAGAAATATTAAATAAAAGTGCTATTTATATATGCCACATCATGTATATGTTTCATGCTTTAAAATTTTGAATTTATTTAAGATATTACTGTAGAGAAAATTGTGTTTTAATTTACACAGTAGTAACGCTTATTTTTTTCAACTGTACATCTTTTCCTTTGACACCTGATTTTGGGTAATTGTCCTTGTTTTTAGCATGAATAGTTTGTCAGACTTTACACTACAACCCTGAAAAAAAAAAAAAGTTGAATGAAAATTCATCTGGATTTTATAAAGACTGACTGTACAAGTAGTTGCAGGTATTTACCTTTGAGGAATTAGTTCATTATTTGTTCATATTGGTTATAAAAAATATTGTTTAGAAGGAAGTGCTCAAAGTATTCCAAGTTCTGACAGAAAAAATGTTAATACTAATTTGTTAATTTGTTAACATCTGTTAACTAAATTTTAATACTAATAACTAATAAGATCTAAGTTGAAATACATCCAGTTCTGTGTGCAAATTTCCAGAAACATAAATTCAGACTGGAGTCTTAGAATGTATATTCATATCACCAGTATCAAGTACATTCTAAATAAAGTACATAAAGTACATAAAGTCTTCATAAAGTACATTCTATAATATATATGTATAGAATAAATATAGAAATATCTTATATGTATGAGAGAAAAGTGAAGATATGATTTCTCTCTATGAACACACTGAGGAAATAAAACTCAGAGATGATCCGATCCACTGAAATATTATCTATCTATCTATCTATCTATCTACCTATCTATCTATCTAATTAGAATTCCATCAAAAGAGAAGGAAAGGTCCTAAACAGCTTTTTGGAAGAGTTGTTTAATGACAGTAGTCAGAAATACACAGATAATTTAATGATATAAGTTGATATATTTTTGAGTTAAATTATGTGACAAAAGTTAGACTTTGAAATTAGAGGGTTTCACCAGACCATCCATGCTAGCACCTACTCAATTAATTTCGACTTCTAAGTCAGAGAATCACACAGAAAATTTCCCATCCATAAGAAAAAATAAAATTATCGTTGCATTTCATTCAATTCATATTAAACATCCATTTTAACTCTAACAGAAGAATTGAATACCATCTTTTTCTGCTCCCATTGTACTAAAGCTTGTAAGACCAGATCTGCTGACTGTTCTAGAAGAAAAAGTAGGCCAGTACAGAAGTAAGGAAAAATAAAAGGGAGATATAAAATAGTAAGGTCAAGCAGAGAGTAAAGATGGACAAATTCAGAGCCTTCTTAATAAGAGGAAAGACTTCAGAAGAAACTAAAATTGTATGGAAATGGTATGGAGGATGAGCAATATATTATCAATCTGTTATTGTGATTTCTTATCAGGTAGTTTTGTGTTTTTATTTATTTATTCATTTATTTGTTGTTCTTCTCCTGATTTGGCAGGTTAGGAAACTGAGCAGTAGCATGATGATATCTTCTTAGAGATATTCAGTTATCCTAATAATGAATATTCCAAAAGAATTATTTTGGAATAGATTTTTTTAATCTGGCTATAAAGAGTTAACATCTTTCTTGAATGTTCACTACTTTTTATTTATGTTAAATATAAGAGGTCTCTTTAGCTCTGTCTGAGATAAGTCTTCTGTAGCCAAGTTTTACTTTTATTAGGAAACCAAATCCTATTTGTTTGTTTGATTTTTTTTCAATCAAATATGTTTGAAACAAATATATTTTGACTTTTGATTACAATAGTCATAAATGCATTTTCCAAATTAAATAATAATAATAAAAAATAAAGCAAGTAAGTAATTATGTGAAAAAAATATTGAGTTGAAAATTCCATTCTCTTTGGAACCTTTACCACAGCTGTGATCGATTTTATCTCGAATTGCCCTGGATTTGAGCTTCAGCCTTTTAAATTTTTTCTTGAAAGTACAAAAGTTCTTTTAGCATTTATGAGAAAATTAAGTTAATTTTTTTAAAATGAAAAAAATATTTCATCACTTTCTTCTACTAAGTGCATAAACACAAATTAGAATAATAGAAAAATAGATAATAAAAACAAACAAACAAACAAAAAAACCCCACATAATAAAAAGAGTAAAATACAGATTTTAAAATTAAGCTTGAATGACAACAGCAGCAGTTCTTGAGTAAGGAATGTATATTGTCTTTTATCCCTGAACTGGACTTTCGTTTGGAATTAAGGAAGTATATGCCCATTAAGTAATTAAGAAAGTAAATGGCTATTACAAAAAGAGGGATATGAAGGGATTTTTTAGACACTCTCGGTCAGGATGAGCTTTCAATATATAATCAATGTAAAAAATGAAACTGAAAACTAGACACTTTCCCCTATAAATTGTTATAATCATGTAAGATCTTGAACTTCATAACTGAAGATTTAAAAAAGTAGCAGATAACTGTTACTTTTTAGTTTCTGTGTTGCAAACATACCATCTCCATACCAATCTTCATCTACTGCCCAGTACATCCACAGTATTATTTAGTTTTTAACACAATAGTTGCTTATTTGAGGTCTGACTGTCAGAGCACTAAATATAGATTTGTTGTTGTTTTATTTATTAAATGATGAGTGAGATTTGTTACTATGTCAAACAGTGCATTCTGCCTTGAAGGATATTTATACCAATACTGAATATTTCAGTTAATTAGAAGTCATACAAATCCATAAAATTTGAATATAATTTTACTGTAGTCCTGTTATGACCACTAATAAATGGTTTATCTAACTATTCTGTCTGAATTTGTTTAGACTGTGTAAAGATTCACTAGAACTGTGGAAGCACTACTGAATGCCTTTTAGAAAACCCACACCAAATATTGGCTGGATGAAAGTGATATGGTGATATCAATTGGTACTGTCCATGATCCCTTGCCAGCTTTCCTGTCTGGCCCCATAGAATGCATCAGTAGTGTTCAGTACCCAGGCAAAGTTATGTTGAACACTTCCATCAGAAGAAAATGCAGGAAGCCACAGAACTGTGAATGCAATAATAAAAAAAAATGTTATTTAAGTAATAATAAATTTTCTTAAAAGATAGATAGAAAGAAACAAACAAAAAAGACTGATGGTTTTATGACAGCTGTTTTTTATTCATGATTAAAAAGTATGACCTAGACAGCAATACTGACATGCTGATTTCAAAATTCCATGTTGTGTTGATATAAACTGAGGAAGTGAATTTTTATGACCACTGTCCAACAGAAGCAAGGAAATAATTTCCTGGAAACATTTGAAAGAAGAACATTGGCAACTACATGTTTGGAAATGTGGCAATAATGATTCAGCACACGTAACTGAATATTGATGTTGCTAAGCACCCACCTGCAGGTGCAGGAATAGGTTGGCCAACACAGAGTTATTTGAATCATTTCTGAATACAATTTGGCAAGAAAAAAGGTGGTATGAGGAAATCAGGATTTCTAAAGATACATATACATGGAAATGTGAAGAAAGTTCACACCATGCAAACAAATAAAAGTTCACACCAAAAGCAAAAAATAAAAAAAATAATTAAAAAAAAAAAGAAACAAAAAATAAAAAGCAGCACCGGGATACTAAGTGCCGCATTATAAACTCTGATTTCTCTTCAAATGATAGATTTTGAAAATGTTAGCATAAAGATATATTTGACTATTAAACTGTGAAGATATATATATATATTTAAGTTTTCAAAAAAACTTCTAAACAAAACATGAGGTTTGTAATGGAAAAGTATTTTTTTTTCATTTTTTTTCTTCATAAAACACTAATTTGAAAGAAAATATTACTATACCATAAGAACAAAGTTATTAATAAATTTATTCTACTTTTAAGTAAATATGTATTCAAAAATATACACTGAAAACATGAAAAATGGAGGAATTATACTGAGTCCATGAAATGTCAATAATTGAAAATGAAAACATTTACAAAACTACTTCTATACTAGAAACAATATTTAAAAATAAATCATGAAGTTGATGTCCTAGAAGTCAGCAAACATTGGTAAGAAGCAAGTTGGTTTAAGAACTATGAGTCATAACAATAGAGCAGTATCATTCTGCTGGATAATATTTCAAGTTATGGCTATAGTGCTCTTCTCCAGGTCTTCCTTTCCACAGTATATTTTGAATTTCTTAGCTATGTTTTGGCATGGTACTCTCAGTCACAGCTTTTCCCTTCTGCTTCTGCTTTCTCTTCTCTAATCTGGACTTTGGCTCCCCTATTGTTCTCTTGGACATGATTTTGGTCCCTTGGTCTCTCTGATCCACTTTCTTAGCCTCTTCATATCTTTCTACATTATTGTTTTTGTTTTTGTTTTTTTTTTTTTTCTAATGTTGCACAGTTTCCCACATGGCTTTGATTAATGTACTCGTCCTTGTGTTTGCATAAGTAGGAGTAAGCTAAAGAATTCCACAAAATATTTTTAGAAGCAAATTAAAAAAAGATATGTATTATCTCCTCAAGTACTCTTTAATTTCTGATGGATTTGGTTTAAAAATGTTGGCCAATATTCACAGTGAAGAAGACAGAATGTTCTCCCTGCCCCCAATCCCCAAGAGCCTGTGGGCTCTTTTATTTAACACAATGAAACACAATTGAGTTGGTTATTTATCTTTCCCTACAGAATCTCCTCTTCCAATGCCATATGCAATCTGCTTTAACCTTTGGGCACTAATAGATTTCTACTATATGAAGACTATTGTCAGCCTGACTCCAGTAACTGACGTCTGAAAGGGTGGGAGCTATGCTTCTTTTATCACTATGTTGCTTATTTTTTGGACTGTAGAAATTATCTAATGTAGAAATATCTGTCACAACAAAAAGGATCATTTGTCTCTACCGTTTGCATACAATGTCCTCCACTTCCCGCATTTCTTTTCACCTTCATGGCTCAATCTTCTAGTGTAGATTAGGTGAAACCACAGTTAGCAACGAGAAAAGCTAGTACCTCTGACTGAATATATATCTTCATGGAGGAAAAAGGTAGGAGAGCTAAAATAAAGTCTTCCAAATGTGTGTGTTCTTATTTATGAAATTAGCAATTGCATTATCTAATTGCAGTACATTTTTTTTTCTTTTTTAGGATCACAGTCAGTTAAAAAGACTAGAAAGATCCATCCCAGCATGAACGTGGCATCTCCTCAGAGCTGAACTTTCAGAACTTCATGAAAAGAGGCACAAAAGGATCAGTAAGAAACACGAAAAATCCTTGTGGAAGGAAAGATAATAGACAGTAACTGGCTAATTCATCCCATCTGATTTGAGGCATCTAACTGATATACTTAGGAGTATAGTCAATCTTGTAAGGTTAAAAGATGGACATACTTGAAGGAATCACCTAGATACTCTGAGAGGAAAGTTCAGGTCTTACACTAAAATGCTTTCTAGAGAGCTGTATGTCTCCCTTTGATCAAGGAAAATAGAAATGTTAGAACCTTACCTTGGACACCTTCCTCATTTTAAAGTTCAGTGGAATGAATATAGGTTGAAAAGTCCATGCAATCAATTGGCACATATGCAGAGGATATACTTTTGCATGCTCTTGAGCAATTCATTCAGAAATTTGGTAAATCATTTTATCATTAAAACAAAAAAATAAAATGAAATAAAATGAATAAAATAAAATAAAATAAAAATCACTATTAAAAGCAGTATGACTACCTCCAAAACCATTAGAAGAGGCAGTTTGATTTAGTATTGGGTGAAAAAGGAAAGGAGTGTCTTATATATAAGAAAATGCTTAGACATATTGAGAAAGACACATAACTAAGTGTGGAATGTGAATCTGGGTTTTAGGTGCAAGAAGAGAGCATTAGAAATAATTTAATGTTTGCCATTTTTTCTAGTATTGACAAATAAATCAAAACGTTTATACTGAAGAAAGGCTAAATAGAGATTCAGTAGTTCTAATCTGAGACATAAGAATATCGTGGACTAAATCTTCCATATCATCTTAACTGTCATGGGACACAGTTTAAAAACCTGTCCAAGGTCTTTCAAAACTTGGCTGTTGCCACAGAATCACAGAATCATCTAGGTTGGAAGAGACCTCTAAGATCACTGAGTCCAACTTCTGACCTAACAAGTACTCCACTAAACCATATCACTAAGCTCTAAATCTAATCATTTTAAACACTGAAATGTGTTAAATGCTTTAATTGCACTAGTTTAAGTGCCCAGACTTTTGAGGTGTTTTATGGACAGTGATGAATATTGTCAGCTTCGTTATATCACTGTCTGGAGGTGATTGACGTGCTCAGAATAGATAAGGTAATTGGCACCATACTAAAGTAAGATTAGAAAAGGCAGACCCATAGTGCTCTGGGTCATATTGTGAGGGCAATAATTCTGAAAGAATACAAACAAACAAACAAACAAACAAAAGTCATGTAAATGCAGGCTGTTTATCATTTAAGGCAGTGGGAGTAAAAAACCTCCAAGTAAGCAAACACAGAATCATAGAATCATTAAGATTGGAAAAGACCTCCAAGATCATCTGGTCCAACATTTAACCTAGTACTAAGAAGTCCACCACTAAACCATGCTACTAAATTCAACATGACAGAAAGGCATTTCAAGTGTAGTGGCAGTTCACAAATAAAAAGAGAGAGACATTACTTTCCAACCACCAAATGACTGTTCCTTCTGAGAAACAGTAAAAGAGTTTCTTTATAAGCAAGCTTTCACTTGATGTTATGTCTTTTCTCACAAAGTTCACACTTTCCTCACACTTTATAGTTCCCTCATTTTGGTTTCTCAACTCTGTTCTATGCAAATCAGCTGCCAAATATCTAGAATTAACCTGTATTTTTACACAGATAGGACTGCAGACATTAGACAAACTTTCCCAATGAGAGGAGAAAGTTTGTGATTTACTAGGAGAATCAGCCCTGCTTATAGTGCCAGTCATCCTGTTCATATATGGGTTGAAACATGAATCCTGCTTCCTCAAAGGAGCCTTTTTACACTGTTCAGACTTAATCTTTGAAGTCAGTTTCCAGTCATTGAGTGTAGAGGAGGACTCAAGACAGTGTGAAAACTTTCATAATACTACTGCTCATAAACCTGAGATTAATCTTGAAAAACACATTGAGATAGTTATAATATTCTGTAATAATTTTCAGAAATGATTGTTCAGCAAAAGTGTGGATTATGAAAGCATATCACCAGTTTAGGCCCCAAATTAGGATGGGTGTGTTCATTTACGTTTGTGCCTGTACTGAAAACATAATAGTCCTGAGCTTGCTTTTGTGAATCCAGTTTTGGTATCAAGGTATCACAGGATTTTAAAACTATACAAATTATCCATGCACAACAGAGCTCACTGTCTAAAGTTGTCAGACAAATCAAATTAACAGGCAATCGGTAAGTTAAAGACGGAATTTAAATCTGTTAAGTAGATAGAAATTAGAAGAAATACATATAAAAATATACCAAGAGATTCTATCTTATGTTTAGCAATTAATGCTCAGGGAGAGAATAAATTCATTTTGTTTGTTTGTTTGTTTTTGTTTTGTTTTGTTCTTTCAGACATTAGAAGTTATATATATATATATGTATATATTGAAGTTTAATGTTTAATTAGAAAAGCGACAAACTCCTCAAATAAATTCCTCATCAGCAGGTCCAGAGTATTGATCCTTCCCCTCTGCTGTGAATTGGTGAGGCTGCACTTTTGGAGTATTGTGTCCAGTTCTGGGCTTCGCAGTACAAGAGAGAAAGAATGACACGGACATACTGGAAAAAGTTAATGTAAGGACACCAACATGGTGAAGGGACTGGAGCCTTTCTCCTATGAGGAGGAGCTGAGAACAGAGCTGGAATTGTTCAGTCTGGAGAAGAGGAGGCTCAGGGGAATCTTATGTCTATAAATACGTGAAGGGAAAATATAATGAAGACAGAGCCATGCTCTTTTCAGCAGTGCCCAGTGCTAGGACAAGAGGCAATGCACACAAACTGGAACACAAGAGGTTCAGTCTAAACTTCCAAAAGCACTTCCAAAAAGTGTTTGTTATGGAGCACTGGAACAGGTTGTGCAGAGAGGTTATGGAGTTTCCTTCCTTTCTTTACTTCCTTTCCTTCATAGAATGAGAAAAGATTGTTAGTCAGATGTGCCAGTGGTGAGTTGTTGATAATCTAGGAAGAACTGTCTTTTTAGTGACAGTGTCAGTGTGAGGAAACTGAGATTGTGTTAAGCAAAAGGAGGTGAAGCTGACTAAATGCTTTTATGGACATGTGTGTCATTATGAAGTTTTGGATTTTTTTGATGGTGGTGAAGGAGATGATGAGGACGATGCCTTGGCTTAGACATTTTGATTTAACTAACTGTGTGTATTAACTAATATCAACTGCAGTTGATATTTATTACCAATTTCAAAAAT
Organism: Anas acuta; assembly: GCF_963932015.1. Lineage (NCBI taxonomy): Eukaryota > Metazoa > Chordata > Aves > Anseriformes > Anatidae > Anas > Anas acuta. Next base: position 78,911,325 of record NC_088981.1, on the reverse strand, counting down.
ACCTCTGTTTACCCTCACTATCCAATCTGTGGTAATAAGTCAGTACATACATGTATTAAAGGTGATTCAGAAAGTTAAAAAATGCTACCAAAATATGTTCAACAAGACATAGTACACAGAGGGGTGAGAGAGATCAGCTGTCCCTCTTCAGAGCAGGAATCAATACATAAATCCCATCTTTGGGGATCCTGCTTTTAGCCTTACTTCCTTTGCCTAGTTCCATCTGGAACTCCACCATCTCATGGTCGCTGCATCCCAAGCTGCCCCCAACCTTCACATCCCTAACAAGGCCATCCCTGTTGGTAAGAACGAGGTCCAGGAGCACTCCCTGCCTTGTCGGCTCCTCCACCACCTGCATCAGAAAATTGTCCTCAATGCATTGTAGGAACTGTTTGGACTACTCATGCCTGGCCGAGTTGCTTACCCAGCTGATGTCTGGGTAATTGCAATCCCCCATGAGGACCAGCACTCGTGACCATGAGGCTACTAGCAGCTGCTCGAAGAAGGCCTCATCGACTTCCTCCTCCTGATCTGGAGACCTGTAGAAGACCCCCACCACCTTGTCTCCCATACCAGCCCACTCCTTAATTCTTACCCACAAGCTCTCCACTTGTCCTTCACCCTCCCCCAGCTGGAGCTGGGTACACTCTAATTGCTCCCTCACATAAAGGGCAACCCCATCCCCTTGCTTCCCCAGCCTGTCTTTGCTAAAGAGGACATAGCCCTCCATGACAGCGTTCCAGTCATGGGAGCTGTCCCACCACGTCTCAGTGATCACAATGAGATCGTGGCCCCACAACCGAATGCAGATCTCGAGCTCATCCTGTTTATTTCCCATGCTCCGTGCATTGGTGTACAGGCACTTTAGGGAAGCAGCAGGTGCAGTTACCCCTGGGGGGATGCAAGAAGAAGATTCTGGCCGGGGGATCGGGAACGCTACCTTCTTTGAGAAGCCCTCAGACAATCCTATGGGAGAGCTCAGAAGTTTTTCCCTGTCTTCAACAGTGACAGCAGTGACGACTTCCCCTAGCCCTTCTCTGTCACCTTAAGCTCCCCTCCCTTCCCCCATCAAACCTAGTTTAAAGCCCTGGTAATCAGCCCAGAGAGCTTGCTCCCCAACACACTTGCGCCCCACTTGCTTAGTTGGTGTCTGTCCGTAGCCCACATACCCGGCCTCTCAAAGGACGGCCCAAGATCAAAATACCCAAATCCCTGGTCCAGACACCACCCCCTCAGCCAGTCATTTACCTGTCCTGTTCTGCTCCTTCTATCTGCATCCCAGTCACCCAGCGGGAGGACAGAGGAGAACACCACCTGCACCCCTGATCCCCTCAACAACCTCCCCAGGGATGCAAAGTCCTTTTTAATGCTCTTCATTTTTCTAATAGCAGCTTCCTGGGATCCAACCTGAATGACTATGAGAAGATAGTAGTCCTCTGGTTTAATGAGTCGTGGCAGAGCCTTCCTAACGTTTCTGACAAGTGCCCCAGGACGACAGCACACTTCTCTGTCTAGGTTATTTGGGCGGCACATAGGAGCCTCAGTGCCTCTCAACAAGAAGTCCACAATCACCAGGACTCTTTGTTCTTTTTTTGTGGCACAGGTTACAATGCAGCACTCCATCTGGCCCCGATCCTTATGTTTTGCACTTCCCCCAATCTTGACTCTCTTCTCGGGGTTGCTTCCCAGGTTCAGACTACTGTCCAGACCCCTCAGCCTCTTCTGCAACCTCCCTGAGAGCCTCAAATCTATTTCCCAGGGACACCGTGGGGGTAGGTGGCACCGTGGGTGTCGGGGGTAGACGTCTCTTTCTGCTCTGAGCCGTGACAAGGGTCCAGCCCCTTGTCTCTTGCTGACAGTCTAGCCCTCTGTTCTGCATGTGTTCAACGGGGGCAGCTTCTACCCCTTGTCGGGACATAGGAGAGGGCTGTTGAGCAACAGCAGGGACAGGGAGACCCCTCCTATCTGTCACCCTCAGAGACTCCCTCAGGCTGCTGATTTCTCGCTGCAGCCCAGCCACCTGCTCGAGGAGTCCCTGAAGCGTGACAGCACTCTTCTCCATCATGGCCCAGATGGGCCTCCAGATTCCGGAGTTCCCCGCAGTCACCTGTCTGGACTGCTGCCTCCCCCCTCAGGGGATCCACCTGGGTGCCCACATGAGCCCAGAGAGGCAGCATCTCATCCATTTGGGTTGTTGCCTCGGACCAACCACTGCGACAGGTGCCCACCATGGCAAGGTCTAGGTTCTCCTCCCTGCCCCGCTTGAACTGCCCATGCAAACTGCCTGCGCTAACTGCCAAGCTGGTCCTGTTAGTGCATCCTGTTTGTGGTGCTCCCTAGAAACTACTTTTATAGCACCGGGGGTGGGTGGGCTGTTGTCACCCCTGGCTCTGCCCTCAGCACGTCAGTGCCCGCGGCAGCACAAGCACAGGTCCTGCCTGCTCGGGGGTGGGGGGGAGGACGGGGCTGCGGCTCTCTTCTGCGTTAATTAATGATCCTTCTGCAGGTTCACCTACGGAAACCTTGTAATGACTTTTACTTCCTCTAGATAGTCACGTTCGACCGTTTTTTCGACGCTCCGGCAGGGCGATAACAATAAAAAAGAAGAAAATAATTTCTTGGTCACATCCATTACGAGCCTATTAGCATTTTTATTTTTAATAATAATCTGAATTATTAAAAAACTTTACACTAGTTTTGACAATTATTTTCCAAAACCACTAGGAAATTAAACCTTTTAAGAAATGAGCAGTGAATACTAATTAATACTAGAGAAACTAGGCCATAAAGCAGTTTTGCTAATGACAGACAGGAAAATATTATTATAGAAGTGGCTAGAGTTCATTTTTCTGATATTAAGCCCCTATTTTAAACTCTCAAAAAAAGCTAAATACATTCTATAGGTAAAAATTAACAGGAGCTGCAGAAGATCATTGAGAAAACTGAATTTGTAGAAGACGAATAGAATTTAAAGACCGTAAACATTTTAAAACACTAATGAATTAATAACTGGTAAGAAAATGTAATTAAAACACAGAAAATATAAGAAAAGCTTTGGAAAATCTTAGGCCTTATCTATGTGATTTAGAGGATTTTAGAATTTTATAAACACTAATGATTAAAGAGCTTGTTATTTTAAGGTTAGAATCTTTGAGGGATTTAATTGAAACCTTTGGTGTCCAAATTTTAAACCTCAATCCGTGGTGTTTTCAGTCAACTGGTACTCAAACTACTTGGATATACAAGTTCCCAGTAACAAATGTCATTTACCAGCTGAACTGCTGGGAGGCATCTGCATCTTTAAGCTCTTTCCAACTAATACTAGTTGGAAACACTACTAGTTGGAAATACTACTAATAGTAGTTGATAGTAGCAACGGTTCTCAAGAATGATCACCAAACTGGTCCTTGTGTAGAACCCATTAACTATAACCTAATGCTTACCGAGTCACTGGGATATTGAAAATTTGAGAATGAGAGATTTGAGTTTGCAGGAGTAGCTAGCATGTTCTCCAGAAAGCATCTTAAACTGTGGCTCAAGTTCTTATACTAATCGTCTTTCCCATTGTGAAAATTATTTAAATATCAGTGACAAATATTTTGTTAAAAAGTGTTACTGATCAGTCAGCTTATTTACATGAAAGGCACAAAGACCAGTACTTTTCTATATAAAATAGTACAGGATACTATTTTTATGGAAGTGATTGAGACACAACTTTGAGTGCCCTTAAATAAATGCCTATAAGGCAATGAACAATCTAAGTTAAAACGACTGTCAAATCAAAAATGGGGAGATTTCTTTCTTTTTTTTTTTTTTTTTTTCCTACAAAATTGTATTAATAGCAGTGAGTTCATAGCAGTCATAGCAGAAAGAACAGACCTTGAGGTGGATACTTAATTCACTAAGCAAAGTAGGAAAGCCCACACTTTCTGTGGATCTACATTTCTGTGGAGTAAATGTCTCAAGACTCTGCACATTGTTTTGTAAATCACAGAATCATAGAATTGTAGAATGGTTTGAGTTGGAAGGGACCTTAAAGATCATCTAGTTCCATCCTCTTTGCCATAGGCAGGAACATCTTTCTCTAGATCAGGTTGCTCAAAGACCCATCCAACCTGGCCTTGAACACTGGGCAACCTGTTCCTGTGCCTCACCAGTTTTAGTGAAGAACTTCTCCCTAATATCTAATCTAATTCTCCCCTCTGTTAGTTTTAAATCATTATTCCTTCTCCTATCACTATACACCCTCACAAAAAGCCCCTCTTCTGCTTAGTGTCTGTAGGCCCCCTTCAGACACTAGAAGGATATAGTGTATCCCACAGACTTCTCTTCTCCAGGCAGAATGATCCCAGCTCTGTCCCCAACTCCCCAGTCCCAAATCTTATTACAAGACAACAATTTTTCCTCAGTGTTGTTAGTCTATGTCTATCAATTAGCAATGTAGATTTCCCAGGGTGGCAGAATACAAAAGAAGAGGATGTTGCATTCCTGAGGCTCAGGCACCTTTGTGGATTTTGGTCTTTAGGGTTGTTATAATTCACTGAAATATAGCAAACATGGCCCTTATACCCTAGGTGAATATAGCAGTGGTATGGAGGTGCTTGCTTTTCTCTTGTGAATACAGTGACTGTATTTACACTCAGAATAAAAGAATAAAGAAATAAGTGATGGTCATAAACCACTCAGATAGCAGTGTATAAAGAATTCAAAAATAAAAAGAATGACACTTAGTGAAGTGAGTAGCTTAAATGCATTTCATCCAGAGTTGCTTAATAAAGAGGCAGGTCAAAATATTGAACAGACTACCAAAAGGGGCAAGATGGAAAGAGCTATAAATTGCTCTTGAGACGCAGAAAGGAAGAAGTCTGGAAAAACTTTCAAAAAGGGATAAAATGCAAGAGTGCATAGAATAATGGGATCAAAATGACAAGATAAAACTTGATAGATATTTGTTTTGTGTTATTATAAGCTGTTCTCAAGAGTCAATTAGTTTTCCTCTGGTCATTAACCATATTAATGTGTTTGTGTGCCACATTGGAATTTGAGATTCCCATGGAAGATCTCAGACTGTTATTTCTATAGAAATATATATATATATATATATTTCACAGAATTGTCTAGGTTGGAACATTTCACAGAATTGTCTAGGTTGGAACATTGCTTAGCAATATTTTCAAGTCAGAGTATCTGCATATCAGCAGGGAGTTGGACAACACAGAAAGTTTGAAAATATTTATCTTTTTTTGTTGTTGTTGTTTTGTTTTGTTTTAATATATATATATAAAGAAATGGTAAAGAAAAGTCAGGCTTCTTGAATTCACTGTCCCTTAAAAAAATAGAAACCTTATCTTCTAACAATTATCTGCAAACCAACAGGAATCCTTAACCCATTGCTCACTGTCCCTAGTCCAATATAATACACGTTCTCTGACTCAACCACATGTTGTGATTGTTCCTGCTGTCACGAAAGAGTTCCTTCCTAAAATAACAGTATGAATCTATCTCTGTTCTTTCACTGGATAATAAAAAGGAATTACTTGTTTATTGCATGCATGCCTAATAGATATAATATAACATAATATAAATTCTAATATAATGAAAATACTAATATATAGCAATATGTGTATATTATTATATGTATGTATGAAATTATATTATGAATATATAGGTACATGTACAAATGTAACCAACTAACTCCTGGAAAGCCAAATTTGTAAACTAATTATAAATTAGTTTTCTGTGTTGAGAATGTACTGTTACTGTAACTAAGCCTAACATTCTATTAATGAGAAAGCTTTGACTTAATTGATGATTAACATACTTTTTATTTATTTATCATTACAGAGTGTATCTGTTCCTCGGATAGGAATTTCTGAAGTATATGAGGTTGATGCCACTGAAAAAAAATATTCTTTATATTTAATAGTAAACTGAAATAGAGAGAAAAACATACAGGTGATTTGTTTGCATCAACCCGTGAAGTTTACAAAGATTATCTGCTTCATGCAAGAACAATATTTTCAGGATGCCTTTGTATTTCCAACCTAGATGTCATTGATGGAAGAATTACCATGACATGCAAGATCTATCCCTGATAAAATGAGGTTGCCAAGGAAGGTAGATTTTTCCCACAGTGCCATTTGCCTTTCAGTAACACTGGAGTCAAGGGTAATGATATAGTTTAAAATGATTTGGTTAAGGGTTTCCTCAGTAAATGGGAAATATGAAAGAGAGATTTTTCAGTGACTTACATATTTCAGCCAGCAGCCAAATAACAAAATAGTCTTGCTTGTGTTTGACTTACCTCACATGAAAATGTCAACAGCTAAATAGACTAGAGCTGCCTCATCCACTTTGTGCTATAGGGCTATAAAGACAGACCCTATTTGCCATCTGTCATTGTGTTCATCTCAGACTGCTCAAAGTTTAGGGTTGTACCAGCTCTGATTTAGTTTTTAGACAAACTGTAGTATAAACAGGGCAGTTTTCCATTCCCATTTTAAAGGTACCTTAGTTTCAACATTGTCAGCATTCCAAAAGCAGTTTCTACTGTCTCTAGTAAACAGGGATTTCCAAAAATGTCCAGTCAGTGTATACGATGAATTAAGTGTCTCTAATTCTGAATAAACAGTATTTCCTGTGTAGGAAAGCATGTACTAGAATCTAAAGGAACCGAAGTATGTCCTTATAAGCAAATCACGTGTGGCCTAACTTCTTAAGTCAAAAGGGAAGCAAGAGATGAAATGATGATAGGGCATGACAGCTCTTGACAAAAAAAGCAATTAGCTTGACAAAGACAACAATTAGTTTGTATCCTCTGTAACGGAAGACAAGATTGAAAAGCTGGTTTTAACAGGACAATGATAATCTGAAAAGTCAAAGAGACAGCAGAAAATAATGAAAAAAGTTTCTAGTATGACAACATAACATACAACAAATAAAAGATTTCTGATCAAAAAGTCATTAAATATAATAGTTATAATGAGGTACATTGGCCTGAGTCAGAGATTTCAAACTATTTTTTATAAGGGGTTATTACTTACATATATTACTAATAGTAGAGAAATTATGACTACATGATTACTTGGGTGGGGGGCTGTTTCACCATCAAACATTGTTTGTCCACAGAAGAATTGCTTGTAGATTGCTTAGTGACTGATTTGATCACATGCTGCAGGCATCCCTCCTTCTTTCAACCTGATAAAAGTAAAATGACTAAGCTACTTTATAAATGGGAGACAGAGAGACATCCTGATTAAGAAAATAAAGGGAAAAGAAAACAAAACATGAACATAAATGTGGAAAGGTGGAAGTGAGAACTAACAGAAACAACTTAGTAGTATTAATATAAATGGTTATGACTAATTCTGTTCATTACCCTGACTCAAATGTACCTGTACTCTCATGGAAATCTGACTACTTATACAGCCATACCAACATTTAGGAAAGCAAAAATCTAAGTATCATAACATGTATTTATTTAAAAATATTTGATGACTCTGAGATACAGGATTTGCCAGGGAATCTCTGCTTGCTGTATCTGATCATACTTTATCATGCATAATCATCACTTTTTTTGTGTTAAAAATCTTTTAAAAATTACCTCTTATTTATACACAGAGCCATTTATACACATATTCATTTGTACATATAAATGAAGTGCTTCTATTTCTAATTTCCAATACAGGATCAGTTATAATTTGTATTAAATAAATTATAAGGACTGTTATTTGCATAATGTGCATCTTAGCTAATAAGTAGGTGTTTAGCATATTGAATACTGTATAAATAGCAGTTTTTAATTTTTATATAGAAAGATTGAGTATCAGATCAGTTATTGAATTGAAAGAAGAGAGTGATATTTAATGGAGGGCAGTAAGGACAGCTTTTTATTGACTGAATCTGTTTCTATATTAAAGATAAAATTTTCTGTTTGCTACTCTGAAACTTAAGAGTTATAACTATAGTTCTCCAGTCTGGCCTATGATTAATGAGTTCTATCCTCAGCTGTATTAAAGAATGGAATGAAAACTTAATGGCCAAAGAACACATATATCTTCAAATATAACAAATAAAGCTAAGAGATAAAAGGTGTCCAAGTTGTTAACAATTCCCTTGATGCTGATATTTTTAGAAAATTAAGTACAAGCACACATACACAATCAATAGTTGTACATCTTTTAAGACATTCAACTAGCTCTCACTCTAATAGCTCAGATAGTTAAGTAAAGGTTGGAATACATACTTTGTGTGTCACTGAGTTAAAATAATTCAATGAACTAAGGAGAAATAGAACATAAGCTGAAATCCCAAAGAGGAACGTGAAAAGGGGGGAAGCAAAATGAGCACTTGTTCAGGATGGATCTGTAGTTGAAATTATAAGAGAAAAATCATATTGCAAACTTGAGATATTTATCTTAGAAGTAAGCTTCTCTATTCTCCTTTGTTGTAATGTAACATTTCTATATGTACATATACACACACACTAGACTATTTCAGGTTGTTGTGATGGGAGTGTTTAGAAGACAGACACATCAAGCTGGGCATTAACTTTGAAATAAAATTTTGCTAAATTCATCTATTAAGAGCATATATTGTGCTTGTGTTAAACTGTTACACATGATCTTCTGCAAACAAAAAAACTCCTGGTCTTTACATTTATGTCCCAAATTAGTTCTTGGTATACAATATCATGGATCTACTGCAATGTAGTTAGTGAAGATAGGAACGGCCCTTGATAGATTTTAGTCATAGAGATTGAGGCCCTTCTGTCAGAACTGAAGAGGGCTGTCTTCTCTCTTATTTTCCTTGGTTACACTTGATGATTACATGCTATTGCCTCCCTCCTAAGAAGGATATGTTCCACTTTCTCCTGAAAGTTCTTATTTGTATATTTGTTTTTACTTTGTTTTGCCTGTTTCTGTGGGCCAAACTTTTACATATTGAAAGGAAGAATTGTACCTTTCTCTGAGTGAATGACATTCTTTTATGTAATGTAGAGTCCATTAAAATAGCATTAAAATTGAATGCTGAATGTTTGAAGTAAAAGAATGCATCACCCTGGAAGAAGTAAAACCAAGAGTGAAGTGGACAAAGGTATTTAGTTTCCTGGGTTGGCTGGTATTATTTATCTGTTTGTTTTTCCACATCTGCTCTTTGCTCAAAACATTGCTCAGTGATACAGATTGGTTACCATGGGCCATGGTAAGGATGTTAATGATGAAAAAGGCCAGGCAACCCTTATGCTCATGTTAGCCTTTGCAGTCTTTCTAGCCTAAAGGTAGAACTTTTAAAATTGTATAGCCCCCTTTTGAACTCTTATATATAACAAAAAAAAAAAATGTTAAAGAAACAGTAACATTATTACAATTAAGATATCTTCAATCATATATATAAATGTAGTTTGTTTTTCAATCATAAATATAGTTTGGAGTTGTTTTGTGTTTATAAAACAAAAAACACAAATGGTGTTTTACAAACCTCCAAAAAAATATTAAATCTTTTTCAGAGGGAGAAAACCAAGCACACAAAGCTTAACTAAGTAGCCCAAAGTCACTTACAGAGCTAGAATCTGAAATAAGAACTCCGAGACACAGGTCGATAGTGGTGGAACCACTATCGTATCATACTATAGTATGGTAGTCAAGATGATATGACTCCCTTAAGAGTTCCATTTTAATTTGCCCTGCATGGACAAAAAGCATCTTAAACTGAGAAATAACAAATGTCTTATTTCATATAAATACAAAATGGAATAGAAAGAAGGTCAGAGAAATGACTCAAGCAAAGAAAAAAATAATCACTGAAACAGAGGTGAGCTTTCAATCCAGAAAACCTTGCTATTGTCTTATTGATACCGCAAAACGGGTGGGGGTGGGGGTGGGGGGGAGGAGGAGGAGGGCGGATTCAGAAAGGATACAACTATTGCTTTATTTTTCCAGAAAAGTTAAAAAAAAAAAGTCATAATTCTTCCAGTCTTAAAATAGACACATCATTTAATAAATAGTTATCTTGTCATTTAAATAGCAACCTCATGAGTATATTTGAGCTCCAAATCACTCTCCTAAAATATGCCAGATGATAAACTTTGTTCCATATATTCCAAAGAACAATTAGTTAAGCTAAAATTATTTAACTATGTGGAGAAACAAAAATAATAATAATAAAAGAAAAATCAGTAGGAGAAGAGAAAATGTAAAAGGAAATGGAAAAAATAAATTAAAAAAATAAGAAGGAAAAAGGGAAAAAGAAAGGTAAAAAGGAGAAAATGGAGAATCAGAACAGAAGAATCAGAGTCATGAACACTGAATTAACCATGCTATTCCGAAAAGCGGAGAGGCTAAACTATGGATGATAGAGTGATTAACAGGGAGCTGGGAAGAAAAATGGAGAAAAGTAAGATGTGAATGGGAGGTAAACTGGAAAAGTAAGTTTTTACACATTATGGACACATGCAAAAAATTATGCTTTCTACAGTATTTAAAACATCACAGGTGTGTAAGCACTAAGATTTTGCAGCCTTGCTTTAGCTCTATGAAATTAAAATAAGTCAAAAGGGATCAAAATTTTATATTTTTTCCTCTAGAAAATCCTCCTAAATACAGTGGAAAAATAAAGCTATTTCAAAAAATTTTTAGACATGTTAAGGGTGAAAGAATTGGCATATTGTTTGAAAATAAACAGGGAAACAAACAAATAAACAGGTATTTTGTTTTGCTTTGTTTTCACATTATTACCAGATAATTTTATGAGAGAAATTAGTGAGAAAATGTAATAGCATTCCTTCCCTAGTAGCTATCCATCATCTAGTGAATATGTGAGGCCATAGTGATTCACAGGACACCAAATATAAATTAAAGTCTTCATGCTGAATACCTGGAAGCTGCACATGTTCAGCAATTTAGGAGATCAGAATGCCAAAATACAGAATGCGGGTGCTTAGTTCCAGACATGAAGACTAAGTATTTGTTCAAGATCATACCAATTAAGAATAATTTCTTAAAAAGATTATCATAAATTAAGCAAGAAAGCTAGACCATGAGCAAATGAAGCCAGCAAGCAATCTACTAGGGTCTGGCTTGTGCCTGAGAAGCACATATTAAGGCTGAAATCATGAATGAGTTTTTCTTGTGGGTAGGAAAAAAATGCAGCAGGTTTTAAAATTACTCAAATACAGTAAAGTCAGTATTTAAAATAGCTCATTATCTAATCCATAAAATCTCTCTCAGTCTTTCAAATAAGCTGGTAATGTCCTTTTGTCTACCAGAATCAGACTACTCTCAGTATTGCAGGGATTTAAGTGCACTTGGCATTCAGCAGAATCAGACAGAGGATATTAGGGGACAAGAAAAAAATATTTTTATGACAGTCTCTTACATAAGGCTTTGCAAATTTGACTTTCTGGATTACCATACTCAACTTTCTTGAATGAGGGGAATGATCTGCTCTTTAAGTTAACACATCATGAGCACTAGGAATAATATATTTGTTATGGTAGCAGTATATAGAAATGGCTTATGCTATGTTTATCTTACAGCAGTAAATTAATATCTATAGTAGTTTAACTGGAAAATTAAGTGTGCTAATTTCCTGAAGAAGGACCTTAGGTGACATTTTTGATTCTACTATGGATAGTGGAGAAAGAAAATAGCTTATGTAACATTAGTCTCAGATGCCTTGATTTTCAGGAATGGAACAGTTTGAAATCCTTCCATGGCCTACCATCTTTCAGGGAAAGATAACTGTTACTCCAAGACAGTCTTTAGATTTACCTCTGTGCAGACTCAAAGGCTCACAGTAAAAAGAATACCTTCTTCTATTTTCACTGTCACAGAATCATCTACATTGCAAGAGACCTACAAGATCACCTAGTCCAACCTCTGACCTAACACTAACCTATGGAGTGTTAGTGGAGGACTAAACCATATCACTGAGCTCTAAATCTAAATGTCTTTTAAAGAACTCCAGGGATGGTGACTCCACCACTTCCCTGGGCAGCCCATTCCAATGCCTAACAACTCTCTCAGTAAAGAAGTTCTTCCTAGTATCCAACCTAAACCTCCCCTGGTGCAACTTTAGCCAATTCCCCCTTGTCCTCTCACTAGGCATGTGGGAGAATAGACCAATCCCCACCTCGCTAAAGCCTCCTTTAAGGTAGCTGTAGAGAGCAATAAGGTTGCCCCTGAGCCTCCTTTTCTCCAGGCTAAACAACCCCATCTCCCTCAGCCGCTCCTTGTAAGACTTGATCTCCAGACCCCTCACCAGGTTTGTTGCCTTTCTCTGGCACTCTTGAGCACCTCAGTATCCTTCCTGTAGTGAGGGTCCCACACGGAGTAGTTTTGGTGTACAAAGAGACATACCATAGAATCACAGAATCATTTAGGTTGGAAAAGACCTCTAAGATCATCTAGTCCAACCTGTAACCTAGCACTGCCAAGTCCACCATTAAACGATGTCACTACACTCTACATGTATATCTACATGTTTTTTGAAGACCTTTGGGGATGGCGACTCAGCTGCTTCCTTGGGCATCCTGTTCCAATATTTCACAACCCTTTCAGTGAAGACTTTTTTTCCTAATATCCAACCTAAACCTCCCCTTGCACAACTTAAGGCCATTTCCTCTTTTCTTATCACTTGAGAAGTGAGCAGTCCCCATCTTGCTACAGACTCCTAATATCAATCATGTGGCAAGAGAAGACAAAGCTAATATTACAATAACCAAGCTGAAAGAAAATAAAAAAAAATATTGCAAAAAATCTTCTTAGCAACATTCAAATAATTCAGTTGTTTTAAAGCTTCCCTCATGATAAATAAAAATCACTGAGAAAAAATGCTGATTGATTCATTTAAGCCACTTCTACCTTTTTAATCAAGTTTAATATGTATTACACAATGATAATCTACAGAAGCTATAAAACTCACTAGAAGAAAAAAAATCCAATACTTATAAAATATTATATAAAAAGCACTTAATTTAACTAATGTTCTGTGTAACAGAAGTCACATAAATAACCAAGTTATAAAAGTTTCTGTTATTGAAACAGATTCTACTGCAAGAGGTTTAAAGTACAAAGTAACATGAAAATCTCATGGAGACCTTATTTAGATGGATAATGACTGTGATGATTCTCTTGCACTTAGGCAAATGAAGAACAACCTTACCAATAAATGCAGCATCAGAATCAAGGCCAGTAATACTTTCCAGAAATGATTGACTTGTTCATTTGGAATATTGCATATTGGAATACTTCCACTCTACTTTGCTACCACATTTTTTTTTCTTCATGCACACTTGACAGTCTTCTACACCCACCATCTTTCCACTCATCATTCACTGTCTTAAGAAACAGATAAATTTTAAAATAATTAAAAATGTCTTACACATAGGTTTCTCTAATATGACATCTCACTTCATTTTGCTCTTATTCCCACATGTTTTTGTATTTATTTGATGTTAAAATTATCCTTAAAATCCTTAGGTTAAGGAAATCTTTTTTTTTGTTTCAACTCGAACAGGTTGTACTGCCAGTAACACTGAAATGAAAGCAAGAACCATTCTTTCAGTGGCTTTACAAGACCTTTCATCTTCTAAATGGCCTGGGGAATCTGAAAAGGTAAGCATATTTATTGTAGTGTAGTCCTTCAAGTAAGAGGTCACTGGTCTTAGTCCAGCTAAACAACTCCTGAAGACAAGAAAATTAGACTGAGACAGGAACAGAGGAGATTACTACCTTATGTCTGTACTGCCAGTCCTCCTTTTCTGCTAGCATTTATGAGTCTTATTCCTTACTATTCACATGTATTAACATTCCAAGACAAAGACATTATTCTAAGGTCCGTAAAAGCCCTAGGAGCATGCTAAATTCAACTGACTCAATGAGGATGAATAACATGAGCATGCGTGTAAGTGTGTGTCTGTGCATACATGTGCATGTATATATATAAATGTAATAAATTAGGTGTATGCTATTGGTAGGTAATCATAAGGATCTGGGTTCTACAGCCATTCTCCTCATGCCTAAGGAAGTCAGGAACATGCAAAAAGCTGAAGGCATTACATCCCGGCCAACATGGGTTCATGAGGGGTAGGTCTTGCCTAACAAATTTGATTTCCTTGAGATAATGAGGAAACAAGTGGTAGAATTAAAAACTTGAGGTTGAGATAAAGTAAATTGGCTACAGTGTTAAAGATGAGCTTTGGGCAGTGGCCAACTGCTGGCTGGCTCGAGGTGCGTGTCTGAGGGTCTCTAACCAATTGTGTGACAGATTCAGGCACGTGGACAGTGTGTAGGGCTATGGGGAAAGTATATGTAGTAGAGAAAAAGGGCAATAAACGTCTCCCATTCAAGTGCCATCAGGAGTCTGTATCTTTCAGTGAAGGGCCTAAAGGGGAAGACATATGAGGAGCAGTTGAGGTCACTGGGCCTGTCTGGAGAAGAGGAGGCTGAGGGGAGACCTCGTCACAGTCTACAGCTTCCTCACGAGGGGGAGTGGAGGGGCACGCACTGACCTGTTCCCTTAATCACCAGTGACAGGACCCGTGGGAATGGTGTTAAGCTGAGGCAGGGGAGGTTTAGGCTTGACGTCAGGAAGAGGTTCTTCACCGAGAGGGTGGTTGCACATTGGAACAGGCTCCCCAGTGAAGTAGTCACTGTACCAAGCCTGTCTGAATTTAAGAAGCGTTTGGACTGTGCACTTAGTCACATGGTCTAAAATTTTGGGTAGACCTGTGTGGTGCCAGGAGTTGGACTCGATGATCCTTATGGGTCTCTTCCAATTCAGGATATTCTATGATTCTAGGAACTTCACATTATCTTCCCAGCTGAGAGGAAAGCAGAGTGAGTACAAAACAATTCATCAACTACTTCTCTGACACTCTATTTTGCCAGCCATCCTCATGTCACTGTCTCTTTTGCATTTGTCAAATATCTATACAGTCTAAAAATTACATGGCAGCATATCATGATAAATTAATATTAAATACTGTAGTTGTATGAGAAGTTGTAGAAGAAGAAGAAGAAGAAAGCAGTGCAACTTCAAAGAAATCTGGGATTCCTGCTTTTCAGACTGTCTGCATTGAAAAATACTAACTGGTTTCAAACAATGCAAGACAGAAAATAAGCTAATAAAAATGCAATTCAATTTATTCATCTTAAGTCAAAGTGGATTTGTCCAGTACTCTCCAGTTTTTCTCCAAAAACTGGAGCATATAGGAAAACTAAATACCTTTATAAGCTATAGTATATCACATTTATTTCAATAGGAAGATTCAAAAGGGGAAAAAAATCAGAAATAAACTTTCAGATTAAAATCAATGTAGATAAATGTGAAATGATTCATGTAAATTCATGTGTGCACACATACACAGACACAAGAAACAAATACACACAAGAAATCAAAATTTGACAAAAATTGAATCAACAATTTGAATTGATTGAAGTTGTTTTAGAACAATTCTCAGTTGACTGTTCTAAACCAGAGCATGGGTTATGGTTCTGGGTTATGAAAAATAGTTCTGTAAAAACATAAGCTGTAAGCACATCAGGAAGCAGAAAAGCTAACCAGATGTAGGAATTGCACAGGAAAATTATTGTTTCATTGAGAAGAAAAATGTATGGGTCATCCACATCTTGAATATTGATTTCATTTATGGACCTCTATCTCAAAAGATTATATAGACCTAAGAAAATTTTCAGAGATGGCAACCAGGAGGATTAGCAGAATGGAAAAAACATCCATATGAATAAGAATACAAATAGTTCAAGACTCTTGAGTGTGGAAAAGTTCTAACTAGAGGTAAGGGTAATTAGAGGAAGATATAATAAAGCCTCACAAATGCATGAGCAGCATCAAGACTCTGTATGGTGACTAATCATTCACTGCATCATATGCCACAGGTACTAGAAAGCTCTGACTAGAAAGCTATTTAGATCCTGGTTCAAAACAACTAATAGGAAGCAGTTCTTCAAGAGTCGAAGCAGACCTGTGCAATTTATTGACAAGCCTGGAGAAATTTACACTGATTCAGGAGAAAGGAAGATACATTCATGTTAAAGGAAAGACAGAATCAGATATTTCCTTTGAAGAAAACAACTGGAGATTGAGAGAGCATTAAGACGAAGAATATAGCTACCCAGGTTTTACTCCTCTACAGACAAAATTAATTTAAGAACATTGACACAGACGAAATAATGGATAAGGGGTTCTTCTTACTCCTTGTGTTCTGTCTTTTCTCTGAAAAGGACAGTTCAGCTGGAAACAAAATCAAAAAGGATTTTTGTAAATTTTTGTAGTATTACTAATAGTTATAAGTTGATAAGTTGATAATAGTTATATGCTGATAAGGCCACAAAGGATGAGGTCTACTTTTATGCTCAGAGACTTTCAAGAAAGAAAATATCAGAGGTTAAGCTCTTCAAGGTAGTTCCAGTGTGACTAGCTGAGGTGAAGAAATAGATTACCATGAAGACTGGAGTTATACTCACTCCGTGAGTAAGATATTTCTAATGTTTCAAGCCAATAAAGGACCTCTGTAGAGAAACTAAAAGCAACAGCTGCATTTCCTTTAAAAAGTTGTCAGATCCATGACGTCATTTTGTATTCCAAGTATATTGTTTAGTTAATTAAAGTTTGTTAAATCCTTTTTTCACTTTAAACCTTTAGAGCTTCAGATGAGCCCTTACAATAAGGATCATAATATATTTATGCCTCAGTAGGATTAAACAAACAAACAAACAAACAAACAAAACATTAATTATTTTTAGTAATGAAGTGGAAGAAAAAATGAACAGTGCATTAATTACATTTTCAGATAGTAAATTAGGAGCTGTTGCAAAAAAAAAAAAAGTAAAAAAAAAAAAGTGAGAAATTAGAAATATAAAAAGACATGATAAACTAAGTATTGAAGTATAAGCTGGAAATAACTAAATGAGCTTCAGCCTGCAAACCGGCACACAAGTATCTCTGGGAATTAATAATCCAGATATTCTTAGATGTGAGATAACACATCAGTAACACTGATATATAACCTTGAGTCGGACTTTGGGCTTTAAGTGGACAGTATGTTGAGGAAAAAAAAAAAAAAGAAAGAAAAAAAAAAGATTTGAGCTGTTTATAAACAAATATAACGTGATGGAGGAAAAAACTGAAAAACAGGCTTTTTAACCTTCTGTAATATACAAACCAAACAAATCAGAAGACAAATGAAAATTCTATATGATATGTGAATATATATTCTATATATAGAATACTTACGCACTTCTGGGCTCTTTGTTATCCAGATCACATGAAGAACTGGAGGGAATTCAGGGAAGGACAATCACTTTGATTAGACATCTGAAGGGAATAATCTATGGGGAAAGTTAAAAACTATTATAGGCATTTATTGGCTAAACAATAAATTAAAATGTTAGCTATTCGGTTGATGCAAATATAGCCATTTGTAAATTAAATTGTGAATAAAATCTCCTTATGTACTTTGCAGGTTTCATTTCTTTTCATTCTTTTATAGATATCAAGGTGGGAGGTTTTTTTGTTTGTTTTGGTTTGGTTTGTTTGTTTTGATTTCTCAAGAGTATGTAAAAAAGGATAACTTTTAAAAATATTTATGCAAAAAAATATGTGAGAACTTTTCCACTGGTAGTGATCTTGTAATTATTTGGGAAGTAACTTTTAAGTATTTCAAAAAGTGTTCTTTGAAAAATTACAAATTACAAAATTACAAATTACAAACCCCAAACCCTTGAGTTCTATCTCTAGTCACCAGAGAGCAGAACTCAATACCTGCCCCTCCACTTCCCTCATGAGGAAGCTGTAGGCCGCCATGACGCCTCCCTTCAGTCTCCTCTAAGCTAGACAGTCCAAGGGACTTCAGCCACATGAGTACACATTCCCCTCTAGAGAGTTCACCATCTTTGTTGCTTTCCTTTGAACACTCTAATAGTTTGACTTATATTGTGTCACCCAAAACTGCACACTCAAGGCTGCACCAGCATACGGTAAAACTAGACAATTACTTCCTTGGCCTGCTTGTGCTTCCCTTGGCTATGTTGTGCTAGATGTACTCCATGAATATTGGTGTGATTGGAGTGAAACTTTATGTTTATAAATTTGTAGAGACTATATAGAGAAAGAAAAAATATCGCAATATATCGTGATATCTTTCAAGTCATAAATTGCACTGTGCACCTAGCAATGAATAAAAAGCAAAAGGTAAATGATCATCTGGGAAAAAAATAAAAAAAGGAAAAGGTGGCAAGCTATCTATCAAAGTATTATCACTTGCAATGATGGATCATTTTGCAAATGTTTTAAGCAGCGATTGAATTACAAGAGCTATGATCTAAGACTATGAAATTTTAAGTACATACTCCCTTGCTCCAGTCCCAAAGGTCATGTCATGCAAACACGTTCCCCTCATAAGTCTTCTGGAGATTTTAGTAGTCACATTTTCCTAGTCAACTCTGTATTTCAGTATTTATCCTGAATGCCCTAAAATTCAGACTGCTATCAGTTCTTTGTATTAGACAGACTGAACTCCTAAACTGGCACCTATATTTTTCAATATCAAAGTTAGTTGTACTTCTCTGGTCACATGCATCTTTGTAATTGTCAAATTTCTACCCATTTCTGTCCTCTAGCTTTTGCTTTTTTATTTTTTTTTTTTATCTTTAATTTGATATGATCACTGACCGTATTTTCTGTTTAAAAATATTATTCTATTTCTTTAATTAATTTTGTTTATTGATACGTTAATCAGATTATTATCTTAATTTAAACAATATTTTCCCATCTCTATTCAAAATATAATTTGCTAAAACAAATGAGTTGATTCAGATTCATGTTTTCTGACTATTAAAGGTATTTTGTTTAAATGAAGTTTAATCCTTTCTAGAACCCTCTTTCCTTCTTTATATCATGAGGAAGTTGCAATATTGTATGTTTCCATATCATGTTTATATCAACTAAAGATGATGGCATAGTGTCTCCTTGAAATACACACACATATATTGGCAAAGTAACAATGTCTCACCAAGATCAAGAAGATGGGGAATTGTGATATGAGAGAATAATAAAAATAAGCTCCTACTCAAATCCAAATATCTGAAATAATAGCAAAAGGATTACTGAAAATTACTTTTTTACTTTTTTTTTTTTTTTTTTTTTAATTTGGACTATCCTGCAACTGCCTTTTTTAGATCTAAATATAAGACATACTGTTTTTCAGTGGAGTAGTTATTTTCTGTGTAACTATACAGAAATGATAGAAGTTGCACACATGCTGAATTTGGACCTCTGGATTTTATCTCATTTTATCTGAACAGTAAATCTGCAAAAAGGATTACCTTTCAATTTTAATGTAATATTGTAAAGTATCATAAGATGGCTCGGCGTGATAAGGTACTGTATAAATTTAAGTAGCTGTTCTCAGGTTAACTCTGCGATAAGTCACCACCAGTTACAGGCCAGTATCTGACTTATTATAGTTTTTTCTTCTAGCAACTGGTTTATAGCTTCAGCTAGTATAAACACTGGTGAATACAAAGAGACAAGCTTTATACTTTTCAGATGTTTTAGGTATCTACTACATTCATAAACATTTTTTTTCTCATCTTTCATCACAGATAACTGTGAATGCTCACTTTTTCCATTAGCAATTGGTGTTTACTTAGGCTGAAATAAAGAAGAGTTCCTTTTTTGTACTGAATTACCAAGGTAAAATAAAAGTCAAACATCACAGACTTTTCCCATGTTTCTTGATGTATCACCAGTCCAAGTGGAAGGTAGATAGTATGACAATTCCACATCAATTTATTTGACTTTCCTTTTCAAACTTATTTTCTTGAGTGTTAGAATAAATAACAAGATGATGAATACGGTGTTATATTGAAGCCTAAGTATCAGCTGGAAAAGGGAAGGGAAAGGGAAAGGGAAAGGGAAAGGGAAAGGGAAAGGGAAAGGGAAAGGGAAAGGGAAAGGGAAAGGGAAAGGGAAAGGGAAAGGGAAAGGGAAAGGGAAAGGGAAAGGGAAAGGGAAAGGGAAAGGGAAAGGGAAAGGGAAAGGGAAAGGGAAAGGGAAAGGGAAAGGGAAAGGGGAAGGGAAAGGGGAAGGGAAAGGGGAAGGGAAAGGGGAAGGGAAAGGGAAAGAGAAAGGGAAAGGGAAAGGGGAAGGGAAAGGGGAAGGGAAAGGGGAAGGGAAAGGGGAAGGGAAAGGGGAAGGGAAAGGGGAAGGGAAAGGAAAGACACCAAACAGTACATTTTATGGTTACCACTTGAGCTGTGATTTCTTGTTCTAAAAATACTCAGCAGCAGGGTGCATTTATTAATAATATTTTATATCACCTTATAGTAACATGATTCTGTATTAGTTAAGGGCCATAATGTGTCTAATTACTAACGTGCATGTAATAAAAAACAGTTGGTCCTATAAAATTAATTTCTTCTTTAAATACACATTTGCTTCAGTATTATATAAGTTAAAGCCTGTTAATGAAATTATTTTTAATTTTTGAGCTTAATTTTCATCATCAATAATTTCCTTACAGCATTATGGTTTCTGTACAATCCCATGAGAATGCTGTTATAGTTTTAATATTATCCAAGAGCTTTGTAAGAAGTGTTATAAAAGACTTGGATTGTAAAAATGAGTTTAGTAAGGAGTTTGGGTTCCTTGAATGTCATTTCTACATAACCTTGAAAATGACAAATGAGGATTTGAAGAACATTAATAATGTATGGGAAATGCAATCTATTTTCTGGCTCCACAGTCATAATTAGGTTCTGATAGAGCCGTCTGTAGCAATTTACCAGGAAACTTTTATTAAAAAAAAAAAAAAAAAGCAAAAACAAAAACACTTCTGATAAATATCAGTAGTAGTGAGGAGACATCAAGGCCAAGTTTAGGAGTAAAATGATTTGGAAGTAGATGTAAGTTAGGTGCCTTTATATTCAGCTATTGTCATTAGACATTTGAGCCTGAACTACTTTGAACTAAAGCAAGTTATATTATAATTTGTGCAGAAAGAAACAGATTCTACAACACATCAGAGACCCCCATGAACCTAGGTCTATATAACCTAAATAATTAGAAACAGAAAACAGGTAGCAATAATTTCTGTGGTAATATTTTGTATTTAGTTAGTAAACAAGAAAACACTAGTACTGAAGATGTTTTATTGTGAAGCACTCCAGAGCTGTGCCTTTGCATTTTATATTACAATTACTGAAGTCAAACTCATGTTTGTTTTTGTATTATTTGTTTTTATATTATTTTCTAAACATTTTCTAGAAATAATAATTACATATTGAGTTTTTTTCCCTTCATTCCTAACATAATTCTTTATGCTTAAGAGAACTGTGTACAGCACTGAAGACTGAGTAGGATGGCATTTGGAAATGAGAAAGGACAAAACCTGAAAATTTGAACATAACATCTGCAGTTATGATTGACTACAGTAAGCATTAATAATTATTCTTTGTTTTAATATTTTCTTTTAAAAAATGATTCCCATAAATTGTTACATATTTGCATACTTTAACTTTGGGTGGATCACAAAAGCAGCTAATACTAAATCTTGTTTTCCTGATTTGCTATAACTTTAACTCAGAAATGATAAAGCAAGCCACTAACCAATGGAGTGTACTGAGCTGTACTCTTGCAGCAAATGCTTATGCAGGAGAAGCCATGAATCATTGGAATTCTTTGAACTCTAAGGCTTAAAAATTATGAGTCATCTACTTCCCTTTTCCTCACTCATCCAGTTGTATCACTGGATAAAAAGAAAAAAAAGAGAAAAGTGTTTTGGGACTTTGGGGGTTTGGGGAGAGCTTTACGTTCTGGCATCAAAAACACTGGCATGCACATTTTAATGATTTTGTCCTTAAGGGTTTGAAAAAAATTCTTATGGCAATAAAAGTTGAGATCTCAAACAGTCACTGGTTGCATTTGCTAAAGCTACAAGTATCTGATGATTAAGTACTAAATTCACTGTGTTTGCATTTATATCCACAGTTAATGTGCTCAGGAATGCCTGTATGGCAGGAATAGGTAAACCCATACACATGCATGAAACATTAGATATTTGCACGTACACAAGTCAGGCCCTCATGAGCCAGAATGTCTATTTCCTTCATAGATGAAAGCCCTCTTTCAAGAAGTTAACAAATTGTAAGGGAAACTTCTATGCCATCTAAAAAGTACTTCACTCCCTTCTGTGCAAGGCAACACTTTTCAGATTTACTTGTCACCCCTGGATATACATTCAGATAATTTCACAGCAAAAGTAAATTAATAGCGTAGGCGGGGATCTGAAATGACACAATGGTTTTATTCAGTGTAAAGACTGAGAGATTACAAAGCATTGCAGGATAGGGAATAATTGCTAAACACATGTGCAATCAGTGTCTTGGACTACCCAACATATACAATAGTATGAAGGATACAGTCTGTAACAGTCCTGAACAAAGACGTTTCAGATAATAATCATAACAGTGGGGCTCTGAGCTCTCAAGATCAATGTTGCATTGTTATCAGACTTGTGAAGAAAAGAAGTTGAAGTCAGCTCCAATTCTTCCAGAAGATTTTTATGTATTTTAGTCAATATCTACATTAAAAGCAAAATGTATCTGCAGTGCAGGTGATTCAGTTTGTGTAAGTATGATTACAACAGTGAAATCCATTTCTTGTAGTAACAGGACAAGGGGTGACAGCTTTAAACTAAAAGAGCGTAAATTTAGATTAGATATTCAGAAGAAATTCTTTATTATGAGGCTGGCAAGGCACTGAAACAGGTTGCTCAGAGAAGCTACAGATACCCCATCCCTGAAAGTGTTCAAGGACAGGTTAGATGAGGCTTTGAGTAACCTGGACTGGTAGAAGGTGTCACTGCCAATGGCAGAGGGGCTGGAAGTAGATGATTTGTAAGGTCCCTTCCAACCCAAAGCATTCTATGATTCTATGATTATATGATCAGTTGACAAAACCGCAATAATCAACTGCATAAATAGAGAGTCTTGTGCTGGGGTGAAGCAGGTTTTACTGTATTCCAATTTACTGTATCACCGATTATCATCGTGGGCAAACCAGATTCAACATAGGGAGATTAATATAATTAACTGCCTATCCCTAACAGACTAGAACAGTGAGAAACTAAAAAGTAAACCATGAACACCTGCCCTTTCCCCTCCCCTCCATCAACCCTTTTCTATATCCTCCCTACAATCAGCACAGGGGAATGGGGGCTGTGGTCAGTGCCTAATGCTTTGTCTGTACCGCTCCTTCACGGTCACTCTCTGCCCCTGCTCCACGTGGGGTCCCCCCCACAGAACGCCATCCTTCCCAAACTGAACCTGTGGGGGCTGCCCACAGGCAGCAGCTCTTCAAGAACTGCTCCCACATGGCTCCATACCACGGGGTCCATCCCCCAGGAGCAAACTGCTCCAGCACGGGTCCCCCATGAGTGGCTGCTCCCGCCAAACCCCTTGCTCCTGCAAGGTCTCCTCTCCATGGGCTAGAGCTCTGGCCTGGGGCCTGCTCCTACGGGGGCTCTCCATGGGCCACAAACTCCTCCAGGCCACATCCACCTGCTCCACCGGGGGCTCCTCCACAGGCCTCAGGGGAACTTCTGCTCTGGTGACTGGAGCGCCTCCTGCACTGACCTTGGGGTCTGCAGGGCTGGTTCTTACTCCTCACTCTCCCTGCTGTTGTTGTGCAGCAGTATTTATCCTTCCTTAAATCTGGTCCTCCAAAGGCCCAACCCTCATTACTCATTGGCTGGGCTCTGGACAGAGGCAGGTTCTTTGTGGAGCCAGCTGAAACTGACTTTTATCTAACAGGGCAGCTTCTGGACTTTTCTAATAGACAGCACCCTTGCAGCCTCCCTGCTATCAAACCCTTGCCATTATAAACCCAATACAAGAGGGAATCAACAAATAAGCAAGTGAATGAAAGAATGATATTATTTGGTAATTGAAGTTGTTTTTGTTTTTGTTTTCCCTTGACAAAGAACAGTGTAGAAAGATAAATTCTTTAAATAGAATGATACATTCTATTATGGAATTACTTTCTAATTGGGATTTTTTTAACCTTTAGAAGAAAATCAGAAGTATTTCAAAAGAAACATTTTTTATGAAAGGATTCAGAAGCAAAGGTTTCAATAACTTCTCAGCAAAATGCAGCTCAAAATGAAATCATGGATAACTTTTTATTATTGGACTTGCATATTACAATCAATAAATTACTTAATGGGAAAAAATCTACTGGGATTTTCTGATGAGACTATATTAAGATTTATAAAAGGATTAATGTTTAAATATTAGAAAAGAAGTAGAGAAAGTGTGGTGAGATTAAGTCAGGAAGTCTTCAAACAGGATTTTAAGCAGATGAAAGAAAAAAATAAAAATAAATAAATAAAGGTGGAGGGAATTCCAAGAATAAAAGCAGAAGGAAACAGTACCTCCTATTAGAAACTTTGATTAGGTACCAGTAGTGGAAGCTGGAAAAGCATGTTTTTAGAGAAGATTCACCACCTTTTTTCAATTCAGGAAACTAAGAGGACAACTGCAGCAGAGATTAAGAATAGCTCCTGGAATTGAAATTCAGACATTCCCCTTCTCTATGTTTTGTCTGTGGACAGTTAGGAGCTTCTGACTGGGTTTCAGTTAGCAAGCTGAACAACTGCATTGGAATGAAAAACTGTCTTCCACACAGCAAACAACTTTGCAGTCAGGGTGCCCCTGTTAGCAGGACTCTCAAATAAGACTCACTTCTTAATTCTGAGGCCTGTGTCACCCCAGCTCACTGCTGCAGTGAACCTAGGCCTCTTCAAAGGGGTGACAAGTTTTTATGTATGGGGACATTAGGAGCATTGATACGCGATAGGCAGGAAAAAAGGGAGAAGAGAAAGCTGCAACAGGAATCAGAGTGCTTCTTTGTCTGGGTTCTCATGTTGTACCAATTTATTATAGAGGTTTTTTCTGACATTCAGGTCAATTTAATTTTGACATTACCAGGTGAGGAGGAATTAAAATCAGTGACATCAAAGGTCATCATATCAGTTCTCTCCTTTGTTACAGGGACCACTGAAACAAATAAAAATCCAGTGAATTGAAAACAATTAAGAACATGGTATATTATTATAATGTTAAAAAACAAAGCCTAAAAACTACAATACCTAACAAACACTCTAATCCATTGCTTTTTAAACTGTTGTGTGTCTTTAAGGAATGGAAAGGGAAGATTTTCAGGAACATAGTTGCCATTAGACGAGCTAGTCAATATATTCCATAATTCCGTAACTTCTGCTCTGTGTTTTGCTACTTGTAATCATAAAGAGCTATTCCTGTGTGGACCTTTCATTAATCTCCAGCTAGGCTGTCAAAGGTATGATACCTTTCTCTTTTTCTTTATTTTATTTATTTATTTATTTTATTTTACCAGGGACTCAGGCACAATGTGATCCACCACATGTCATGCTAATCAGTAATTTTATAATTATTGAGAAATCAACTGAAGTGCAACCTTCATTCAGAACTACTTATGGTGAGTTTGCTCCCCAGCTACTCTCTTATAATAAATCTGTTTTCCTATCAAACAGGTTCAAACGTGATTTCTTCTCTGCATTAGAAATGATGATTATGGTAAGAATGTAACTGGTAGAATAATCTTAAACTTCCTCTGCCAGTTCAATATAGGTGCCGTAAAGAGACTCCAGTCAGTCCTTGGTGACTTGCTTATACATTATACATCTAAAATCTTGATTTCTGTTGTTAGGTGGAGGTATATGTCACTAACAAACTTTGATATGATTGACAGCTTGCATTAGAATTTTGAGGTTATTTTTATATATATATATGATTGATTTTTCACATGAAATAAATTAATCTGAGTATAGTAGAGGTTCATGTGAGTAATGTGTACAAAAAATTAATGGTAACTGAATTTGCACCAATATCCCTCATAGTCTCATTTGAACATTAGTTCTTTTTCTTAGTGCTTAGAAGCCTGAGGTGTCTCAGGCTCAGAAGACTGAGGTGTCTGGAGCCTGTCCAGTCACATTTCTAGGAGTGCTAGCATTGCCTGTTCAATGCACAAGTAGACTTAGGGGCATAAGGCAGCTGGACTCCATGTAACATCGTCCATGGCCCTTTTCATCTGAAAAGATGTCTAGTACTTCTCAGGCAACATAAATGATTTAGACATTTCCTCTTCCAGCCAGCATTTAGCCTGAGATAGTGCAGATATAAATACACCGACTGTGTTGACTTTGACACCTGGAAAGGTTAATATAGCTATGGAGTAAAAAAAAAATAAAAATAATAATTATAATAAGAAGAATCCTAAATAAGATAAAAAGGTAATAAAAAAAAAAAAAAAGTAGAAGTTGTGGGAATTGAAGCCTAAGCTTATTCTCTAACTTTTGGACCATTCTTCCTTTATGGTAATGATGCTATTGCAAGAGCATATTCTCTGTTCATATGCAGACATAAGCACGTGTACAATCTGAAGCAGGCTGAAACCAACAGAAGGATTCTCAGGGGGTTCATTGAATTCTAGTTCCATTTTAATACACTTTTCAAATGGAAACCACAATTTAGAGTTGTGTTTCAAGTCATGCTATAGCATTAGAAACTGTTTCAGCTCATGATGAAGCAGTTAATAAGCCTTGAAGGATATAAGATACACTCAGAAGAATCAAAGCAATGATACTTAGCTGAGACATCAAAGACTTTTACCCTCATCTAGTCTAGCATCTGTTAAAATGAAGATATTTCAATCTATTCCATTAATGACTGATTAATGATGTATGGATTTTCTCTGCCTACTGAAAATGTGCCCACAGATTCACCAACCTTTTCATGACTGCTTATTTTATTTTATTACAGTGTCCCGGAAGACTATTCTTTATATTGCACATAGAAAATATCTACATCATTTATTTATTTATTTATTTGGCAACCTCAGTGAGTACTGTAAGGTCATCTTTGTAAATTTATTTCATATTTGTCACATTAAATTTTATTTCTGTTTTCATGTTTCTGTTTCTTTTTAATCCTATAATCATAATTATAATAATTATTTTTTTTTTACTTTAACATTTGATTATTTTTATAAGCTAATTCCTACTCATTTTTCTTTCTTAGAAATCACTGTACACAGTATATAACATTGAAAATATTAAATTTATTCAAATCACGTTTACTGCAAACTACATATAGATCAATGCACAATGATATATTTTGTCACATACTTCAGGAAAAATATTTCTCCACATTAAACAACAAAACCAACAAAAATCTAGCATTTTATTCCTTCAATAAACAAAGAAGGAGGTTCTTGGGGGGTTCTGATGGATGAAAAGCTTGACATTAGTTGGCAGTGCATGCTTGCACCCCAGAAGGCCTAAAAGTGTTAAAAGAGACAGCAGGTTTAGGGAGGTGATTGTCCCCCTCTACTCAGCCCTTGTGAGACCCCACTTGGAGTGCTGTGTCCAGGTCTAGAGCTCCCAACACAAGGAGGATGTGGAGCTGTTAAAACAGGTCCAGAGGAGGGCCACAAAGTTGATCAAGAGACTGGAGCACATCTCTCATTAATACAGTTATGACTTCATTGCAGCCTTGGCTTGTTGACCCCCATGGCCACACTCCCACATCTACCCCTTCTTTATTAACATTAACCATCTTCTTGACATGAATTATTACTCCATATATCACATTTTCATAAAGAGAGCCCACTCCTCCCCACTTATTCCCCTTTCCCACCTTTTATTGCTGAGTGTGACATCATATGGTATGGAATATCCCTTTGGTTGGTTTAGGTCAGATGCTCTGGTGATGTCCCCTCCTCACTTCTTACCCACCCCCAGCCTGCTGGCCCTTGGGGAAGGGTTGGAGGGAGTCCTGATGGGGTGCCACTATTGCTCAGCTGTAGAAAATACGCTGGTGTGATACCAGTGCTGTTCTAGCTACAAGTGCAGAGCACAGCACTGTATGGGCTGCTGTAGGGAACATTAACTGCATCCCAGCCAGATTCAGAACAGGAAATTATGAGACATTTCTTCTCAGAAAGCGTAGTTCAGTATCGGAATGGGTTGCCCAGGGAGGTGGTGTAGTCACTGCCCCTGGGGGTATTTGATAAAAGTTTGGATGTGGATGTGGTGCTTAGGGATATGGTTTAGTGAGTGATATTGGTGGTAGGGGGATGATTGAACTAAATGATCTTGGAGGTCTTTTCCAACCCTAATGATTCTACGATCCTAAATCATTGAAATAAACATTACAGGATTGTAGGTAGTTTTCTTTAGGCATGCACAAATCTTTGTCTACTACTCAGCACATA
The DNA here is from genome assembly GCF_963932015.1 of Anas acuta. NCBI lineage: Eukaryota > Metazoa > Chordata > Aves > Anseriformes > Anatidae > Anas > Anas acuta. Next base: position 78,882,990 of record NC_088981.1, on the reverse strand, counting down.
TAAAGTAAGAAGCAATACTTTTACAGTTGTATTCTCAAGATACTTTCAGAATAATAAAATAGCAAAGTAAGAAAAAATAGCTCTAAGTAAACAAATTGTTATTTAAGCATACTTCCTTAATAAAGTGTAATTGTAAGAAAGTGTCATCTGAATAATAGATTAAAATAAGCTGAAAGTATGATAATGCATTCCAGAAATCACAAGCTGTGGACGCTCTATCCAAATTGATAATAGATAACTGGAGGGGTGCAAATTTGAGGAGAAGGAACTGTCTGGGTGGTCTGATGTGAGTTGATTTCAAGAGATCTATTATCCTAAAAGGGATATGAAGTATCCAAGGGGAAAAGAATGCGTAAATATTACATGTGAGTAGAGTGCTGCAGACAGTGAATCCACAGGGAAACAAGAAGAAACAAAGGAAGTGTAAACATTGATGCTGATTGCATTGTACCATGGAAAGACAGAGACCAATAACATCAACAGAGCCTGTAGAATAACTTATACTGTCTGCAATGAAGCCTTACTTCTGTGGTCAGAAGGGACCATCCTCATGATCTAGTCTTTCCTCCTAACTATAAAATTCAGCTCAATAGTTGCTGAAGTAGGCCTATTCCCTCTGACTGAACTGAAGTGTAATTTTAATTAGTTTTTAATACTGAATGAATAAACTGTTCATTAATTTGGGGGCGGGGGGGAGGGGGGGAGGGGGGAGGACCGGGGGAAAGAAAAAAAATTATAAAAAGAAATATTCATGTTAGCGTTCACATCCTCCCTGGAAGAAGTTATTTGAATTTTAAATTATAATGGTTGATTTGGCATTCTGTACAAATGAAGAATGGAAATCCTTACTGGGCGAGAGATGGAGGGACGAAAAAAGAAAATAACCTTCAGAATTAGATCTGTTCTGGAGCAAAAGTTCCAGTCTTCTGTTTCAGGAACAACACTCTTTTTCTCTGACACTCATTCTGGCTTCTTCTGTCATACCAAATGTCAGATGAGGTGCTTCTATGACACTAGTGAACTGAGGGGTCAATAAAAATAGGGAAGAGCAGGAGAGCAGAGATGATAGGAGGAATAAAAGGAGAGCAGGGAAAAAAAGAGAAGAGTTCTTCAACAGGAATAAAACTGAACATATCTACAGCAGTTATTGTTACAATAACTCATAAGAGATGTTCTTATCCTAAAATTTGAGATTCAGAGAACATTTATTGTCTTGGTAAGGTTAGCATCCTCCTGTAGTCAGTTTTGAAAACAAACGTACTCCAATTTGAGCTTTACTATTATGTGCCTTTGTCTGGTGAATTAAAGGGCTCTATAGAATTTCCTTACTTTATTAAAAAGCTTTAATGTGATAGCAAGCATGAAAACAATAAAATGCAATTTTTTTTATTTTTTTTTTTAATACAACAGAGTCCCTGGAAATCAAACCTTTGGCAAAAAATAATTTCTTACTGCTCTGAGAGGAACTCATTATGGAAAAGGAAGTAGGAATTTTTATAAAGATACCCTCCCAACAGAATTGTTCAATTTTATGTTATTTTTACTGTTTTCAAAATGATATCATTATCCTAGACTGTTGTGATGAACAAAACCAAAACATTTTTGTAAAAAATGGGGCTATCCCACCCCCCCAAAAAAGAGTATTAAAAAAAAAATGTTATTCTAAGAAAAAAGAAAAAAAAATCTATTTAAATCTATTTCAAATATTTTTTTTCAGTCATTCAACAACTCTAGGGAGCTATTGTGAAATTCTAAATTCAAGTAAACTGAAGTTAATTTTCATATGTTGAATATGTATGACTTTTTATTTTATCACATTAAATATACTTTTATGCTACATAATAAATACAATAATTGGTGGCACAGTTTTGGAGAACTGATATGCAATTTTGATGACTTTGCCTGATTAAACTTGCTTAACACCTATTTTTGGACTTCAAAGATAATTCTTTGATGATCTCTATGCAATCCTACCCTTTGATTACTGTGCGCGTATATTTATTCTTACATGGTTCATATTGTTAGACCCTGGGCTGTTTCTATTCTGAGATAAGGGGATAAATTCAACGCATTTTATGATCTGAAATTTTGTGAGAAGGTTTTTTATTTTCCTCTCTGTTTAATTTAAATTTCTGACTCAGTAAAAAAAATTTCAGGACTCCCCTATTGTATGATGGTAATATCAATCAGGCATTACAGCTTGGGGTAATGAAAACCAGGCAGTACTCTAGTATCTAATGACAGATAGCCTAAAACGTAATGACATTTCTTTATTTGTTTAAAGCATAATCAGGTCTGCTGTAGCCAAACATTTTCTTTTTATCTATCCCCACCTTTTGTGTTAGATTAGGTATTTTGCTTCCCTTCTTGCTAAAATTTTACTCACATTTCCTCTGTGCTTTCAGTACCTTTTATTTTTCTTTCCAAGCATTTCTGATTCTGATTCACTTTCTCTCTTCCCGTTCTCTGTCAGAGTTTTTGTCCTTCTTTAGCTTGATTTACAGAAAGAAAAAAAAAAAAAAAGTAAAATGAACGGAAAAAAAAACTATCTTTCTCTATTATATATTCGAGCTTCCCCAAATACATTTTTCTTCTTTCCTATGGATCCTTACTTGGTGTGTCTCTGAATCTAACATTTTTTTTTTTCAATTTAGAGTAGATTTGATTAAAGAGTGCAATGGAAAATTATGTCATCTTGCTGGGGAAAAAAAATGAAACCATTGCTCTCTGATTTTTATTGACTGATATAGCATCAAAATTAGCAAAGCTTGAAGTATCATTTGAGGAAATTTAAATGCTTTTATTATACTTCAGTTGTACTTGATAGTATGTCTTTGTTAATTTTGCATTATATTTTCCTTTGACATCCAGAATCACAGAAAATAGCAACCAAAGGCACTGATTAGATCATCTAATATGTGGGACCTAATCTAATCATAGGACCATTTTTTTTGCCCATATGGAATCTAACTTGCCCAGTCTGATTTTACATATCTCTCGTTCAGGTCTTAAGACATGCAGGGCTATTTCTGCTGATATTCATAGAGCATTTTGCAGTACTCAGTACCATCCAAGTATTTCTGCCTAACATACTCTCACATTATGCTAAACATGTTTTTCTGTTCCTTGTGCAAACTCTTGACCACTGAAATGCATAGATAACTCCTGAAATGTACAGGTAAGTCACCCTGAAGCCTAATAACATAGACGTGTTAAAGGATTAATTTGGGTCTTAATATGTAATGATATTAAATTATTCCTATCATTCTTATATTGGTAGAGACTGCATGGAGAATTTTAAATTGAATCAGATATAGGTCTTGGTGGCTCAAATTCAGATAATTTGTTATTTGTTAAAATGTTACTAAACATTTTTTGGCATCTGTTTCCCAAGAGGCTATTCATGCTCAAGGCTCCATGCAAAATTCATGAAGTGTGGTAAGCACTACAGAAGGGCATACAAAAATCTGTATATTGTTGTTTAGAGACAATACTAAATAATGAGAGGTAACTAGGATTTCTCCTATCATTGCTATGAAGTCTTAGCTCCTGGCTTCTTCTTCCAACCATTCAACATTCATCATCTCAAATACTATTTTTGTGGAAACAAGGCTTGTTCTTCTATTTCAAATAATAACCTGTAAAAAGTATCACCACAAATTAAGAAAAAAAAAAAAAAGGAGAAAAGAAGAAAAAAAAAAAAAAAGACTGGTCTTCATATAAAACTGCAATTATCTTTCCTTAGATGCGCTCCAGTGTGTGCGTAATGACATATAACCTACAGCAAAGCAAAACAAAACAAAACCATAGCATATCTGCCTTTCTGATGCACTTTCTGCCTAGAAATAATGTTTTTAATGAAAACCAATAACCAGTATTTTCAAACAATCCCATAACTCCAGAAGCTGAACCTAAAGAAAAAAAAAAAAAAAAAGCAACCATCATTAACAGTCATTGAAAAAAATGGAAGTTGGCAATACTCATGTCATGTTTATCAACCAAGTACTTAAAAGGATTTGGCAAAATTAAATTAAGCCTCTCAGTACTCACGATGATAAGATTGTCTATTCTTATGGGAAAATGAAATTTGAGATGGTTAAATATTTCAACAAAGTTCACAAAACAAATGATTCTTAAAGCTGAGAATTCAATAGGTCTTACGGCACTCTGCTTCTCTGTCCGCTTTGCATCTTCCTACATTTCTGATATTTGTATTCAACATAAACTCAAATAACCTTCATGCAGTTCTAAACTTTCATATAAGCCTCTGTCTTTTTTTTTTTTATATATTCTTTCACAGTTCTCTTTTTATTTCAGTTTTTCACTGTATTCTAATATTTTTCTGTAAGCAAGATTTGCAATTATAGAATCACAGAATCACAGTCATAGAATTGTAGAGTCGTAGAGCTGAGTTTTGTTACTCAAGAAACCTGAATTAATTTTAACCAAGCAACCTGAGTTGCTTGAGTTGATATTTCATAGAATCATATACTCAAAGAACCATAGAATCATATAATGATTTAGTTTGGAGAAGACCTTAAAGATCATGTAATTCCACCCCCTTGCCGTGGCAAGGACACCTCCCACTAGACCAGGTTGCTCAAAACCCCATCCAACCAGGCCTTGAACACTTCCAGGGATGTGACATCCAGCACTTCTCTGGACAATCTTTTCCACTGCCAGTGCCAGAGGGATTCTAGGCCTTTGATCATCCTCATGGCCCTCCTCTGGTCTCTTTCTAATAGGCCCATGTCCTTCTTATGCTAGGGGCCCCAGTGATGAATGCAGTACTCAGGTGAGGTCTCACAAAGGCACAGCAGAGCAGGACAATCACCTTCCTCACCCTGCTGGCCATGCTTCTTTTGATGCATCCTGGGATGTGGTTGGCTTTCTGGGCTGCCGGTGAATGTTTCTGGATCATGTTGAGCTTCTCGTCAACCAACACCCCCATGTCCTTCTTTTCAGAGCTGCTCTCAATCCATTCTCCACCCAGACGGTATTTGTGCTTGGGATTGCCCCAGCCCAGGTGCAGGACCTTGCACTTGGCCTTGTTGAAATTCATGAGGTTCACAAAGGCCCACCTCTCAAGCCCATCAAGGTCACTCTGAATGGCATCCCTTCCCTCTAGTGTGTCAACCATCTCAGCACACAGCTTGTGTCATTAGCGAACTTGCCAACAGTGCAATCAATTTCACTGTTCATGTCACTGACAAAGATGCTAAGCAGTGAAGGTCTTAATACTGACCCCTGAGGAACAGCACTCATTACAGATCTCTACTTGGACGTTGAGCCATTGAATGAAACTCTTTGAGGGTGACCATCCAGCTTATTCCTTACCCACCAACTGATCCATCTATCAAATCCATGACTCTCCAATTTAGAGACAAGTATATTAGAGACAATTCAGAGACAAGCCAGCAGCGAAGGCGGAGCCAACAGCGTCAGGGACAGAGCATTTAAATTGGGCGCCACCGCCATTTCACAGCCACTTGCCAAGGCAATCAGCTCCAGGGCAGACGTGTTCTGCAGCGGAGCGGGGGATTGGACGGGCAGGGCTAACTTTTCCGGCATGGAGCCCACTCAAGGGAGGGAGCTGCCAAGACCCAGCAGCCCTCACGAGGGAGGTGAACGAGGCGAGAACGAGGCGTAGCCAGCAGCGCCCCCTCCCCCGCCATTCAAAAGCTGCCCCTAGGGAGCGCAAGTGACCAGGAGCATGGCGACCGGGAGGGCAAACAGTGTGTGGCACATCAGAAGGGAGTGGCGCGGCAGTTCACACAGGCAGGGCAAGCAGGAAGGGCAGAGCGTTCCCCCCCGCCCATACGAACACCTCCTGTAATGGTGGCTACTGCTAGCTCAGCTGCAATACTTTGTTACAAAAGATGAGGAAAAGGCTGAGATGCTTAATGCCTTCTTTGCCTCAGTCTTTAGTGGCAAATCCAGTTGCTCTCTGGATACCCAGCACCCTGAGCTGGTGGAAGGGGATGGGGAGCAGAATGTGGCCCTCACTATCTATGAGGAAATGGTTGGTGACCTGCTACGGCACTTGGATGTACGCAAGTCGATGAGGCTGGATGGGATCCACCTGAGGATACTGAGAGAACTGGTGAAGGAGCTGGCCAAGCCGCTTAGCATCATTTATCATTTATCAACAGTCCTGGCTATCGGGGGAGGTCCCAGTCGACTGGCAGCTAGCAAATGTGACACCCATCTACAAGAAGGGCTGGAGGGCAGACCCGGGAAACTATAGGCCTGTCAGTTTGACTTCAGTGCCAGGGAAACTCATGGAGCAGATTATCTTGAGTGTCATCACGCGGCACTTATAGGGCAACCAGGCAATCAGGCCCAGTCAGCATGGGTTTATGAAAGGCAGGTCCTGCTTGACAAACCTGATCTCCTTCTATGACAAAGTGACACACTTAGTGGGTGAGGGAAAGCCTGTGGATGTGGTCTGCCTTGACTTCAGCAAGGTTTTTGATACCGTTTCCCACAGCATTCTCCTGAAGAAACTGGCTGCTCTTGGCTTGGACTGGCGTATGCTTTGTTGGGTTAAAAACTGGCTGGATAGCCGGGCCCAAAGAGTCGTGGTAAATGGAGTCAAATGCAGTTGGAGGCCGGTCACTAGTGGCGTTCCCCAGGGCTCAGTACTTGGGCCAGTCCTCTTTAATATCTTCATTGATGATATGGGTGAGGGGATCGAGTGCACCCTCACTAAGTTTGCAGATGACACCAAGTTAGGTGTGTGTGTCAATCTGCTCGAGGGTAGGAAGGCTCTGCAGGAGGATCTGGATAGGCTGCACCGATGGGCTGAGGTCAACTGCTTGAAGTTCAACAAGGCCAAGTGCCGGGTCCTGCACCTGGGGTGCAACAACCCAAAGCAGAACTACAGGCTGGGAGATGAGTGGTTGGAGAGCTGCCAGGCAGAGAAGGACCTGGAAGTATTGGTTGATAGTCGGCTGAATATGAGCCAGCAGTGTGCTCAGGTGGCCAAGAAGGCCAACGGCATCCTGGCTTGTATCAGAAGCAGTGTGGCCAGCAGGGCTAGGGAAGTGATTGTCCCCCTGTACTCAGCTCTGGTGAGGTCGCACCTCGAGTACTGTGTTCAGTTTTGGGCCCCTTGCTACAAGAAGGACATTGAGGTGCCTGAGCGAGTCCAGGGAAGGGTGACGAAGCTGGTGAGGGGCCTGGAGAACAAGTCCTACGAGGAGTGGCTGAGGGAACTGGGTTTGTTCAGCCTAGAGAAAAGGAGGCTCAGGGGTGACCTTATTGCTCTCTATAAGTACATTAAAGGAGGCTGTAGAGAGTTGGGGGTTGGTCTGTTCTCCCACGTGCCTGGTGACAGGACGAGGGGAAATGGGCTTAAGTTGTACCAGGGGTGTTTTAGTTTGGATATTAGGAAGAAGTTCTTTACTGAGAGAGTTGTTAGGCATTAGAACGGGCTGCCCAGGGAAGTGGTGGAGTCACCATCCCTGGAGGTCTTTAAAAGGTGTTTAGATTTAGAACTTAGTGATATGGTTTAGTGGAGGACTTGTTAGTGTTAGGTCAGAGGTTGGACTCGATGATCTTGAGATCTCTTCCAACCTAGACAGTTCTGTGATATTGTGGGGCACAGTGTCAGATGTTTTGCAGTAGTCCAGGCAGATGATGTCATTTGCTCGTCCTCTGTCCACCAGTGATGTAACCTCATTATGGAAGGCCACCAGATTTGTAAGGCATTATCTGCCCTTACTGAAGCCGTGTTAGCTGTCACCAGTCACCTCCTTATTTTCCATGTGCCTTAGCATAGTTCCTGTGTGCCTTAGCATGGTTTAAATATAAATCAACCTTATTTTCCCATTGCGGAATATTTTTGAAATCCTGATAAAAAAACTTTTTAATTTTTCTTTATTGTTTTCAAAATCAGTCAATAACAAACAATTGTGTTTGATAGACATCTTGTTATTTTTATGAATTCTGTTGCTCTTTCACCTTCAAGACTGGATTTTACTCCTCAGAAATCCATAACAATCACCTGATTTTTGACTGGAGGTTCACCTCTAAGAGATGAATAGGTCTCTGTGTTTATGATACAGCCTTCAATGTCTTATTGAGGTTTCCATCTCTCATTATGTTTTTCATTTTAAGAGAAATGATGATGTAAAAGTCCAGCTATTTCTTAGCTTCTCAGTGTCTGGCTCATGTTTTTGTTTGTTTGTTTGTTTGTTTTTGTTTTGTTTTAACGTCTAATATATTTTTTGAAATAATTCATTTGGACCGAACATTTCAGTTTGTCCTTCTCTCTAGCCACACTAAAATCATAAAACTTACACAAATCCTTGTTATTCTGGCAGGATTTGATCTCCATGTGAGAGAGATCTTCATCTACCAATTACTTACCACATTTTTTTGACTCTGATTTCAAAAATTCATTTTTTCCTGGTATTCAAGAAGTCATTTTCCAGTGTTTAAGATAGCTCTAGATAGTTTGCATTAGTTTAGAAGGCTTCAAAAGGAGAAATCAACAAAGTGAAACAAATATATCTTCCAATCTCTGTGTTCTATATGAAATATAGTTTCTCAAAAGATGAAACTTACTTATCTTGGATATCTGATTTTACCAAAAACAAACAAATAAACAAATAAACAAATAAAAAAAGACAAATCATTTGCAATAGGCTGATTAGGAGAACTGAATAAGTAACATCAAACATATACTATAATGTTCACATACTACTGTCATCAAGAGAAAAACATGCATACAGAAATTTAGTTCTGGCTTGGCTGTGTTAGTTTACAGCAGTTTTTGCTACTATTTATTTTGCTGGGGTCTCTTTTACAGGGGATTTAAATAATATGTATTTAAAGTCAATTTAAATGTATGTAAAATAAAGGTATATTGAAGACTAACTGTAGGTTAGATGTCATTCCCAGGGGAAACACTCAAGTATTGATTATGCATGCATGTTCTTAATTTGGGGTGAGATCTATAATAATTAACTTAAAACATCAAAAAAATGAGAGAGCTTACTAAATCTTGTCATGGATACTTGTAAATGATAGTTTGGGTAGGAAATAAATGTAAATAATCATGACCTGTGAGAGTATGTCTTTCTTTCTCTCAGGTTATGAAAGTTATCTAGATCACTAATTCGTATTCAATTTCTTATTTTTATTTACTTACAACTTTATGTCTTATCTTTATTCTGCTTGATGGAATTTCCTGTTCTTTTACTATATGAACTCTTGTTCAGGAAGGTCCCTTTCAGAAGATCACATTCTTCAACTTTTCACACTCCTGCTTAGCAAATACTTTGAGGTATAACTAGACTTTTTTTTTTCTTTCTTTCTTTCCTTTTTTTTTTTTTTTTTTCCCAATGATTAAGATTAACTTTTCTATTTTATATCAAATCTCTCTCTTTATAATGGTCCTTTTTCAGCTGGTTAGAAAAGATGGAGGTGAATATTTCAAGTAGAAAAATCCAGTCTTAGCAAAAGAATTTTCAAGGGTATACTGTCAATATTATTTACAGTGAGATTATCCTTTTAAAGGGTATTATAGTAATGACAAAATTAACAGAAGTGTTTTTTAGTTCTTTTTATGTTTTCAGTGATAAATATTAAATAACCTGAAGAGCATTGAAAAGTGGTCTTATTTATTAGTAGTGTTATTAATTTCATTTTTTGGTGTACTGTATTTGTAAGATTAAGGAATAGAGAGTAGAGCAAATTTTCAATTTTAGGTGATTAATAAGAAAATAAGTGGACAAATGCATCTTCTAGTTAAGACCTACATTTTCAAAGGATGTTCCACAGCCTTGCCATACTGAGCATTTCATTTTTTAATCTTGGATGTTGTAAAATTCCTCCCGTCCCTTGTGTAGCACATAAAGAACATTGACTAGTTTTGCTTCTCTCTATTTTTTTTTTTTTTTTTTTTTTTTTTTTAACTCTAGAAGAAAGATGACAGTTTTGGAAAACCATAAATTAAAGTAGACATTAATGGGAGAACTGAACAAACACGTAATCGTAACAAGTAACATAGCAAACTGTTGGCAAACAGAACTGGTTGTCTAGGAGCATGGAAAGGAGGGGGACTATAATGTCCTTGCTGTGCCTTGCATAGCAGTGGCAGAAACAGTCACTGGGAATGGCTAACAGGCAGCAGGAACATCTGACAAAGTAGGGTTGTCTGTGTCTCATCTCGTAAGAGCAGGAGCTATCTTTGGAGACCAGACCAGCAGAAAAGTGGATAAAGCTCTCCACCACATCTTACTCCTCCTCCTTCACCCAGTACTACTTGATTAAAATTTTCACTTCTTTAATAACGGGCACACTAAAGCCATAGACAATGGGAGAAAAGTCAGGCTTTTCACAGAACTGATGAGTATAGTGTCCTATCACTGCATCCTTAAATAGGAATAGGAAAAACATTTCTGTCCCTTTCTCTATTTAGTTTTATTCTGTCTCAAAGTTATTAATGAGTGTGAGATGCTGCTCAACATCCGTACAAAATCCTTCTTAAGGAAATACAGTGTAAGCCTGAGTGAAGTATCAAGCTGGAAAAAAGCAAGATACCAAATAATCTGACTTGACCTAAGAACATTATTTCAAATGCATGAGGCTGTTTACAGCAAACACTGAGAGACACTTAACTCTCCTATGCCAACCACTTATCATTGCTCAGCATCGCAGTGTGCAACTCCATACAGAAATAAAGTGAACTAACTCCTGGGTAGAGCTAGTTATCACAGATGTGGTCCTGTGTTTTCCTTTCTGTTAGTTAAGTGACCTCTCTGAAAGCCACTTTTAAAAGTGCTGCATTGCATAACTCCATATGATTTCACCTCTTCTCTGTATTGCCTTATTCCTCATCTTTATCGATGGTATATCATCAACATGAATGCATTACTATGCATTCATGCAGTTGCAACAGGAACAACTAGAAGAGCTGGAGGAAACAAGCAGATATGTCTCAGTAAGATCCTGGGGCCTGAGCCAGGGGGACAAGGCAGGGAGTGGTCCATTTTTTGCTTCATGCTTGCAGCACAGAGAATTCGACTTCATGGAGGGGAGGAGAGAGAGGAGTGAGAGAGAGAGAGAGAGAGAGAGAGAGGGATGACTTTCCACTTTTCCTTATTCCTTTCTTAGATACTTGAATACAGCCATGCTTATAATAGAGAGATGAAGTTGTGCAAAATTCATTCAAAACTAAAAATTTCATTAGGCAGTAGGATTTCTATGTGCATGGTTTAGCTGTGTTCAGTGGAAAAGACTAAATCCTTATAAATCTCTGGCTCTGTTGGCCTAAAAAAGACATGGTGATAACATGAGATTTTGCTGATAGAAGCTATGTGCAAAATGCATGGTAAATTGAAATTTATTAGAATCCTTTGTTAGTCACAGAAATAGCTTGCTGCCATCCAGCTGAATTAAATAAGTAACTCCCTGAGTGTATTCAGAAAAGTAGCTATGTTTTATAGTATGTTCTTTTCATTTTAAATGTTTCATCTATATTTTCTTTATTTATTGAGACCTTAGGCAGTAAGAATAATGATAATTAGATACTTGATCTGCATTTGAAGAATTCTATGTAGACCTTAAGAGATACCTATTTTTTGTGCTCTTTCACATAAAATCCCAGGAAGTAGAAGAAGCAGAAAAAGTAGAAAAAGCAGACAAAGAAGCAGAAGCAGAAGACGCAAAAGCAGAAGCAGCAGAAGAAATGCATTAACTGAGCAGCATTGAGATTTCATTTAGCAAGTAAATATTTTTACATTAATAAAAAATAAATAAAATAATAAATAAAGGCCTTGCCAAGGCGTTCAGCGGCAGAATGTAACAGAAAAAAAAAAACAAAAAAAAAAAAACAAAAAAAAAAGCTAATTGTGCATCATCTTCTTTTCACCCCTTTTAGATTTATAGGACTCCAGAGCAGACATTAGTGCTATTTTAGTTGCTGTAAGTAGTTACAAACATTAGTTGGAACACTACTATTTTCTCAGACAGAATACAAAATAAATGCTGCCTGTGTGCTGTACAGTCCCTCAAGACAGCTAATATATCCATGTATCTAAGCAGCTACAGTGCCTCTCCCACTCTGAAGAGGTATTCAGATGCTTAGTCAGAATAATTTAGCAGATCCTCTGAGAAACATGTGCTATTCGAAGAAATATTATCAAGAGTGAGGATCTCATCTGATGTTTTTCCACCTCTTCATTTTTTTTTTGACTCAGGCTTATACTCTACCTGGTGTGCTGAAGTTCCTTGCTGCAAATCCAATTTGCCTTCAAATATTTGGCATTGCTTCAATAAAAATGATCAAATGATCAAGTTCACCTTGATCCTTTAATTTTGAAATTGCTTGGCTTGCTCTTTTTCCGACAGTGTTGGGTCAAGATTTTTTTCCTGGGGTTAGTTTCAGTTCATATTCCCTATTTTCACCAGCTGAGTTGCAGATTTGTAGTATGTCTGTCAATTTGTATTTTTCGTGTGTCAGGCTGCATGTCCTTGAATTTTCAGCAGTATAAGAAGAAGGGAAAATATCTAACTAACTAAAGAGAAAAGAAAATTCTGAGTATGCCATAAAAGATATAGCTCAAAAAATTAATTTTTTTTTTCCCTTTTATCCTCAGTTTCCAGGCTCAGACTTAATCTATAAACTATTTGAATCTACAGCTTTGAGAAACAGCACCTTCAGGAGAAGCCTTTCTGTCAGTGACAGATTCTGTCGTCTTACCTAGCAGGATTCTAAGGAACGCAGTATGGCCTGATGGTTTTCTTTTTCTTTTCTATCACAACATGAAAACTTATAGGGCATGGAGTGCTAGTTAGGGAAACAGAGATGTGTACAAATTGCACCCCTAGCATTGTTCTCCATCGTGTACATTATCTTGACCAACCATAGGCCCAGAATGGAAATTTCAACACATTGCACCTCCTCAGTTTGAACTAAAGAAACAGGATATGTCTGTAGGCAACTCATATCTAATTGAGATCAAGCATAAAGGAAGATTAAAATTGCTGTTGCCAATGGGTATGTGCTTACATTAGTCTAAACAGTAGTCTGCATGGACATAGTTATTTCTCTGAAAAAAAAAAAAAGTCTTCCTTCTTTTCTCTTCCTACTGCTTTGATTCAATGTGCAAAAAGTAGTATGATATTATTTTTTCATGTGAAAGGCAAATCTCAGCACTCAGACTTTTAATTCTTATCACTCAGAGATTTTTTTAACTTATATTATCATATTGTAAATCATCCTCGCAGTAGGACACTATTTCTTTGTCAAATTATTTTTCTTCTTGTACAGATGGTCCTTCTCACTAATGTACTATGGCTCTGAGTTGCTTTCTAGAGGACATTTGCTTTCTCCATTCCATATAGAAAAATACATTTAAAAGGAGTCTAGTGAAACTAACCTGGTATTTCAGGAGATTAAACGTAGACAGTAAGAGTATTGTCCAATAACATTTCTTATGTCATAACAATGATTCTTTTCTCTTTAATCTTGGTGATTGTCAAACAGAAACTTTTAACAAAGCTTCTTCCTTTCATAGAAAGAGAAAGAAGGCCTTGCAGAGGGATTTGCAATAAAGGGAACAAGGGGAAATGTAGGACAGTGGGCATTTTTGTCTATCTTTTGTTAAATTCCTCAGCAAAGATGAAACAGTGAATTGAAAAAAAATCACTTTAAGATAAGAAGGAAGCTAAATTCAAGATATTAAATAACTTCAAACTGTTATCTTTATTTTGTGATAAAACTGAGTCCACATTTAAGATATTCAGTGACATGATTCTGCACTGTTAGCTGACGCATCAGAATAAAGGTTTTGTTTTACAAATGAGTTGTTTTGCATGGATGGTTTTTGTTTTGTCTCTCTTTTGGATATACTAGAATGGGAATTTACTACTGATCCTACTGAATGTTTACAATAAATGTGCACAGGTACAGCAAGCCTTGCAGGAGGGATTATTTAACCTAGTCTAAGTGCAGTATCATTATCACACACACAAAAAAAAAAAAAAAAAAGACAAATTTTAAAATAACGAGTAATCATTTTCTTTTTTTTCTTCCTTTTTGGGGGAGGTAGGGGGACAGTTGTCTCAAGAAAAATCTTTAAAAACTGTGGTAAAAGCACTTGCCAAAGTACAATTTAAATTCATCTCATGCATTTTTTTCATAATCCCATAAAAATAATATTATATTGTGCTTTTTTTTTTCCTTAGTTGAGATTTTTTGGCTGATGGTCTGTGCTGCCAGAAAATCTATTTCCAAAAGCACTTGCTGACAGATAATTGACCATCTAACCACTGATCCACATAGCTGTGGAACTGTGAGTATAACTTTCAATTTGCTTTTTTTTTTTTTTTTTTAATATTCTTCTGCTTCCAATTTCATAGCATTCTGGAATGTCGTTTTCTTAAGCATTGTCAAGAACAAGCACAGTAAGAGGGTCTTCTGTGAACATAATGAAAAGTCTCATAGGAATCAGTCTACACGCATAATGTCAATGGCGGTGTGAGCTTTGCTGATTTTATTCCAAGGTTTCAGAGCTCTGTACATCTCTTTTTTATAGCCCTTAGTTCAAGTCATGTCAATTGTTTTTTGTTCTCTCAGATTACTTTGTTCTCTTTGTACATCTACAGTTAACTATCAGTTAGGAGGCAAAAGCTAAGAAAGTAGTTCTACAGATGTCAGGACATTATTTTTTTAAATATCTTTGCAGTGACAAAAAAAGGAAGAAAAGAAATAATATAATTACCATTGAGATCTCCTATTTACTTTTGCAATTAATATTTTGTTATCATAATAAATCTGCAGAAAACCATAAAGTCATGTAGATAATTCATTGTATTATACATTATTTTCTATTAGCTGAATTTCATCTTATATATAATGTATAAATAACAGTAAGTCCAAACATATATTTTCCATATTATGATATCACAAGACTGTAGGATACACCTTCTCAGTATTTTATAGAGTCTGTTGTTTATTGATGTAGAAAATTATATTTAGCCGGGCCCAAAGAGTTGTGGTAAATGGAGTCAAGTCCAGTTGGAGGCCAGTCACTAGTGGCGTCCCCCAGGGCTCAGTGCTGGGGCCGGTCCTCTTTAACATCTTCATCAATGACGAGGACATTGAGTGCACCCTCAGTAAGTTTGCAGATGACACCAAGTTAGGTGCGTGTGTCGATCTGCTCGAGGCTGAACAGCAGGATAGGCTGCACCGATGGGCTGAGGTCAACTGCATGAGGTTCAACAAGGCCAAGTGCCGGGTCCTGCACCTGGGGCGCAATAACCCCAAGCAGAGCTACAGACTGGGAGATGAGTGGTTGGAGAGCTGCCAGGCAGAGAAGGACCTGGGAGTGATGGTGGACAGTTGGCTGAATATGAGCCAGCAGTGTGCTCAGGTGGCAAAGAAGGCCAACAGCATCCTGGCTTGTATCAGAAACAGCGTGACCAGCAGGCCTAGGGAAGTGATCGTCCCCCTGTACTCGGCTCTGGTGAGGCCGCACCTCGAGTACTGTGTTCAGTTTTGGGCCCCTCGCTACAAGAAGGACATGGAGGTGCTTGAGCGGGTCCAAAGAAGGGCGACGAAGCTGGTGAGGGGCCTGGAGAACAAGTCCTACGAGGAGCGGCTGAGGGAGCTGGGCTTGTTCAGCCTGGAGAAGAGGAGGCTCAGGGGCGACCTTATCGCTCTCTACAGATATCTTAAAGGAGGCTGTAGAGAGGTGGGGGTTGGTCTGTTCTCCCACGTGCCTGGTGACAGGACGAGGGGGAATGGGCTAAAGTTGCGCCAGGGGAATTTTAGGTCAGATGTTAGGAAGAGCTTCTTTACTGAAAGGGTTGTGAGGCATTGGAACAGGCTGCCCAGGGAGGTGGTGGAGTCACCATCCCTGGAAGTCTTCAAAAGACGTTTAGCTGTAGAGCTTAGGGATATGGTTTAGTGGGGACTGTTAGTGTTAGGTTAGAGGTTGGACTCGATGATCTTGAGGTCTCTTCCAACCTAGAAATTCTGTGATTCTGTGATTCTGTGAAAATTACATCTTTTCTTCTCAGACTAGTAGTTGTTTTATTCTGTTTTGTTTTTAAGAACATGAGGTACTCCTGATTCAAACAGATTTTCAAGATCAAAATATCCCATTTGTACTGTAATTAAACATGATATTTTTAATATGAAGAGAAGATAACCATCCAATGTACTAGAGAGGGAAGCAGATGGTTTTAATGCACTAGAGATGTGATACAAAGGTAGCACCGTTTGGTTAGATCACTTTGGGATCAGGACTATTCAGAATTAATAATAAATTCTATATATTCTATAATTCTATAATAAATTCTTAATGAATTCTATTTAGAATTAAATGATTGAAGAGTGCTTAATAATTATCAAACAATTAATTAATTAATTAATAATAATTATTAAGCACTCTTCATTAATTTAAACATTCATGGTTAGACTGGTTATACTGGTTAGAATACGAAGTTACAATAATATTTGCATCTGATTCATGCAAAGTATTTTGTTTGTTTAAGTGTATTTTTTTTATTTTTATATATATATATATATATATATATATATATATATAAAATCCAGGAATGGAAAAAAAAGGAATATGTCGTTTTGGCTTGGAAATTGAAATACTTTAAAAATGAAGAAGAAGACAGACAAACCAACAAACAAATAAAAAACATTTGACTTTATTTTCACTCTTCAACAACTTTAATAACTTTCCTGAAAATCTTACTTTTAACTTATAAGTGTGATCATTCTGACTTTCTCATGTCTGAAGCCCTGTAGGGTACTATTGAGGGCCTCACAGGAATCCCTTTTAAAATGTCATTCACCAGATTGGAAGGAATGCACAGTGCATTTGAAAGAATGCACAGTGATGTCTGCTAGATTTCTGCTCTCTCTCCCAGGGATGACTTACCAGATACTCCTGAGGAGTGTCTTTGTTGAACTGTCCCAGAGCAAGTGACAACAGCCTTTAAGCTCTTTAAAGTCACTATCCTTTTCTGTAGGATGCCTTCACTGAGACACTGTAATATGACATAAAGATCAGAACCTCTGCCACATTGTTATTAAGTAAGAAATATTTTGGTATGTCAGAAATTAAACAATTTCAGAAAATCATATTTAGTACTTGTTTAGTTATAAACCAATGTTATATATAGATACATATATATTTCAACCCTAGCTATGAGGAAGCCTTGTCATTTAAACAGAAAATTAGAAGATTGTATGAAATTAAATTACAGTTATTTATTTATTTATTAATAGTTAAATATTTTAGTGTACAATATTGTAATTGAGCAGCCATCTAGATATAGTTTCTATATTTTGGGTGACCTTTAATGTAGAATTGTTAAGAAAAGAATCCAAGGAAAAGATACCCTTTGTTAGAAACTAAAATGGAAATGAAAGACAAAAAGGTCATATTAAATGTAAAAAATATATATTACTACCACTGAGAACATACTTTGGTCATACTGTAGAGTATACTTACTGTGTAAACATATTAGAGGCCATTTACATTTTATGCTGAAGTAATATTAAATCTATTCTTTGCTTATGCACATTCATGAACTACAGAAAGTAAATGTTTAGTTGAGTTTAAACAAAGAATCCAACATTTCATTTAGAACAGGTCATGCTGGAAGCAGAAAAAGTATCTTTAGAAACAAAGAAAGTTGAAAAAAATAATTGTTGCTGGGTGAGAATGAGCTGGTAATCTAACTAAACACTTTTCCGTTTTTCTGTGTTACGTTTGATCACCAAAGTCATATAGTACTATGACTGCTTGCTCATTAGATGATTGGTAAATTCAAGCCAGCAAAATGATTACTGAAATTCTCCTGCTTAGATGAACAGGTAATTTCAACCAAATGAGCATATGAAAAAAAAAACTTAATTGCTTGTATGCCAAAGCAGTATGTCATCCTTATTAAAATAATTTCTACTTCTACTTTTTCACTGACCTGTTAAAACAGAGCAAGTACTGACTTCATTATTCCACTGCTGACAATATAATCCATAGTCTTCCAGTTTCTTTTGAATGAATCTGAAATATATAGATTTTAAGTCAGTTCTAGCTACTATAATATATATATATATGTATATATACACACATGCTGTAGAAATCATACCTATGTATCTTATCAAGTATAATTTTGTAAACTAGATCCCGGAGACTAATTGCAGTCAGAGTGCTTTTAAGTTGAGGAGGCAAAGTGCTATGACATTTGAAGTACCAGTCTAGAGGAATCATTTAGTTGTGTTTTTATTTTTCTCTATTTATACAGCTGAACTGTTTTTATAATCATTGTGTCCAAACTGTGTGTGTGGATATATTAAGCTACTTTCCTGACAGAAAAAAAAATAAATTAAAAAAATAAATATATATATATATATATAAACAAACACATGATCTCTGATCATGTCTTTTTTCATTGTGATGTCTTCTTTCTAAAACTCATAAATCACAGATTACTTTCATGTTATAAGCAGTTTATTTGGAACTGAAAAATCTTAGTATTTCAGGATTATGTTTCTATCCTAAAGTTTATGGATATAAGAGATTCCCCATTTGTGTTTTAACATAGCAATTTTTGTTGTCTTCAAATCTTTTGACAATAAATGCAATATGTGAATTCAAAAAATTGTATATGTTCTTTGTTCTAAGGGAAAAGCATGCTTGTAAATCTTTGAGTCAATAGACATAATGTAGGATATGATTCATACTACAAACAGTAGAAATTGAAAAGCTGAGATATATTGTTATTACTTCTTATTGTTATCTACTTATATTGTTACCTCTAAATTCCAAACAGCATTTGCCTATACTAGTTGTGAACTAGCATTTACCTCCAAATTTTATGTTTAATCAGTGCTTCAGGTTAGGGATGCCTTCAGTATTCTGAAGTAGTATTCTCTTCTAGAAAAAAGTAGCATTCTCATCTGCAAATTTTGTGGAGAAACTTTATCTTTTTGTTTCAAATACAATTTATATTTGTATAAATTATATATGTAATTTATGTATATGTATTATATAAATATATGTATATATACATATATTAGTTTACAATAAATGTGTACTTTTATCAGTTTTTACACTGTAATACTCCAAGGAATCCATACGAAGAGAAAAAACTACCACCTCTTTGTTGAAGTTCTCAATGTGGAATACAAATCAGCTTCTAGAGTTCCTCAATGAAATAAAATAAAACCTGTATCTTCAAAAATATAGTCATATAGGGATTAGGGGTAATGCATGCATAAGAATGAAAATCCTTATAAAACGATATATGTCATGTTTTGATTTTATGATAATTTTGTGATCAGATTATATCCTAATTCTGTTTATTGATCTGCAAATTTGAGCTTTTTGTTCAAAATACATATTTTAGAAAAAAATTGCCTTGATGTTTATATCTCTCTGTTTATATCCTCACCATTATGGGACTGTTCTCTGTGTATAACAAATATTCTAAGTATATATGGTTCTCTTTATATATTTAAAACAACAATCAGAATAAATTATGTATGAGAATAATTATACATTCACCTGTTTTAACAAACTAAGCCCAATCTGAAAAACAGCAGCCTTTGTTTTTGACTATCTTCATGCTATGCTCTTTATGTATGAGTTTTACCTTGGAAACAAATTATGTAAAATTTCTACTGGAAAAAAAAAAAAAAAAAAAAAAAAAGCTACAAACCTGACAAAAGCTTTGAAATCAGACAGAGGAAATAAATAAAATGGCCAATGTTGAGTTTGCAGAGTTGTGTGACAAAGTATATTAAAAAAGAAGTAAAATCATTTTTTTCTTTAATTATTTGCTCTTATATCTTCAATAGGTTGAGAAGGCTTAAAGGAGTTAATATTTGAATGAAAACAGTATACCGCTAGGCAGGTACACATAAACATACAGATCTTCACAACTTATTTAGCATAGTGCAACAGTTCATTGCAAGATCTTTTGTGTTGCTGAAAAACTTAATGCCTGTTTCTTAAAATAGTTTTAATTAAATAAATAATATGTTTTTTTTTTTTTTTAAATATATATTTTTTTCCACAATCCAAATGTCATATGTTATAATAGAAAAGGATTCAGAAGAGTTTCTACAAGTGCATAAGCAGCAAAAAGACTGAGGAAAATATGAGCCTCTTACTGAATGTGTCAGGAGAAATGACGACAAATGATACATAAAAGGCCAAGGTTGTCAATGCCTTGTTTGCCTCAGTCTTCACCAGTGAAACTGACCTTCAGGTATCCCAGACCATCTAGACCAAAGTCTGGAAAGTCTGGAATTTGGAAGGACCAGGTCCTTCAATAAAGTATATTTACATAAGCCCATGGAAGCCTGATGGGTTTCGTCCATGAGTGTTGGAGAAGGTAGCTGATGCCACTGTGAAGCCATTCAATTATCTTTGAATGGTCATGGTGAAAGGGAGAGGTTCATGAAGAGCGGAAAAAAGCAAAGTCACTCCTACTTCTGAGAATGGCAAGAAGATAGATCAGGTCAACCTTACCTTTGCCCCTGCGAAGCTGATGGAGTAAATCCTCCAGAGAAGCATTCCCAAACACATAAAGGGTGAGAAGATGATCAGGAGTAGGCAGCATGGATTTACAAAGGTAAATAACGCTTAACCAACCTGATAGCCTTCCAAAATGATATGGCTACTTTTGTGGATGAGGGGAAAGGAGTGGAAGTTGATTATACTGACTTCAGTCTTTCCACAGTAGGTCCAATATCTATCTCATAGACAAGCTGACAAAGGTCACATAAGTGTGAACTAAGCTGAAAAATGGCTGAACAGCTGGACCCAAGGGACTATGGCATATAGTCCAAAAGCCAGTCACTACTGGTACACGCAGATGTCCAAACTGGGGACAGTATTATTTAACATCCCCATTAATGACCTGGATGTTGGGACAGCATACATCCTCAGCAAGTTCACAGATGATCCAAAACTGGGAGGAGCAGGTGAAAAGATGATCTTTAAAGTCCCTTCCAACCCAAGCCATTCTATGAAAAATCATATGATTGTGTCACGATTCAGACAGATTTTGATAGGCTGAAGAACTGGGCTCTGAGAAATCTCATGAAGCTCAACAAATCACAGAATCACAGAATGGTTGAGACAGCAGGAACAAACAGAAACTTATGGATTTCCATTAGAATACATACAATTTTTTTTTTTTTTTTTTTTATTTCCCCTCCCCCCCACCACGGAGGTGGTTAACCACTAGCTCAGGTTTCCCAGAGAGGTTGCAAAGTTTCCATCTGTGGATATGTCCTTCATGCAACTTGCTCAAGCAGGGTCACATAGAGCATGTTACACAGGATTGCATCCAAGCGGGTTTTGAATATCTCTAAAGAAGCAGATTCCAATGGAAATTCAAAGTTCTGTACATAGAGTGGAGAAACCCTAGACACCAGTACATGCTGAGAGTTGACAAGATGGAAAGTGGCTTTTCAGAGAAGGCCCTAGTGATTCTAATGGACAACAAATTGATCATGAACTGGTAGTGTACCCTAATAGCAGAGAAGGCCGACAACTTACTAGGCTGTGTTATGAAGAGTGTTGCCAGAAGGTCAAGTAGGGTGATCTTTTCCTCTTCTCAGCCTGGAGGACTGTGTCCAGTTCTGGACTCCTCATTACATGAAATAGATGGACTGACTAGAATGAGTCCATTGAAGGGCCACAAAGATGATTAAGGAAACGGAGTATCTGGCATAAGAAGAGAGGCTGAGCGTGCTGGATCTGTTCAGCCTGGAGAAGAAGATGCTTAGAAGAGTCTTATTGATGTGTATAAATGCCTTATGGAAGGGAATGAAGAAGAGAGACTATTGGTAGCAGCCAGTGACAGGACAAGAGACAGTAGGAACTAGCAGAAACTTATGAATTTCCAATAGAACGCATACAAAAATAATAATAACAACAACAACAAAAAAAAAAATCCCCACCGTGGAGGTGGTTTATCACTAGCTCAGGTTGCCCAGAGAGGTTGCAAAATCTCCATCTGTGGATATGTCCTGAATGCAACTTGACATGGACCTAAGCTACCTGTTTTAGCAATAACAATAACAGTGGATTCAAGAGAGTGAACCAATTAGTGTTGAGACACAGAAGTAAAACTTCCTGTATCTCACAGTAGGGGTTTTGACCTAATTCTAGTCTGATTACACATCCTGAACTATATTAATGGCTGGAAATACGGGTACTGTCTTGGAGTGCATCTTCACTCAGTTTCACTTTACCTAAGAGGCACATATTTAAATCATAGAATCATAGAATCGCTCAGGTTGGAAGGGACCTTGAAGATCATGTACTTCTGAGCCCTCTGCTATAGGCAAGCCACCCACTGGATCAGGCTGCACAAATGCAATATTGCACAAAACTGTTGCATGACATAAATCAGTGATCAGTGAGCAGAAATGACTGAGTTATTTTATTCAAAAGTGATTTCATGGTTGTAAATAAAATACTAGTACCTAGTCAGGCCATAGAAGTGTTATTTAGGCATTATCCTATGACTAATATTTAGATACTTGTTTTAATACTGTGGACCGGATACTGAGTTGGGACTATTTCTTTGTTAGCATTCAGCTGAAGTTCTGACCCTGCTGTTCACTAATGCAAGAACTGTGAATGCAGTACTTAGGAGATTCAATACAAGTACATCTTGTGTGTGTAGGGCAATGTGAATGAGAAGTTTGTGTTTTGCTTCAGTAGAATATTTGATATGTATCTGAGATAATTTCCTTGATTATCAGGGATTTATCTCTGATATTTAACAATGTAGGCTATCCTGTGTCTTAATATAAAACTTAAGAGCTGAAGGAGACAGAACCTTCCCATACCTACTCTATCAGCAGCATTTAGGGCAAGACTGCACAATACATATATCGTTAAGATGTTGAGGGCTGATATATCAGCACATTGTGTGGAGATTAGGAAATAACTTTGATGGCATAATACATTCATCCTAAATAGCTTAAAATCTAAATTTTCCTACAAGCAACTCCATGTATGAACAAGTATCAGATGTAGAGTGCTACCTGCAGGTTCAAAGTTTAATAGTAAGAAAAGAAGAAAACACTGAGAAGCTTGGAGAGAGTGTTATTGAGTTTAATTTATAAAACATTATTAAAAAATACAGTTTCATTAAAACATTTAAACAGCAGCTGTGGTTGTTTATTCTGGAGAACAGGAGGCTCAGGAAAAAGCTTATTGCTTTTAGCTACCTGAAAGGAAGTTGTGGAGAACCAGGGCCTCTTCCCTCAGATAACGGGACTAGAGGGAATGGCCTCAAGTTGTGCCAGGGGAAGTTCTGGTTGGAAATTAGGAGACACCTCTTCTCGGAAAGAGAGGTCAGGCACTGGAACGGGTTGCCCTGGGAGGTGGTGGAGTCACCATCCCTGGGAGTGTTTAGGGAAAGGTTGGACCTGGTGTTTAAGGCCATGGTTTATTGGGTGACATTGGTGGTAGAGGGATGGTTGGACCAGATGATCTTGGATCCGACTTTAATGATTCTATGACTTTATTTTCAATTGTCTTAAATAGAAATATGGACTATATGAACTAAGAGTATTTGTATTCAAAAAGAAGTACATTACAGTCATTTTTACATGAAGATACCAAGCACTTTCATGAACTATAAAAACTAAGGAGGCTGTTAGACATAGTAAAGAGTAAAATTATTCTAAGCACATACCCATACATTAGCTAAAATTGTTTTCTAACTTAGTCAGATCATTATGTTAACTTCTATTAAATTTGAAATGGTCTGTTCCTTTTTATGTCAGGTGTTTACACAGGTAAAACTGTCCCCAGCCTTTTCTTCAGTGACTACAAGAGGTGATTTAAGAAGGAATCATTGTGTTTATATTGGAAAGTAATTCATTTTCCATGCTATGGTCCCAGCAAGCATTTTGAACTGCTTTAGTGATATATGATGGCTCTACAATATGGGCTACTAAGGGGAAAATACAAATCAGAAACTATCAAACATATTCCAAAACTAAGTGACAGACCTCAGCTGAGAAAGAAGCTCAAGTAGGGTTTAATCCACCACACTAAAGTAGTGTAGATGTAGGATGCTGGGAAAAGAAGACTTTGGCAGAAATCAGTGCCAAATATAAGCTTTTGTTTTAATGTTTAAATTTAAGATATGCTAAACATCTTGAAAACAATTATTGGTGATTAGTTCAATCTGCTGGTTCCTGAAAGATGCAGATGGTACAGCACTAATGACAGTAATTACAGTTCAGATACTTTAAATCCACTTGCAATGTACGCACTTTAAAAACTTTTATGAATAAGCAAGATTAGAAGTGTCTCTACAAAAATAAAAGCCCTCAGTCCTATATCCTGTTTAACAGAAAACTTAGTTGAATATCTTTAGAAATTAGACACATTAAATAAGAAGTAATGTATCTGAGAGATATGCCTAGAATGTGAATGGACTCTGAAGTACACTTTTGTTTTTGCGTGGGGTTTGTAATGACTATAAATGCTGGTAATGACTATAAAACTGGTACAAGGGATCAAACAATTTTATTGTAACAATAATGTAAATAACAATGTAAAAAGGCTTTCATCTGCTCTTCTTGGTGACGTTATTTGAAGTATCAATTCATACATTGGTACTATGAATGTGAGGTGTAAAGCCATCACATGACAGAGGAATTAATTACATCTCTTATTTTGGAAAGTTTTTATTTGCAAATAATTTTAATCCAAAACTGAAAAAAAGGTCTAAACATTTAGGTTGAAACGTAGTGGTTAGATTCAGTCGCAGAAACATTTGATGGAATCTTAATAAAAATGTAAAGTCAAAGTCAGCACTAATTGGATATTTACATGTTTAAGATGTACAAAGGTAATGACTGATTCACTACCCATTTTAGTTAGTGAAAAAGATCATAGGAAGGATTTAGTAGAATATGCGTGCAACATGACAATGAGGCATTAAGACAAGCAAGACAAGGAAGCATTTTACAAATTTATCTCCATTTATATGAATATTTCTAGAGAGAATTAACAATAAAATCCAGAACAAAACCAGAAATAGAAAAAATGTTTGCTAGGAACACCCTCAAAGGAATCATAATCTAATAAATTTAATACTTTATATTCATAAACAGGAATGTGTTATAACATGTTTTGTATATTATAATGTGCTTAATACATTAGCATGCATAAAATAATATTTTCATTCAAACAATTGAAATATCAATACTGCAAGGGCATTGTTATAAGACTACATGTGTTTTCTGCTTAATGTCCTAATTTAATCTCTCTCAAAATATTCCATCAAAGTAAGACATTAAATCATTTACACAATATACTTTAAAAGGTAAACAACTGTTTTGTCCTCTGTATGAATTATTTCTTGGAGATCTGTCCCTTATACGCACTGATAGAAGTTTCAGAATGCCTACAACGGCATAAATACAGTCCAGTAAGTGTAAAGGAAGCCATTTCACCTTGAACATTCTGTTAGTCACCTCCCAGTTGGAAACCTCATGGGCGGTTAACAATATTGGTAATTTAGCCTCAACACAGAAGGCCTGTTTTTGCCTGCTTCAAGCTATACCTTATCTCTGACCTCAGGTTGACTCAGTAGTTACCATTTTTTTTTGTCAACAGATGGCTTCTAAATTGTTGAACATATACAACTTAACCTTTGCATCATGTTGTGATAAAGAGTAGATGTTCCTAGCACTGATAATCAATATAACATTATATGTCTACAAATGTGAAAACTTGCATAATTTTAAGCATGTGTAGCAATTCAGGTTCAGCATCTGTCCATGTGTGCAAGCTCTCAAACCCTTTGTTTAAACCCAATCAATGCACGTTCTACTTTTCAACAGAGGGAATGGGTTCTGTACGCAGTTCACATACAGATTCACTGAGGTAAGAACCCTAGTGACCTGCCTCAGGCAATGCAATGATACAAAAATCCATTCCTGAAAGTATTTTTCTAAATTGCCATTAGTTTTCTCATTAATGATCACTTTTAGTAGTCAGAATCAACTGAAGTGTTTTGCAGAATTTTTATCTTCATACACCAAGATGTATGTGTGCACACGTGTAGAGTTGCTATGTGCGTTTACATTCAGGCTTTTTTTTTTTTTTTTTTCTTGCGTAGAGCTCCAGTAATGTTTTGGATTCCAGTTAAATCTAAACTAAGAAAAAATGTGTTTTGACATTTTAGAGTTAGGATTATTCCTCCTGTAAGCAGAGAAAAATGAAATTATTATTGCAGTGCATAGTAGTGATAAAAATAATTTGATTACAAACATCAAATATGATCTATCTCAAAGTGCATATACATAAAATGTTTTAGTACCATAGTACCATATGCGAACTTATAGAATGTCAGTACTGAGAGTTTGTTGTTGTTGTTGTGTTTTGTGTGTTTCAGACAGCAACAATATAGTATTGTTGCAAAAGAGTATGCTAAATATATGGTTCAAAGAACATAAATGGAGGTTTTTGTACAGGTTGTGTGAGCTGGAGAGAAATGATGGATTTGTGACCCAGTCCCAACATTACTATAACACCATATTGATTGCAGAGGGTATCAGAAGAGCTGTTTTCTTTGAACATTTACAGAATTTAACATGTTTTGATCAGTCAGCTGTCTATCCCCACTCACTTATTTTACTTAAAAATTCATGTACTTCCTCTGTATCTAGAGAGCAACATGTAGACAACATTGAAATAACAGCTGAATGTATACAAAATGTATAGAAGTCTTGAATCCTGTATGATTCCAAAATCAATCAATCAATCAATTAATTAATTAATTAAGACTGGATCTTGTTAGCTTGAAATATCATAATGCGCATTAATATATATATGCACATCTCTAAATAAGGAGCATGCAGGTAATATTTCAGAAATAAAATCCATACTTTTCTCATCCTATGCAATTTGAGAATCATTTCATTCAGTTGGTATTGTCTGAAATAATGTATGTTGTTCTTTAAAAAAATAAGGAATTAAACATTGTGGAAATAAGCTCTTATTGCTTCTAACTTTCACTTAAATCTTGTGTTACATGAACCCAGTCAGGATATAAGCATAACGTCCAAATGTATGCAAATCACTACGCCACACTGGAAAGAATTATAGGACACATACTCTTACATTGTTTCACTTTTGAGCACACAGGTGAGAAGTAGGTAATATAAATACCTTGTCTCCCTTATGACTCCGGTATACCTATGCACTAGAAATGTGTAAGCCAGCTGCAAAAGGGAGAAATGAGAAGTAATTTTTTTTTTTTTTTCCTCCAGTACAGAGCTATGCTTCTGAAAGTCCACAGGCTGAGATGCATGAAGGAGATTTAGCGGTAGTAGGCAACAAGATTGCTATTTTGTAGAGAGAGTAGAATCATAGATTAATGAGAAATTCGTGCTAAATATGATAGTAACTACCCACTGAAGACACTAGATGAGTTAACGGAGGTAAAGGAAAGAGGAAGGAAAGAGGATCCTTCGGGAGGTACCTTAAGGAATTCAATTCAATATAAAGTGGAAAGCAAAAGCAGAAAAGTATGCAGCTCAGACAAAAGCTAGAAGAATTTATTAAAAAAAAAAAAAAGTTAAAAATATAGCAGATGTAGCATAACCTACATCTGATAAATGTAGCAGTTCCAGTGTAGCCCATCCAGCAACACAAACATCCGTGTAACTTCTGCTTATTCAATAATAGATTTCAAGTTCTATAACAACGTATTTGTTCTTTATCATAAATAATCTTTCAAGAGAATGTCTGGGAGACATTGTAAAAATCTACAAATTGTGCAAATCCTCAAATGAAGGCAGAATCAAGTCAAAGCTCAGGAAAATATAAGCTTTACTCCTCCTTCTCAGTGCTTCTTTACTTCTCTAGCTATTTCCAGACTTCAAGGTCTGCTCCAACAAAACAAAATAAAGGAAAAAAAGAAATTGAATACTTCATGTCAGTGTCCTATCAATTATAAAGAAAATACATGTGCTGGAAAATAGGAAGAAAGGTTCTCTCCAAAATTATGTAAGTTTTAAAACAGAAAATCTTATTTTGTAAATGTTTACAAAATATTTTGAAGCACAAGGGTTTCAAAAGGTACCAAAGCAAGAAAAGAACTAAGCTCATGTCCCTACAAAATCTAGTCTTATACAGCTCTTCCCAAAGAGCAGAATAATATATATATATTTTTATTAATCATTTCTCCTTTATTTATGATTTGATCAGTTCACTTTGGTATTTCATTGAACCTCAGTCTATTACTGTTACTAAATTAATTTTAAAGTGAACATTCTATCTGAGACTGTTCTCAAAATAAATAATTTAAACCTAATATTTTAGTTTTAACTAGACCTAAATAAAAAGAAATACATATCTTCTTTGGTTAATAGTTTTCTTCTTGTCTCTTTCTTCCATTGATCTTTTTGCCTTTCTCTAATATAGCCTGCTTACCCTTTGCTTCAATTAAGCTTTAAAATATTAACTTTTTATCGGGTCTATTGGCTTCAAAATAAGTTTGGAAATCAAATGAGGTGTTCTTTATTTTTGCATTGTTCATTTTTTTGAACATGCATCTAGATATCAGGTTTTGTAACATTAAATTGGAGTGTTCTTTTTCCTCATGCCAAGACATTCCATTGCCTTAAACGTATGCATCTCACTTCTGCAGACTTCCTTATTCCACAGTCGCATGTACCTTCCCCATGTGCTGTCTAATCAGCACAATAAAGTAAAGCCTCTAGCCTGCTTTGCAAGCACACATATAAACCATATAAAAAAGTGCACATAGAACAATATTTTAACAAAATACTTCTGCTCTGAATACTGCCAGTTAGTTCAGAGGCTTGACTGGTTTGAACACCCAGGTGCAGGATAAATTTCCCACTGGCCTGGTGAAATTGTCAGTGTTTTAGGTTCAGTCCTCAGTGTGGACCTAAGGAAATGCGTTCAGGTTCACAGCAAGGAGTCCCAAAATGGTATCTAAAGATTAGAAGTTATGAGAGGGTTGCTTATCAGTGTTTGTAAGAATGGTGAAAATGTTCACTGCTGCTCTAATTAAAAAAAGCCTTGGGATGATTTGTTTTGTTTTGTAAGACTGGTGTGACACTTACTAAGTATCTGCTTCATAGTGTAATATATTTACATATTTTTTGACTTTATTTTAGCATTTCAGCTATATCTTTCACTATACATACACAGTTCATGTCTTTAATGAGGAAAGTTCTACAGAGGTTGCTAAAAAATAGACATAATCTAACTGAGTAGCTTTTTTTCCACTAAAAATCTTTTTTTTTTTTTTTTTTTTTTTAATCAGCTACTTAATTGTAATTTTAGATGTTTTTCCCCAATATTGCATTTACATGAAAGTTCACTTTCATTTACATGAAAGTTGCTGAAAAGTAATCAAAGTGATGACTCAAAAATTACATCATAGAATCATAGAATCATAGAATATCCTGAGTTGGAAGGGACCCTTAAGGATCATCAAGTCCAACTCTTGACACCGCACAGGTCTACCCAAAAGTTCAGACCGTGTGACTAA
Source organism: Anas acuta (assembly GCF_963932015.1). Classification (NCBI taxonomy): domain Eukaryota; kingdom Metazoa; phylum Chordata; class Aves; order Anseriformes; family Anatidae; genus Anas; species Anas acuta. The sequence continues at coordinate 78,853,437 of NC_088981.1, read as the reverse complement.
GTGCACAGTCCAATCTCTTCTTAAATTCAGTCAGGCTTGGTGCAGTGACCACTTCCCTGGGGAGCCTGTTCCAGTGTGCAACCACTCTCTCTGTGAAGAACCCCCTCCTGATGTCAAGCCTAATCACTTTCAGTTCAATTACTTTTCTTGAAACACTATCCAATAGATGTTCTTCCTCTCTCTACAAATTTAAAAATTTCATTTTAAAATTTTATTCTCATACATGTTACGTGGAAATTTAAAGCAATATATTGCTGTCTTTCAAATAGTTATATGTAGTTGTGTATTTGTCTTAGGTATTTGTCCTGAAAGGATTTGTGCATGTCCATAGGTTTTCCTTTAGATGTAAAAACCTACAAATCAATCTGAAAAATTGGAAAGTAGAGATTTCCTTGTATTTTTGAACATACGTCACCAAATAAGGAACTAGTATCTGCTGCTGATTTTTGTGAATTTAGGCAACTTCTTCAACTCTTCGCACCACAATAACGTTTCCAGCTCAGTAGCAATTTTATTTAATCAGTGTCTAGTGATTGTAATGTCACTTAGTGCACAACCTATGTAAAACTTCCAGGACTAATTCTAACACTTCTAGAGTCTTCCATAGTTAATTAATTCTAATTAAAGATTTAGAATGAAGGTTAGAAGTGACTACATACATAGTTTTATAATTTGTTTAACTAACTTCATTATGTAAGAAGAATTGCTTAGGCTGATTGAAAAACAGGCCATGTGATCTCTTTTTCTAAGACAGTACTCAGATTGACTTAGTAATTGTATTCATTGTTTTGAGTATCCTTCATGTGTCTTTCTATTCCTCTCTTTAAATTAAAGTATTTAAATATTTTTTTCCTATTTTTACTGCTAATAAATTTAATTATTATGTACCTTGATATTTTTTGGATACAAGATACACTATACATGTAAATATGTATAAAACTAATAAATGCTTTCAGACATCCATTGTCTACAGAGCTCTCAGTGTTCTTGCTCATTTATATTTTATTTTATTTTATTTTATTTTATTTTATTTTATTTTATTTTATTTTATTTTATTTTATTTTATTTTATTTTATTTTATTTTATTCACCTAAAAGAAAATGTCTTGAAGTTTTCTTAAAGTTCCCCTAAAAGGGGAAGGAGGAAAAGAATATATGTATACATTTACTGTGGTTAACCTTCTGTTCTTAACATTGCCCTGTGTCTTGGATATTATGGAGTAGAATCCTTGTCAGAGTCAGAGTCACACTGTGAAACGAAGCCTGAAAAATAGCATTTAAATTAAATGTTCCCTAGAAATGTACATGGTTTCCTAACAGAAAACACACATGCCACTCTGTCTTTCATATTTCTGCTGTACCTGTAAAGTAAGACTGGCAGATTTTGTATCATGAATAATAGTTTTGTTCTTTGTATTCAACAGTAAAATTATTTTGTTCCAGGGAACAAAGTATACTTCATAGTATATTAACATATACTTCATAGTATATGTCATCTTTATTTGTGGTGGATCATAAGGGCATTTTCTATGTGGCTGGATGGACATGGTGCATCTCATGAAGCCCTGCAATACTGTGCTCATAGGCTCATAGTAGGGGATGCAGGAAATGGGAGCTCTTCCAGTCTGGTCTCCAGATTACCTTTTTTTTTTTTTTTCTCATGTCTTTCAGAAGCTGATACATTGAATGATGGGTCCTGACAATTCTTACTAGTTAGTATAGCTTCAAGGAAAGCATCCTGGGGAAAGAATTCTCTCATCTGTGTAACAGGACACCTTTTGTCATTGCATAGTTATTATTTTAATGTATGCTAAATAATGCAGAAAATTTTGGATACGTCTCTCCATGTCCAGCTCAGCTGCATGGATTAACTCTCAACAACTTCTGAATATCATATTTAAATGTCATCAGGAAAAGACAAGCCAATGTTATGTAATTTACAGACAGATTTTAAGATTTCAGGTTTATGGCTGAGCTTCTAACTTACTTTTAATATCAAAACTACATATCTTACTTCTAATGTGCCTCTGCACCTGTTTATTTTTTTTATTTTTTTTATTTTTTTCTCCTTCTAGATTTGCATTATTATTCAGACAAAGTCTTTTATATGTGATACCCTGATAAGTGTTAATCCTTTTAAATCCTTCATTTCACCCGCCCACACACTTAGGGCCCAATTTTCTCTGGTTTCATGCATCATTTGTTCTTAAAATCTGTGGAAGTTACACAAAAATGCTTGATACAGCAAAATCTGCAAAGCATAAAGGAGTCGTACTTATTTTATGTACAGTCACTCTATGTAGTTGTTTTGTCTTTAATTAAGCACTGTCAAGAAAGTAAGCTTTCTTTACTCTCCAAAGGAAATTGATATTTTTAATCACAATTAAATAAGTATGTCAGAGACAGAAAGGAATCAAATGTTTTAGAATAGAAACATAGAAACAATAGAAATATGCATTTCTCTTCATGTGGATTGTAATCCAAAAAAATATTATTTTTTCCAAGTTTAAACCTAAAATTTTAAAATCCTTATTTGCTTGAACATATTTTCTTCACATTCTTTTTTATTTATTTGCAGATGTCTCTGAGTGAAACCCTAGCTTTACTTCTGCCTATACAGATAGTGTATATTAGATAAACTGTATGTAATGCAGTGGCTCTGGAGGCTGTAAAAATAGAAAAGACACAAAGCTCTAACCATGTTGAAATAGATTTTTTACCTGTAAACCCAATAATAGTGCCAGACTTATGGAAACTGATCAAATGGACCTTCCTCTTCCCTCAAGATGAAAAATAAAACAAAAACAAAACAAAACAAAACACCTCTTATCAACACCAGTTTGAATGATTGAATGATACCAGTCTCATTCAGCCACGAGTCTTTGACAAAGCTCCTGTGATAGTCCAATCTGTGAATATGCTGCACTATTGCACGATTATATTATTATACATATTTAATATGCATGTAAGTATATCTATTTTTTCAAAAGGAAATTGCATTACCATAAAATGCCAAGTGTATTAATATCATTTTCCATTTTAAAGCCTTCGGTGTGTGAAAATGAAATCACTCTGCAGAAGAAAGTGGCTCAAATGGGGCACATACCACAATGCCTACTTGCTGACCTCTGTTTCTGAGTATACTTTGCACAATTATTATATTATATTATATTAAATATTATATTACTCACAGTCCCTATAACTTTATCATGTGTTAAGGCCAGGTGTATACCTTCAGAAAGGATATGGAAGTTTAAAACATTGCTTTCTTAATTTGTTTATGCAAAAGCAAAAATGTCATTTGTACAACTAAAAGCTTTTCATTATTAGCAACTAATCAAAATGACCACAGCGTTATTTTAAAGATACTTTAGGTCAAGTATGCATTTACAATCATGGATTGTATTCTCAGTGTTCTACCATAGCCATGCTGAAATTCTTATTCTGTGCTTTGGCTTTCCATTATTTAAATAAACTTATTTGTATTATTTAATTTCATGACAGCATGTCCATTATTTATTACCACAGGCTATTTGTTATATTTTCGTATGTCCTAGTATATTTAGAACATGTTACATTTAGAACATTTTAACACTTTTTATGTTAGGCATATCATAAAAAGTTATTCTAGACACTCAGATTGTTTCAGATTCTATCAATTTTCTTTTTCTTTGATGAATGTGCTCAGTTTTATGGTATGAAAATATGTTATAGTTGTATTACTTTCTAGGGTGGGATAGTAAAGCTGGAGGTGGATCTTTAGGCAAAGTTTTATATATACAAAATTAAACAGAATCTTTGGCTTTCTGCTGGTTATAATGAGGGTAGAAAAAATAATTTCATTTGAAGTACTTTAGGGAATTCTGCCTTAACTTAAAAGCATTTTTCAGTTGTTAGAATTTATTTATTTATTTATGGGTTGGGAGAGCAAATTGTATATATTAAAGTGAAAGAAGGATCTAAAGGTCAAGGGATAAACTGTTTGATGCAACATATCTCAAGCCCCATGATTTGTGGCAGAGTAGACTGAACAGGAGCTAAGGCAGAGCACAGTGTTTAAGGGATATTTAAGATACTGATTGCCTAAAATGTTACCAAACATTTTCTTTTTGCTTGGTGTTACTCTACATGCTTGAAAAGCATTGAAACATCACTTCTTCATTTAAAGGGTCCTGCCGCACGCTAGGAAGTAGCATGTGAATTTTCTTGCCCTAGGACAGAAAGGAGTTCCTGGTTAGGATCCTGGCTCTCACTCCAGCATGTTTGTATTGGGTTGAAACAGCTAGAGTGGTGTGGAAGAAGCAGAACATTTTTAGTTTTGCCTGGGGTGGACTTTCTTAGGACTATCTTCTGAAGATGTTTTGTACTTCCCATCACGTGAAACAGATTGAAATCAGAGCCTCAACATATACTCAGGCTGCTGTCACCCACTCAAAGAAGAGTGCCATAAACATGTCTGGCCCCTGGCAGAATCAGTTTGGGAAGGATGGCATCCTGTGGGAGGGACCCCACGTGGAGCAGGTTCAGAGCGACTATGAATGGGCAGCCAAGATGAAGTGTTAGGGACTTGACTGCAGCCCCCATTCCCTGTTCCCCTGCACTGCTTGTAGGGAGGATATAGTAGAGGATGGATGGGAGGAAGGTGTTTTTAGTTTGCTTTTAGTTTCTCACTGCTCTAGTATGCTAGTGATAGGCAATACATTATAATAATCTCCCTACACTGAGTCTGTTTTGCCAATAATTGGTGAGTGATCTTCCTGTTCCTATTTCAACTCTTGAGCCCTTTCCGTCACATTTTCTCCCCCATTTCCTTTGAGAAGGGAAAGTGAGTGAGCCTTAGTAGTGGAGTTCAGCTGCCCAGGAGGGTAAAACTATCATAATTATATTAATAATCGGTATTTTGAGGAATGGAGAAATCACTTCAAAACATTTCCTTGTCTTGCAAAAATTATCTTGAGCACTGTCTTTAAAAATCTATGATTGGGAAGGGCCTCTGGAACACACACAAATTTCTAAAGTTTCTAGGAGGCCAGACTTTCATTAAAGAATGATCAGGATCAACTTCCTGCTTAATACAGGTCACAGAACTAGAAATTTCTAAGTTCCTTGATACCATGCTGGATACATAACTTTCAAGTTGACAAAAGCCAACTTATCTCTCCCAATTTCACCAACTACATCTAGGTTGTTCTTTAACCTAGGACTCTCTTCTCCTCCCCATTTTCTCATATGTATCTCTTAGCACGTCGTAAATTACCCTCCAGAAAAGTATATCACTTCCCTACATGATAAAGAAAGACCTACATTGCTTACTTGAACTAGCAGTATAGTTATGTAAGGAATGTTCCAGCAATTCATGTCAATAGAGGGTTTGAAGGGTAAACCTTGAGTCTCTGATATCCGGGGATAAGAGAACAAAGGGGTTTCAGAATAACTGCTAACTATTGTGACTATTGCATGGGACAGTATACAAGTCTCTGATATCCGGCCAAGATGGACAAAGGAGAAGGACAAGGAGAAAGCCTGAAAGGAAGACTACAAACCTTCAGCATGAGAGACCCCCAGAGGGACCACTGGAGACTGATACATATGTGCCAGTGGGAGGGTTCGGATTCCAGGAACTAATTATAATAACCCTGCGTTTTCTAGAAGTAGGAATGAATATGTATTAGCCTAGGACCAAAGAAACCAGCCACCTGATGTAACATATGTGTGTGTTGGAGGAGCCCAGACTCCCCGTGCACCCAGCATTGTTTACTTGCCTTTTATTGACACCATAAATAAATCTTATAAAGCTAAATTGACTTGGAATTTATAACAGTTAGATGTGCAAGTAGCATAGAATTCATCAGATTTTTAGGTCAATTCTTCTGCTGTTTCTACTTTTGTATGATCTTTACAGTCACTTTAAAATGCTTCCTTTTCACTTTTTGAGTTACATTTTCAAGCTTCGTGTTATTACTGTGTCTTTGTTACTTGATCCAGGAGCCACCAACTGAGAAAAAAAAAAAGAAAAGAAAAAAAAAAAAGAGAATCTATTATGCTTCATCTCCATAACATCTGTGATCAAACAAAATGTACTGAACTTCATTAATCTCTCGTTATAATGTGACTTTTTTTTTTTCAAAGTCAGGCTTGATGTCTTTATGTACCCTTTTAATTTTTTCATAAATATTTGAAAATATTTTCAAATAAAAAGTATTTTAATGTTTTGGTATTTGATACTTTATAAATACCAGAAATAGGCATACCATCCCACTAATAACCTTCCTCTGTCACCTTAGAAAATTATTTTGGAGCAATGAAAAACATGACACATAGCAGTCTCCTCCCTTGTCTTCTCCTGCCTGTCTGCCATGTGGCTTGTCTCTTTGACAGACCGATGTCTGCTTGTGAGCATTCTGGAATGTTTTCCTGAAGGCACAACACTGGCACACCAGAATCTGAACCTACCCCAGGCTTGTCCTCAGCATGCACATTTTTGTCATACTCCATTCTGCTCATAAAGAAATATTTTTGCTGTATAGAGACCTCTTCATAGTTTTTATTTCCCCTGTTATGGTCACCCTGATTTCCTCATTTATCTTGATAATTTCTTTTTGATGAAGTGCATAACAGTGCCCTGGACACTATGGTTATGGCTTGTCCTCATTAGAATGAAATTATGTTAGGTCTGGAGATTAGTTGTTCATTTCCTCCAACTAGCTGTACTATTGATCACCCAGGATTAATATACTTACACCAAAAGTCAATGTGTCCTGAGCCATTATCCAAACAAGTTCCCTCTGAGTCATTAGCTCAAGATACACATCACACTTTTATATTGGTCCTTCAGGCAGAATGATCACAGTATAGTATCTGTATGTCTCTGTACAAACTGAATAACCATTAAAGAAAATAACAGACAAGGCTATCCGACAATCATAGTTGCAGTCAGCAGATCATATCTGTATATCAGCAAAACTTAAGTGAGTCTACATTCCTCTTAGGGAAGAAAATGAGATTTATTTATATGTTGTTAATGCTTTTCTCCAATACAGTGAAAACTTTCACAGAATTGCAATCGTGTTAAGGTGGGAAGTGATGTCTGTAAATTACCAAGTCCAAACCCTTCTCAGAGGAGGGTCAACTAGCAATCTTCAAAGACTGAAAAGCCACAACTTCTCTGGTGTTGTATTTAGCATATATTAGGCCCAACTGACAAAGCTGGTAGCATGTCAGAATTAGCCTTCATTCTGTCTTTTAGTTGTAAACTGCAACAGCTGGGCAAAATGTTCTGATGTTTAACCACCTTCATAAGAATAAAGCGGTTTCTGATGTCACTGGGCACCCCCGAGAAGTCTGGCTTTGTATTCTTTCTCCCCACCACCAGGAGACTGATAAGATCCCTCGATATTTTCTCAAATAGAGTCAGTAGCTAAATAGTAATTTTGGTTTAAAATCAGAAATAAACAAAAATATAGTTTTCCATTTTTCTCCACAAGCTGTTTTCCCGAATCTTTAAAGAGGGTCAAGCCCTAGAATTATGAGACAAACATAGGTCCACTGAAGAATCCACTGTGGAGCCCTCAAGAAAAATACAGTTGACAAGATTGGCAAAAGTGCAGGATTTGGAGAGGGCATTGCTTTGGCTATTGCTTACCCTGTTAAGTCCTTAGTGGGGAAGAATTTTAGGATCATCTTGTGTTCTTGGCACCTATGGCTTCCATGAAGCAGAATTTGCCCAGTGGTTGTTGGAAAGAATCCCTGAGTAGTAGAAGACTCCATCATGTTCTTGCAAAGACATATACAGAACCTGTTGACACTTTCAGTTTCAGGTATCTATCATCCCATACTGATATTATATAAACTCACTTTAGGATAGAATAAATCTTGTGGTTAAAAATTAATGAGAACAAAATATACGACATCTTGTTATCTGTCAACCCTCTGTTATGTTGAAGCATCTTGTTAATTGAAACATTATCTGTCGACCCTCAGTTAGGCTGAAACTTGAGAAAACTTGAGCCAACTTGGCATTCTTTAGCAAAAGGTGAAAAGTACATCATGAGTATGTACTCCCAAAGACCACTGCCCATCTCCCGAAGACCCCGGCCCACAGTTCTTGGGAGGCTTTGCGCAAGTGCAAAGACTGATAAGCTAATTAGCATATGAAGAGAGAGTAGGTGGGTTTAGGTAATGAATATGTATAGGCATTAATAGAATATTCATTGTTTTGCTGTATAAATATGAGATAGTTTGTTACTTCGAACATGCACGTTAGGTGGAAGGATCCCCCGTGCATCCAACGCTGACAATAAAGGATACTTCGTCACTTAGAAATTTCAGCTTCGATCTTTGAATCAATACATATCTATCAGGGTATCAATGCTGATCTACCTGAAATAAAAACCACCTTATCACTGCTGACCCACTGATTTTTTTTGCGGCCACATTCTTTTCAGCCTCTCCATTTACACTGCATTTTACTTTAGCAGGCTTTAAAATATCTTGCTGGTTTATCTCCACTACAGAAACATGCCTAGAAACACATTAATGCTCTGTTTGCTCTGTTTTATCATTCTTTTGACTTCTTTAATTCAGAACAGTCAGAAGAATGTAAGGAATACACATGGGATATCTTATTTGAGCTCACTAAAGACATAAACTGGAGGATCCTCCATGGACTGATGTGCAGAGTGGCTGGAAAGCTGTGCAGAGGAAAAGGATCTAGGGATGTTGGTTGATACTTGCCTGAACATGAGCCGACAGTGTGCCCAGGTGGCCAAGAAGGCCAACAGCATCCTGGCTTGTGTCAGGAGTAGTGTGGCCAGAAGAATCAAGGAGGTGATCCTCCCCTTTTACTCTGCTGTAGTGAGGCTGCACCTTGGGTACTGTTCAGTTTTGGCCCCTTGGTACAAGAAAGACATCAAGGCCCAGGATCATGTCCAGAGAAGGGCTACAAAGCTGATTGGTGAAGGGTCTGGAACACAAGTCTTATGAGGAACTGGGGCTGTTATGAGAAACTGGAGGTTAAGGGGAGAACATATTGCTCTCTACAACTACGTGAAAGGAAGTTGTAGGGAGTTGGGTGTCAGTCTCTTCTTGCAGATAACTAGCAGTAGGACTAGAGGGAATGTTCTGTAGAAGGAGGACTCCTAGCTTAATTAATCCTTCATCTTATGGAAGCTGTTCTGGACTTTTGATATTCTTTATTGCCCATCTCTGAAATCTTTCCAGAGGTATTTATTTTGACACGACATCATCAGGACTATGTATAGTACTCATGATATAGATGAAACATGGATTTATGCAGTGAAATATTCCTGTGATCTTTCTTTTACTCTCTCTTTCATTACAGTCCCTAATCTTAAGTTTGCTTTTTTGACAACTAGAGAGTCTATTCCCTAAGATCTTAAGGCAAATGTTAACCATCTTTCTGCTATTTTGCATTTGAAATTGTCATTGGTTTCTTTCTCACAAGCAACCCCATAAGAACACCATCATGTTACACTTACCAGCACTGAATTTAATTTGACATTTTACTTCCCAGTCACCCAGTTTTAAAGCCTTTTTGCAATTTTCCACAAGATACTACTTTGAAAAACTTAGTTTCATCAATGGACTTTTACAGATTACTGCTCGCTTCTCCACCTTTTCAGTTCATTTACAAACATATTCGACAGCACAGGTAATGAAACAGCACAGCAGTTAATGATCAAAAGCTAGCTCAGTTATTGCAGATACTCCAGTGCCACAGTCACTGGAAATCATGGCTCTGCTTGCCAAAATTTCTCTCTCTTGTTTCTTTTGCCAATAGGAAAAAATATAATTCAAACAAAACAAAAATCTGAATAATTTATGTGACTAAACAAAATGGAATATATGTTTTCTTTTGTTCTTAATAATCTCTATTACTGGTTGCAAAATGATCCTAAAACAGGCGATAAGGATCAAAAAGCTAATATTTTAAAGTCAATGTCTGAATATGGTTTAAAATACATCTGAAGTTAGAGAGAGCTGCTGTAGTACTCAATGTACTTGGGTACCATGTAAACCTTGTGATTTATCACATACCTGTGATGCCAAAATATACTTAAAATCACCTGTGAGAAATAAATATTTATTGAAATTTATTTCACATTTTGTTTGTAGTGTGTATGATAAAACATTATTTTTTCTTGATTACTTCAATAAACTATATTTTAAAATTGTTCTTTGGAATGTTTTGGAATGGTCATTTTTTATCCTTTTTTTTTTTTTTTTTTTTTTTTTATATAACAAATTAGTTTTACCCAGTTTTGACATCATCCTTGAACAGATTTAGCATCCAGCTAATCTGTGGTGCTGAAACTGAATAAGGAATATTTAAGACGACACATTTTAATTGTGATGAAGATCATTTTTCAAATATTTATTTTCAGTTTGTTTAGCAGTCATGTATCTTCAGAATGGAATATGTAAAGCGAGAGAAAACATAAAGTGTCATTGAAAACAAAACAGGTTCATTACTGAGGTTCAGAAAAACTCTTTCATATAAACTCCTATTTTCTCTGACTGAGATATTTTGAAAAACTCTTACAAAAGTTTGATAATGATCTCACATTTCATATCGGAAATTGGTCTGTGGCACACCAAATGGATCACTAGCAGTTTGTTTGAGATAGTGGATTGTAAGAACAATAAGGTTGTAAGAACTATATTCCAGCCAGGGAGTGGAATCAACAGGGGAATATGGAAGGTAAAAAAAATCACGTACAACATGTTGTGTGAACCTTTCAGAGGCTATTAAACACTATGAATCATAGAATCATTAAGGTTGGAAAAGACCTCCAAGATCATCTGATCCAACTGTTCCCCTACCACCAATATTGCCCACTAAACCATGTCCCTAAGCAACAGGTCCAACCTCTCCTTTAACACCCCCAGGGATGGTGACTCCGCCACCTCCCTGGGCAACCCATTCCAATACCTAACTGCTCTTTCTGAGAAGAAACTTCTCCTAATTTCCAACCTGAAAATTAATGAAAATAAGTGCCATATGTTTGCTCTGGTCTTAGATTTCTCCTGTTTCTGCTTATGGTCACCATTAGCTCTTCTTATGTTCTTGTATTCTTAATTATGTCTGAGGCAACCCACAACTGAAAGAGACATTTAAATACCAACAGCATATGGAATATAGAATCATAGAATCATTTAGGTTGGCAAAGAATCTAAGGTCTTCAAGTCCAATTTTTAACTCAGCATTGCTATGTCTACCACTAAACCATTTCCCTAAGCACCTAATCTACTCATCATCTGAATACCTCCAAGGATGATAACTCATCTGCTTTCCTCGGCAGCCTGTTCCAATACCTCACAACTCTTCCAATGAAGAAAGTTTTCCTAATATCCAACCTAAACTTCCCCTGTCACAATTTGAGGCTATTTCCTCTCATCCTATCATTTGTTGCTTGGGAGGAGAGATTGTCCTCCACCCTGGTACAACCTCCTTTGAGGTAGCTGTAGAGAGTGATAAGGTTTCCCCTGAGACTGCCATTCTTTAGGATGAATAACCCCAGTTCCCTCCATTGCTCACCATAAGACTTGCTCTCTAGACCCTTCACCATCTTTGTTGCCCTTCTCTGCCCTTCTCTGTTGCTCCATCACCTTGATATCTTTCTTTTTAGTGAGAGATCCAAAACTGAAATCAGTATTTGAGGTGCAGCCTCACCAGAGCTGAGTACAGAGGGACAATCACTTCCCTAGTCCTGCTACATTATTCCTGATGCAAGCCAGGATGCTCTTGGCCTTCTTGACCATCTGAGCATGCTGTCAGCTCATATTCAACTGGCTGTCAACCAATACCCCCAGGTTCCTTTCCATCAGCGAGCTTTCCAGCCAGTCCTCCCCCATCCATTGCATGGGTTTATGGTGCCCCACATGCAGAACCTGGCATTTAGCCTTGCTGAACTTCATGCAGTTGGTCTTGACCCATTGATCCATTCTATCCAGATCCCTATGCAGAGACTTCATACTCTCTAGCAGATCAATACTCCTGCCCAAAATGGTGGGTGGTGGTTTTACTCAGCTGGACAGCTGAACTCACCACAAATGCTTTTTTACTCCTCAAAGGAAAAGAGGGAGAAAATATGATTAAAAGGGCTCAAGGGTTGAGGTAAGGACAGGGAGGTCACTCATCAATTATTGTCAAGGGCAAAATAGACTCAGCATAGGGAGATTAATGTAATTTATTACCTATTACTAACAAGCTAGAGAAGTGAGAAACTTTTCAGAAAAGATACTAAAAATGCCTCCCCCCCATCCACCCTCTACTATATCCTCCCTACAAGTGGTGCAGGGGAACAGGGAATAGGGGCTGCAGTCAGTCCCTAACACTTTGCCTCCTCCACTTCTTCATGGTCACTCCCTGCCCCTGCTCCACGTGGGGTCCCTCCCATGGGATGCTGTCCTTGAACTGAGCCTGCAGGGGCTGCCCACAGGCAGCAGCTCTTCAAGAACTGCTCCCACATGGCTGCATACCATGGAGTCCATCCCTCAGGAGCATGGGGTCCCCCACAGGCAGCAGCTCCCACCAGTCCCCCTGCTCCTGCTCCTCTCCATGGGCTGCAGCTCTGGTCTGGGGCCTGCTTCTGCAGGGGCCACAGCTTCCTGCAGGCCACATCCACCTGCTCCACTGGGGGCTCTTCCATGAGCTGCAGCATAGAGATCTGCTCTGCCATGACCCCCTGTAGAGGGAAGCCTGCTCCACCAGGGGCCTCCCCACTGGCTGCTGGAGAACTGCCTGGAGCACCTCCTGCCCTCCTGAGCTGATCTGTGTGTATGCTAGGCTGTTTCTCACTCCTCACTCTCCCAGCTGCTGTTGTGCAGAAGTGTGTTTTTTTATTTTATTTTTATTTTTTATTTTTTGTTTGTTTGTTTGTTTGTTTAGTTTTTGTTTTCTTAAGTGTGCTGTCACAGAGGTGCAAACCACATCATTTGTTAGCTGGGCTCCTTTTTGGAGACAGCTGAAACTGGCTCTTATCTAACATGGGGCAGCTTCTGGACTGTTCTCACAGACACCACCCCTGCAGCCCACTGTTACCAAAACCTTGCCACATAAACTCGGCATATGTTGTTGTCTGCATACTTAACTGAGGATGCACTCAGTCCCCTCATCATTTGTAAAGATATTAAAGATGTATAAAATATTAAAGATCTATAATTTTATATACATATTAGATATATAAAAGAAGTGGCACCAATACCTAGCCCAGGGCAACACTACTTATCCAACTGGATTTAAACCACAATTCTTTAAGTCCAGCCACCACAGCCAACTTTTTACCCAGAAAACTGTATGCCCATCCAAGCCATGAGCAGTCAGTTTCTCCTGAACAATGCTGTGGGAAATGGTGTCAGAAGCTTTACTGAAGTCTAGGTAAACAATATCCATAACGAATGAGCTATGTCAGACAGGACTTAGAACTCCACTGAGAAGCAATGCAAGCCTAAAGTGGTGTGGATGACTAGTACAAAGTTAGGTCTAAAGCTACTTTTCATAAAAACAGTCTTTTAAGAATAATTGCTACAAATGATTCTTTTGTCAAAGCCTGCTAGAGCCCTGTTGACCCTAAATGAAGAGTTGGTCCAACATTTTTTGTTGTTGTTAGAAGATTTTTCTATTTTTTTTTTCTTCAGTATTTCTATCCTAAGTAGCTGGAAATTGTATGGTACCATATGATCTGAGTCTGATATTTGAATTATCCAAAAATTATTTCTGAATTTAGTATAAGAAATAATGTCAATATGCTAATCTTCTGGCAACTTCTTTTTATCCATGTGTATGTTTACCTTTTCAACAACAAAATATCTGAGCAAAGCAAGAAATATAATATTCTTACCTGTTAGAATAAAACATTTAATAATTCAGCATCTGCTTTAAAAGAGATGAAGTGTACTATGCTAGTTGATTTTATGTAAATTAAATTGAATTTTAAATTTTGCATCTGAATTAAATGGTCTTTTCAGCTTCCAAAGACTAACATGTAAGTCCTACCAATCAAATATTCAGTTGGTATGTACTCAGCAGAAAATAAAATTAATGCATTGTCGCGTTAAGGGGTGTAGCTGATTAACCATTATGGGCCTGGTCGGATTCAGGGTACTGAACCAGTCGGATCTGGGTGTCCAGTTGGACATTAACCAATAACGCGCTAACCATCCGGGGGTCTGGTAAGATTCAGAACACTGAACTATCACAGTCACGGATAACCACCCTTACTCTAGTTGCACTTAATGAGAGCTATCACAATGCAATCAAGTATGGTTTATTACAGCAACAGATAACCAGGTTCTTTTGGATTGCTGGCGATAGTGACTGTCTGCAAAAGCAAGCTGGCATGCATGAAATACACACGTGTTAAAGGTGTTATAGGTGTTACAGGTGCGCAGCCTAGAAATAAACGTGTTAAAAGGGTCAAAGACGCTAGAGAGATTTATAAGCAAGTATTCAGATCTCACCCAAAGGCGTCCCAATGGGGGGGGAAGAGAGGCTCAGCCCGTCAACTGATCCCAGGAGTCAGGAGGTCCTAAGGATGTTGTATTTCCTCGGGATGGTATCTCCCCTGACGGTGGTATCTTCCCTAACATCCCCTCTCTCTTAGGCCAAATTATATTATTTTCTATCTTTTACATGTAGGTGGAGCTTGAGTGGCTCTAGTCAAGCATATCTTAGTTATGATTGGTGAAAAGCTCTCCTGTCTCTGTTTAAAGTAATAGGCTCTGAGAAATTCAGGGCACGTGCTCCGTGAGGGGTGCTCATACCTTGGAGGCGGATAGCTTTTGGGATGGAGGTGTGCTTTGGTATTATAATGATATTATAATGAGCAAAAAGTACACTAGGGTACAGCATTTGTCAAAACATGACAGGTCCTTGGCTCAGGGTGGCAAAAGTGCAACTTATCGGTCTCAGTGTGCACAAGAACAATAGAGTTCCCACCTGGTTACAAATCCTAGCCGTGGTGTCTCCACTCCACTCTACACTCTGTACTGCTCCTTAGGGCTAGCACACCAAGTTTCCCCAGTGCGATAACATCTAAGGTTGGGAGCCTAGGGAACGCTCAGGTAATGCAGCTATGCCCTACCCTGAAAGCCTCTTCAATGCTGTACATTTTCTTTAAAATGTGAATGTTAGTTTTATTGTCCTAGTTACTTCAGGCAATTACACCACACGCATTTAACATCTTATAGAAGGTACTGTAGCCTATGGTGTAGCCTATGGTTTTCTCTCTTTTTTCTCTCTCTTTTTTTTTTCATTAGTTGTTGTAATGGAAAGACCATGTCTTCACCACTGACATTTGTTTGAATAACTGATGAATACATTTTGCCTAAAGTCCAATGCTTTGGGCTATGTCTTTATCATTTTCCAACTTGCCTGTATATAAGGCCAATGCAACAAAACTTTAAAGGGTTTTCCAGTTAATTCAGAGGAAAAATTGGCATTACTTAGTCATACTTTGACTTCTGCAAAATGACTGTACTAAACTTCAACCAACATATAATGTCTAAGGTAAAACTGAGGTTTGTGGAATTACTGTATACTCTTAGGACTTCTCTGTACAAAGTACGGAGAAAGATGTCTGACTAAAATTTTTTTACATTTTTAAACTACACTGGAGTTCTTAATGTAAGAGTGAGTGTTCAGGGATATGTAACATTCTCTGGAAATGTTGGGGTTTAATGAGACATTCCTTAGAAAAGACGACTCCATTAATACAGGTGTTCATTTAAGATTGTATATATGACACTACTGTTGAACAGATATACATTTATATGCTCTCATGCATGCTCTCTAGCATTTATGCTAGAAAAAAAAAGCCTAACAATTGCAGCTGGTACTGGGATAGAAGGCCATAGGGCCACATGACAGTAGCTTTATTAAAACAAAATACATGACAGTATTTAGTTCCCGTGTGAACTATTTGTGGCCATAGTCAGAGATAAACATTTGGTCTGTCTTCCACAAAATTAAGTTTAGTTCTATTAAACATTTAGGTTACATCCCCAGTGATTTCATCTGAGTAGAAAATTGTATATGTTGCCTGAAAGTATAGAAAAAAAATATAAAAATAAATAAACCTTTCTGTTGGAAAATACCTTTTTATACAAACCAAAATATTCATAAGAACATTCTTGAAAACACAGAATACTTTTATAATTTTAATGTCATTAGTAACATTTAATGCAACTATTCTTACTACTATCCTGTTAATTATTTCAGATTTTTGAAAACTTCTTTGCCTCTGATTAAAATATGGAAGATGGTTAAATCAAGAAAAATGTTTTAATTGTTTGTTTATATTTACACAGATAAAAAGACTTTAGGCTCTTCTTCATTCAGTGATATTTTATTTCTATTTTTCATATGAGATTGTCAGACTATTTTAGTATTAATTTTTAAGGAAAAGTGTATCTGTCTAGGCTAAGAGATATAAACAACTCATTCAGAATCTGCAATAGCTATGACATTTCTTTATTATTAGATGTTGTCCTCTGTGTTCCATACAGAGCTTTACTGAGGTATGTTAAATGGAGAATTTATAAAGCTGGAGATCATGTCTTTTTTTCTGCTGACGGCTGTCTCCTCCTCCTGCACTACAGTGCATTAATCCTTCCTTCTTCAGTTTAGCTTTTCCATTTCAGTCTGACCCCACATCCCATCCCCTTTCTTGTGTAGCAGAACAGCACATGTGCTGAAATGGGATCCTTCACACTGCAAATATGGAAGGGGATTTGCTTCTTAACACTAATGATGGTTACAAAAATAGTCTGTAAGGCTATGCTCACTGTGTTAATCTTGCAAAGACATTCATAGGACACCTGTTCTGGATTAGACTGCCAGATCGATTTTTCAACATGGTAGTTGCAAAAATGCTTACAGACCATATATAGACATTTGCAAAGCTAAATACAGACCATGTTTGGCAAAAATTTCAATCTAAAAACTCTATCCAAGGGAGATCTCTACACTGAGACTTGTGGATCAAAGAAGCAGTTCATTTGCTTAAATGTTGTATAAGGTGGATTAAAGGGTTCAGAAAAATAAATAAATAAATAAATAAAAGGCTTATAAACATGCAATCATTTTGTAGGTGCTTTGCACATGAGAGAAGCTAAGCTGTGAGGTTTTCTTTCTTCTTTTCTAGCTATTAGTTCCTCTTTCTCTTTACATATGCATAAGGAGCTTGCAGATAACTTCACATGTAACTTCCAGGTGAAACTGAAGTCACTTCAACAGGTCCAAACACACCATTATTTTATGTTTATAGTGTTGTAATGTGACTTAACAATTAGTGTTTCTGTATCTGGCTGTGGTCATTTCCAGTGTCACCAGCTTTAAACTGATATATTTAAAAAATATAATATAGCTGGAGACACCTGCATATGCTGCATAGGGCTGGAAGTTCTAGGAGAGCAAAAACATCTTTGTTAAGATATGATCTAGCTTTTCAATTTACACTAGGTAAAACTGTATAAAAATGTTTCATTTTAATTTGTTTCATGTGTCACTGATGAACAAAATATAGCAGGTTTTCCTGTGTGAGTTCATAAAAATACCCAGAGGCTCAGATGATTCATAATATCCAGCTTTCTGAAAATACAGGATAGGTTAGTAGGATTGATTCAAACATGTCAGAGAAATTAGCAATAATCTTAAATAAGATTTAGGCTAAAAAAACACATTAATTTACAAATCATAAACAATCTACCTCACATTCCATCATAAATTCAGGGTAAAATATTTTGATTTATAATGTAAAATACAGCATATTCCATATCATGGTTGTTTTATGTAATACAGTCTTCTCATTTATACGTTTGCCACCATCCTAAATCTCTTTCTTGCCCATCCTGCAGTTTTTATGCATTTTTGAAAGCAGGGTTTCAATTATAAAAGTGCAAGCTTGTAGCAGACAACTTATTATCATATGTTACTGAATTAATCGCATTGAAATGATCTGTAGAGCAGCTGGTTTATAACAGCATAAACATTACTAATTTTAATGGTTACTCATAATATTTTACTATATTTTCTTCTATTTAAAAGCAGCTACAATAAAATCTGTAGGGGGTCAAGCAATTACCTACTAGAAATTGTTCCCAGCTACTTATGCAAATCTGGAGTTGGCTAATAGTCACTCAGATCTGATCTCTTCTACTACAGGATTCTATAGTTGTGCCAATCCGCATTATTTTTGAATATATTCCATGTAAAACTTGCAGTAAATCCAGGGAGTTTATGGCATTTCCCTACTTGCGATGAAATTGTTATGGTTTTGCTGCTTGTTTAAAGTTACTGATCTTGTGGTGGTGGTTTACTTGTTTTTTCTTAGCTTAAACAGCAACAACAACAACAACAGCATTCTTTTTGCTTGGAATCTACTACGGGCCACCTGATAAAGGAGAGCTTGTTGAGGCCTTCTTGATTCAAGTACAAGAAGCTTCATGCTCACATGCTGTTGTCCATGCACCCAACCGGATGTCTGCTGGAAAACCTAAACAACAGGCTGTGAACAATCCAGGAGATCCCTGGAGTGTGCTGAGGATAGCTTCCTGGCCCATGTATTAGACAAATCAATCAGAGGAGAAACATTACTGGACATGGTGCTCACCTACACAGATTAACTCATTAAAGAGGTTAAGATTAGAGGCAGTTTGGGCTGCAGTGACCATGCCCTGGTTGACGTTGTGATCTCGAAGAATGTACACCTGGTGAAGAGCAAAGTCAGAACCCTGAACTTCTGAAGAGCAATCTTCCAGGTGTTTAAAGACCTAGTGGGTGAGATCTCCTGGAATGCAATCCTTAGGAACAAAGGAGCTGAACAGAGCTGGCAACTCTTTAAGGATGTTTTCCTCAGAGCACAAAAACTCTCCACCCTCCTATGTAAGAAAGCAAGCAGAGAAGGCAGGAAAGTGGAATAGCTGTGCAAGGACCTTCTGGTCAAACTGAAGCACAAAAAAGAAATGCACAGACACTAAAAGCAGGGACATGTGGCCTGGGAATCATACAGGGATGCCATCTGGATGTACAGGGATGGGATTAAGAAATCCAAGGCACAGATGGAACTGAGCTTGGCAAGGGATGAAAAGAATAGGAAGGGATTCTATAGGTACTTTGTCCAGAAAAGAAAGGCCAAGGAGAATGCACTCCCTCTAAACGTGAAGGGAGAACTGGTAATGACAAACTTGGAGAAGGTTGAGGTACTCAACGAGTTCTTTGCCTCAGTCTTCAGTGGTGACTAGGCTGAAGTTCCTGAACCCATAGATGAGGGTTAGGGAAACAAAGTCCCTCCCACTGTAAGTGAAGAGCAGGTTTGAGACTACCTTATGAAACTGAACAGGTACAAGTTTATGAGGCCTGATGACATGCATCCCAGGGTCCTGAGGGAATTGGCTGATGTAGTTGCCAAGCCTCTCTGTCATATTTGAAAAGTTCTGGCAGTGAGGTGCTGTTCCTGGTGACTGGAAAAAGGGAAACATCACTCACATTTTTAAAAAGGGTAGAAAGGAAGACCTGGGTAGAAAGGATAGAAACTACAGACCAGTTGGCCTCACCTCTGTGGCTAGGAAGATCATGGAACAAATCCTCCTGCAAGCAATGTCAATGCACATGCAAGACAGGGAGGTGATCCAAAACTAGCCAGCATGACTTCACCAAAGCAAATTGTGTGTAACCAACCTGGTGGCCTTCTATGATGGAGTGACTACGTCAGGTGACAAGGGAACACTGACCAATGTCATCTAACTGGACTTCTGCAAGACCTTTGACACAATCCCACATAACATCCTGATCTCCAGATAGGAGAAATATGGATTTGAAGGGTGGACCATTCAGTGGATAAGAATTGGCTCAATGGCCACACCCAGAGAGTTGTGGTCAATGGCTCTATGTCCAGGCGGAGGCCAGTGGTGAGCAGTGTCCCTCGGGGATATGCCCTGGGACCAGTACAGTTTGACATCTTGATCAGTGACATAGACAGTGAGATCGAGTGCACCCTCAATAAGTTTGCAGATGACACCAAGCTGTGTGGAGCAGTTGATACAACAGAAGGACGGGGTGCCATCCAAAAGGATCTGGACAAGCTAGATAAGTGGGCCCACGTTAACCTAATGAGATTCAAGTCCAAGTGTAAGATGCTGTACCAGGGTCAGGGCAATCCCAAACATGACTGGAAGAAGAACTCACTGAGAGCAGCCCTGCGGCGAAGGGTTTGGGGGTTCTGGTGGACAAAAAACTTGACATGAGCCAGAAGTGTATGCTTGGAACTAGGTGATCTGTAAGGCCCCTTCCAACCTCAAAAGGTTCTATAATTCTATGATTCTATAACTCTTTGTCCTGGTTTCAGTTAGAACAGAATTAATTTTCTTCCTAGTAGCTGGTGGAATGCTGTGTTTTGGCTTAGGATGAGAAGAGTGCTGATAACACCCCGATGCTTTAATTGTTGCAGAGCAGTGCTTATACTAAGCCAAGGACATCTCAGCCTTTTGCTCTGTCCTGCCAATGGGCAGGCTGGGGGTGCAATAAGAGCTGGGAGGGGACAGACCCAGGACAGGTGACCCAAACTAGCCAAAGGGGTATTCCATACCATCTGATGTCATGCTAAACAATATACATAGGGGTGGCTAGCCGGGGGAAGGGGGCCGGACTGCTCGGGGTTAGGCTGGGCATCGGTCAGCGAGTGGTGAGCAATTGCATTGTGCATCACTTGTTTGTACATATTATTATTACTTTCCTATTATCACCATTGTGTTATTATTATTATTATTATTGTTATTGTTATTGTTATTGTTATTGTTATTGTTATTGTTATTGTTATTATTATTATTATTTTTTGTTATTATTATTTTCCTGTCTTATTAAACTGTCTTTATCTCAACTCACGGGCTTCACTATCCATTTCTCTCCCCCGTCCCAGAGAGGGAGGGGGGAGGGTGAGCGAACGGCTGTGTGGTGTTTAGCTGCTGGCCGGGTTAAACCATGACACTCTTAAACACCCTAACACTAAGAATGAAATCAGAACAACAGCATGAGGGAAATTAGGTCCTTTTTTTTTTTTCCTCTCCTTCTCTACTTTATTTTATTTATTTATTTATTTTTATGTTTTATTCCAACTTGGACTCTGCTTTGATGTGTTTACTTGTTTGCAATCTCCATATGTTACTGCAGCAAGAATGAAAATTGTAAGCCTTCACTTCTCCTCTGATTTATAGTGAGGTCTGAATCCTGCTTATACAGAGAATCCATTTATGCAAACCATGTGATATTTAAGGGGCATATTTGTCAATAAAAAGGTAAGTCCTTTCTCTCACAACTCTTAGAAGGTCTTTCTTCTGATGCCTTGTTTCTGGAGCCAAATGGGATACTTCTACTTAGCTACAGAAAAGAAGTTTCACAGTATTCTTTAAAGTAATTATTAAAATATTGGTCTATGAGGTTTGAGGTTCTTAAAGAAAACAATAGCAGCAAAACATCTGGATTGCAATTTTCCCCAAAATGCACTTATATCTAAGAATAAAATTTCTTTATCATTTTGGTTTCAGTGGTTTTGTTTGGTTGTTTGTTTGTTTTGTTTTGTTTTGTTTGCTTTTTTCTTTCTGTTTTGTTTTGTCTTTTTTTTGTTGTTGTTGTTCTTTTTGTTTGTTTGTTTGTTTTAAACAGCATTTTCTTTAACCTAGAGTTTGTTAAAGTATTAAATGTTGAAAGAAATTAACCAGCAAATGTCATTATTCTGTATTTCATTCCCTGTGAAGCTTTAATACATCTACATTTTGCATTTTTCTTGACCTTTCTACTTTTCAGTTCTATGAGGATTTCTGTCAAAGTACCTATTTGCTAAAACAACTGTAGAGTATAAACATACATATCCTGTTTCTGGATGAAATTCTGATTCTGTCAGATCCTACATGTGTATTATAAGTCTCCTAAGCTCTTTTGATGTTTACTATGTTTCTAAAAATACCAGGTTTTAGAATCATCTCTTTTAAAATCACAGAAATTGAGTTTTGTTAAATATTTTTCTAAGCTTCACAGTGAAAGAAAAGGTGCCTGAGGATATAATATATAATTGTATCCTTCTAATATATATACATACATATAATATAATATATATACACACATATATATAATATATTATATATATAATAAACTTCAATACTGAAGTTTAGAAGAATCAGAAGTTAAGAAATTATAAAAATATTTTAAAATTTTCATGGTTTTTATTATCATCATGGGTTTAGATGTCTAACATATAATTGAATTTGATCCTTTGTGAAGAACAGATGTTTAGGGAACTTTTTTCTTCTTTACATCCCCACTCAGTATTTTTTCTTTCTTTGCACTGTTATCTCACATATTTATTTACTGTATGAGGCAGATCTCCACCACAGTGCAACTCACCACCCACAGTTAAGTGTAGTGCCACATGAAAATAAAGAAATGTATCCTGTATCGGATGCTTTCTTTGTGAATGAAAGAAGAAATATGTTTCCAACATTCCAGCTTGACAAGTTATGTATAAACCACAGAGTGAATCCCTATTTATTTATTTTTTCTTTGTTAGCCACTAGGATGATTATGTTTATATATACAAATTATATAATGAAAAGCAGAAAAAAAAAGTGAATAGAAAAGATGGATGTAATTACTTCAACGCTCCTTTTAATTGTCTCCAGAAAGAATATCTTCCTCTCATGCTACTTTGACAAAATAAAATGTGTTAGATATGGAGATATACTTACTATTTGACTTTTTCTTTTTTTTCTTTTTTATACTTCACAAAACTATGTGCAAACTTCAAGGTGTTTTTAATGATGTTTTAACCTTATATTTACATGAACAATAGGAAAAACAGATTTCTTTTTCTAAATAATTATTTTGAAATTCTCAGGTAATAATCAGGTAACATATTTACTAAATACAAGGATGTTTATACTGGGTCAGTCCAATGGTCAGTTTTTTTCAATGCTCCTGAAAGTCCTAGTTTCACGAGCCATAGAGCCTAGAGGCATAGGTGGTCTGTGTGTTCATGTATCCTTAGCACAGAAACCAGAGGATGATGTTGTAGTGTTAAACCCATCTAAACGTGGAACTAGGGGTGCCACACATCACGACTGGGAAATGTTACCAGATCCAAATATATTAAAAAAAATTATAATTCTTTATTTGTTGCTGAGAAACATCCCTGAAACATCTCAGTGCTTTTGGATGTAGGTCTAAAAGGAAAACAAACAAACAAACAAACAAGAAAAACGTATCAACTAAGATAGTAAAATAGAGAAATAATAAACAAGCACAGACAAAGACTGATTCATCTCACTTATTGTATACACGTATCCTATAGAAAAGACATTCACCATCTGCAGGGGCCTATTTATCCCCACTCATTCCATGGGGATGCTTGACTTAGACATAAATAACTAACTTTCAGATGTCTACACCACTCTGGTGTAGGCACCACCTATTCATGCATTTATATGTATTTAGAAACAGTCTGGTATAGTCTTAGAAACAGTCTGGTATAGTCTTATCATGATTAATTATTTTCTTCAGAAGACATAATAGTTAAAAAGAGGCATAGAAAAATATTTGAACATATTATAACTTACATTCAGACATATTGAACATTTACTAGTCTAAACCATGTTATGAATATACTTTGTGCTTTAATATAAACATAATGCAAGGATTATACAATATATACTGACACACCAAAAGAAAAGGAGAGGTAATCCATATTGGAAAATCTAGTAGGCACAACAACAGTGATGCTGTGGCACCAGAAACAGCTGGAACTCAAGCTCATACATGCAGTGTCATACATGTAGGCCATTAAACTATCGGATTTAGTTAAGCAATGACACATCTGCATACCTATGGCTCTGAGCCTGAATCTACAAGTCAGAGAGATCTCTCAGATGGCCACCGGGCTCCTGTCTGGAGCTTCTTCCTGCATCTGCTCTTCACTCTAGACTCTGTTGTAGCTCTGACAGATTTCTCAGTTTCTCTATAATTGCAGGGTAAATAGGGACGCCTTACTGATGGCTAAAATCAGAAGTAAAGGCTTTGTATTTAACCCTTTTATCACTATTTGGATTATTTTGCAGGGATCATGTTTCCCTGTTTATTTTTATCATAAAAATAAGATTGGATATATTTTTAGATGAAAATAAATTGTGAATGACATAAAATTTTGTTTTACAATATATAAAAAAAGACAAAAAGAAAACATTTCTCTTCATTTTCAGACGGAACAAAAAGATTTTGAGATAAATACACAAAGCGTTGATAATTATAATTATAAGCGTTTAAAAAAAAAAGACCAAAGTTGATTCTAAAATACTTGATGATTTTAAATTAGTTGATTTACAAAGTTTTTGATTTAAAAAGTTTTCTTGATTAATCTAGTTGATTCCAAAGTTTTCTTAATGCTATATTTTTCTTAATGCTATATTTTTCTACTAAATATACTATACTTGAATTTTTTTACTCTCTCCTGATTTCTGGGAAATTGAATTTATTATTTCATTTTGCATAGTGCTCTGGATTGAATCTTTGCCTGTAATTTACAATCCTCCAAATCCTGATATTATCTAAATCTCCTGTTACAAATGTACTTGGCTATTTGAACTTGTCAGTGTGGATTTTACATACATTTCTCTCTGAAACAAAAAATAAAATATTCATTTATTCAGTGGAAAGAGTCTTTAGATGATTGCATTCATATAACTTGTGTTTGCTGTTTACACAGTGTGGGGACCGTCTTAAATTTAATTACAGTTCATAACTCTGTCCATTTTGCAGATGATAGAGTCACAGAATCAGAGAACAAAAGAGGCTGGAGGGTACCTCTAGAAATCATCTAGTCCAATAACCCACTCAAAGCAGATCTGATCAGATGCAGATGCTCAGGGCTATGTCCAGTCAAGTCTGTGTGCTACAAAGACATATAAGAATTCCTCCATCATGTGGAAAACAAATGAAGTTTAACAAGAGCAAGCACAGAGTCCTGCACCCAGGAAAGAACAACTGGATGTATCAGTACAGGCTGGAGGACAATCTGCTGGAGAGGAGCTCTGTGGATAAGGACCTGGTGGATGACATGTTGACCATGAGCCATCAGTGTGCCCTGGTGGCCAAGAAGGTCAATGGGATCCTGGCGTGCATTAAAAGGAGCATGGCCAGCAGGTCAAGGGAGGTGATCCTTCCCCTCTACTCTACCCTGGTCAGGCCTCACCTGGAGTACTGTGTCCAGTTCTGGGCTTCCCGGTACAAAAAAGACAGGGATCTCCTGGAAAGAGTCCAGCGGAGGGCCACAAAGATGATACGGGGCCTGGAGCATTTTCCCTGTGAGGAAAGGCTGAGAGACCTGGGTCTGTTCAGCCTGGAGAAAAGAAGACTGACAGGAGATTTTATCAATGTTCATAAATACCTGAGGTGTGGGAAACAGAGGGATTTGGCCAACCTCCTTTCAGTGGTTTGTGGGGACAAGACGAATGGCAATGGCCATAAAATGGATCCCAGGATGTTCCACAGCGATGTGCAAAAGAACTTCATGGTAAGGGTGACGGAGCACTGGAACAGGCTACCCAGGGAGGTTGTGGAGTTTCTTTCTCTGGAGATATTCAAGGCCTGTCTGGACTCCCACCTGGGCAACCTGCTCTAGGGAACCTGCTTTGGCAGAGGGGTTGGACCCGATGATCTCTTGAGGTCCTCTACAGCCTCTACAATTCTGTGATTGCGTGATTCTGCAATTCTGTGATTCTGTGTTGCACTGCTCCAGATTACCTAAATGAAACCTCCTAAAACGCAAATGTAAAGCTTTATCAGGTATGAAGGGAAATAAGGTTGGGAGAAAATGTAGAGAGAACTCAGGGTGGCTGGTGAAACATGGTACTTTGTAGCCATTCATTATTCATTAATGTCTAAATTAGCAAGATACATTAGTTTCCAGAAGTATTTAACCCCCTAGTGAATTATGTCAGCATCATCGTAGTAATCCAAATTCTGAAAAAGGACAACAGGCAGAGGCTCAGATCAGGAACACAGGAAATGAGAAAACTGAGAAAACATTTCCAGCAAATGTTTGAACCTTTATTCTTACTTGAATGCATATGCTATCAAAGTGGCACAAAACCTTTGAACTGTAGTCTCATTACTCCTAAAACAGATATATTTCATGGGTAAGACTTAGAAAGGGAGGCTATGATCATACTTTCAAAAACTAAACTAAACAAACAAATGAACAAACAACAACAACAAACAAAAACAAAACAAGACACACACACACACACAAAAAAGAGAAAACCATGGTAGCCATGGTAGCCATATGTCCTCCTTTCTTGAACATCTGTAGTTTTCTTCAGACTTATAAAGAGGAACTCAGTCTTTTTTTCCAGAATTTCCATACAAATGACCACTGTGCATGCACAGTTTACCTGCACATGTGCTACACAGCTCACTTGAACGTTGCCCATAGAGGTAATGTGTTCCAGATGCATTAGACTTACTATGCATGTACAGCATGGTGCATGCTCGCATATCTCATTTAGAGATTGTGCCAGGAAACATGGGAATGATAGACATAATACAAAATTCTGCTCAAATACTTTTAACATGATATTCTGACAAGGTTAGTTTTGTTTGTTTGTTTGTTTCATTGATCAGAACTCTCTGAACAGATCTCAGTTTCTTCAGATAACAGAACAGTGTATCTGATCTTTCAAATTTCTCAGTTACTATTACCAAGATATGTTTCCATTCAAGTTAAACTTTCAAATGCAAACATATGGCACGATGGCAGGTTGGCTCAGAACAGAATGAATGCCTCCTTATCATATTTTTGTGCTTTTAGTGTTCTTAGGGATAATTATGCTCTAAAGCAAATAAACAGAAATCCCTAATATTCCCATGTGTTTTTGTTGTTGTTGTTGTTTTCTTGTAATATTTGGACAAAAAGTCACTAGTCTTATGATTTCCAAAAATCAGATTAAAATAGGATTATTTCTGCATTTGTGTGAAGGATTTTTCTGTTTTCTTGCTTTTAGTTGTATTTTTATTACGTATAATAATGAGAAAACTGCTAATTCATGTCCTTGAGAGCTCTGGACTCCATTTGGTGGTCCTGTATTTGGTGGTCCAGGAACTGGACTCAATGGTCCTTGTGGGTCCCTTCCAACTGACAATATTCTATGAGTCTTTAATTCTATGATACCCAAACACCACTACTGCTAAACTTCAGAGTCTCAGCCTCCAAAAGTTTTTAGATACAATATCTTACTGGTCTACCTTTCAGGATGCACCTCTACTAATCAGCATCCAAGTAGCATAAAAAGATGACTTCACCATGTTCTGCCTAAATGGAATTGGTCTTCAGCAGGTGTTCCTTCTCATTCATTTTCATGTATCAGTGCCTGTATTTCCAAGAACATGGCAGCATGCTGTTCATTTTAATATTCATTTTATTGTGTTGTTTGTTGTAGGCTTATAGGTTTTCCAGGAGTATAACAGAAAGCACATGGAGTCTTCGGGACAACTGGAGAAGCTCCACAAACTAAACAGTGAACAGCCCAAGGGGCTTGTCTATGGCAGATCACTCCTAATTCACAAAAGATTCTTCTAAAAGAAACAGAACGCATGGTGTTTGGGAAACCAGGATAACAAGGAACAGACCCACATTTTGTTGCCATGGGAATACTTTTTGTTATATGTCTGGAGAGTGTAGAAGTATTCATGAGTAATCTGTATAAATCACATAATGAAAAATAGGGAGAAAAAGGACTTATATGTAGTGTTGTTGTTGTTTTTTTTTTTTTTTTTTTTTTTTTTCAGAAAATCGTTCAACTTCTATCCATAGATAATTTTAGAACATCTGACACACACACACACACAAACAGCAATAACAACAAAACACATTACTTTTGAGAGAGGTTTTAATAGTCCAAGTTTCAAAAGAAGACATTACCAAAGAAAAATTACCTCCCAAGTACTCTATCGAGGTCACTTCACTAGCAAACAGTGAAACTTTCAGCACTGCTACTTTATTGGTCTTCCATTATTGTAGATGTCTAATAAGTCCCTGATTTACTTCATTCTACATTCATTTCAGTGGGTCACAGATCTGGTTTATGTGAAAACGGAAATATTGAAAACAGACTACAGCACTGTCAACACTAAGAAATAAAGTATTTAGCTATTCTACGGTGACATTAGAGGAAAATAGCTAATTAATTATTTATCAGGAAAGAATAATTTTTAAAGCAACTGATGTGGCCTACCAGTCATCCTTTCAAATATTTAGGAACACAGATATCATAGCTGTGCTCTCCAGAGTATTAAGGAGGAATCCTTTGTCTCCTCTTAACAGACTAGAGAAATGGGCAGACAGGAACCACATGAAGTTCAACAAACAGGCATTAAAATGCTTGCACCTGGGGAATAATGAGCAATAGTACATGCTGGGAGCTGGCTTGCTGGAAAACAGATCGGCAGAAAAGGATCTCATGCCCTTGATGGACAACAAGCTGATCATAAGCCAGCAATGTATTTTGTAGCAAAGAAGACTAACATCATTTGGTCTGCATTATGAAGAGCATTACCAGCAGATTGAGGGAGGTGTTCCATCCTTTCTGCTCTGGTGAGATTCATCTGGAGTGCTGAGTCCGGTTCTAGGTCTCACAGATTAAAAAGATAGGGTTGTTATAAATGGCTAAGTCCCAAATAGGGTTACAATCAAAGTTTGCAATTTATTAAAGGAATAGATGTAAGCAAACAGCGCTGGGTGCGCTGGGAGTCTCTGCTCCACCAAGACGCACACCAGTTACATCAAGCAGCTGATTTTTATGCTCCTAGGCTAATACATATTCATTACTACTTCTAAAAAAAAAACAGAGTTATTATAATTAGTTTCCAGAATCCAAACCCTCCTACTGGAGCATGTGTATCAGTCTCTGGTGGTCCCTCTGGGGGTCTCTCATGCTGAAGGCTCGTAGACATTCAGTCTACAACTACCTCGTAAGGGGGTGTCGAGAGGCAGGAGACCTTTTCTCCATTAATACCAGTGACAGGACCCGCGGGAATGGGGTTAAGCTGAGGCAGGGGAAATTTAGGCTTGACATCAGGAGGGGGTTCTTCACAGAGAGGGTGGTTGAACACTGGAACAGGCTCCCCAGGGAAGTGGTCACTGCACCGAGCCTGTCTGAATTTAAGAAGAGATTGGACTGTGCACTTAGTCACATGGTCTGAACTTTTAGGTAGACCTGTGCGGTGTCAAGAGTTGGACTTGATGATCCTTAAGGGTCCCTTCCAACTCAGGATATTCTATGATTCTATGATTCTATGATCCTCTTTTTTGTCCTTCTCCTTTGTCCTACTTGGTTGTATGTCAGAGACATGTGCAGCATCCCCTACAAACTTTGTCTTTTAGTCATTCTTCAGCTTTCCCCTTCTCCTTAATCTCCTGGCCAGATATCAGAGACTTGCATAGTGTCCCATGCAATAGTCATAATAGTTTGCAGTTATTCTGACACCCCCCTCCCCCAGATATCAGAGACTTCAAAGAAAAGCCTACAAATACATTTCCCTTCAAGCTCTCTACTGACACAAATTGCTAAAACATTCCTTTGCAAGATACAAGAACTACATACATTAACCACTCTGTTTAACTTAGACTTGTGGTTATACAAGGGTATGTAAGACAGAAGGACACATTCATCATACCATGCAATGCTAGGCCCTAGCATTTGTTCCATATTGACACGAATCAGATGAACACATTTCACAGGGTGTTCCTGGAGCAAGTGCAATGAAAGTCCACAAAGGCGATTAAGGCACTGGAACATCTCTCATACAAGGAAAGACAGAGACAGAGTTCATCCTGGAGAAGAGAAGGCTCAGGGGGAATCTTTTCAGAGTGTATAAATATCTCATGAGAGGTCAGGTAGGAGATGAGAGAAGACAGAATCACACTCTGTTTGGTGCCCAGTGACATTAGAAGAGACAATGAGCACAAACAGAAATACATGAAATTCCATCTGAACACAAGAAAACACTGACTTTTTTTTTTTTTTTTTTTCCTGGGAGGGCTGTCAAATACAGATTGTCCCAAGAGGTTGTGAAGTCTCCATCTGCATATACAACATGTTTGACAGACTACTCCCAGCATGCTAGCTATTAGACATACTGAAACTAGTGTAGTTTTTGTTTCTTTGTTTATTTATTTTGGTGATTTATTCATTCTAGGTTGTTATATTTTGGAAGTGCTGATATTTTATTTCTTCCTATTCCTTTGGAAGTCACATTTTCACCTTTCAGATTCTGTCTCCCATCCCACTTGAGGAGAGTGAGCAAGCAGCTGTATGTTCCTTAGCTGCCTTCCAGGATTAAATCACAAGAGGAGAGAAGGAATGTCAGTATTCAATCATTCACAGTTGTCTAAGAAGATGTAATAGTCTCACACTGGAGATGTTTTAAATAAAAGACATAATTGGACACCTGTGGTTCATTTGTAGCACTCGATTATCAGATTAACATAAAAGACTTTTAGGATATATAAAAGCTTGACATGAGCCATCAGTGCAAGTTTGCAACCCAGAAGGCCAACTGCATCCTGGGCTGCATCAAAAGAACAGTGGAGGGAGGTGATTGTGCCCCTCTACTCTGCTCTTATGAGGCCTCACTTGGAGCACTGCATCCAGGTCTGGGGCCTCCATCACAAGAAGGATGTGGATCTGTTAGAATGGGTCCAGAGGAAGGCCACAAAGGTCCTGACGTCTGGTCCTGACCAGAGGGCTGGACCACCTCTACTATGAAGAAAGGCTGAGACCTGGAACTGCTCAGCCTGAAGAAGAGAAGGCTCAAGGATGACCTTGTTGCAGCTTTCCAGTAATTACAGGTGGCTTAAAAAAAGATGGAGAGCAACTTTTAGATTAGAGGTTAGGAGGAAATTCTTCACTCAGAGGGTGATGAGACACAGGAACAGGTTGCCCAGAGAGGTTGTGGATGTCCTAACCCCCGAGGTGTTGAAGACCAGGTGGGAAAAAACCCTGGGCAACCTAATCTAGTGGGTGTCATCCCTGCCCATGGCAGGGTGGTTGGAACTAATTGATCTTTAAGGTCTCTTCCAAGCTGAAACATTCTATGATTCTGCGATAGCTTTTAAATACCTAGGTTTTCAAAGAGTGGGGTGATCAACAATTCTCAAAATTTACCTCCTAAACCCAGGAAAACAAGAAAGATTCAACCTGACATGTAGTACAGAATATTAACACTTTATATAGAATAAATAGGCACTAAAATATTTGTAGTACTCAATATTCATTAACTATTACTTAACTTAGAATCACATACTGCTGTTGGTGTTGTTAAAATTATGTCTTTCTTTCTGATGATTTTGTTTGGTGTAAGATTTTTGGACATTTAACTTTCTGAGTTCTAAAATAATCTTGGATCATGATTTTACTGACTGTACACTCTACTCCATCATCCAGATCATTAAAGATGTTAAACAGGACTGGACACAGTTTTTTATATAAGATTAGGAATAAATTTACATTCTGTTTACATCTACTTTCAGGTAATCAACAGCATGCCTAATTCAATAATCTCATATATAATTATAGAGAAGAAATGTGTAGAGTGCTAATAATGTGATATTAAGTTGACAAGAATACACAAGAATATTGAGAATAATTAGGAATACACAAGAACATTGTCAACTCTTTCCCTGGAACAGGGAGAAAAGCATTTGCTTTAAATTGAAAGTTTGCATTTGGTGTTTGTCAATTATTAATATAAGAGCTGAGTCTATATAAACTGATGACGATACAGTAACAGAAAATATTTAGTGGTAAGACAACTGCTATTAACTAATTAAAATAAGTTTGGGTGAATATAATGATATTATTCATAGAATATTGTCCATGAATCCATGGATCCATCAGGGAAATTAAAATGTTTTTCATGCATGAATGTTTGATGAAAGTTTCAAATTTTTTATTATTCAATATTACTATTCTGAGAATTTATACAAGCAATTCTAAATAAATACAGAGGTCTTTTATATCCTATATAATTTTGAGAAAGCATAGTCTGATAACATTAAAACTTAAAATATACACATTAGTGTCTGAACCATGACATTTTGGCGTTTGTCCCTCTTCTTAACCTACTGACCCTTAGAGGTCAAACAAGATCATGGTTTAAAAGTTATTGGAGTGGTTGAAAAAGAAATATTGTGGGACCCACAGTTGGAAGGATTATAAGAGACTAAATTAAGTCGAGGAAAATGAAAATATAATTTAGTCCATATTTCTTGTTTATGTATTTGGCACATTCTAACATTCTTTGAGGCAAAAATAACAGACACACTATGAGTTTAAAGGGAAGCCAAGAATAATGTTAATTATTATTAAATCAACATAAAAAGAAAGTGGCCAAAGGAAAAAGAAAGCTATTAAACTAAGGTAATCTCAGTCAGAAGGAAAGAATACATACAGGTAGAGCCTATTTTACAAAAATCCATAATCCTAGTTAGTGCTTCATATACAAATAATATGGCAAAAAGTTGCAAATAACTGTGACAATGTCTACAATGCTGTCAACTTTACTTTCTTGTAGAAATATGTCATTGAAAAAGAGGTCTGGGAGAGTGAAGTTCTGAAGTATCCTCTCATACTGCTCTGTCAGGCAGTTTAGCATTGCTTTTTCTAAGGACAGAAATAATTTACTTCAGTCCCTTTGTTATGATTTGAAATCTTGAGGTACCTGTGTGATTTCATACTGGGTGTGATACTTTTATATTCTCAGCTTCTCCTCTTTGATTTTCAATTGCTCTTTCTGGGTTGTGCTTAAGATGAATTTACACACATGAAGGGGAATGATGAAGAGCTTCTACAGTTGTATGTAGCATCATACATCCTTCAACTCTTTTCTAGACAAGCATCACATTTCCCTCTTGTGCTAACTTATCCCTTAGACATGGCAACTCTCATAGAACTCTGTTAATGTGTACTTAATCTACTTAATCTTTCTCTGGAGAAGAGAGGATTCTTGCCTTTTTGCTCTTCCATGGCTTAAACACTGATAGGTCAGTTGTTTGTTTTTGTCTTTGTGTTTTGTTGTTTTGTTTTGTTTTGTTTTGGGGGGCAGGGTGAGTGGGGTGGAAAGGTGTGAAATAAGAGGACAACCTATCTTCATTACAGTGTATATGCTCTGTGGTATTACAATAAATGTCTTACACCTGTGATTGTAAGGATCTCTCTCAAATGTCTCTAAATTAGAGATGGACCACTCAGTGGATAAGGAATTAACTGAATGATCACACTGAAAGAGCTGCAGTTAACAGCTCAATGTCCAGGTGGAACACTCTAGTAAGGAGTGTTGTTCCTCAGGGTTCTGTGTTGGGACTTCTATTATTTAACATCTTTGATGGTGGCATGGACAATGGGATTGAGTGCATTAAGCTACATGGTACAGTTGACATGCTGGAGTCAACATGAAGGGATGCCATCCCAAGGAACTTGGACAGACTTGAGAGGTGGGCCCATTTGAAAATCATTAAGTCAACAAGGACCTGGGTCAGGGCAATCCTAAGCACAAGTACAAACTGAGCAAGGAGTGGTTTGAGAGCAGCCCTGAGGAGAAGGATCTGGGGATGTTGGTGGGTGAAAACATGAACATGAGCCAACATTATATACTTGCAGCACAAAAAGCCAATTGTATCCTGAGGGACAGGATTCTTCCCCTCTGCTCTGCTCTCATGAGACGCCATCTGGAGTACTGTTTTCAGCTCTGAGGCCCCCAGAATAAGGAAGACATGACCCTGTTAGAGTGAATCTAGAGGAGGGCTACAAGGATCATCAGAGGGTTGGAGCACCTCTCCTATGAAGACAGGGTGAGGGAGTTGGGGTTGTTCAGCCTGGAGAAAAAAAGGCTCCGGGGACACCTAATAACAACCTTCAAGTACTTTAAGAGGGCCTACAGGAAAGATGTGGAGATACTCTTTATCAGGGAGTATCAGGGAGTGTAGGCAAGGGGTGTTAAACTGAAAGAAAGTCAACATAGATATTTGGAAGAACTTATTTTCTATGAGGGTGGTGAGGTACTGGAACAGGTTGCCCAGAGAAGTTGTGAATGTCCCATTCCCGGAGGTTTTCAAGGCCAGGTTGTATGGGGCTTTGGGCAATATGATACAGTGGGAGGTGTCCTGCCCATGGCAGGGGGGTTGGAACTAGATAATCTTTAAGGTCCCTTCCAACCTAAACTATTCTGTGCTTCTGTGATCTATGAGTCTTTCTCTGTTTTATTTTGTATTTCTGCCTTACACACTTAGTCTATATGAGTATTCCTTTTGAAAGAAAAATACAGAACGCAAGTTTAATTTTTACATAAGTCTCAACAAAACTTTGTAGCTGTGTCACAGAGATCTCAATGTCATGTGAATCTAACCCTCTATCTCACTCCCTTAAAGGCAGTAAGATATTCCCTTCAATAACCAGGATATCAGAGAGGAGAATCTTCAGTGAGACACAACTATATATTTGTAAAACTGATGTGAGCGCAAGAAAAAGGAGAGACAGTGAGTTTCTTCTGACAAGAATAAGTTACTTGACTTCCCTGATTTATCCAAGAAGGTCAGTTGTAAAGTCAAATAACAGCATCTTACATCATTAAGAGGAACAGTTTTGAATGCTAGTTTAACACAGATCTAAAGTTTTCTTGACAGCTTCTCTGGTTGCTTGGATGTCCTTGGCAAATCAGTGATTGAAGCTAATAAATGCCTTCTAGGTTAGATTTTCATTACAGTTTCATGTTGTTAAAAGTATTGTTGGTATTGTTATAAACAGTTACAAATAGTGGAAATGGAGAAAAGGAGGCAAAATAAAAATCTAATGTGTAAGTTTTGATGTGCATGTTAGAAAAAAAAAAAAAAAAAAAAAACTACTGATGAGATAAAACACTATTTTGCCCCCAGCAGATCACAACAAAATGGCTGCATTGAAGGTTTAAAAATTAAAAATTAAAATGTTATAATGAACAATATTTTCGTGGAAGAAAAAAAAAAAAAGAAAAAGAAAAGGAAAAATATTTATCTATGGTCCTCAAATGTTATATTGACACTTTGTTGACGTTTACATTAAGCTGAGTGAGAGTGAGATAAAAGAAATCACTTTGAGGTTGGCTGCAATGAATAACCAGATTATTATTTATTTATTTTTAAAGAACGAAATGAGTCAAATTACGCTTTGTCATTGATACTTTAGTTGTTTGGAAAGTCCTTGCATATGTTCTCCATTTATTCTTTTCATAATGTCACTAATAATATCAAGAAAGAATGTTATAGTTCAACCATTAAATAACCTTTTCAGCAAATTGTTAAGTTGACTTAGAAATCATGAAATTTCAAAAAATTCCTTTTTTTTTTTTTGGTACAAGACATATCATATCATCAAACTTATATTACAAGTTTCAAGAAATAAGTACTTTTTTTCTTTCTTTGAAATTAATGATTCACACAATGTTATTTATATATATTATATATAATATAAAATTTTATGTATGTAATTTTAAGCCACTAGAGAGAATTTTGAATTGATAACTTCATATTGGAGTGTTTATTTTATAGAGCTTCTTTCTTAGCTTCTCCTGATTTGAGAGGCTGAAAATCAGGCACAGTGCAAGGTAACTTTGGGGACAGGGACAGCTTTACCCATTTTTTTTTTTTTCTGTTTACAGTTCAACAGCAAATTATATCTCACAGAATAAAATATGGTGCACCAAATAGCAGGAGTTTCTGAGACAGGTCTGATGGTTAATCTGATTGGCCTTTTGTTGTTTTATCTTTTCCATCAGTCCTATTTATTCTGCTAATGTCTGTCTCAGGTAATTTGCATTTTATTTATAAATTAAATAGTACAATGGCTTTATAAACTTAGTATTCTTCTTCCTATTATATTCTTGTTCTGTTTTAGTTTCAAACATTCTTGCTTTAGATTCAAGTCTCTTAGCAAAATTGTTATTATATTGATGTTTGTTGAATCCTACAATTTAACAACATTTTATAAGCTTCCAAAACCATAGTGATGTAAAATTATTTTAATAAAGGTAGATAAGTTCTTTGCAAATAGCATAGCATTGTAATGTAGTAGCACAAAAAGATTAATTTCAAAAATAAGAGTAAAAATACTATTACAACATTTTACAAGAGTTAAATTGTTCACTGCCATACATTTATATAGGAAAGACATGAGAAAAAATTCAGAAAGTGTCAAGAAGTCACTCTCTGAAAAGTTAATTTCTTTGTGAGTTTTCAAACAAATTTGATCATATATTAAAATCTTAGCTTGAGTCCTAACTGCGGCTTGCCTTGATTTGTGTCTGTCTCGGTCATCTGTTTCTTCATACTTACTTTTTTTGCAGTGGTGGTTCTCCAGTAATTACTTCAGCTTCAGTCATGTTACCACAAATCCTGAAGAAGTTTTATAATAACATAAAAGACTGCTGAAACATAATCTTTCAAAAAAATTGTCTGTATAGATAGCTATAAGATTAAACATAGTCTCAGATGAAATTTAGCGTCTTAGTGTGGGATATATGTTCAATATCTCCTTGTTGTCTAGGAGTCTTATCATTCCCTCAAGGGTGTAATTTGTGTCATGACCTATTTGCTATTGCATTATAAACAGAAGTTCTTGAAAACTTGAGAAAATGTTGGTAGTCCAGAAAATTTGAAATCTGAATATTAGTCATATATTTAACTTTCAGAACAACTGTATGAAAATTGATTTGGAAATTATAATTATAAATTTATTATGTATGTGTATATATATAAGTATATAGTTTTGACAAAGCAAAGTATAGAAAGTATACAGAATTCCTTCCATACCTGAAAGTTTTTGAAGTGTTTCTTTCTCATATATATATATAATATATATATATATATAAATAAAAGGAGGTAGGCACTCTCACAAATAGCAGTTTTAAAATGTTAAACCATCCTGTTCTAAAAATGTTAAGCCCAGGAGAATGTGGATTTTTTTCCCACCACTTTAGCTCCTAATTGTGCAGGTCAATAAGACTGATTTGTCATTAACCATGTTTTGAAGAGCATGTTTCCCATGGGATCATTTATCAGTATTAGGACACTTCAGCTCAGTGAAAAACCTGTACAGTATTCAGGGTTGTGATTAGGATTATATTCTTTTACCAATCAATAATTAGTTTTAAGAGATGAAATCACAGCAGTTGTATAGAATCACCTTAACTTCCCCAAGTAATGCCTGTTAGTAATACCAGCTACACTGCTGCACCAACCTACAGGCTTGGCTTTGCAGTTACTCTATTATATTATTTTATTACTCTATTATATTATTTATTATATTATTATACTCTATAACAATACCGTTGGTTTATAACCATGTGCATTGGTGTATGATTACTGTGATGGGTAGGGCAGGATATTATCCAGTCTTGGGATTTGTATAACTAGTAACAGTCATGTAACTGTAACAAGAAAGAAACATAAAAAAGGAATCTCAGAAGTTCTTATAAATTTGAGTTTAGGGGAAAAGTGACCTTTTTCTACTTGACATCTTATTCCTTCCCCCTCAAAAACATCTGGGTTGGAGAATGATAATAAAGTTATTTTCTTATCTCTCAAAAAGGAAAGGAAACAAAAGGAGGAAAAGAGTTAAACCCTTACATTATAACATACATCATACCCTTCATACCCTTACATTATAATAGACATTATTTTGGACTAGAAAACTGGACATGAAATAGACTTGATTAGGTCAGAGATTGGCTAAAGTGTTGGAATTTGATGTTGGGAAGACAGACATAATTTTGTAATTGTTAAGTGGAAAGTGCTCAGAATGAAAAATAATGAAAGACCACATCATCTCAGATGCTTTTAGTCTTTTAACATTAAATAAATTCACTTACAAAGACATACAAGATTGCCTGTATCAAGCCTGAATCTATGCAGGTCTTACAGTATGATATCACAGTGATTTCAACAAATTAAGCTATGATTGTTCCCAAATAGTTGTACTAGGCAAAACTATTATACAGACCACAAAACTAATACACTTGTACGTGACAACTTTTGCTTCAGATTGGCAGTATATGTGCTTTTTTTTTTTTTTTTTTTTTCTATCATCAGAAATATTTGCACTATACAAGTTCTCTAAGTGAAACAACAGGTTCTGAACATTTATTTCCTCTCTTGACATTCTGACCACTGGAACAGATCTGAATAAAGTAACCACATTCTAAACAAATTTATACAGATTTGTATAAATCTATACAAATATATCCATGCTTCATAAATCAATTTTATCCATTCTTTTTCCAGTTTCTAGATCCATCATTAATATTAAATGTTGTTTTCCACATTCCCTATTTTGTAACATTTCCACACTTATTCTCTCTCTCTTTTTTTTTTTCCTCATCTTCTACATTACTTGTAGTTTATAATTTTTTTAAATTTTGCTTTCTAGTTGTAATGTTATCCACCAAATAAACTCAAAAAATAAAAGACAAACAAACAAAATCTTATTTTACATTATTTAGGAACAAATCATTGAGAATAATCAATATATAAAATTTGAATATTATTGGTTATCTTTGATTTAATACATGAGGCATATAGTAAGTATATTTTACTCCAGAACTGAATCAGCGTGACTTTTCTGCTTTCGTTCAAATAATTGTGTTTACAAATTTCTATGAATATATTTCATTTAAATGAACTCTTTGAGAGAACATTATGCCAGTAGATCTTGTATGATAATAATCAAAGAAGAGAATACAGAAAGCTATGACTGAAGAAGAAGAGATTTTGATTAAAATTTTGAGCAGCATTTCATGACTTATTTTATTTTATTTTATTTTTAATTTTTTTTTTTTTTTAAATTTATTTTATTTTAATTTGCTCTTCTCTACTTTCAGTTACCAGGAAGAAAAAAGCATATGGCTCAGAATGTTTGATGAGATTATAGGAACTGCCAAATATGACTGCTTGTTAGGAATACAGCAAATTTCCCATTGTCACTTGTCAAATCAACCTTCAAGTGTAATTATAAACATTACTTCCAAACAGTATATGCAATAATCACTGATATAATGCTCTGTTCCAATCTGAGTGAATAGATTCTAAAATATGTAGCTATTACATTCTGAGGTAATTCTATATTTAGCATAATAATTGTTGTAAGAATCCAAGGTCATTGGAAAGAGTCATTTAAATAACGTTAGTACTCAGTTTAAAAGTCATCATAGGTATTTTGAATCTAAGTTAGACCCAGTGAGCTTTCAAGACCTTGTATATTATATTCTTATCTGAGTTGTAGGAAGGAAATTTAGCACACATACAGCAACAAGAATATCTGGAAACAGCAATTAAGCAGAGCAAGTGTTCTGCTTTCCATTGGCACAAAGAAGCTGCTGGAAAGTTTACAGATGCACAAATTAAAGAAACCCTGCTCTGTATAAAATCAAGTTAGACAGCTGGCATTGACCAACTACCCAGTCCAGTGACTACAGTGCCGGGTTGCTGAGGTAAATGAGAAATGTTTGCAGTGGTGTTTTCCTCATAAAAAAAATTCTTAATGAATAAGTTTCTTTTTGCCATCAACTGTCACTGAAATGAGCATAAAACTTTGACAAAATGTTCATATAATTTGTGACTGTGGTCATTTCCAGAGTAGTACAGGTGGAGGGATGAACACAACTAATTTTATTCTTTATTTTTTAAAGAATACCACCAGTTTTTAAACCATCAGTCTTATACCATCAGATTAAAAAAAATAGTCTCAGCAATTTGACATCATAGTCATTATATCATGAGATTCATTCTTAGAAAAGGAATAAAAACAATAAATAATAATAAAAATACATCTAATTTCTTTCCTTCTTTCCTGTTCTTTATTAAAAGCAGTTGAAAAGCTAGACAAAAATATGTAGTCAACATCTCCAACTGGAGAAGTCAATATTTGTTTAGGGCACCACATTTCAAGAGATTTGTGGCCCAGCCAGAGGAAATCCAGAGAAGAGAAACAAATAAGATAAACAGTCTTTTAAATCATGATTACAAAGGCAGACAGGAAGAACTGTGACTGTTTGGTCTGAAGAAAATTATACAGAAGGAGTATGCAACAACAGTCTTCAAGTGTGCAAATATTACTTTAAAGAAGAAAAAGAAGAATGGAAAAGTCTGTTCTCCACATGTCAGTTGGGAATAAGACTATAAATAACGGGATTGACTTGCAACTAAAGTGATTTAGTTTAGATATTAAATATACATATATATATGAAATAATAACCCCAAATTGATAAGCTCTAGAGAGGATTGCCTGTGAAGGTTCTGGTGTACTCACTAGTAGAAGTTTCTACAAAAAACTTTGGCTAACAGCAGTAAGGAATAGCAAATATAGAGGTAGAAGACAACTCTTGCAGAGGGCAATTTACTTCAGAGAGCCTAAGAAGACTAGTAGAAGTCTTTCAGGTCATCTGTTGAAGAAACAGTCTCTTTCTGTCCCTCTCAGTATCCATCACTCACTTGGCTTTAGGTGCACAGTGATTTAAAAAACAAACAAACAAAAATAAAATAAAATAAAATGAAACAACAACAACAACAATAATAATATTAATAATAAATAACAATAGCAATAACAACAACAACAACAATAATAATAATAATTTTATAATAATAATAATAACAATCTTTTGCTTGCTTGCTTGCAAAAGATTGTTATTATTATTATTATTATTATTATTATTATTATTATTATTATTATTATTATTATTATTATTATTATAAAAAATTATGACCAATGAGATGCAAATGTTCATTATAACTTAAATGCAAGTGGTATTGAGGAAAACTTTCATGTCCTTTTTGTATAGGACTAAGATGGATACTGAGTGAACAGATGGAACCAGAGCATCTGATTGAGGAAACCATCAATTTCATCAGTCTCCTTATAATAGTAGCCTTGGTGATTCCTGTCCCCTGTCTCATGCTGGTAGGATGCTGTGGTCTGTGTCATCTGTGATGAGAACTAAGATACAGTGAGAGACACTTTCCAATCACCAACCCTTCCATACCACATTCAAGGTGGAGTTCTTTAAAAGTGATGTCAGTGACAGGCTTGTATAATAATGATTTTAGTTTGTGTTACATTAAGAGGATAATCCCTCATGGACCAAAATCGTATTATGCCAGACATTGTACAAACTAATGTACAAAGATGACTTTTTTCTTCTTTTCTTCTTTTTAATCTGCTTCACTGATATATATATAATTTATTTATTTATTATGATAAGGAGACAAAATGCACCACAACTAGAGTGAGATAGATATAAACAGTGGAAAGGAAGTTGCAGGTAGTTGAAAACTCTTTTTCATTACTGTTTCAATGGATCTGAATATGTGTAGAGATATAGAGATATAATTATACTTTATATTCTGCCATAAATAGTTTCCAGGATTCAATGGGAAACTGCACTGTTTACAGAAATTCCAAAGATCTATGCTTGGATGGCAAATCATAGGGAGTGAAGACTGCATAGTTAGTTTTTAGGTCTCATATAACTTCACAGGTCTAAACCTTTGTTGTGGCAGCCCACACTAATCAATTTAAGTTTCTTTCGCATCCATTGGACAGAAATAATCACTTACACAAGACAATTCATCCTGTCTTAACCAAACTGACTAAAATATTTAGAACAGATAGGTCACTTTGCTTGCAGAGGTGACTGCCTCTGTTGTGTACATGAGGTGCATGTGCACCATGTACACAGGACTGGTAGGAGGGTTTCTGCCCCAAACAACTATCAGCAGCCAGATCAAAGAGTGATCAGGGAATTAGCAGGAGAAAATGAAATTGTATCAAACAGAATAAGAGAAACGGAGATTAGGACAGAGCCAGTCTTAATAGCAGCATGAGGATGGAGGTTTTCCAAGTGGAGAGACTTGGGAGGGGACCAGCACCCACTCAAGCCAGGCTGCATGGACTCAGGGGCACTGGAATCAGCAACCCCTCCCCTCCAGGGGTGCCAGCAGAATTGGGGGGGGCAGACGACACAACCAGTGTTGTGGGGGAGTGCAGGATGGTGACTCTGGGTGTCACTTACAGGGGCTGGGAAATGTATAGCTGCTCATTAACTCTCTATAAGTGCCTGGTATCATGATTTATCTGTTATATTACCAGTATTGATCCTGAATGCATAGTTCACTGCAGGTTAATTACACATCATTTATAAATTAATAAACTGCTCTGATCTTGATTTTGGCCTGAACCATGTGAACAGACTATTTTTTTCCCAGTGACTGCCTTTCCTGGGGATGCATACATAGCAGTCAGTTACAATTAACACTGGATCAGAGTTCAAATGATGAAGGCAAACACTGTTGACACTTAGCTGTGATGGTGAGAACTTTTAAATCATTTCACTTTTATATTGAAAATGCAGTATCTAGAACCTCCACAAAGTAGTCTAAGAGATTTGGAATTACTGAGGGATTTTAATTCCACATTTTTTTAATACACATATACAAGACTATTAGGCAATATTTTTAAGTCATGTA
Source organism: Anas acuta (assembly GCF_963932015.1). Classification (NCBI taxonomy): domain Eukaryota; kingdom Metazoa; phylum Chordata; class Aves; order Anseriformes; family Anatidae; genus Anas; species Anas acuta. Next base: position 78,810,833 of record NC_088981.1, on the reverse strand, counting down.
TATCATTAATCCTCAACACTGATATCAAGACATAATTTTAATAAGAGTAGAAGTTTGTCTTATCCACTGGATATGGATGCATTTCTGATGTTATTTCATTTCCAGTTTTTAAGCATCTGAGCAGATGACTTTTATTTCATCTTGTTATTCATATCATTCATCCAAACTAAAGAATCTATAATAAACAAATAATTAAATAAATAAACCATAACTTGTGTATTTTTTTTTCTTTCTGGAATGAAAACCAGACATGTTCAAAGATTTGACTAGTAGTTAAAGAAGAAACATACTTTACCACACTCCAAAAGAGAAAAATACAATGCTTAATTTTTTTTTTTTACAGTCATAATTAGATTCATTCAAACAAAAAAGAAAACAAAAGCAGAACAACTGATGTTTTGCCAAAAAACTGTCTTCCACAGAACTGTAAGTAAATGATTAAAGGCAGAATTAAGTCTCTAAGATGTTTCAATTTCTAGCTGTAGTAATATCAAACATTTAAACATATAGTTTACTTATATGTGTATAGTGTACTTGTATATGTATGCATACACATACTTATATATACTCATAAATGTACATGCACAGACACCCTGGAAATGAAGGTGGAGGTGTTAATTCCAGAGGAAATGTGTTTTGCAAAATAAAGTGTATTTTTCCTAGTGTTTGTGGAAACAAAAATGGAAAATTGTTGTGTGTGCAACGCTCCTCTTAACTCATATTTTTCCTATCCCAGCTGGAGCTGTAGGTAAAGGGGTGCTGTAGATCATGTGAAGTGAGCCTTTAGGAAAACCATAATGAAGTCATATTCTAGAGACCTGCTGTACACTAATGCATTCTTTGTTCAGTTGGATGTTGTAATGCATCTAGATAATTAGGCTATGCAGCACTGCTGTTAAATAATAATAATAATAATTAATAATAATAATAATAAAAACAACAACAATTCCCACCCCAAGTTAAACAAGATTTTAAGTACCGGCAGGTTTGTTCATTCTACCCTCATGAATCAGGATTCTTTATTATGAGAGTCACTTAAGGATCATGCACTTTGATTACATAATGAGGCTTGAGATTTTTTATTTTGTCTCCTAGCTCTCAAATGTATCAGCTTTTATGTGCCTCACATTGTCATATAACTTAACATTACGTTACAAATTTACGTTATCCCTGCCAGTGCAATGGAATGTTCTTTCAGGCTTTTTCCTCCAAAATGTAACTTAAAAACCAAATTAAGGTGAAAACTAAAGTTCTTGAAAGAAACAAATTTAGAACCGGACTAAAAGAGGACACCTGTTGTGGTGTAAATGCCTGAAGTAACTAGGAAAATAAAACTAACATTCACGCTTTTAAGAAAAAGGTACAGCATTGAAGAGGCTTTCAGGCTAGGGCATAACTGCATTACCTGAGCATTCCCTAGGCTCCCAACCTTAGATGCTATCGCGCTGGGGAAACTTGGTGTGCTAGCTCTAAGGAACAGCACGGAGCGTGGAGTGGAGTGGAGACACCACGGCTAGGCTCTGTAATCAGGTGGGGCCTCGATTGTTCTTGTGCACAAAGCTGCACTTTTGCCACCCTAAGCCAAAGACCTGTCATGTTTTGACAAATGCTGTACCCTAGTGTACTTTTTGCTCATTATAATATCATTATAATACCAAAACACACCTCCATCCCAAAAGCTACCCGCCTCCAAGGTGCGACCACCACTCACTGAGCATGCGCTCTGAATTTCTCGGAGCCTATTACTTTAAACAGAGACGGGAAAACTTTACACCAATCATAACTAACATATGCTTGACTAGAGCCACTCAAGCTCCACCTAAAAGATAGAAAATAATATAAATTGGCCCAAGAGAGAGGGGATGTTAGGGAAGATACCATCGTCAGGGGAGATACCATCCCGAGGACATACAACATCCTTAGGACCTCCTGACTCCTGGGATCAGTCGACGGGCTGAGCCTCTCTTCCCCCCCCATTGGGATGCCTTTGCGTGAGATCTGAATATTTGCTTATAAATCTCTATAGAGTCTTTGATCCTTTTAACGCATTTATTTCTAGGCTGCACACCTACAACACCTATAACACCTACAACACCTATAACATCTGTAACACCTATAACACCTATAACACCTATAACATCTGTAACACTTATAACATCTGTAACATCTATAACATCTGTAACATCTATAACACCTGTAACACCCGTAACACCTATAACACCTATAACATCTGTAACACTTATAACATCTGTAACATCTATAACATCTGTAACATCTATAACACCTGTAACACCCGTAACACCTATAACACCTATAACACCTGTAACATCTGTAACACCTATAACACCTGTGTATTTAATGCATACTAGCTTGCTTTTGCAGATAGTCACTATCACCGGCAATCCAAAAGAACCTGATTATCTGTTGCTGTAATAAACCATACTTGATTGCATTGTGATAGCTCTCATTAATGCAACTAGGGTGAGGGTGGTTATCCGTGATAGTTCAGTGTTCTGAATCTAACCAGACCCCCAGACGGTTAATGCATTTTTGGTGAATGTCTGAACGGACCCCCAGGTGGTTAATACGTTTTTGGTGAATGTCTGAGTGGACCCCCAGGCGGTTATTACGTTTTTGGTGAATGTCCGAACGGACCCCCAGACCGTTAATGCGTTTTTGGTGAATGTCTGACTGGACTCCCAGGCGGTTAATGTGTTTTTGGTGAATGTCCAACTGGTTCAGTACTCTGAATCCAACCGGGCCCGTAACGGTTAATCAGCTACACCCCTTTAACGCGACACCTGTTTTTTATGATGAAGTATATGAGTTATACTTTTTATTTTCCAGAAACACATAAACACAACTCAGAAAAAAATGAAAATTGCCTGTTTCTGTGATCCTAGGCATCAGATAACATATCCTACTCTATCATCAGGATTTGTTAACTTAAAATCAAGCTAATGAGGCCACTCAATTTATTGATCAACTTGAACTCAATAATCGTTTCACAGATGCTCACTATATATAAATTATGTTTGTGAGTACATTTATACATAATACATACCATAGGGTAGTTGCTGAATATGTTTCATATATGTGATGTCATGTGCATACACATATGTATGTTCATATAAAGTACATGCATACACACCCTCAGGCAACTGCGTATAAATCATAACCTTTTAATGCATTATTAATCTATAATCTCATCTAACAGGGACATGTTATGACATACCTGGCATGTTTAGGATTTTTTCTGGGACCTAATATTTTGGCCATTATATAGAATAACAATCTGACCCACCACAATTCCTTTGTATCTAAGAAAGCATTTAGAAATAGACTTTCTCAATGAGACTATGGGAAAACATTTTTACTGACTTATAGAAGGTTCATCTATTGTTGTTAGCACTGCATGCTTAATATATGTTCTCTGAAACAGCCTTTCTTACACTGCATGGTTATTACAATTCAGGTTTAACCTTCAATACTTCTGATAGTTTACTTTCAAAGCTTCTCATGATCATGAAAAGACAAACTTATAGCACTTGTTTATTAATAGATCCTAGGAGTATGTTGTAATTGTTTTTGCTGTTATTAACAAAATGTGCATTATAATTCACTCAGAGAGATAGACACTGTACAAATAGTGAGAAAAATGAATACACCTGCTTTGTGAGAGCTTGTTACATACATGTGTGATAGTGCATGTAACAATAGTGCCCTTCACACTTCTGCAGTTAAAACATAACTTCAGAGAGTTCAGCTGGTATAGTATTATTGTAGCCATGACAGGTTACAATATTAAACTAATTAATAATTTACAATTCATTTACAATTTACAATATTAAATTAATACAATATTAAATCAAGGCAATATTTTTTTTCTAGACCAAATGACATAAGCAGGAAAGAAGACAAGGTTTTGGATACAGTCACACTTTTTTTTTTTTTTTTTCAGGAAACCCCTTTTCACCTTGTAGTAAGAGGGAGAGATTGAAAAACATGTCCAATATAGGTGGTATCTATCCAAGTCTTCATCTAAGTACCAACTCAAGAATCTCTTGTAAAATCTAGAAGGAGTGCAAAAAGCTTTGAAATAAATATTGATGTTACCGTAGTGGTGTATTAAACCTTCTTAGTCTTTTACTCAACCCTTACTAAAATAATTTATTTCCTCAAAGTTTCTCTTAGGGGATAGATATCAAAATATCTTGTCTATTGAATGACTCAGAAATATTTAATAGAACGTACTAGTCTACTGCGTCAGACAATACAGAGGTAATATACCCATGATATATAAAAATATATGAAAGAAGATTATACCCCACAACATCTTTGACAGTGAGTTCTGTAGATAATAATGTTATTCTAATCAGTGCTTACTGGACACATGAAATGCTAACTTTCATGAACACCCAGCTACAGGGGATATTCAAACAGATTTATAGCAAGATTTTCATGGCTATTTTAATAAACATCTTCTAAAAATGCATTTAAATTAATATCATGAACCTGAAGAAATAGTTTGAATAGTAAGGAAAAAAAGAAAAAAAGAAAAATTTTTTCCAGTAACTGATCACTTTACGCAAAATAGGGTTTTATTTATTTATTTATTTATTTATTTTTATTTTCCTACAAAATTGAGTCCAATAATGTTTCTTTGTCTGAATGCCTCACTTCAGTGACAGGCTTCCCCAGAATATGAAATACTTTAGAAAACTCAGACTAAACTTTGCATTAAAGGTGACCTTATCAACATATTCCTGCTTCCACTTATTTAGTTATAATCAAAACCTGTTCTGACACATGAAAGATGTTCTCATTATGCAAAAAATATCTGGACTGGCATAATAATTTGAAAGACATCCAACAGCTTTACTTCATAGCCAGCACTGGAAAACATCCTCTCACTACGTTGCTGCTTACTTCTGTGTATTCTGAGGTTCAGAGTGAGTACTCACAATGGACTTTTTTTCCTTTTGTTTTTATCAGACAATTCCTACATCATCCTGTTAATAAATATGTAGCAGATCAGTCAACAGAGAATTGCTATACTACATATATCCTATTCTAAAACAAACAAACAAAAAAAAAAAGGGACAAGCAAACCAAGCAAACCCACAAAAGTAAAAATGCAGTTCCTTTTTTTTTTTTTTTTGTAAATTCAGACTTTTCATTTCATAGCTCAAATTGACATTTATATTCTGAAGGCCTACAGTCATATTCCATAGGCTGACTGAATTTTTCTGAACAAGATCATACTGTGTTTCAAATAAGAAAATCTTCAGCTCTTGTTTTCCTATTTAGTGGTGTCCAGCCATTTTCAAGGGCAATATTATACTACATTATTCTCACCTTTCTAAATAAGCATTATTTTCCAGAAGGCATGTGACTAAACCCATGCATTGTTTTTAGTTATGTTTCAGTTCTCTAAATACTACAGAAATGACTGTGGGTTAAATGTCCAAAGACATTCGGATGTCTAATTCCTATTGGGTTGAGTATTCCAGTGTAAGTGTGTATTGCCAGTGTAAGTAGTTCAGTGATGTTACACTGTGTTCAGTTAGATTAAAATTATATTGGATAAGACTTCAAAGGCAAGTTCTTCAAGGGTTTTAAATTGTTTTCTGTCTTGGGATAAAACAATTTTCAAAGTTTGTTTTCATCAAGCGAATTTTCACCTGAAATTTATTTATTGTTTCACTGTATCTAAGTAATAGTGTTTCATATTTTAACATATAATTCAGTATAAAGGAAAGAAAGAAAGTCTCCTTGGATTCAGAATGACAGTAAGTCATAGAATCATAAAATCATAGAATGGCTCAGGTTGGAAAAAAAGGTCATCTAACTTCAACCACCCTTCTATTGGCAGGGATGCCACCCACTAGACCAGGTTGGCCAAGACCCCATTCAGCCTGTCCTTGAACAACTCCAGGGACGGGGCATCCACAGCTTCCTATGGCAAACTGTTCCAGCGCCTCACTACCCTTTCAGTGAAGAATTTCCTCCTAACATCTAGTCTAAATCTATTCCATTTTAGTTTAAGACCTTTCCCCCTGTTCTGTTAATGTTTACGCAAGAGTCCTTCTCCATCCTTTTTATAAGACCCCTTTAAGAACCAAAAGGCTGGAATGAGGTCTTCCCAGAATGTTCTCTTCTCTAGGCTGGACATCTCCAGTTCTCTCAGCCTTTCTTCACAGGAGAGGTGCTCCAGCCTTCCGATCATCTTTTTAGCCCTCTTCTGGACTTCCTTTCTGGACATGTCCTCATCTTTCTTGTGCTGGGGACCCCAGACCTGGACCCAGACCTCCAGGTGAGGCCTCACAAGGGCAGAGCAGAGGATCACAATCCCCTCCCTCCACCTGCTGACAACCCTTCTGTTGATGCAGCTCAGGATGCAGTTGGCCTTCTGGGCTGCAAACATGCACTATTGGCTCACTTTGAATCTTTTCTCCACCAGAATCTCCAAGTCCTCCTCTGCAGGACTGTACTCATGTCTGGGATTGCCCTAACCCAGGTGCAACACCTTGCACTTGGACTTGTTGAACCTTATTAGGTTCACATGGGCCCACTTCTTCAGCCTGAACCTTTGCATGGCATCCTCTCCTTCTTCGGTATCAACCGCACCACTCAGATTGGTGTCATCTGCAAACTTATTGAGGGTGCACTTGATCTCACTGTCTATGTCACTGATCAAGATGTCAAACTGTACTGGTCCCTGGACATACCCCGAGGAACACAGTTTGTCACTGGTCTCTGCCTGGACATAGAGCCATCAACCACTACACTCTGGGTGCAGCCATTGAGCCAATTCCTTTAATTTCTTATCCATGGTATGACCCACCCCTCAATTTCTATCTTTCCAATTTAGAGATTAGGATGTCATGCAGGATCACATCAAAGGCCTTGCAGATCATAGAATCATAGAATCATAGAATATCCTGAGTTGGAAGGGACCCTTAAGGATCATCAAGTCCAACTCTTGACACTGCACAGGTCTACCCAAAAGTTCAGACCATGTGACTAAGTGCACAGTCCAATCTCTTCTTAAATTCAGACAGGCTTGGTGCAGTGACCACTTCCCTGGGGAGCCTGTTCCAGTGTTCAACCACCCTCTCTGTGAAGAACTTCCTCCTGATGTCAAGCCTAAATTTCCCCTGCTTTAGCTTAACCCTGTTCCCGTGGGTCCTGTCACTGGTGTTAATGGAGAAAAGGTCTCCTGCCTCTCGACACCCCCTTACGAGGAAGTTGTAGACTGCGATGAGGTCTCCCCTCAGCCTCCTCTTCTCCAGGCTGAACAGGCCCAGTGCCCTCAGCCGTTCCTCGTACGTCTTCCCCTCCAGGCCTTTCACCATCTTCGTAGCCCTCCTCTGGACACTCTCCAACAGTTTCATGCCCTTTTTATACTGTGGTGCCCAGAACTGCACACAGTACTCGAGGTGAGGCCGCACCAGCGCAGAGTAGAGCGGGACAATCACCTCCCTCGACCTACTAGCGATGCCGTGCTTGATGCACCCCAGGACACGGTGTCCAAGTAGATGACATCCGCCAGTCTTCCCTTGTCAACTGATGCAGTGACTCCATCATAGAAGGCCATCAGATTGGTCAGGCACGATTTACCCTTGGTGAAGCCATGCTGGCTGTCCCAGATCATCTCCTTGTCCTGCATGTGCCTTAACATCGCCTCCAGGAGAATTTGTTCCATGATCTTCCCAGGCACAGAGGTGAAGTTCACCAGTGTGTAGTTCCCTGGGTCTTCCTTTCTACCCTTTTTAAAACTAGATGCATTGCAGCATGCTGAGCTCCTCTTGCAGCATGGCAACTTGATCAGAGAGTGTGTCTATCTGGTCACGCTTGTGCTGACAACACCCTTCTCTGTCTTCAAGCCCTAGGGGTACCTCCAGATATTGGAGATCCCTGCAACAGATGGCATGGGTGGCTCTTTCAGTCCTTGGGAGGTCTATCTGGGTAGAGGCATCTACCAGAGTCTGTCTGGGTTTTGGTCTCAGCCCAGCAGGTGCAGTGAGTGGACACCATTTTTGCCTCACTGGAAGCCTCTTCATGGTGCTCTGAGAATAGAGGGTAGAGATCAGTTCACCTTCCTCCGTCCCTGCACACACTGCCATGCAAACTGCTGTGCCATGCCCTGTTTGACCACTCCGTTCATCCCATTCTTTGTTGCTCATACTCCCCAGGGGCTGCCTTTGTACAAGCAAGGAGGGGCACTCCTGGCTCTGCTCAAGCCTCGTCAGCCACCCTCATGAGGACTGTTGGGTCCTGGCAGCTCCTTCATTTGCCACAAGTGGCTTCCAGAATGTGTCTACCCTGGAGCCCGTGATAAGAGATAGTGGCAAGATTTTTTTACTCTTATAAAATACTTACCTGGAGACTTTAGAGGCTTGTCCTTTAAAACCAGGTGGTAATAAGGAAGACAAGTAATAACGTAACTCTATGTGATATTTGCATGATGAAGAACTTTAAGAGCTTGTTAAACATGACACGTAACATTAGTAGAAACAGCTGTTTCTTTTGCTACTTTCCATTCATCATGCTTTGGACCTCTTGACTAAGTTTTTCTTAAGTTAGTTTCCTTTTTTTCAGTGAGATGAGAAGACAAAGCCTCACAGAAATCATGATTAGAAGGAACAAAGAATATCTTTTCTGCTTTCACAAGATGTGGTGGTCTAATAATTTTTGAAATTATACTATAATTAGCAGACTTTCTTGAATGCCAGAATAATTAATTTAAAAGTTGCTATGAAGTGCAATACACGTTAATAAGAAAAAGAAAGCAGTATATTAGTTCTCAGAACATCAGAAATTTTAACATCTCATATATTATATTACATACAGCTATTCAAAAGTATATCAGAAATGCAGTACCTGTATTACAATTTCTGAATGTACAGCTTTAAAATGGCTGTTTCCATTGTTGTATTTTTGATTTCTGTATTTTAACCTAAACTTATTCCTGATAGTAATCAGAAATTTCAGGATTTTTGACATCATTATAGCTGATCTTACACTCTCTGGTCCTTTACATAGAATTGTTCTAGACTGGAGGTTCCAAGGACTACAGAATGATTTCACAATGACCCTGTAATATCCTGTACAAATGTGTTTACATTATATTATATGTTCTCTATAAAACAAAATAGAGACACACACACACTCATCCCCCCCAAATCATTCATATCTAAATCAGCTAATGCTCTGGGGAAAAACTAATATTATAGGATCAGGATAATTAACTAAAATAAGACCTAAATACAATAAACACAGAAATAAAACTAGGCTTTTAATCTATTTCAAGAAAATTAACAGTCGTGTTTTCAAATATACTAAGAATTTTCAAATATAGTCCTAGGTATACATAACTGCAATTGCAACTTATGACTGAAAAAGTTTAAGGATTCATCAACATGGCAATGATATTGAAAGTGTTTTATCCAGCAATAGAAGGTTTTCTGGAGTGACAAAAAATATTTGTATTTATGAGACATATGGCTACATGTTGTGAGTCTCAAGGAATCATTTACAATAATCTCAGAGAAGGGTTTTTTTATCATAATAGAATGGAGAGGAAGAGGAAGTGGAAGCGGAAGCGGAAGGGGAAAGGGAAGGGGAAAGGGAAAAAGAAAACACTTTTGAGATCTTACAAGAAATAAATATATGGGCTGTTCCTTATACCACAACAACTAGAAGCAGAGATGCTAATATGGAGATCAGACCTTTTTACTGAGACATTTGTCATGAAAAATATTTTTGCAGAGTTTAAAATTGTAGGATAAATATACAAAAGAATGGAAAAAAAATAAATCTGTAACTTTAGAAATGTGGGTAATATCCAGAGGGTTTCTTCTGTTTGTAGCCTAAAAATCTGAAGCTATAAAATTACTGTATATACAAAAGCTGTTCCTCTTTGCTAACAAGAGTTAATCATACTTATGGACTGAGATTTAACTCTGTCAGTGGAAGTAGGTTGGAGATAAAACATTATTTTAAAACTTTTCTATTTTTTACAAAGTGCAATTTGTAATTTTCCTTCAATATGCTATGCAATGATTTTTAGTTAAAAATGAAATAGAAATAGAAATAAAGCCAGGAAGTAAACAATTAAGATGGTTTGAAGATATTGAATAATTTATTATCTAGAGCAATCCCAATTTTATGTGAAGTTTTTATTTTACTGTATTGAATATTTTCTATGAAAATTTTAATATTTCCACAAGACTTTTTCACACACAATAAATAAATAAATAAAAATTAGAAAGTCATAAAAAATAGGTTTCTGTTAGCAGCTAAAATTACATTAGAAGATTGAAATATAATTACCATGGTCAAAAGTGCCATGCATTAAATTATTTTCAGAGTCACCACGTGTTGAATTAAAGAACCCAGTTTCATATACTGTCATTTTACATGCTTGCTAATCAGCAGTGTGTTTGTCATTTGAAGCATTATGTTGCACTGGAAGTGCTAAAGGGTGCCCAATAAAATTGCAAGTATGTACAACATAAGACAAGAATTATCTGGCAAGGACTGTGGACTTCCCAGAGCCAAATATATCTTGTTATAACTATTTTTTTTATTTGAATAGCCATATATAAATGGCTAAAAAGTTTGTGAAAAGTTTATAACATCTTTGTATATCTTTTATATATTGTTATCAATAACTACTGTCTTTGAATACATTGTCACTAATAACAACTTAAAGTAATTATAATTTACAGAAATTCCAGGAATTTGTGATACAAAATAGAATCACAGACCTAACAGGACACATATATTTATAGCTGTGAGGCTAGACTGAACTGATTGTTAAACACAAAAATAGTTTATGGTCAATGAAGACAGAAGGGAAACAAACACATACAAAAATTGGTCTGTCTCATTTCTGATGTTTAGAAACATTCCACTCATCAGCCCTATCAGCCCCCACTGATTTTTCTTTTTGGATGAAATCTATGTTCTTAATGTATTCATTTATAAAAAGACCTTAAATATCTTGTATGAAATAAATAAATAAATAAAATTAAAGATTATATTTGTTCAACCGTTATTCAATACTATATTGTTTCAATTAGAAATATAGTCAGAAATAAATAAATAAATTATATGAATGAATAAATTAACCACATTTATTTATTTGGTTAGAGATAGTGAAGCACTAAAAATTAAAATTAAAAAAAAAGGCAAACAAACAAACAAAAAAACACATACCTTTTCATTGATGATAAAGCTTATCTTGACAAGAGTTTTAAACTTCAAATTGCATGACATAATCTTCTTTCCCTCCTTTGTTGAATTTGGGTCCTTGTCTAATTGAACATGGATCCTTGTCTTCTCCAAAAACCTAACCACTAGGCTATGCTGTTGCTCTGCAAATACACAAATGTATATTAATTAAATTAATTAATTAATTAAAACAAGGAGATTGGCAACGACCTAGTAATTAAAGCTTTAAGCTATGATTCAGATGATCCAAGGCTCAATGTGCTGTTCCTATGATCATTTAGTATGTTACTACATCATGTTGAGCAATTCCAACAGAATAAGCTATTGCTATGAGAAAATACCCAAGTGTGATCATCAGAGCAAATAGTCTTAGATGCAAAGCCCAACATGTCCTTTTGATGGACATCCACTAAACATAGTCTAAAACACATCTTGATGTTGTTTAGCCAGAATCAAGTCCTGTCTGAGATGAGAGAAAAAATAAGTAAAAAATAATAAAATAAATTTTTTTAGTTATAACTTAGAAATATTTTTAAAGATAGTCTTTATCATAATTCATAGCTTGATGTTAAAAGGTTCTGAACATTCTGGGCCAGTTCAGCTATCTACTTAAAATAAGTATAATTTTGAAGTAGATTTCCCATATATTTAATCAAAAAAGTACTGATATTTCTGACTTTCACTTATTATAAAATAAATTATATATAATCAGCACATTGAAAGGACTATGTCATTGGTATTGAAATCTTTGAAACAAAAAAGTATTTTTTTAATTACACTGTGTGTTTTCTTTGCAGTCAAATTGCTTCTAAGCTTTAGACTGCCAATTTAAGAACAGAATTTTGAGAAAAGGCTAAAAATTAAATCACATTTTAAGCAAAGTTTGGGAAGACTTTATTTATTTATTTATTTATATTTGTATTCAATTGAAGTCTTCCATGCATTATAAAACTAATTCTTCTGGACAATTGAACTTTAAATATGTGACTATTCTCAGCATTTTAATATGAGAATTCCAGCACTTTTCCACTTCATAGATCTGGGCCTAGTAACTCAGTTGTTTTCAGGAAGGAACTCCCATACCCTACTACAACCATAGTAAGACATCTAATCCATTAACTGATATATAACCTTAGACTTAGAAGAACTAAGATTAAGACATATAACCTTAGACTCATATTTAAGTCATTAAATACTGTGTTGAATAAAGGTACTGTATAACTTGATATCTGCATGAAGATTTAAACTTCTTTAAATTTTATTTATTTATTTATTTATTTATTTATTTATTTATTTTCCTGAAAGGTATCACTGATCAGTGATTAACCTTCAGAAGACTAAATTTTTAGGGACTCACAACTGTGGTAAGACCAATAGTTTTTGAGTCTTCTTAAATGAAAACAAACAAACAAACAAATAAAACAAACCACCAATAATACCCCCCCAAAACAAAAACAAACAAACAAAGAAACAATAAAAACCAATAATCCACCCTCCCCCCAAACTAACAAACAAACAAACAAAAAGAAATAACCAAACAGCAACAACAACTCTTGTTGTTGGAATAAGGAATAAGATAAGTGTAGAAAATACATCTAATGTTTAAGGCAGGTGTTTTGTGTGATTTCTCTAGGAATATAAATGCAGGGAATTCCTCTTGCTAGGCATGCTTAGAAGGAAAAATATCAGATGATAAAGCCAGAAAACAGTTAAAGAAGTAGCTTTGTCAGGAACCAAAAGATATTGCTTAGTCCAGAACAGAACCCTGGGAAAATGCCTGCTTTTATTTCTTCATACGGTGTTGAGGCAAACTTTCCATAGCAAAGAGATACCTACCTCATAAAATTAGTAGTAACCTAATAGATTCAGTGCTCACATAGTCCATCCCAGCCAGACCCAGTATACCAACTTCTACTAATTATCTAGCAGACAATTACATATTATAATACATGTAGTATCCTGTTTTTAGTAACATGAAACTTTGTTAAAAGTTTAACTGCTTACACTGAACAAGGAATGGACCCATAGATGGGAAGAGCAGGGAGGGTATAAATCAGCTCCTAACTTCAACAGCAGAATTCAGCAGTCTAAATGGCATCCAGAAACACGTTAGGTGCCTAATGGTAAATCTCAGGGTAACCACAAAAGGTCTGAGGTCAATGTAGACCAATGTTTTTCTGGATTAGCAGAATCCCTAGGGCACAATGCCAACAACATCCACAGGACATCCACAGATTACTCTCCATCAGACAGATAAGGTTACTATAAACAATGGAGATTAGTCAGTAAAGTCAATGTAAAAGAAAGACTAATACAATTCTTCCTTCGTCAGGTTCATCATCAGTTCAGTTACTGCAAATAGATCTATGCATGTACTTGAGAGTCCCTAAGACTTGCCAGTCCCTGAAGAAGTTGATACCCTCTTTGCAGGAGCTAAACCAAAAAGGAAAGGAAAGCAATGGAAAATGTGGAAAATGGAAGCAAATCAGGGCTGACCTGTCAGGCCATGTTAGAAAAGAGTATACCAGTAGTAAGACTAGAACTAAAATTGCCAGGAAAACTTGAAAAGGGTAACAGATGGAGAGACTAAAGAGAGAATAAATTTGTGAGTTAAGGACTGTGGCTGGCTAAGGGAAAAGGTTAGGAGAAAGCTCAGAATTCAAAGTGAAAATGGTAACTTCTGAATAAGACAGCCAAGGCTGTCTCATGAAGTATGGGAAGAAAATTAGAGTTTCACGAAATATGAAAGTATAATACATAAAGTTATAAACCCCAAAAGGTGGAGTCTGGAACCATAAAAAAAGAAAACTTAAACTTAATCAGGAGTTAGTGTGGAGGAGAAATAGCACTGGGACCCTGACAGGTTGGTAGAAAGGGAGAAGAAATTTTCTGGAGATGTGGCAAGAAAATATATTCTCACAGAATTACATGTTCATGTAGAGTGGATTGGCACCCTAAATTGAAAATCTTAACATTGTCCTATTTTCAGCAAACGTCTATGAAATCTGTTTGGCACAATGTCACAGACTCCTGAAGCGATGGCATTCACACAGGGGACTACTCCCACCTGCTGCTATCACTTACGGTGTTACATGGAGTGTCAGAGGTCTGAAACATCCATCCAAAGTTTCCAGCCAAGCTGCCAGGCAATATTGTGTGATGTGCTTTCTGCTTTTTTGTTTTCTTTCTTTCTTTCTTCCTTTTTTTTTTTTTTTTTTTTTTTTTTTTTTTTTTTTCTAAATGGAAATTGTACATAAATCCCATCCTCTTCTGCCCACTTAAAAAACTGTGATGCTGCAAAACCAAGTCAGGATATCTGCACTCTGACTTTACATTGATCTTACATAATTATGTGCAATTTATTTAAATTAACTTTTCACAGGTGGTTACTAGTTTTCTAGTCCTTATCTCTGTATGAATTTATAAGCACCTGGAAGCTGCATACAGATCATCTGATCTACAGAATTGGATACCTCTCATTCCTCTCTTTGCATCAATTATTAGTGTTAAAATGTCCTCTTCATTAAAGAGTATTGTGAAAATGCAACCATGATTTAAGTGTCTTTGTCTGTAATGTGTGAGTCAGTTCTATGATAGCTCAGGAGATGCGTCTAGCTTCCTGGAACATGGGATGGGGACTGGTCATGTCACACCATTTGCAGTCACGTCTGGTGTGCATCATCTACAAGACTTCTCTGAGTTAAGCACAGAGCTGCTTCAGCAGGGCCTGCCCAACCCACATGAATAGCTGGCTGGCAAAACAGAGATCAGGGTGTGAGGGTAGGAAGTGTGAGAGAATCTATGACATCACCATGAAAATATAGAGGGATGTTAGTGGGGGTTGAAAGACCCACCCAGTGGGTGGGTCTGACAATTAATGTGTGGGACTGGACAGGTCTGCGTTCTTTCATGTCTGTGATAATATGCATATTTCAGAGAGGAATGCCATAGCAGAAGAAATGAGCAATTCTTCCTTCAGAACAGGTTTTATAGTAAATATGCAATCAAACAGGTTTGGGCCTGTATATTCAGCATCAGAAAACAAAACCAAATATTGAATGCTTTTCATGAAGTGAGCAATATCCACATTTCCATCTGTGCCTTGAATGAAGGAATTTCCTATGCAAAAATATCATGTGATCATGTAATCAAAAACTGTACTGAATGCATAATAACAGACAAGAGGCAAAGATTTATACAGGCAACAATCTCATCCTCACACACATAAATACATATATGATTTTCTATTTGCCTGTGTCATAAACTTAATCCAGGATTAAACACTGAGTGAGAAATATCTGACAAAACACAGAATCTAACACAGCAATCTACATGTAAAGAGAGCTGCTTAGACACTTGATAGTCAGTGGAGAGAGAAAGACATTTAATGCTTTCCACAGTCTGATTTGGATACATATTTTAGAAAAGCCACCCTAAAACTACATAATTCCATAGCACTGATTATAAAAAACAAAACAAAATAAATGTCTGAATGACTACTTCAGTTGTAAGCAACGTAGGCTTCTAAGACTAAATAACATGAATCTCATGCTGTGTTTATTTAATGCTGCAAATTCTTACCAATAAAAAAAATGCCACACATATTGTAAAATAGATTGCAGTTAATATTATAGCAAGAAAGAAGCTCTGTAACAATTCTATCTAGGTTAAGTACCTAAATATTACCTGCTGCACTGCAAAATACTTGGAGTAAAGTAAATAAAATGAAAATGTGTTATGACATCTTGAAATGCATACTATGCTTTAATAAAATACAATAATAATAACAGTAATAATAAAAAGATATAATAAAGGTGAAGAAGTTAAATAATTCATCTTTGGTTACTAGGTTTTAGAAAAATGGCAGAGAAAACATACATTTCCAACATGCAAGTGTATAATGAAAACAATTCATTATTTTTTCCCAAATCAGTATTACAGATATTCAATATTTTCTTGTGTATTTTGAAATTAGACATCAGTCAGATGTAACTAACAAGTAGTTATGATTTGTAGCTCTAAAAATTATACATGATCAAAATCTGATTGTAAAATTGATTGTAAGCATGGAATTTGACAATTTAGTAATTATATCATATTACTTCATGTGCTAGTAGTGTTCCTTTCATTAGGTGTTATAGAGGCAAACTACATGTGAAGTGACAAGACAAGTAAGTTATATCTGATTTCTTCAAATGTAAATATGATTTTCAACTCTACACATGATGAGAAAGAGAAAAATCCAAGGATTTTCCATTTTAATTTAAATTTTCAGTGAAGATACAGTTTATGGTATGGCTACTTTTAGTATTCATGCAATTATTCAGAAATGTATGTAAAATGCATAAAGATACATAATGGACTGAACTGATAAGTAATAGGGCAAGGAAAGTGATTGACATTCTGACCCAATTCCATCTGAGAATTTTTCCCTCATTCTTTCTTTTATGATGTTTAAAGAGGAAAAATATTAATAAAATAAAGAAGCATGCATAACATTTATCAGTTGCAATAGTGACTAAAGAGGAGCGCAACTCTGCTGGAAAAGTACACCATCGTGTACTCTGTGTGGACATATTAGACCTTGACTTAGAAAACAACATTTATCCCTTTGTATCTTTTTTTGTATCCTCTTAACTATGTATCAGAATAGCTGAAGTAGATGCCATATTTGAACTTAAGTCATCATATATCAGTTGATTGATTTACCAATAAAATGGTAAAAGATGGCATGGATACTTAAGAATTCAAGTGATATCATCTGAAACACAGAAGTATAATGTTATCACAGTGACTACACACGCAACCACATAAGATTTTAGTGGATTTATACATGTGGTGGAAGAAGATGGAATTTATAATTCCTGTACATAGATTCAGAGGAAATTTGGTCACAGAGACAGAAGATAATGTTCAAGCACTAGGTTCATGTATCTATGTATTTAAATTTTTCAGTTGTTATACCTAGAGTTCCTTCAGACTCTACTTTATAATATTCTAAGTTTTCCAGAACCATGTCCAGACTGTTGTTGAAGATCTCCAAAGAGTGAGACTTCACAGCCCCTCTGGGCAACCTGTTACATTGCTCAGTCACCCAGTCAGTAAAAAATTGATTCCTTATGTTCAAGGGGATCCTCCTATGTTTCCATTTGTGTCCATTGTCTGTTGTCCTATTCTGCAAACCACTGGAAAGGGCTTTTCTCTGTCTTCACTGTACCCTCACAATGATTATTTTGCACAGTTTCAGAATTCTTTTCTGTAAAACTAAGTCATGGAATATGAAGTCAGAACCAACAAATCTTCAGAAAATGAAATTAAATTGATACTTTAATGAATTTTAAACACAGCAAGAAAATTAGAAGTCTGAAAATCAATAACAATGAACAGAAATTAAATGTGTGTGAGCATATGAATGCCTTTAGATTGTATTGAAAAAAAGTATGCAAAAAAAAAATAAAATTATTCTGTGACAAGGTTTGGTTGATAGTCAATATGTTATAAGATTATATCTAAAGTAGTATTTGAGCTATACTTAACAGTTTATAAGCCACATGTAACTTGTATTCAACATTCCATCAAAATAGATATTTTAATAAATCTGATATTAAAATAGATATTTTAATAAAATGTCTATTAAAATAGACATTAGATATAAATTATCTAATAAAATATCTATTGAAATACACTAAAATATTGAAATAGATTTTTTAATATTTAATAAAAAATATTTTATTTATTAAATAAAAATCTTTTTTTTTCAGAATTAGAAATAAATATTCAGCTTAAGTGCTTTATTATTATTATTATTATTTAATTACTGCTACTTAAAATCCTTATTTCCCTTGGAGATTTTAACCAAGAATTTAAAATATCTATAGGATGAAGAAAATGGCAAAACCTAACATTGTGTCAAAGAGAAATGACATCCACAAAATTGCTGAGAAGGGAAAAAAATGATAAAATATATAGCTGAAGTAGCTAACAAGAGGTTAAAATTAAAGCTTTTTGAACTAACTAACTAAAAAAGCAAAAATTAAATAAATAAATAAATAAATTAAAAAAAAATAAAACCTAAAATGCTGATGAATACTAATTCCATAAAAGACAATTTAAAGCTTCACTTAATAATTCAGAGTGAATGAGACATTTTTGTTTCCCAATATTTTTCATTGTAAAATATTATTATTTTTTCATTTAGATTCATATATTAAATGCTGCTTGTTTTCTGCATGTATTAATCTACCAGAGTATATCATTTTCCTGATGGCACATACAGTTACAAAATATTGCATTT
This sequence comes from Anas acuta, assembly GCF_963932015.1. Taxonomy (NCBI): domain Eukaryota; kingdom Metazoa; phylum Chordata; class Aves; order Anseriformes; family Anatidae; genus Anas; species Anas acuta. The sequence continues at coordinate 78,792,298 of NC_088981.1, read as the reverse complement.
CTGCTTCATTGAAATAAATAAATAAATATTAAAATTAAAAAAACAAAACCAAACCAAACCCCAAAAAACAACACACAGATAAATATTGTTTCCACTTGGTGGTTGAATAACTTGCTAAATGTACTCAATAAATTGTATTTTAAGAATTAATTATATTGTTAATGAATATAATAACAAATTATAAACATACAGAAGGGAAAATAATCAAGATGCATATTATAAGTTTGCTAGTGTAAAAAATGTGACTCATTTTCATCCTTCCACTGTTAGTCAATAGTGATCTGGAAAGTATAAAATATAGCCCAGGCTTCTGTTCATTAGGCTGTCTCTCTCCCCAATACTTCCTCTCCCGCATCTTTTTTTCTTTTTATATCTGAACTCTTAGAGAAACTATTGAAGACAAAGACTTCTGTAGAGAAGAAAAACAGAAGAAGAGAGGTCTCACTGGGCCATTGTAGCCCACATGTTTCTAAGGCAGAAGGGGTGGGGGAAATCTCTGACAGAGACTATGGTTAAAATGACATGCTCCTTATTCACAATGCCCTATGGTTTGGGAGAAAGGAACCACACAGATACTGAGTAGAAGCAGCCAAAATAAGGCCTCTGGGACATTTGGAATACTTCCCTTTTTTTTTTTTTTTCCCTTTTCTTTTTTTCTACCTCTGTTAACTTCTTGCTGCTTGATCTGTTCTCTGTCTCAACATATCCATTATTCACTAACAGTAATAAATTGGGCCATTCTTTTCCCCACAGTGGTCCTATCTATATCTCTTTCCGTATCTCTTTCCATTTCCCTAATCTCTTCTCCACAAAAAATAATCAAAACTTAGTTAATCAAAACTTACTTAATCAAAACAAGACTATGTAGTCTTTGTTATTATCATCTGCTAACAAGTCATATAAATTTCACCATGCTTTTATCATGTTTATTTTTTTCATGATGCTTTTGCCTTGTTTATTTAAGTTCTTCAGCAAAAGAATGGTCTACCCAATTCTTTGGCTTGCCAGGAGAAAAATATTATTATTTTCTACTACTACTAAAGTGTATAATTCAGGGCTAACTGAAAACAATGGGAAAAAAATAAAATTAAAATGAAATAAAAATAAAAATAAAATAAAATAAAATAAAATAAAATAAAATAAAATAAAATAAAATAAAATAAAATAAAATTAAGTCATCTATTCCTCTGTATTCAGACTATTATGACATATGCTTTGTAATGTATGAGACATCATTCAGTGTTTCTTAATTTGTATTCTGCATAGACATTCACATAACCAGTACAAAACCTAGCAAATGGTGTAATAAAAATAAAAGAGTTATTCAAGGGAGATTTATTGAATCTAACTTTAAACATTATTGGCATCTACACCTCAGCTAATCTTTCTGGGCTACCTTTATAGTCAGGGAAGAGAAACTAAAATACCTTCTGGGGTCTAATTTATCTCAGCCAAAAGTAGACATCTAGTATAGGTCATACCAATTGCACCCTAAATGTTTCTATTTCTCTACTTTGGCTACAAAGGGAAGCTAAAGTGACTAATAATTGCACTGTAGATGAATGAGGTCAGATGAAATGCCTCTCACCCTTTGTTATCAATTTCTATGTTGACTACAATAAGCACAAACATTTTCTGAAAGTTATCAATGACTTTATTACTACTTTGTCATGTTACTTCCCGTGACACAAATAACCTATAATTTCTTAGTCAGAGTTCATGAAAAAAATCTTAAAATCTGTAATTTTACAATATTTAAGAGAAGCACTTGTTGTTGCTGTTGCTGTTGTTTATTTTTTTGTTGTTGTTTGTTTTTTTTTTTTTTTTTTTTTTTTTTTTAGACTTTTCCTTTGATACTAGTTTCTGATATCCTGTATCAAGAAACTGGCCTCTGGGTTAATTTTGTCCTTCTCCGGTATGTTCATAGATTCCTGCATATTAGCTGCTTAAGAGCACTCACCCATAGAAACATGAACACTTCAGTATTAAACATTTGATCAATATGAGAGTTTCAGAGGAGAAAGTATTGTTAAAAGTTTATTCATTCTGTGCACTCTTTAAAGATGATTAACTATCTTTATTATATTAAAGCAAACCCAAAGCCATCTGCCAAAGGCGATTGTGTCCAAGCACTGAAACCATTTCATGTGAAAACTCATTTTCAGGCTCCTAATTATTTTTCATTATAGTGGCAGTGTGGAATAGATTGGAATTGGACAGTAATTGCCAGGTCTGAGCAGTGCGGACCATTGCAATGTATCAGTTTAGATGAAGTGTGACAAGGATACATCTAGCTACTATATAACTTCCATTAAGCAACTTCCCTGTCCCTGATCATGTAACACTTCATAGAATGTGGTCAGCACAAGGTCATCATAATGGCTTTCTGTCTGACTTCAAGTATTTTGTACACGCACAAGCTGCTAACCCCCTCCGTTAGCATCCCTCTAACAATGTCCAGTTATTACAATTGTCAAGAATATTTACAGTATTTCTCTGGAGGGGATAGGAGAACTTTAAAAGGTTGCAGAACTTATATATGTATATTTTAATGCTTTTTGATGTTAAAATACCCTGGAACTGAGAAACAAATTACCCAGATGGTAATAAAATGCTTTTTCACAGCAGCTTCTGTGTTAAATTGTAGTGTAAATTGGAAAAGAAATTATCCTAGGTTAAAGATCTTCATCTATAGGCATTTCTTGCAACTAAACTCTTGTATCTTATATTTCAGCCTTTAATTCACTTCTTCATTGCTCTCTCTTTCTCTTTCCCTTCCAGAACAAAGGCATTATGACTTGATCTAACCTCCTCCGGAGTCAATAATAACGCTCACATTGGCTTTACTAGCCTTTTAGTCCTTAGCTTTAACATAATTCCCCGAGATTCACACTAATACTTTCCTTGCTAATTTTGGCTTACATGGTTTGGTTTAACAAAGTGTATTCTTAGATTTGTGTGTGTACCTCTCTATTTCCGAATACTCTCCTTATTGCCTACAGAAGAATATCCAACAATCAAGCAACAGAAGTTAAAGACAAGTTTTGAAAATATCCTGACTTAATTTTTTGTCCATTTTGCAAGTTAATGGAAGTACCTTTTGACAGCAGTTGCACTAAGGAGAATGTTGGCTGTTCCTTACACCAATGATGCCAAATACTATAACTCTGACTCCATGGCATATATTCAGTCACATAAAGCTTCTTTTCAAAAGGTGAGCCCAAAGTTCATTTTATCTCTTCTTACATACCTAATCTGTACTTTCCATACAATGAAAACATGTGTCTCAATATTTTTGTAATATGACAAAATTGCACTGTATTTAGAAACATGTCATAACACTAGCTTAGCTATTTCTCAGAGGCATAATATATTGTACAGATACACTCACAGTTAGAATGAGTGTGTTCTCACAGCTCAAGTCTTTCCTGATCAGCATTTGGATAAATGCTGGATAAAATGCCAGTTCAAGCACAGGATGATTACAAATAATATTGATTTTATCTGCTGTAAACAGTACAAATCCTCCAAAATTCCAATGACAGTATATTATGTTACTTTCCATGTCATTCATAGAAGAGACACTTTTAAAAAATATATAATTAATGAAACCATCAGTCATCAATGAACATCTAAATTAAAAACACTTTAAAATGTTCTGTAAATATAAGGAATTCATAATAAGGTGAATTAAAATTGTTTTTTTTTTTTTCTTTTTTTTTTTTTATTATTGTTATTTTATTTGTCTTAAAGGTATTTTAGACAGTTTATTTAATCACAGTAGTTTATTTTCACTTTCCTTTTGGTAAAAGCTAAACTTTTAAGAAAAATGAAAAAAAATCCTTTCCACTATAGTACTGAAAATGAACAATATTTTATGTTCAATAAAATAATAATAATAATAAAATAAACTGAAAAGTCTGTTTTTACTCAGTGTGAATGAAACATGCTACCTAAACAATTAAAATTAATTATTAAAATAAAACTTCTAATATGTTTTTAAAAACTACTAGGACTCGATGATCTTGAGGTCTCTTCCAACCTAGAAATTCTGTGATTCTGTGATTCTGTGATTATTATTAGTAAAAACTATCTCCATAGAGTGTATGTTATCTTAACTTGATATCAAGAGTCAAGTTAATTTGAAATTAAGACTCCATTCAAATCTTGAATTCTCAGTTTGCTTTACTTTCTACGAGTCTGCATATATACATGCACAGCTTTAAGATATACTCACTGGCTCCTCTGGTATGAAATGTTCAGGGAATTAGAGTTGATTCCACTTTTATAGGCAGTATGGAAGTTGTGTTGTTGTACTTGACTTGATTGACCCAGTCTTGCAAAGATCTTTCAGTAGATTTTGTGTCTTTATCCATGTACTGTAATGCCAATATCCTCCATGCTGTGTTGAGACTACAGTCACATTAGATAAATCCATTGGCAACGCTTTTGTCATGGCAAAATTTCTAAATGGCTATACAAAGCCATGGCCTACAACACAACTCATACAGCCAGACAATTGTGTACAAGGAGTTTAATAAATTCAAGTGTACAAAAATTGCAGATCTGGGATCTAATTGAACCTTCCTGGACATCACATCACACTTAACTACAGTGAATGAGATTTGTGGGAAGGAAGTGACTACCAATTTCTGGATAAATCATGAACCTTTTTGAACTCTGTAGGCCTCATCTCTACACTAGAAGCAGTTAGAAATTCAAACATCTGTGCCTGAGGGCAGCTGTGAGGAGCTGAAGTCCATTGCCAAGTCAGTAAGCTCATAAAGCAGTATATCTCTGAGAACTGTTTTGCCAGGTCATATATGATCCATTTCTCCTCCAAAATCCAGCTGGTACAACTAAAACAATTCATCACTTATGCAATACATATATGCATGTGATATTTGAGAAGGACCATACTTGAGCTAGAGAATGCATACTTTCCACATGCATGCTTTGTTCAAGGTAAGAAATCCATTTTTATAAAGACAAAGAGAACATCAGAAAGGCATGGCTCTTTTGAACGACTTTCTCTTTCTTCCTGTGACCTCACACACTGAACTTCCCAACACACATTCTTCCCTACTGAGTCCCAGGCACAGTTCATTCAAACCATTGTTTCCAAGAGTATTCAATAACCTTTGCATTTTAATAACTTGGATGATGCAATAAAAGTGTATTTCTCACATTTACAAGCAATATGTTGAGAATGACTTTAGGCAAGCTGGAGGATAAGATCAGTATTAAAAAAAAAAAAAATTAAGATGAAATTCATTAGGGACAAATTCAGGGGAAACAACAACAACAAACACAAACAAAAATATAAAAATAAATAAGGTGAAATTGAAGAAAAATGTAGACAAGCATGTGTTTACTTGGGTAGTGACAGGACCATCTCAGGAATCTATGGGGTCACAAAACCTCTGTAATTGGTGGCATACATATTAGATCAGCCTGTAGAGATCTTTCCAGACGTCTTTTTTTTTTTTTTTGTGATTCTTGCTTTGTACAGAGGTGGCACAGGTCACCAGATGTGCAAGTGTACAAAAACAGCAATAGAAACTGTCTGTGTCATTTCCAGGACCTGTGCTGCCTGAGTAGAGCATGTCTGGTCATTACTTTTTTCTGTGCTCATGGCAGAAGGAGCGTAGGAACATGCACAGTCATTTCATCAGTGCTGCTCTTAGGAATGTTGTGCTCCTAAAACAAAATCCACATAAACTACATCCCTAACACCTACTTCTTCAACTATGTTGCTTACATTTGATCTGAATTGGAACAATTGTGGGTTTGCAGAAGCAGTATAAACCAATTTGTAAGGTTGAAGCACATCTGCATCCTCACTGTCCCATGACAATCTTGAAATGCTGTCTCAGGGACTTTGTGATTCCAGCAGCAAGCTGAGACTTCTTTTATCTCTGTCAGGACAGAGTCAAATGTGAAATTGTCAGGACAGAGTCATTTGAAAGAACAGGCAACAAACCAACAAATATATGTATGCTGTTGTATGGCAGAAAAGGCTAATTAGGTTCAGGATTTTGGGAGACATCCACATCACTATGTCCTGAGCCACAGCTTGTGCAGAATTGATGGTCTGAGCCATACTTTTTTTTTTTTTTTTTTTTTTTTTTTTTAATTCTCACCTATGTTGTCAGCAAGTGCTTCTGGTCATGTAGCTCATTGCATTCATTGAAGCATATTTCACAGAGACGTCTGCCACTGAAAAACAGTTTAGACAAACCAGTCCACACAACATAGCACAATGGAGATAAGGAGGACATTAACAACTGACTGTCCAAAGAAAGAGTGGTCTCATAAGGTGTCATAGGGTGCATGAAACATGGACAAGCTAGAGTCAGGAAACAAGTTAGAGAAGTGGATGTATAGTAGATGGGGGAACATGTATAGCTGCCACGTGTCTTGGCATTGTTGAGCTGTCAGTCTTGTGTGAAACAACATTTGAATACAACTAATAAAATCATGTTAGTTCTATGTACCAGTTATATGGACACTTGTGATTTAAACAAGATGTCTTGGCCCATCAAATATCAGGTCTGCTGTGGCTACCAAAAGAATAAATGATATAGGTAAAGATGTCCATAACAGTTCAGTTATTATAGTTTACAGAATGTCACTGGCATACTGGCATCAATGGCAATCCTGCTGACAATATAATTAGAATTTTTAACCTCAAAATGTATGAAGTATTTAACTTCATAACCACAGTCCAGTGTAGGAACTGTAGGAAAGGCCCAAACATATATCTTTCAGAAGAAAATGTAACCTGAAATTCATCCAATTTGTTTAGCCACCCAGTGTTACAAACCAAAAAGGGTTGCTCAGTCACAGAGTCAACTGATACAAGAAGGTTCCTTCAAATCGTGAAAATTGTCCCTGAAACTTCCTTCTCAGTCATTTAATTATGAATATATAATAAATATATATATTCACATATATTCATATATATGACAAACATATATACTATATACTACATAATATATAGTATATACTATATATATTAATATATATAGTATATATTATATAGTATATATATACTATATATAGTATATAATACATATAGTATATTTAATATATATATATATATACTATATATGTACTATATATATATGTACTATATATATACATACTATATATGTATATAGTATATATATATATAAATAATATATATATAAATAATATATATATTGAATACATATATATAATAAATAATAAATAAAAACTCTTACTGTTAACATCTCGGGAACTTTGGTAAGTTATGGCATAAATGGAGGATAAACATAAAAAGTGATTACCTATTGATATAGTTGAAAAATCACAGTTACTATTGTTAAGAAATTTAAATGTGCCTAAGTAATACTTTTGTATTGCATTGAAACTGTTTAAGAAAATTAACATAGTTAATTTTCCCTTGCTCACTGAAATCCCATTAAAGCCACTTGCAGTTCAATGCATTAAAGGAATTTAGTATCAGAATATGTTACTCACCATAATTCATGACACCTTTATCTTACCTGTCATGCGAAGATTTAAACATAACAGTTGACTCCGGGCTTATATTATTTTCTACAAAAGAAAGAAGTAGATGTTTTCCTATTTCCTTGTAGATATTAGGATTGCAAATTTGATGCAGTTCACTTTGCTGTGTGTAATGTTTGCTCTTTTTACTATGTAGTCCCTTGAAATGAATGGAATGATCACCCTTCAGGAGTTTAAAGAGGAACTCAAAGGAAAATGAAAGAAGAAATAATGAAGATCAGGTTCACTAGCCTTCTATTGTATAATAGCTGTCAAATTGAAATAAAATTTATCTGAATTATCATATTAAGGGAGACAAACTGTAACAGAAATCCTATATATCAATGTCAATGCCATATCTGCAGTGAAAGTGCAAAAGTTAAGCAACGAGAATTTCCTAAGAATGCACTGATCCTTGCGATGTCATAGTGTAATCCATGCAATTTATGCGAATTATCATCCCTTTACTCTCTTGACCTCGGGGCAACTGTATATTCAGCTATCTTTATTCAGACTCAATCATAAAACTGCCAGAGAGAATAAAAGATAAATACATTTTTCATCAGATTTCCAGATGTGACATGGTGATTGAATTTCATAACAGATCAAATTGTGATTTTGTTTGTTTGTTTGTTTGTTTTTAACTTATTTATTTATCTACAGACCTAAAGTACTTACAGACTTCCTGTTGCCAAAATAAAGGAAGTCTTAAAATCCTTAATGGAAAGTTCTATGATCTGATCACACATGCATGAGTTTTCATTTTACCTGTGAAAATTAGATGTATGAGCAGACTTCATGACCAGACAAAAATTACCCCCAAAAGAAGTCTTTAACACACAATGTCACAATTGTAATTGCATTTGCAATCTGAAAATCTACAGTGAATACCACATGCTGGTTATTAGTTCAACACTGGTTAACCTTGTGCTGTTAAAATACCTTTCAGTCTACATTACTTGGATATTTTTTTTTTTATTTTGTATTTGAGCTGAAGGAGGATGACTAAAAAGGTGAATTCCATAAAACAGTTGTTTTCAAACAACTTCAAAACTGTGCTAAACAACTTCAAAACTGTGCTTCTGTGAGCATCTTTATGTATCTAACTTGAAAGTTTAGAGAAAACTGGTATCCTGCTCATTTGTGAATTTACTGCCTCCTTGACATATGTGAATGAAGGGGTAAAGACTTAGCAAACATTTTTCAAGCAAGTCTCCTGGTTCTGCATGAAGTTTAAGTACATTTTCCAGTTTCCTTCTGAAGCAGCAGTTATTGTTGACTTTATATAATGTTTGAGAAGTGGTGGTTAGATCACATACATGCTGATAAGACTGTGATGCCTTGCAAAAAAACAGCTCTATTCACAATTGCTATTAGGAGGTGGTTATTGATGGCATCACTGCTCAGGTATTATTTAAGTGCACAGTACTTCCCAAGGGAATGAGAACCCAGAAAAAAAATCCTTCATTAGATAATAATGGGAACACTTTTTCTTGGTATCTACTATTTAATTCTCAATTTTTCATGCTATATAGGAGGCTACAGGTAGCCTAGTAAAGTGAATCTGTGTTCTCTGCAAGGCAAACAGTCAATATGATTTAGGTTAGAAGGATAGGTTATGCATAACTTATGCATAGGTTAATGTCATGGTGGTGGTAAGACAAGGAGAAAAACAAAACAAAACAAAACAAAACAAATGATGCAGCATCAAATGATGAGCATCTCTTCTATGAGGAGAGGCTGAGAGAGCTGAGAATGTTCAGCCTGGAGAAAAGGAGGGCCAGGGTTGGGACATTTTATCAATGTCTATAAATACCTAAAGAGAGAATAGAACCCAAGAAGATAGAATCAGTCTCTCTTCACCATTTCCCAATGGCAGGACAAGAGGTAACGGGTGCAAGCTGGAACACAAGAAGTTCCATCTGAATATCAGGAAGCACTTCTTCACTGTGAGGGTGACAGAGCACTGGCACAGGTTGACTAGAAAGGTTATGGAGTTTTCTCAAAACCATCTGGACTTGCTCCTGGACAATGTGCTTTAGGTATCCTTGCTTAAGTATTGGTGTTGTGCCCCTTCCAACATTAACCATTCTGTGGGGTCTGCTAAGAGAACAAGCAGACAGTGGAAGCAAAGATTAACTTTATTCATGGTATCAGAGCAATTGTTGGCTGATGAAAAAATATTTCAAATTAAATTTTAATATTATGTAGCATATATATATTGTATACAGTGTAATAATATATTAATGTTTATAATATATTTATATTTATATTATAAATTCTAATGTTTTAAATAAGCAGTAAAATGTCCCCAGGGAGACAGCAGGATATTAATATGGATATAGGCTTGGACAAAAGATGAAAAAGCAAAGACAGAAATTCACAGTTTGAAATTGTCAATACTTGTCTGCAATACAGTAATACATTCCTGGGGAAGAGGAAATGGAGGGGCAAGAAAGGAAGGACATTTATGGAGAATGCCAGCAAAGAGGACTCAACAATAACAACAGAGTTTGACTGCTTATTGTTGAATAAGCAAAGTGTTATTAAAACCATAAGGAGCAACCACAAAAGAAGATAATTCCAGATAAAAAATAGAATGAAATTTCATACAGCACTAGGCAAAAATATTTTGAATCCTCAAAATTTGAATATCTAGCGGCATAAATGATGCACTGTTTTTTGGTTGTCTCTGAGAAAAATGTTCGAGAACACAACTAAGAAAATGTTCCTGTTTTTCACTGGTATGGCAGGAGAGTTAGGGCAGATTCCAAACTGGAGGAAAGTGTCTTTGTTTAAGCATGTGATTATGAAAAGGAGATTTTTCTCTATGTTTAGATATGAAATACTTCATGGGCCTGTTACTCTGATTACTTTATTGTTTTCTTTTGAACTTTTTGCTGTTGACAAGAACTTAATTAAACATTTTAGTCTCCATGTCTTTAAAATGATCAGCTCTACTCTGTCCTTTTATGCCTAACCAGTGTCTACTTTAAACACTGGTCACATATTATTTTAGTATTTTTGGAAGTCTACATTTAAATTCTGAATATATAATAAATAAATGATAAAACACTTATTTTGCACACTTCTGTAACTACATCCAGAGACTGGCATAATGTTGTCAGAAGTTCATCAAGAGTATATCACTCAATTTATTAAACTGAATTTCATTGCAGCATCATAAGTTTAAATGCAAGGAGTGGATATGCATAATAATAATAATAATAATAATAATAATAATAATAATAATAATAATAATAATAATAATAGTGTCTATATACATTTATGAAAATGAATTCTGGTTATTATTAGCTCCAAATTAACTTGACCTTATCCCATTAAATGACCTCCCACTCCACATCTCTTGGAATGATTTCTATATTTGTACTAAAAGAATGCTGTTTCAAAATCTTTTATTAAACAATACCAACTGGGAGTCTGACGCACATGTATTATAAACAGATTGTATTTTTATTTTCAAATATGACATTATTACAAGAGTTATACTAGCAAGCTGAGTAACGAACAGCCATACTTCATGTTTATGAAGTATGCCTGCATAAATTTTAATTAGGAAGCTTTAAAAATGTTCAAGTAACTACAGTATAAGCAGAATAACTATTAAATACCTGTTAATGCAATTATAATACAGTTATCTATTTTAGTTAAATGAGTTTGTCATTATTAGAAAAACAAGAATATCTGTGAGACTGCAGGAAAGCTTCTCCCAAAACTTCTTGTAAGGCAGTTCTGTTCATCAGTATCTAAAGGTAAATCAAAGCTAATGCCTTCTCACTTAGATAAACCATTCAGTGAATAGTAGAAAGCATGTTTCAGAACTGCAGGAGGTGAACTACCCATAAAGGTTCTGGTCTTCATTAGCAAAGATGTCTTATGAGAGATCAGAAGGTAATGAATTGTCAGTACCCAACAAAACTGGGAAACAAACACAGTGTAAAACAAGGAGAGACATAATTTATAGAGAGACATCAGGAAGCATCACTGCTTTTTGCAAGCAAAAGCAGTGGTGTAAATGAGTTATTTACAGACTCCTTTGGGATAACATACTTGAAATAAGAGTCAACATAAAAAACAAACAAAAAAAAAAATCAGCAGCACAAAAACAAACAAACAAAAAAACCTAAGTTTATTGAAATAGTGGCAGAATTAGTAAGGTTAGAATTACATTCTCAAAAATCTGGATAGATTATAACTATAAAGATAAAGAGTTAATAGTAGCTCCTTTTTTAAAAACATTAAATCAATTAACGGGGGAAGGAGCATTTTTAATATACATTTTGAAATACAGCATATTATACTTTTCTTCCTATTTTATTAAATTAACATTTTTTTCTGATTATATAATTTTGCTTATTTTAAATTTGTAAGATATCTTTATGAACATTTACATATTTGCCTGTTACTTTTCATTAACATTTCTTTCTATGTATTGGAAAAAATATTAACAGCATGATGTATGTTGTTATCATTTAAATATTTATCTTAGTAAAGATATTTGTGTTTATACCTTGTATATTGTTAGCATTCTCCAAGACAGTAAGTAGAGTGTCATAATCACGGCAAAATATAAGACTTATTTTTTTCTGTCTTTATTTCTGCTATTATTAAGTTCTGTGATATTTGGAAAGTCATTTCTTCTGCTTTAGGTTCTGCTTCATCAGACTCCATTTTTTCATAGAATCATAAAACCATTAGGGTTGGAAAAGACCTCCAAGATCATCTGGTCCAACCATCCTCCTATCACAAATGTCACTCACTAAATCATGTCCCTAACCACTATGTCCAATCTTTCCTTAAACATCCCCAGGGACAGTGACTCCATCACCTTTCTGGGCAACTCGTTCCAATGCCTAACCACTCTTTCTGAGAAGAATTTTCTCCTAATTTCCAATCTGAACATCTCCTGGTACAACTTGAGGACATTACCTCTAGTCCTATTGATAATTATCTGCAAGAATAGGCCAACCCCCACATCTTTTCAGGTACTTGTAGACAGAGAGCACTACGGTCTACTCTAAACCTCCTCTTTTCCAGACTAAACCCCCGTTCCCTCAGCTACTCCTCACAGGACTTGTGTTCTAGGCCTTTCACCAGCTTCGTAGACTTTTCCTGGACATTCTCTAGGTACTCAATGTCCTTCTTGTAGTGATGGGCCCAAAGCTGAACACAATACTCTGCTCTGCTTCATGCGAGCAGAGTACAGGGGGACAAGCACCTCCCTGGTCCTGCTGGCTACACTGTTCCTGATACGAGGTGGGATGCCTTTGGCTTTCTTGGCCACCTGGGCACACTGTTGGCTCATGTTCAGGTGAGCATGAACTAACTCCCCCAGATCCTTTTCCTCTGCACAGCTTTCCAGCCACTCTGCTCCAAGCCTGGTTCACTGCATGCGGTTGTGACCAAAGTGAAGGATCCAGCACTTTGCCGTATTGTCCCATTTGCCTCTGGCCATTTGCCGTACTTGTCCCATTTGCCTCTGGCCATCAATCCACCTTGTCCAGGTCCTTTTGCAGGACATTCCTACCCTCCAGCAGAATACCACTTCCCCCCAGTTTGGTGTCATCTGCAAACTTACTGAGGGTGCACTCAATTCCCTAATCCAAATCATCAGTAAATATATTAAAGAGGTTGGGCTTCAATACTGACCCCTGGGGATTTGAGCATATAAATCTTAAGTTTCTGGTTTAGCACACTGCTGAATAACAAATTATTAATTCTATGTTGTGACCTGTTCCGATGATGGCAAAGACTTTTGGAAAGATCTAATTTAGGAGATCTTTTCTGAGCAGATACAAAAATGTGACCTCAGTGAATATGTATATTTCTTTTTCTGTGTTATATGATCTAATGAAGCTTAAAATATTCATCTTATGAATCATGATTGAAACTGTATTTTATTAGGAAATACCGAAGCTTTTCTGATGTTAGTATCAGAGGGAATCTTATTTCTTGTCATCTTGAAATTGGTGCTATTGGTCCATCGTATGAAGAAGAATATTTCATATAGGCAGTATTCAAGACCACTTTCCCATATTGGACAGGTCTTCAACTAATAGTTTCAGCAAAGGTCAAAACATTTTCATAGTTGATTATTTTGGTTATTTACACTTGTGAGTAGACAATAACCCAAATTCTCAGTTGATTTCAATAGGTTTTGAAAAAACGAGCAAACAAAATGCAAAGTAAACCCACCATAAACAAGCAGATAAGTAGCCAAAGGGTAATGCACTGCAAAGTAAATAGGTAGATAGGTAGGTAGGTAGGTTGATAATTAATTTCCTATTCTTCGCATTCTTTTTCATTATAAAGTGCTTTCTGTAACAGTTTTCCTTCATCACATTTTTTTCTCAATGGAACACTGTAGATAAATTTAAAACTTTTGGGTAGTTATCACATACTGACAGTACTACAACAAAGGAGGATAAATTCACACAAATCTATAATCACCTGAGACCTATTTTTTTTCTTTCTGTTTTATATATTTCTAGTACAAGAATTTCTAGACTATTTTGAAAATATCCTATTTCCAAACAAGCACCTCAAGGCAATGGTGCTCTTTCAAAAGATTGTTCTTTGTACGGTTACACAAATCAGTTGTCTGTGGTGTAAGCACCACACTGTAATTGTAGTATTTGGCCTTGGAGTAATTATTGTGATTAATAAATTTTGATGGATCAGTAAATTGTTTGCTTTTTAAAGTTCAGGATTTTGTAGATTAAACTCAAACCGTTGTGATGTTGTCAGTCCAACACCAAAAGGAAAGATGGAAGAGATGAAAATTTGGCAACACTTCAAAAAATATCATGACAACTTATTAATCCCTTGAGCTGATGCACAATTTCTGAATTACCTAGTTAACCTCAGTTTATATTACCAAGTGTAACACACTAATGCAGTAGGAATTTTCTCTTGATGTTATCTAAACTTGGGATTATGCGCACAGAAGGGCATTGTAGAAGCTTGTTTTTCAGTGGTTAGGTTGGCCAGCTTCCCTTATTTACAATCTTCCTTCTCACAGAAAAAAGAAATAGTCTTAATTTTTCCAATTGACCAAGAGATTTTTCAGTGAGAAATGGAGAATACTGGAAGAATAAGGATGACTTCTAATTTTAAGAATTACAAGTAACTCCCTAGAGAAGGCAAAATTAAGTTTCACTAATGTTTTATCATGTTTTTCTTTTCCTCCTTGTTTAAATAGTAACACTCTTAAGGCTCTTTGAAGAATAGTTTATTAAATATGGCAAATGAGCTTTTCATAGGAATACTTCAATCTATTCTTAATTTCTTTCCTAAGTGTGCAGCTATAAAGGCTGTGAAATTGGCAATTTTGAATATTTTTTTGGAAAGAGGAGATTTTTAGTAACATATTAATGGTGATGATCTCTCTTCTTCCCTCAGAGACACTGGAACAAGTTGCCCATATAGGTTACAGATGCCCAGTCCCTGGAGGTGTTCAAGACCAGGTTAGATGAGGTCCTGATCTTGTGGGTGGTGTCCCTGCCTATGACCAGAGGTTGGAACTAGGTGATCTTTAAGGTCCCTTCCAACTCCCCCCACAACAAGAGTTGGCCTTGTGAGACAACCCCCAGGTCCTTCTCTGCAGGGCTGTTTTCAAAGAGTTCTTCTCCCAGTCTGTACTCATGTCTGGGATTGCCCCGACCCAGGTACAGCACCTTCCACTTGGACTTGTTGAACCTCATTAGGTTGAAACTGTGGGGTTGGATCAGAAGACATCCAGAGGTCCCTTCCAACCTCAGCCATTCTGTGATTCTGTAAATGCTACTCAGAGAAAGATAATTCTGATCTGTCTCACTAAGAACATATGAAAATGAACACTCTCATATCTAATTACCATAACTGTTACATTAATATTTACATCTATAAATAGCAATCTTGACTGAATTTCAAATGAAATTAAAAAATTGAATGAAATTTCAAATGAAATTCAGTCAAGATTGCTATTTTGGTTTGCTTTGGCTTGGTTTGGCTTGGTTTGGTTTGTGAAAATGTAAGTATTGGTTCTGTGTTGCTGGCTAGAAGGAACTAAAAAATAAAAGTGAAGTAAAAGTAAATGACTAAAAGTAAATTAATAAATATCCCTTACTACTGCCATAAAGTAATACTCCTAGGTTTGTTTTGGGATGAGATATGATTGAAAAATATAAAACATATTTATGAAGAAATAAAAGAATGCATGTATTCTTATTTATCAATCAAACCTTCTGTACTTTTTCTTTACTCTTACATACTCTATGTTTGTAACTTTGCATGGGAGGGCTATCATCCCACTCACAGTTATTTGCCTTTCCCTTTTTTAATATGGATATGACATCTCTTGAACTGATATATCACTTTATTTTCTTATCACTTTTTTTTTTTTTTTCCAAACAATTCCATTAGGAACAGACTTATTTCAAAGTCCTATAACGTCACTGTGAGCACTCAGAGGGTGGTGAATGGAATCTTGGCTTCAGTGTGCATGGAGCCACTGACATTATGTGAGCCAAGATTTCACTCTTCATCCTTAGGACTGTGTTATATTTAGAAGTTTCCCAAGACCTTCGTGACTGGAGCTGTTGCATGAACTGTGAAAATCATGAGCTTGTGTTCTCAAAACTATAGCCCAATTGTGCTAAACTATTTTTCAATTCTGATCTTTCCATAGTCAGAAATTATTAAAAAGGTGATGAATTGTTTCTTTTATTTGTTAACGCTCTAGTGAAACTGTGGGACAAAGAAGTCTGATGAATTGGTTTGATGATAACTCCAGATCTCTGTTCAATAGGACTGTTTTACAATGTAATGACTATTTCATCTTGGTACCTGGCCCAAGGAGTAGGTATCTATTCTGGATATCCTAAGCTCTTGTCTGATTTGTTCACCTAAAGAGGATCTTCCCTGTTGTGTGATCCCTTAGAAGAAGTCTTCCCTTTGATCAAGCTTGAACTAATTTGCATAGTCCAATGCATAGTCATATTTTTTTCAGTCCACTGTCTTCTGCAAAGTTCATTTGTCACCTTTCTCACAATGTCACATATTGCTAATGTCACATTAGCAATAAGATGATTTTCAGGAAAACTTCACTAGGTAACTCTGCTTGTATTTCAAATGAAATCTCATAAATGATGCCACACAATCTGGTACTCTACGTAAAAGGAATTAATAATCATAACTTCTTCATCAAAATATCAAATAATAATATTCAAGTGCTATAAAAGCAAGCACCGTTGGAGTAAAATATGAACACAATAGCTTCAATCTGTTAATAAAATTCCTCAAGTCAAGTCTGACAGAGACTGGTATCTTGCATACCTTGATTTTGCAAATGCAGTAATATTATGGACTTGCAATAGCATCGTGGACTATATGAATAGATGTTTGAATGTGAAAAATATATTCATTAAATATATACATGTATATATAGTAATTTTGGGCTTGTCCATTAATGATTTAAAGTGATGGCAATCAGAAAAAAAAAAAAAAAAGAATGGTGAGAAATAAAATGTTAAGTCCTCTTGTGATATGAATTTTCATAACTTCACTAGGGTTGTTAGGTAACATATTTTCAAGTGAAAGGACCAGAAGGACATTACATTAGATATATTTTTATATAGTGGATTACCATTTTGATATCTTTAGTATGTAGCTATGCAATCTGAGTAAATATAAAAACACTTAATCAAGTTAATCTTATGTTGCTCTTTAACATTCCTATATATCTTGACCTTTCGGTACTGAAGAGTGTGGGCTGCAGTTCACTGAGACAGTGAAAAGGCTGTAGAGAGTTCCACAGAATCTGAAACCAAAGTTTGACATTAATAGCAATATTAGTATATCTGACATGATAAATGTATCTATTTGTCAATGACTTCAGAGGAAAACTTTGCTAAAATGCATTCCTCTCGGTGTTATCTAACTAAGAAATAATCCTTCAGGTCTCTGCAAAATGTAACGTACCTTATTTGCCTTAGATTTCACAGCAGATACTGACATCATCTTTAAACTAGTCATCTGAAAGGGAATTATATGGCATTAAAGTATTTCTTATCCTTACAAACAGATGGCTCATATGGGAAGACAAGATCTGATGTTTTTTGGTAGATACAAGTTAACTTCTGTTTAAGTTTCAATAAGGAAGCAATACATCTTGGTAGTTTTCCTTTTTCTTTTTCTTTTTTTTTTTTTCCTTTTCTGTCTTTTTCCGTCCTTTTCCTGACTTCTGTCTCTCACCCCCACCCCCCACCAAGACAGTATCTACATACTGAATTAGAAGGTCAATTGATCTCTGGTATATAGTTTTTCTCGGACAACATTCTGGACAAGATGACAGCTGTGTACAAATAGATGGTATTTAGTCACCCTTCCACATCACCAGCGAAACAGTAATACAGAAATGTTGAGATTAAGAACAGTATTAGAGATTATTAGAGTATTGAGATTAAGAAATTATTAGAGTATTGAGATTAAGAACAGTTAATGCCAGATGAATCTCTCCTCATTAACTGACTTTGCGTCTGGTTTCAGATATGCACTAAGGACAATTAAAAGTTTAAATTACAGTAGAATGAAGCTCCAGTATACAAGATATGGTTTTGGTAATATTATCTCTTCTAGTCAGAAGTGGGGTACAATGACTTATTATACCCTGAGGCCACTTCCAATCAATGTTTCTAAGATCTTGTGGCTTTTTCTGTGAGAAGATTGTTCTGCCTCTGATTTTCAGATAGGTTCCAAAAAAAAATGCATTTTTTTTTCTTATGTTCTGTAAAGCATTGACGTGGAAACATGTGACCAAGTTCCAGCATCTTAAAAAATTACCTGTTTTGCCCCTAGATAAAAAAACACCATGGAAAACTGCATACGCATATCCCATAGAGAGACTTTAAATCATCTTTGGTAGTTGTAATGCCTTTGAAACTCCAGCCTGATAGATTCTGAGACATTGCTGAGATACTGTGCTCTGGATCAAAACCGTAGTAGTTTAAAAGGATCAGAAAGCATGGTCTTGCAAGTTTTCTCTATGGAACTATTGGATAAAGCTTAGGTTTTTACAGTAAGTTAATATGCTTGCTTCTAGGATTTTATTGAGAAACAAGCAGGGGAAAGAGAGATCTTTATATCTGAGAATTATAAGTATGGCTGGATATTGTTTCCATTTGTAATATATAAACAAGGCATTTAAACTGAAAAAGCATTAAGGTATATAAGATTTGGTTTGTTTGAATTTTTAACAATAAAATATTTTTTAGACCAGCAAAGAACGGTTATTCAAATAGCATACTAAAACAATACCTATGTATATGTACATATGCTCTACAACTATTCTCTAAGGAATAAGTATGTAAAGCCTACAGAAAATAGTGGGATTTCTTCACATATCATTTTTTGTTGTTGTTTTGTTTGGTTGGTTGTTTTAGGAAAGACACAGATACATGACCATATAATATGGCAGTTTTGAATTTACAACCTTTCTGTTTCAATCCAGATAAGAAATGTAGAGTCCCCTTAAGTACTGATTAAGTACCTACCTAAGGTCTGTGCCATAAAAGAGAGCAGGCCCCTCTCCCTGCTACATGCCATGTCCTCTCACCCTCCATATATTTTACATTGGTATTTTTCCATCTGGCACAATATGTGTAACAAAATTATCCTTCTCTATGCCTGATTCTGAGCCATTACAAGCAAATTCAATTTCTTAAAGTAAGGATTTTAAATAAAAAAAAAAATATAGCTGTTCTGAGGAAAATATACCAAATATGTAGGCAGTAACAGTAGGAATATACAGATTTAGAGATAAATGTGAGATTTTATTTGACAAGGAATTTGGGGCCCAGACTCTTGTGTTTTTGAAATAATTGTTAAAAAAAAAAAAAAAATCTGATTAAACTGGAAGCATGATCGGATCCTAAAATGTGTTGCTATAACTCTTCTTAGGACTTCTGTAGCTTATGTTAGGATCTAAAATCTTGTCTGTTTACTTCAGGAATTAGAAGGGTATATTTTCATAGTGGTTAAATGTAAACTTCACTGATTTAGAATGTGTTTTGCAAAGCTGTCCTTATCATTGTTAGACTTATATATTTATATGCACTTTCCCCTTCCAAATTCTGTTCAGATATCTGTGTGGAAAAAAAAACAATCTGTCTGCACTACTGCAGTATGTTGTATATATAGACATAATTTTACTATTATCACAACTGCAAGACTGTTTTCTGACAGGGTTATGAAAAACAAAAACCTTTCTTAAAGACTATCTTGAAATTAAATTTAGCAAGGAAAAAAAAAAAAAAAGAAAGAAAACACTAAAACACTTAACAATGTTTAAAATCTTCTTCATTACTACTTTTTTATACCTGGGAAGAAGCATACACCTTCTTCCACTCCCTTAATAAGTCTTACCTATCTTAATACCTCCTTGACATATTAAATAAATAAATAAATAAAGCCCATGGGTCATCTATATCAAGAAGTAGATGTTATGTCAAATCTACTGGCATTTAATATTACCTTTCTCTGTTTTCTAGTCTCCTGCTCAGCCTTGGAGTCTTTACTTATTGAAATGTTTCTGGAAAGAAAAGATATCTTTGTTCAATGTGTTGGATAGTCTTAATTATACATAATGAATCACATCAGGAGACTTGAAAGCAGTTGCTCAGCTTCCATATTTTTATTTGCTAATGTGAGATAACAGACATTACTTGTTAGTTATTGAATTGCTTAAAACATAGATGATGTTTTATAATGTTAGCTAGCAAACATGAGGTGTTTCTGCACAGATAACCCCCTAGAAACTGAAAAAATATCATTTTTCACTTGGGTGCTTGATGTAAGCACTAAAAGTACTTCCAGCAGTTAGCCTAGCACCCAGTGCTATATTTCTGTTACCATAATTCCTTTTAGGTGCCTATACTCAGGACAAGGATACCCTGTGCCTGCTTTCTTCACATATTAATTTGAAAAAGTAGCTCAGACTAGTAAGAACCTGTGAAAAGGTCATATTATGTTACCAAAGAGATGATTTTCTACCGGTTAGCACAAACTTTATGAAGGAAAATGAAAGTAATGAAAATAACTAAAAAAAGGAGCTAATAAAATGTTTTCATAAGGCCTGACTACTTCTCATGCTTTCGCAGATGCAGAACCTACTGAAAACTGAATAAATGTAGCAACCTTCTTGCTATACCTCAGTCTGCTACTGTTCACACTCTGTGACTTTTCCATTTCTGATGTGCACTGTCTCACCTTTTCCATTATTCTCTAGTTCCCGTTTGTAGTATTGATAGCAGTAGAAAAGTTATTTTTCAAATACTGATATATAATCAATAATTATATAAATATCCCTGTCTATGCCATTAAGCTAAAGGGCAGAAGACTGTGGCCTCAGTACTTCAGTCCACAGTTCAGAGTTTTGAACTACAGACACTACTGTGAGTTTGAGCTAGTTCGGAATACATTCTTATTATAATCCTTTCCAAACGAATGATTAAAAGTTTTCAAAAGCTTCAGAGTGACTTTGTTGGAGGGATCAACACTCACTGGAATGAGAACATACCTTACCTTATTAGCAAAAATTCTTAAAGGGGTAAAATGGGAGACTTCACTTTCTGCTTCTGCCTCTTCTGGAGACCACAAAACCAAACAAAATCAAAAAAAATTAAAAAAAGTTAAAACTTAAATCTAATAGACTAAATTTACTTTTCCCTCTCTCTCTCTCTCTCTCTCTCTCTCATTATTATTATTATTTTTTAATAAGCAAAGGAGAAAGGTATGAAATGAATCCTGAATACAAGGCTATTGTTTGCTACATGGCTATTCTTAATCCTTAATCTTTCTTTCACCACATACAAAGCAGTCAGATGTGAATTTTGTCACAGGTAGTGAAAGCAAGACAAAGCTCATATCTTTCCTCTGAATTATTTTTCAACATGTCTAATTATTTTTTTTCAGTTATTTGTTCAACTGTCAATACATTTTTTTTTTCTATTAAAAATTTTTTCCCCCTTCTTGTATAATTTTAAATTCTGATAGGTACTCCTAGATTATAACAATAATGATACTGCCAATATCATGATAATGACAATAGCAATAGCAATAGCAATAACAATAATAGTAATCATCATCATCATCATTTTCTAGAAAACAATGGCTGGGAAATATTGTGTCTGCTGCTCAAGATAAATATTTACCAAAAAGCTTGCAGCCAGTAACTTTTTCTGCTGCTAAGAAAGATACTTTATTGTATCTGTCAAATAAATACACCATCTGAGAACATCCCACATCCATCCAAGTCCTCAGAATTACCCTCAGAGGTCTTTAAGGCAATCAAAGTTTTGAAACATGAGTTTAATTCTAATTTCTCTGTTATTATATTGACAGAAGAGCAATAAAAACAACTCTACTTGGAACTTGCAGTAAACTCATCTGGTAGATTGAAAACTCTATGGTTCAAAGGTTCCCCCATAGAAAAATAAAATAAAAACAAGAAGATGTTAAAAGCAACATGCTCATATTTCTTCACATGTACAAGGCTTATGCTTATTTTCTGGAAGAAAATAAATAAATAAATAAATAAATAAATAAATAAATAAATAAATAAATAAATATTCACTGGACTATTAGGCTACATGCACTGATAAATATAACTTTCCGTTACATACAGCTTTATGTAAAACAGCCTTTCCTGAAATAAGACCTAGCTATTTCAGCTAGTCAAAGAAGGCTCCTTTTACTGTTTTGTGTTTTGTTTTGTGTTTTTGTTTGTTTGTTCGTTTGTTTGTTTTTGTTTTAGCTGGTCCATATTCTGTAAAGCTTCCAACATTGATCACCAGCTTGTTTTGTCATAGTTCCCAATGGTTCCCATATACTCCAAAAGTGTTTTTGTTGTTGTTGTTGTTGTTTTTCTGGAATTAAAATTAATATTCAATGCAAGAGTGACAGAAGCTAGAAAGAAGTTAATATCTTTTGAATTCAGAGGATAATGTATGAACTGGTCATCATTATTTAATGTTTTAGCCCATAACTCAGTATAAACCTGACAAAACATTTTCTGACATAGGCATTTAGCATTTTAATTTTTACTACAAAAGTAGACTGTAATGTACATTTTATTCTGGAATTTCACAAATGATCCATGTTAAACTAATTTTGTATTTGTTTAGGACAGAGGTTTAAGTTACTTTTTTTTTTTTTTTTTTTTTTTTTTTTCCTAGTGGGTGATAATACAACACTTTTTCCAGCTGTTTCACCTAGTTTTCTGTTCTGGTTGAACTCAGATCACCATTCCCTTTTGTAAAATGCATGTTGTCAGACATTTAACAATTAACCTAAATATGTTTAGTCTTCTAGATGTCATCTCCTATATTCCCTTCCTAGTTCAAACCTACAGTGAATTAAAACAAATGTATTTTTCTCTCAAGATTTTTGTGTATCTTAGCAAAAGGTTGTTTAACCATGAAACCATGCTCTAAATCTCTATTTCAAGACTCTTAAAATCCATAAACCCTTATATTTTAACCTTAGTATTTAGCTCCTTAGATCATGGAAATTTTCTGAAGTTTCTGAATTTTTTGAACACTAACTGGACTGCATTCAAATCTGCTGATGCAGTGCATTATTTACTTCTCTTATTACAGGCAACAAAGACTGAAATTCAGATTCAGGTCCCAGACACCATTTAGGTTTTCTAAAATTTGGTGACTTTATATATATTTTCATTCTAAGATCCCAGAAGAAATCAAATCTACAGACTCAAGAGTATTTACAGAACATATACATACAGACATAGTTTTCTAGTATTTTAAAACTTCTAGACTACTTTACCTAGCCTTTACTGACCTCTCCAGAAGTGCAATGGGGTTAGCTGTGCAGATGTTACCTATGACACATCTGCTAGTCATGTGGACAGCTTGGATGATCTAGGGTGTTTCAAGTGTCAGTAAACTTCTTTATCTAGGTGAGTGAATTACATCCCTACTAGCTAGTCTGTTGAATAACAGCTAGTCTGTTGTAGGTTTTTTATACTCGGTTAGATATATGATAAAAGTAAACATATCTAATGTCAAATTCTATTAGATCTGTAAAAATGGAATTCTCTTTAGTGAATGTTTACATGAAAGTAAGTGATAGTCTCTTTACTGAATTTCAGTCCTTTACATTGACTGCAAGCTCTTTATCATGAAATTAAAAGTTCCCATGAGCTATTAAGAGAATTAACCTCACTCATATCTTTGAGTAGGCTTCATACTGGAGTATATGGAAGTTAAAAAATGGTAATTTTGGTCTAGAAACTACAGTTGAGTATTTGTTTGATTGGTAATTATTTAACTATTGAATTAATTGTTTATTATTTAATATGATTTAACGCTTAATGAGTTTAAATATTTATTATTAAATATTCTTTCATCATAGCTGCTATGGACAAATTCATCCTAAGAGAAGAGACTTTTGCAATTCAAACTTCATGAAGCTCCTTTTTACGTGAGATGGAAACCAAACACAAACGCATAATTATCGACATTTATTGTTTTATGCTGGGACATATAATGAAGGGATGATATTGCATTTGTGACTTTATCAAGCAATAATTATGGAGTATTTTCTCTCTAGTAAGTTATATAACTTTTCCCATATATTTATATGATTTTACCCAGATACAGTCCATATTTACATTAAAACTATTAATTTTATTGCTGCTGAATGGGATGGGTGCCCTGGTGACAAAGGATACAGAGAAGGTAGTGTTGCTGAATGCTTTTTTTTTTTTTTTGGCTTCTGTCTTTATTGTTAATACCACTCCACAGAAATCAGACCCTGGAGAAAGAGAGGAAGTCCGGAGAAAGGATGGCATTCCCTTGGTCAAGGAGGATCATGTCAGAGATCATTTTGGCGAATTTGACATCCACAAATACATGGGACCCAACGTAATATACCCGTGGGTACTGAGGGAGTGGGCCGATGTTATTGCTAGGCCACTATCCATCACCTATGAAAGGTCATGGAGAACAGGAGAGGTGCCTGAGGACTGGAAGAAAGCCAATCCAATGCCTGTCTTCAAAAGGGCAAGAAAGAAAATACAGGCCAGTCAAACTCATGTCCATCCCTGGAAAGGGATGTAGAACATGTAGAACTACTGGAGCAAGTTCAGAGGAGGGTTATGAAGACAAATAGAGGAGTGGAGCACCTGTCATACAAGGATACGCTGAGAGAGCTGTGCCTGTTTAGCCTGGAAAAGAGAAGATTGAGGAGAGACCTCATTAATATATATAAATGTCTGCAGGGAGGGTGTCAAGAAGATGGAACCAGTCTCTTTTCTGTTGTGCCCAGCAATGGG
Source organism: Anas acuta (assembly GCF_963932015.1). Classification (NCBI taxonomy): domain Eukaryota; kingdom Metazoa; phylum Chordata; class Aves; order Anseriformes; family Anatidae; genus Anas; species Anas acuta. Next base: position 78,767,409 of record NC_088981.1, on the reverse strand, counting down.
AAGAGAGGCAACGGGCACAAACTGAAACATTGGAAGTTCTGTCTGAATATGAGAGGGCATTTCACTACTGTGAGGGTGACAGAGCACTGGAACAGGTTGCCCAGAGAGGATGTGGAGTCTCCTCTGAAGGTATTCAAAACCCATTTGGATACCATCCTGCGCAACATGCTTTAAGTGATCCTGTTTGGCAGGGAGCTGGGACGAGATTATCTTCAGAGGTCCCTTCCTACCTCAACCATCATGTAACTGTGATTCTGTGATTTTTACTTTTCAGTGGTTCCTTTACATTCAGCACAATCTTACTGTCTTCCTTTAATAATAAAGTTAATTTTAGCTTACATGCAAGATTTTGAGGCAATTTTAACATTAAGTGTTACTGAAACATATGGCTGAATGTTTATGTTGTCTTATGCAACATCAGTTTTCTATATTTCTGTACTTTCCTGCAGCTGTTAATCTTATGAGACAATGCTTACTTTGCAATTTTCTTACTCCAATATTTTGAGAGTGAGAAACTGGTGTAGCATGAATCTGCATAATGACTGAGAACTATTACTACTTCATTGTTGAGTAAACCATTAGACCAAGACTTTAAGATCAATTAAGAGATTGTCCAATGAGATAATTCATGGTACGGAGTCTCGAGAAAACAAGAGCTGTGCTCCAAGCCAGAAAAACTCATGTAAGCTGAGTAAAGAAAATGATAGGAATTTTCCCTTCACTGCACAAAATGCATGAGAGAAGGGCACAGACTGGTCATTGTATATACATGTATATATAAGTATATATACTTTTTTTTTTTTTCCCCTGAAACTTGCCTAATTTCCTGTAATTGTAAAAAAAAATCATGTAATATACTTTACATACAGTATAAAGAGGTCAATTTTTGAATACTCTTTAATAGGCAAGGTATACAAGACATAAGAAAACATAAGTTATCAATTAAAGTGATTTATATTTATATTTTTTATTACTATCAAATTTGATCAAAAATTTTAAAATTATAAAAGAAGTATTTTATTGTATGTCGATTACAATAGGTATTAAAATTAGAAATTTTAGTTAGTTTTTAGAGATAAAGCTTTAACTGTACGTATCTTTGGTATTCTATACATATTCAGAGAGCAATTATCCACTTTCCTGGTAAACTAAGTTTAGCTTAGTTGTTCTTTAAATCAAATGTGGACATTAAAAAAAGATAAAACTAACAAAAGACTAGGTTTTGGTTCCTTATATTATTATTATTATTATTATTATTATTATTATTATTATTATTATTATTATTATTATTTGTTTTTTTGCTTTGTTTTAAGCTATGATTATATATGGGAAAAAAAAAATCTGTTTTACATTCTCTGTTTTGACTCATATTTGAAATACCATAAATTTATGTTTGAAAAAATTTTCTCTTTATGTTATATCTGAATATTGTGCAAATGCCAGAGACTACTTTGCTATTTTAAATGTGGTTAGTGTTTATTACTCAGTAATACATATATTGACAGTAAAAATTAATCATAACATTGAAACTTTTTCCAGAGATTACAAAAGAATCTTAAAACCCTAATGAATAATATTCTCATACTCTGCGTATGGGAATTTGAGGCACAAAGGAGAACAGAATTTGTCCAAAATCTCACAGTAAATCAAAAACAGAGTGATAACCAGAATATAGGTTTCCTGACTCATATCTCCTTTAACCAGAAGATGACCCTGACCAAGTGAGCAAGAAGTTAGATGCATACACATTTAAAGTATGTATTTTTACTATAAATGGAATGCTTAGTGTAAAACAAAATTAATGATATTTAAGCAAGCTACAGTGTGTTTTCTTTTAATGGATAAGTTCACTGTAACCAAAATGGAAATGTGAGGAAGGGTAGAGAAAGAGATATGCACATTTCAGAGATTTTCTTCTCATTAATGACTGTTCTTGAAATGTAAAAGAAAAGATGTCTCCTGTAGACCTATAGAGACCTATAATTAATTTTAACCAATACTAATAACTGTGTTAATACATGATGAATGCATTCAAGTGAATGACTAGACTTATTACAAGGTAAATTTATTTGGAACTAAGGTAGGAATTTCTGGAAGAATATATTTGAAAAGACAATTTTACTATTATAAAAAATATTATTTCCTTTCATTGCCTCAAACCCCAAACAGCAATGAATTTATTGCCTCCTTCACTAGAGACTCATTTCTAAGAAATATGGTGGCATAAACATCTCTCATTTTTTCTACAAAATTAACCATCTGAGAGACAGAATTAAGTACATGAAATTGTATCTTTGGTTTACTTTCAGAAATTCCCATGTTGTTTTCCCCTGGAGATCAGATACTGACCCAATTTGAAAACTCCATAGTTATATGATTAGCCCTCATTTTCCTTAGAACATTTTCTTCCACAGATATATGTCAGTTTTGGGGGGGTCTAAATATATAGGAAAATTGTTCTAAGGAAAGTAAAGTTACTTGGAAGACTGTGGAGCAATAAATCAGGGTATTTAGCTCATTGGAACAAAGTGATTTTTCCATTGGGTTGTCATGTAGTTTCTACTGATTTTAGTGGACTTTTAAAAACATGTGGCTAAAGTATATTATTGCACATCATTCTTGATGCTGCTCTCTTTGGTCTCCTTATGACATTGTGGTGTTTTGTATTCTCTTCTTGTAACTTATTTAGATGTTTATTTCACAAGGGTTGGTGTAACCTTTTTTTCCTCTCTTTTTAATCCAGTAAAGTTGGACTACCATCTTCCTTGGCCTTTGAGGAGCTAAAAATTAGTAACAGTTTAAAAATAAAAATTAAAAATAAGTTACTGTGTCTGAATATATAATTTCAGAGGTGGAATATATACATTTGTTTTGTGATTTTAAATGAAGAGATAAATGTTCTGTCAATTTTGGTATTGAGTGTTGCTTCAGATAATCTTGTTTTTATGTGCTCCATATCTCAATGCTCCATATCTAAATTGATTTATTTATTATTATTATTTTCCCAATATACGGAAATATAGAAAGTTATTTCAGAGAACCAAAATGGGAAAATGGAAAAGGAAAGTGTCTCTCTCATATATATACAGTAGCACTGAACTTATGACATGATGTGAAACTTAGCCTACAGCTATACTTCAACTGTAATTAATAGTAAATGCAATTTCTGACGCAAGAAAATGTGATTGCAGTATCTTCTAATTTATGTAGAAAATATTTTAGCTTCTGGGTTAAATTTTCAAAAGTTCCTAAATAAAATAGGAGATTATGGGTAGAGCTGACTATGTTGTTCCAGCTGGTCCTGATCTAGGCTGAAATGATCACAGTCTACCACCAGCCCCCACACATTATCAGCCCACATACATGCTGCCTGCTGTAGGTTTCCGCTTGCACCATCAGAAAATATAATTACAGAGGTGGCTGCTTCCCAAATCCAGGTTATCTTTAAAGATTTTAAATAAAATTTCATTTGTTTGTTTGTTGCTAAGCTTTACCAGATCATAGGATGATGAAAAACATATTAGAATGTGGTTTAAAACCATATTTTGTATGAGAATCATCATCAATTTGGTCGTTAAAGACCTCCAAATCATCACCCTACTACCAATATCACCTACTAAACCATGTCCCTAAGCACCAGGCCCAACCTTTCCTTAAACATCCCCAGGGATGGTGACTCTACCACCCCCCAGGGCAAACCATTCCAGTGCCTGACTACTCTTTCTGAGAAGAAATTTCTCCTAATTTCCAACTTAAACCTTCCGTGGCACAACTTGAGGCCATTGCCTCTAGTCCTAGTGCTAATTATCTGTGAGAATTATCTGGGCACACTGCCAGCTCATGTTTAGGTAGCATCAATCAGCACCCCCAGATCCTTTTCCTCTACTCACTGTCAAGCCACTCTGCCCCAAGCCTGGTTCACTGCATGGAGTTGTTGTGGCCAAAGTTCAGACAAACCTCAGTTGAGCTGAAGATGACCTGAGTAGTTTACCTCTTCTGACCATGATGAGGTATGTATTCATCTAAAAATAAGTTAAGTAGCTTTCCAGCCTAGACTTCTCAATTTGGACCACCAGCTTTAAAAAACTGTATAGGTGAGAAGTCTATATTATTGTTCCTCCCTGGTAGGGGGAACTGATGCAGAGTCAATTATGTACATTACCGTGACATTATTATATACAGGCCCTGGTTACTCAGATAATATGTTATTAGATGATGGCATGAAAGCCTCAGATAGACAGATGCAGTGAAAATATTGTGATTTTATAAAACTCTTTCTAGACGAAATCCTATTTTTCACATAAAAACAGACCTATGTTATAGGATAAAAATATTGTCTTTGCCAGTATCATGATATCCTGTTGCTGAGACAAATGGTCAAAAGGGAAATCATGTGAGAAAACAGAGCTTCCACATAATGACATGTGGCATCATTTTGTTATGTTCGTACACTCTAATTTCATACACTCTGATGACCTTTGAACCATTGGATTCATTTCAGGTTGGAAATTAGGAGAAATTTCTTCTCAGAAAGAGGCATTGGAGTCACCATCCCTCAGGGTGTTTAAAGAAAAGTTGGATGTAGTACTTAGGGACATGGTTTAATGGGTAATGTTGGTGGTAGGGGGATGGTTGGACCAGATGACCTTGGAGGTCTTTTCCAACTTTAATGATTCTATGATTCTGAAATTTACACTAATTGGACTTGTGTTTGTTTATCCATGTACAGTACAGCTTAGTTTTATTCCACCACTCATGACTAATGGAGCTGGCCTACAAATTTGTAAATAAATGACAGAGGTTCAAGGAAAGCCATGCTATATTATCTGTATGATACATTTCTTTACAGTATGTAAACCACTGGGATTATAATTTTTAAAATAACTTCTTCTTGCCTGTTCTTTAGAGGCTGATGACATCTCTTTTGCTTTCCAGGGGCAGTTATTGCTGCTTCATTTTAGCTTTGCTCTCCCACTGTGTTGCACTGTCTTAGCAAAAGTATCTAAAAAGTAAGATTCCAGTTTTCAGTGCTATGCAAATGATATTGAGTCAAGTCTTGAATAACCTCAATTAAAGTGCCAATTCCACCTTCTCTGGGTGATTCATTAGTGGGGTTAGAAAGAGGCCCTGAGCAGTTGTCTACCCCGAGAGAACTTTGCACTCCTGGGGAAAGCCTTTTTGAAATAAATTTGTTTTATACATATAACTGTATAAACTTGGCATTATCCACACTCAAAAGGAAGAGTTGATATCAAGTAAATATAATTTCTGACTAATAAAGAAGATGAAGTTGTACTACAAAGCATGTTTGAGACAGCTCTATGCCTGGTAAAATGTCTGAAATCAAGTTATCTTTAAAACCTTTTCTCCAGAGTAAAGTTTGCACTGTTTTGTCAAGGTGATCAATTTATCCAGATGTAATGACAGTTCCTTCACAAAACCTGTTTTAAGTGCAAATATGAGACTAAGTGGGATTGAGATTGCTAAATTGGAGCACAATCAGGAGCTGAAATGTTGTGTAGAGAGTTGTAGTCTGTAGTTGGAACATAATGGATTAAATTAATTTTGGTGTGACTCCTTCAATATCAGTGGAGTTACACCTGTAATAACATAATGTGAAGAAGGAAGTTTTCCTTTCTTTTGTTGTATCTGAATTCATAATAATGTATCTGAATATCTGTAGCAGTTGTATCTGCAATCAGAATAACGTGGTTTCAATGGAAAAAACTAGTAGCAGATTTTCACACAGTTATCTTATACCATAGGAACTTAGAAGTTTGTGAGAACATTGTAACTTGTTAACTCAGTGAAAAACAGTATTAAGGACAAGAGGTAATGGGTACTAATTGAAATGTGGGCAGTTTTGGTTGAATTTTAAAAGCACTTCTTTATGGTGAGGGTGACAAAGCACTGGAATAGGTTGCCCACAGACGCTGCGGAATCTCCTTCTCTGGAGACATTCAATACCCCCCTGGATGCGATCCTGTGTAACATCTTCAAGGTGGTCCTGCTTGTCAGGGGGTTGGACTAGATATTTATATCCAGAGGACACTTCCAACCTCAACCATTCTATGATTCTGTAATTAATCAGTTTTATTTTTAAATGTGCATTCTTATACAAATGAAAAGTGTTACTGCCTGTATAATTTTTCAGGGATTCAGAGATCATTTCATTACTCTCAGGTTCTTTTCCTCATGTCCAAAAGATCTCAGAGATAACCAATATCAGTAACAACTGAAGTTCATGCTTCACGAAAGAAAATCCTGGTAGCAAGAAATATGACAAGTTCTTGAACAAGTACTCTTTTTCAGTCTCCAAAAGAAGTTCAGTTGCTTGCTGAGAAGAACGGTAGCCATACCAGTGTTATTTAAAATGTAGTCTTCACTCCACTGCCTAGTAAATCAAGCACTGGTAAGCAATCTAAAAGGGAAAACAAACAGTTTGTCCCTGCACACTGAAAGTGCAGCGTAAGCACTAAGCTGATAAATTCTAGTGCCATTAATCTTTTTCTACAGGGCTACCTGTTACCACCTCTGTGTTGATGACACATACACAAGTCTGCATTGTGAATGAAGAACCACTTTGCATTGTTTTGAATCTGTCTAGCTCCGTTGTTGTAAATGTTCTCTTTCTTTATGTGGTAAAATCAAAACAAATGAATGATAACAGATCACACATTTAGTGAGAAGAATGTTTCTCACTCCTCTATCTCACAATGTATCATAGTCCTCTTTATATCTACCTCCAAAAATGTGCATTGTGACTTAATACAAACACACATTAAACTGCGGAAAATCTTCAAGCAAGGCTTGATAAAAACAAAGATACATCTGATTCATTTCCATTTAATCTATGGATACTCTCATGCATTCCCTTTATGTCCTAAACATTTATTGCCAGTTTCTACTACCTAAAATAATGCAAATTGAGGTGTTTAGGATCTAGCCTGTAATGGTACCTTTAACAGCCAAAATACATTTTAATAGTATGATTATACATTAATTATAAAATGTAGCCTTTTACCCAATCCTCCATCAGGCTGTTCTATTCTCTCCAAAAGTGACACCTCATGTTCACCCTGGTGAAGGCTGTTCTGAAGGGTGAAATAAAGTAAATATCACAGCAAAAGCTCCAGATCAAAATATGTTAATTTTCTAGAATGAAGCCAATGGATCTTTGTAGAGTACTAAATTCCTTGCTTCACAATATGCTGTCACAGCATTCAGGAAAATTTAATTGATGACAATTATTGCAACAAATGTACCGTAGAATAGATTACATTCATATGCTTACATTATCAGATATGTAACATGGGCACCAGCAATTCTTGAAAAATAATTCTATTACTATCCTTACATACTAAAAACTGTGCATTAAAAGGTTTAAAGACAAAGTAGCCAGACCTTAGAAAAGTGAAAATTAATCACAGCTTGGTAAACTAACTCAACTCAGTCAGCAGCTGAACAAGTTAGGAGTTTTCTTTTCTCACAGGGTATATTCCCAGCTCCATTGCTACAGAGGAATGTCCTAGAAGTAGGAATATATTTTGGTAGTGAGTAAGTTCAAAAGTTATTAGTTATGTGAAATCAACACATCTTTCCCCTACCTTCCACCAGAGTCACAACTGCATGAACTATGCAATGGATGAATTAAATTAAATTAAAGCACTCCATTTCTAAAACTTGAGAATATCAGAAGTTGTATTTGATCCTACACCTTCTGAAAAGACAAAAAAATAAATAATGTAAAAATACACGTATATACTTGACAATATATTTGACAATAGTGGCACTATATTTTTGTGTGAAAATACTTACTTTTCAGCTTCTCACACTGTCCTGCCAGTGGGTAGGCTGGGGGTGCAGCAGGTGCTGGGAGGGGACAGATCCAGGACAGCTGACCCAAACTGGCCAAAGGGGTATTCCACACCACCTGGCATCATGATGAACAATTAATATGGGGTGTCTGGCTTGGGTGGGGGAGATTGGCTGCTCAGGGAGAGCGGCTGGGCATCGGTCAGTGGGTGGAGAGCAATTGCATTGTGCATCACATGTTTTGTACACACTATTTTTAGTAGTACTATTATCGTTATTATTATTATTTTCACTTATTTTCTGCCTGAATAAACTGTCTTTATCTCAACCCATAGGCTTCTATTTTATTTTTTCTGATTCTCTCCCCCATCCTAGAGTGGGAGAGGGGAGAGGGAGTGAACGGCTGTGTGATGCTTAGCTGCCAGCTGGGTTAAACCACAACATTGTGACATAGATTAGTCAAAGTTAATGCAGACAATATATAAAAATGAACATAATAATTTATCTTATTTCAATAAGTTCCAGTGAATGCAAGGATCAAAAACTCCAGAGAAGATTAAAAACATCAGCAACAACTCCTGGCTTCCCATTTGTTTGTTTGTTTGGTTGGTTGGTTTTGATAAATGATTATTCTCTGTACTATGAAATGATAACTTGAAATCTTTGTCATAGAACTATCTATAAAATATTAAATTTGCTTTCTTTGTTTCCGTGTGACCAAAACTTGTAAACATCTCAGCCTCTGAAAGTACAATCAGTGTTTACTCCTAGTGGAGGTTATTATTTCTTTTTTTTATCTTTAATTAATGTACCTTAAATTAGTAGAAATACAACTGAGAAAGAGTGTATCACTGCAATTATATATATAATAATTAACCAATTAAAATAGGCAAGACATTCAAGAAACTGGGCCTGTGCAAACCTCATGAAGTTCAGTAGGGCCAAGTGCAAGGTCCTGTGTGTGGGTTGGAGCATTCCCAAGCAGAAATACAGGCTGCATGGAGAATGGATTGAGAGCAGCTCTGAGAAGAAGGACTTGGGAGTATTGCTTGATATGCAACACTCATGTTGTTGCTCAACATGAGCTAGCAATATGCACTTGCAACCCAGAAAGCCAACCATATCCTGGGCTTCATGAAAGCAGTGTGGCCAGCAAGTGAGGAGGTGATTCACCTTCTCTGCTCTGTGAGATCCCAAGTAGAGTAATGCATCCAGCTCTGGGGCTCCTAGAACTAAAAGAATGTGGATCTATTAGAAAGAGTCCAGATGAGGGCCATGAGGATGATCAAAGGACTAGAATGCCTCTCCTTTGAAGACAGGTTTAGAGAACTGGGATTGTTCATCCTGGAGAAGAGAAAGCAGAGACCTTATACAATGACCTTTCAGTAGATAAAGGGACCTAGACTGAGAGAAACTCTTTATCAAGGAGTGTAGCGATAGCACAAGTAGTAATGGCATTAAAATAAAAGAGTGTAGACTGAGATTAGGTATTTGGAAGAACTTTTCTATGAGGGTGGTGACGTTGTCCAGAGAAGCTGTGGGTGTCCCATCCCTGGAAGTGTTCACGGCAGGGTTGGATGCAGCATTGAGCAACCTGGTCTGGTGGGAGGTGTCCTTGCCATCACAGGGTGGTTAGAATTAGATGGTCTTTAAGGTCTCTTCCAACCCAATCCATTCTATGATTCTATGATTCTGTAGTTCTGTGATTCTACGATTCTATGAAATATGAACTCAAGCAACTCAGGTCTCTTGATTAAAATTAAATTCAGGTTGCTTGATCAAAATTAACTCAAGTTACTTGAATTAAAAGATTACCTCAATATTTCCCACCAAAATATATTTCCCACCAAAATATACATGTATATACATATATATTTTTTTTTAAAGTTATAAATCTCATAGAAATCATGAAATAAACTAATTACAGTAGGGGTAAACATACATGGAAACAAATATTTCAAACTCTCTTCACATAGTTGAAATCAGATATGTTCCAGTTTCCTTCAGCTTTTTTTTTTTTCATATAATAATATTATAAATATTAGCAAGATGAAAATAATTGACACATATATTTTAACAAAATTCTTTTTTGCTCTTCAGAGCAATGCAGAACAGGTCTTCATTAAAAATATTAACAGTTCATATAACTAAATGATAATTAAAGCTGTCTTAGCTAATGAACATGAAAATTTAGAGAAATACAGTTAAGAGGACCAGGACAGACCAACTCAGGAAAAAAACATCCCTAACATAAGGATATTTTTTGCAGTCCTGAACATTGAATGTCATAGATGCCACCTCAGAATCAAAGGATGATTTTTTTTCTTCTGTATAAGAAACTCCACTGTAGTTAACATATTAATTTAAAATTCAAATATATTCATTTTATCAAAATTTATTTAACATGATTGTTGTGCCTTATTCATTGTCATATTCATTGCCTTAATATGGAAAAAAAAGAGAGAGAATAAAGTTCACTGGATAGACCACATACCATAAAATGTGTTTTGGGGAAGCTAGGACTTACATCTATGATGAAATGCAAGATATTGCATCAAAATGTCAGTCTTACACAATGGAATGTTGAAATAGCTACACTAGAAAAGTGCTTCAATGAAGTAAGTTACTATGGTTCATTGTGCATTATGATATCACTTTTTAAAATGCAGTTCCAAAGAGATGTTTGTGAAAATTTATTATTGTTTTTTGTTTCTTTTTTTCTTTTTTTTTTTTTTTCTACTCAGGTGAACTTATGGTGTGAAAGCATTTGAAATTAATGGCTTGAAACAATGCAGTTAAACAGGTATGTAAATGTGTTTTAACTTCATACTTGACTGGAAACTCAGTGTAAGGTCTGCTCACATGCTCTTGAGTGCTTCAATCATATACAAGTGCATGCCAAACTTCTTTAATTGTTGTCTGGGTGTGGAAGAAATGTTGATTTACTGTCAAACTCCTCTACAATTAAAGTATATCCACAGCTGGAACATTTACTCAGAAATATTTATCTCCTTGAAACCTCAAAAAGATGAACCATGTGCTGTCCTGATGCCTGCATCAATCACAGACACGTGTAAAACAATTTTATTTTGTTTTCTATTTCTCTCTTCATAATGCTGCTGAATTACTCAATTGTGTGGATATTTCAAATCCATTCTTTGATCTCTTAGCTGTAATAGTGATGGAGACTGTCTAAATTCCCAAGAAGTATGGTCGAACAGACAAAGAGCAAATAAAGCAAAAAGGTTGTTGCTGAAAACCTATTGGGTATACTATATACCTCTCAAGAACATTTTCTTCAGATTGAGTCCAGTCTAGTCGCACAGACTAGACAAGGCCCTTTATTTTTCACCAAATGGAATCCACTCTATGTACTCTATACAGGGAATCAAAGTATAGGTAGTGATAACTTGTTTCTGAAGTACATTTCCAATATGAAACACTGCATTAAATGTATATAGTTGGACACGATTATATTTCTAAGTGAGATAAAATAGAAAATGTCAAAATGTTTGATTTAAATTCAACTAAAATTTTGCAGTCAAAACTCCCAGTTGAGTGCAGCCTGGTTTGTTATCATCTCATAGGTATCATAATTGTGACTCCACTTTACTTTGTCCTGCATATAGTCTATGGACTAGCTTATACATGTAGCTTATAAACTGTATTCTCTGAGTAGTAAATTTTTTTCATGACACAGACTCCAAGATCAGCTCATACATGGCAGGTCTGAAGTTTATAAAGAAATCAGAAGTAAATCAAGTCATAATGCTTGTCATGTTGACAAATCAAAACAGAGTTTTAAATTATAGCTGATCAAGTAGAGAATCCTACTTCTTGATTATTTTTTTTTTTTTATGTTCTGAAAAAGTCAATTATTTTACAAGTAAAATATAAGCTTTGTTAAAACACTTTTAAAATAATGTGCATAATAGAAAACCTTTATGCTTTCATTTTTAGTCACACTGGATTTATTTCTTATTGATAATCAACAATTTTGACATTTAAGGTGATAAATAGCAGTGAGATTTTTGAATAAATAATATGTTCAGTCAATAAGAGCTAACTCCTTTTTAAAAATAAAAATAAAATAAAATAAAATAAAAAGTAAAAAGAGGTTGAATTAGTGGATTTACTTAACCATATTAAGGAAACCTTGGTGTTTTCTTCATCTGTAATTTTAAAGAACACACTGCCTAGAACTTCATTCAGTTTTTTTCAGGATAACATCTTAAACATAAAGATTGTCAAATACAGTTTTGAACTATTTGAGATTATACCATGTGTTACAGAAAGTCTCTCCATTACCTGTCTGGCTGTTTCACTTCCGGAGCCTTCCACCCAGCTACCCACTTTGACATGCTTTCACAATGAATCCCACTGCAAGCCATTTGCACTGTAGTGTAAACTGTTAATCTGATTATAATCTGATAATTAAATTAATCTGATTATAAAACAGATTTTCTACTCTTCTGCATTATACCTGAGTCAAATAAGTAATGTGTTGCATGCTGTGAGCTAGTACTTCAGGTATTACTGATAGCTGCACAAACTGAAACTCACAGTGAGTCCTAGCCATAGAGTCCTGATACACTGGAGTGGTACAGGTGATTGAAAGATAAAATCCATATACACAGAAGTACACAGAGGCAAGGCAGCAGGTGGTGCTACCCCAACAAATTAGTCATAGAAACAAGCCCTTGACGTGACTCCTTCCAGGGCATCCAAGCAAGGTGTTAGCTTCACGGGCTGGGATTGAAACTCATCCAGAGCACCTTACAGATTGCATGGGGAATACATGCTCGGCCTAAATATTGTCTGGACCAACAAATGTGTAGATGTGGCAAGTTCACCTATATGTGATATATGTTCATATGTGATATGTGATCACTTGGTGATCTTGAAATTCTTTTCTACCTAGATGATTCTGTGATGCTATTCTATGATAATGGGATGTTTGAAAATTCTACTGCCTATCCTGGAGTCTACACAGTATGTACTCAATGACCTGTAAGACTGTACTTTTTTCTTGATTAATAAATAAAGAAAGAATTGTCCACGTATCTCTAAGACTTGAAAGCAGCATAAATAGTTTCTAGCTATGATCAGCCTATACATGCCTTAAAAAAATGAAATGTCAAGGCACATCTTTAGAAGGAATGAATGTAGGTCAGTCTTACATTCTGAACGATAGTATAGTTTAGAAAGAGATAAAGTTAAAATGGAGTTAGGGATACTGGAAAATGAAAAGCTAAGGACAAGTCTCTCAGTGAAAACCATAAATGCCTTTCCCAGGCTGCATTACACAAAAGAGCTAACTCTAAATCATCCAGAAAGCAGATTAGAAAATGTATCTCCCACATCTCAAATGAGTTTTTTAATCACTTGCGTTCTAAAACAAGTCTCCTTGAATCTCTGTTAGTGGAATTAAATTATTTCTGAGACAGAAAAAAAATGACTGAAGTCTCCAAGGATGTTGGACACTAAACTAAGAAATAGTTTATCTGCATCTCCACACCATTGTAATGAATGTTTAAATATTCATAAACCATAAAACAGTATCAACGGAGAAAACACAGAACATCTCTTACACCTCCAGACTATGTACCTCATAACTTCTAATAGGTGGGAGTTGTGTTATTGTGCTTTCTGTCAGAATAAACACAGTAGCTAGATGAGAATTTTTTATTCCTAATACATGGCTGAAAATTGGATGTCCTATCCTGTACTATCAATCTAACCCCTGATAAGGATGTAAGGATGATAAATATTTTGCTTAAAATTTTTGGCATGTTCAGGCTAAGTAGACAAACTTTTTCAAACAAACAAACCTCTTTTTTTTTTTTTTTTTTTTAATATATTTGAAATATTTTGATTACCTTTGGTTGGAAGGTAGCATTGTTATTTAGCATAAGTGAGACCATTACAAAATAACGATCTTCCTGGAGATGTTACATGACAGCTTCAGATGTGATCATTGTCCTTGGAAGATACATTTTGTAGTGAGAAATGAAAAGAGTCCCTATCTATTTATATAATCAAAGGTTATGAGACAACCCACATAATTTTGTGATTTATGCATGATACATTGGCAGTGAGTAGGTAGAGAGCTCTCTAATCCAGAAAAGACAACAGAAAATTCAATAGAATTTTTTTCTTGAAAGAAAAGCTAGACAAATAAAAACAGAAATGAAGCGCATGTTTTGTTTTGTTTTGTTTTGTTTTGTTTTGTTTTCCATCTAGGATTGTAACAGCTTTGAAAGATATTCTGCCACATAGGGACTTTGATTCAAGATTCAGTGACAAGTTATCGAATCCAACACTAGCATTACTTGTTGAAGTTGTATCTCTGGTACTATGCAGGAAATCAGTCTTGATAAAAGTAGGTCACTTGGTCTGAAAATCTTGAATCTAAACTCAGTTCAGTTTAGCAAGGTAGTGATGTTCCTGGAAGCCCAGAGTACTCAATTAATATTTAGTCGCAAGATCTTCAGAGTTATTTTTATTTTTTCTGTTATTGTATTACTGAGTAATGTATATTCCTTACCATGGATAGAATCACGTGGAATGATCATGATTGCTAGTGGTATTTGTGACGCACATCAAAAATTGTTATGTTAGCTGGGATGTAAAAAAATAATGACACATTCTTCTCCCTGGAAAACTGAGCTGCTTTGAGGCTTTGAGGATGACTGCTAAACAGTGAAAACTATATTTTTTGCTGAACTAAAAATAAATAAATAAAAGGAAAGGAAAGGAAAGGAAAGGAAAGGAAAGGAAAGGAAAGGAAAGGAAAGGAAAGGAAAGGAAAGGAAAGGAAAGGAAAGGAAAGGAAAATTCTTCATTTAAGGATTAATATGAGCTGTATTTTACTTGCTAGGATAGGACACTGCAAAAAATGCAGTCTGTTTTATTAGGAGAAAGTATTAACCTATAAAGTAACTGCAGCTGAAAAATATTAAATTAATGAATGAGAAAAGGTTACTTTTATGTTATTTGATTCCCAGTTGAGAAGACCAAAAACTTAGTTGCCCCACTGTAATCTTGAGGTATCACTATGTGATGTACACTAATACCTTTTTTAGAAATATCATGTTTTAAAAACAAAATGTTTCCTTCCTTCCTTCCTTCCTTCCTTCCTTCCTTCCTTCCTTCCTTCCTTCCTTCCTTCCTTCCTTCCTTCCTTCCTTCCTTCCTTCCTTCCTTCCTTCCTTCCTTCCTTCCTTCCTTCCTTCCTTCCTTCCTTCCTTCCTTCCTTCCTTCCTTCTCTACTAATATACTTATGCTCTGAGACCAAATTCAATTGTTGGTGTTTTTCCATTCATATCATAAATATTTTTTAATAGCAGTAAATGTTGACTCAAAGCTGATGAAATTTCCAACTCAGATAACTTGTATCTTATGCTGTTTATTTATTAATCTTTCTATTTTAATTATTGATGATCTTACAATTGCACTAAGAAAAACATTTTTAAAAAGTGATGGATGCTATACAGTTCAGAGTATGACAAATTGTGGGACCAGTGAAAAAAAAAAACAAACAAAAAAACATCTCAGCAGGACGGTGTGGCAACAAATGAGTGTTAATTTTTGATATTCAAAATCAAATCAAGTTGTGCTTCCGCCAATAACCACTGCTGGTGTACTGGGGCAGAAGAGAAGAAGCAAATACTGCAGAATTCAGAAAACTATTTTACATACTGTGAACATATCTAATGGACTATTTAATGCCTTGTTTTAAATTTTAACCTGGTTTTGACCTTATGAAATCAACACTTCTTAATGGGTCAAATGCAATGAAGTTAATTAATTTAGACCATACAATTAATTTTAATGAGCTAGTTGTATTAAACGAATACAGAGTAGACATTTAATAGATATGCTTTAAGTATTCTTTGTACAAGGCAAAGTATATCTAGAGTATCTAGAGTTAGCGGAATGTCTTACAAAATTGAGTGGAGATAAAATGAATTGGATTTTATATAGGTAAATGATTCTTATAATCTACAAAATTTAAGATGTCATATTTTTTGTATAAGTGAAAATTTGTATACCTCCCTTTAAACTTTAATTACACACACACACATATATATATGTAAATATTATAACCAGGATATTTATGTCAATAATGTGTTACTCATAGGACATTTTCATAAGGTTATTATTATTATATACTATAGCTATTTGATGTTAAATAAAAGTCAATTTACAATTCACAACATAGAATTGCCTTGTGAATATAAGCCAATTATCTATTTATTCTATTTAACTAACCAAAGTGCAGGAAACAAATTAATTTGAGACTTTTTCAAGACATAAATTTCAAAATCATCAAAGTATCCACTTATGCATGACTGCAAGACTGACAAATTTGTAAGCTTCCCTAAAATCACTCAGATATATATATAAGGCTTTTGTGAGGTCAGACTCCAAATCCCCTCCATCTTCTACAGGACTTTCAGTTTAGACTGGACTGGAAGGCATCACACAGAATGAGGTTGAGAGAAGAAACAGTTAATGAAAGCTCTCAGGCCACCAGTACCTTCTAAAGATGTCATATTTTTACTCACTTTTTCATGGTGTTTGCTTATGCAAAGAACATAAAATATAAGGTGGTAAATCTTTAGGTCTTTATGGGCTAGATATAAAATGATTAACATAATATGATTATGCAAAGAATGTCATGAAGACAGAAAGAAAACTCAGACAAGTCACAATATAGTTTCCAAAAGCAGCTTTTTGAAGTTTACTGGTTTACCTGATTGATACTATAATACTTGCATTTAAGGAAATAAATAAATAATGATTATAACCAACATTTTTAATAGTATATGTTTTAATCCTTGAAATTTCTGTAGATGTATCTTTTGTTTTTTTTTTTCTCATCCTACACTGTGGAAGATCTTCACTTTTCCAAGTTTTTCATAAAAATCCATCATATTTTTGCATTGAGCAAATCACTGGTTAAATAGCTTAAGCTTTATTTAGAAAAAAAATATAACATTTGATCCCCCCAACCCCTCTTTAACAACTTCACCAATTTTTTAAAATGATCTTGAAGTACTTCAAAAGGATGAGTTGAATGTTCCTCTCTCATTCTTTCCCGTATCAAGAAACACACTCTGGAGAGCTGAGAAATGTATGTTTACAGAGGAAAGAACAAACTCTGAGTCCTTCATATCTTTGAAGACTTGTAAACACAGAGGTTTTTAATACAGATAAGAAAGTTGTCTTTTTGCTACAATTTAAAAGAAGTTTCTGAATTACTGTAACTGAAGCATGCTTTATCAAATGAGCATAGGGAATATCCTCAACATGAGGCCTTCTGCCAGACAGTAAGTGGAACACTTACGTTATGGATATGTTTTAAACATAATCTAGTTAGAGAGCTGGTCAGACTTGTCAATTGAAGATTTGACACATGGGAATCTCTGATTGCAGAAAATCCACAAACATAAAAAATAATATAGTTTAATTTCCAGGAGATTAGTAGTTGATTGACTTCCTAACTGAATCAAACTTCAGGCCATTTCCTGTTTTAAAACTTAATGCTTGGGAGAAGACATCAATCCCCACCTTCCTATAGCCTCTTTCAAGGTAACTGTAGGGAGAGAGAAGGTCTCCCCTGAGCCTCCTTTTCTCCAAGATAAACAACTCCAGATCCCTCAGCCACTCCTCATAAGACTGGTTCTCTAGACCTTTCACCAGCTTTGTTACCCTTCTTTGGACACACTCCAGCACTTCAATATCCTTTCTGTAGTGAGGGGCCCAAAACTGAAAACAGTATTCAAGTTGCAGCCTCACCAGAGCAGCGTACAGAAGGACAAATCACTTCCCTACTCCTGCTCACACTATTTCTGATACAAGCCAGGATACTCTTAACCTTCTTGACTACCTGAGCACACTGCTGGTTCATGTTCAGCTGGTTACTGACCAATACCCCCAAACTCCTTTCTGCTGGGCAGCTTTCCGGACACTCTTTCCCCAGTCTGAGCATTGCTTTGGGTTGTTATAGTGCCCTAAGTGTAGAACCTGGCACTTAGCCTCGTTGAACCTCATACAGTTGGCCTGGGCCCATACACACAGAGATCTCTGACAACGGGCAAAGAGGGTAGGAAGGAATTTCCTTGTTATAATGTGGATGATTTGTGGCTTTTTCCTCTTAAAAGCTAGACTTTACCACTAAAACAGAGAAAATATTAGGCTTGATGGGCAAATGCTCCAAGCTGCCATGTCATAGAATCACACAGAATTTCTACGTTGGAAGAGACCTCAAGATCATCGAGTCCAACCTCTGACCTAACGCTAACAGTCCCCACCAAACCATATCCCTAAGCTCTACATCTAAACATCTTTTAAAGACCTCCAGGGATGGTGACTCCACCACTTCCATGGGCAGCCTGTTCCAGTGTCTAACAACCCTTTCAGTAAAGAAGTTCTTCCTAACATCTGACCTAAAACTCCCCTGGTGCAACTTAAGTCCATTCCCCCTCGTTCTGTCACCAGGCACGTGGGAGAACAGGCCAACCCCCAACCTCACTACAGCCTCCTTTAAGGTATCTGTAAAGATCAATAAGGTCACCCCTGAGCCTCCTCTTCTCCAGGCTGAACAAGCCCAGCTCCCTCAGCCACTCCTCGTAGGACTTCTTCTCCAGGCCCCTCACCAGCCTCGTCGCCCTTCTCTGGACCCGCTCAAGCACCTCGATGTCCTTCTTGTAGCGAGGGGCCCAAAACTGAACACAGTACTCGAGGTGCGGCCTCACCAGAGCCGAGTACAGGGGGACGGTCACCTCCCTAGCCCTGCTGTACACACTGTTTCTGATACAAGTCAGGATGCCGTTGGCCTTCTTGGCCACCTGAGCACACTGCTGGCTCATATTCAGCTGACTGTCCACCATCACTCCCAGGTCCTTCTCTGCCTGGCAGCTCTCCAACCACTCATCTCCCAGTCTGTAGTTCTGCTTGGGGTTGTTGCGCCCCAGGTGCAGGACCCGGCACTTGGCCTTGTTGAACTTCATGCAGTTGACCTCAGCCCATCGGTGCAGCCTATCCAGATCCTCCTGCAGAGCTTTCCTACCCTCGAGCAGATCGATCAATCCATTCTATCCAGATCCCCCTGTAGGGCCTTCCTAACCCTGAGCAGATCAATATTCATGCTTAACTTGGTGTCTGAGAATTTACTGAGGGTACACTTGATCCCCTCATTCAGATCATTGATGAAGATATTGAAGAGAACTGGCCCCAGTACTGAGCCCTAGGGAACACCAGTAGTTACTAGCCTCCACCTGCATTTGACTCCATCCATCACAACTTTTTGAGCCCAGCCACCCAGCCAGCTTCTAACCCAATGAAGCATGAACCTATCCAAGCCATAAGCAGCCAATGTCTCCAGAAGAATACTGTGGGAAACTGTCAAAAGCCTTACTGAAGTATAGGTAGACCACATCCACAGTCTTTCCTTAATTCACAGGACTTATCACCTCATAGGATGAGATCAGGTTCACCAAGCAAGACCTTCCTTTGATAAACCCATGCTGATTGGGCCTGATCACCTGGTTGCCTGGTAGGTGCCACATGAAGGCACTCAAGATAATATTCTGCATGAACTTTCCCAGCACCAAATTCAAACTGTCAGGCCTGTAGTTTTCTGGATCCTACTTCTGGCCTCTCTTGTAGATGATCATCACATTAGCTAACTGTCAGTCAAGTGGGACCTCCCCAAATGATAAATGATGGAAAGCAGTTTGGTGAACACTTCTGCCAGCTCCTTCAGTACCCTTGGCACCACAAACTTGAGTAAGTCTAGGTGATTTAGCATGTCACTAACCAATTCCTCATGGATTATGTATGAGGGCTTTGTTTTGCTCCCCATCCCTGTCTACCACCTCAGGGGACTGGGTACACAGAGAATAACTGCTCTTACTGTTAAAGACTAAGACAAAGAAGGTATGAAGTACCTCAGCCTTTTTCTCATCTCTCATCACTGTTTCACTCTGCATACAACTGAGATTCTCCTTAGTCTTCTTGTTTATGCATTCATAAACACAATTTTTATCTTGAACAGAAGTAGACAGATTGAGTTCCAGCTGGGCTTTGTCCCTTTTAATTTTCTTCCTGCACAGTCTCATGACATCTTTGTAGTCCTCCTGAGTGACCCACTTCTTCTTCTGTGGTCTATAGCAGACTCCCGCCATGACTTCTGCCTCTTTGGCCTTCCTCTGATTCTTATCCATAAACACTCAATTACCACTGTTCAGCTTTAGACAATCAAAACATTCCCTAATATTCAGGGCTACACCCCTTCCCCCCTCCCCACCCCCCCCAGTTTCTCCCTTCATCCCCCCAGTCTCTCCCTTCATATCTTCTGAAGTGTTTATAGCCATACATTGCAGCACTCCAATTGTGTGAGACATCCTGCCATGTTTCTGTGATGGCAACTATGTCAAAATTTCCTTGCTGCACGCTGTTTTCCAATCACCATCTAATCTTCTACGACAAAACAAACAAATGAACAAACAAATAGACAAAAACACTTTGCCATAAAACTGAGTTTGATAGACTAATTTGGCTCATTAGTTTATTCAAATAAATGTAGTCAAAGCAATTTTGTTTTTCTTTGTTGTTTCTGAAAATTGTTACTTATGAAATACAGAAAGAAAGAAGAATAAGTGTTTTGTGCATGAATTAATATTATCAACCAGAGCCATCAAGCTCTAATTTTTGAATGATGCACTTCAGAGGAAGAAGCTAAAATTCTCAGGTTAGAAATGAGAAATTCTTGGTTAATTTCCTAGTTTTGACATTGACTCTGAAGAAGCCACTTCATGACTCCACACTTCATTTTCCCCACATGTAAAATTCAGCCATTACCCCTGACTCTTGCTTTTTAATTTCAGGCCCTATGCAACTTATACAGCACTGAAAGATAAAACACTCAAAGACTTCAAAAAGGACACAAAAGGTGCTCTACATTTGTGAGATGTCGACAACCAGCATCAAAAATCCTTGATTTTGACAGTCGCATTTTATTATTTTTATTTTATTTACAGAAATAAATACAATCAGTATTTTTTTGCAATGATTATGGGTGATTTTTCAAAATAAGTTTTTAATATCATAGCATCTCACTCCCTAAGGAAATAAAAAATATTTAGAAAACATAAAATGTGTGTGCCAATAAAGGGACATCTTGAGAAGAAAAATAAACCTTTACTAGGAGAGGAGAGCAACAATAGAAAACTTTCCAACATATAAAGAGAAATTATTCCTTTCAAACAAAACGTAATTGGGAGAGATGGCAAAAGATTATCACTTCACACTGGATCTTTGGATCACTTTGGTTCTTGCCAAAGAATTTTAAGAAGCCAGAGCTGAAAAACTGTCTTTTGTGGGCATCTTTGCTCCCATGGTTAGTGTATCGCCAAAGGAAAACCAAACCCAAGGTCCAGGATTTCCCTACCAACTGTATGAAATATGCAGGGGAAGTTTTCTTACTTAGGCGAATGTTACTAAGTTTTCTTACTTAGGGTTTATGAAATGTGACTGTAGCTCCCAAGTTGTGTACTTAGATCCCAAGATGTGTCTGAGATACTGCTCTTCTACAGAGTAGAAACGTTTTTATGTTTGTTTAATTTTTTAACCTGAGTTTCTGAGAATGAACTCGAACAATAAGCATTAGTCAAACAGTTGAGGTTTTGAAGGACCAGTCTGAACCTGTACCTTAATTTTACACCAGATTTTACAGCTTCTACTTTGCAGCTTGTTCATTTTACTGGTAACTGAAAATAATTCCTACCTTTTGCCACCTATGGTAAAAGCAAGGTATATGGCCCAGTGCTAATAGAAGTAATGCAAGTCCAAAATAACAAGGCACAACATTTTTGGAAACTGGACATTTTTGTAGATTAGAAGAGATACAAGAAGAATTGGTATGTTAAGGAAATTATAACCAGGAAATTTAAAAAACAACAGCAACAAAACAAACAAACAAAAAATCAAAACCATAACCAAATGTGGATAAATGAATTTAAAACATTAATATTAAAATATGAAGAAAATAATCTCATAAATTAAATAGTACTGGAGAACAGAGACAAAAAAAAATCCAAGCGCAGACAATATTGATGACATAAGTTATAAAGAAAAGGCAGACTAAATTAATAGAATTAGCTGATAAATAATACTAAAATTCTAAAGTGATAGAAAAATAGAAAACAAAAATTAATAAAACATCCAAAAACTGATCTTAAAGGCAAGAAAATGTCATATGCTTTTACATTAAAAAAAAAAAAAGTATTTATTTAATTTATTGAGTATAAGTGGTTACATTAAACAATTAAATATTAAAAAGAGGGGATGGCAAAAAATTAAATAGAAAGGGCTACACAGCTGGTGATATTAAACTAGGCAGAATTATTGTGAATATTTCCATATAACAAGAGATTGAAGAACTGTCATTCAATCCAATGATGAGCATGGAGAGAAGAATTAAATCTTGCAGTCATGAGTTGTCAGAGGGATAATAGACAAAACCAATAAGCAAATGATTTTTCCTATGACGCAAAGGATGAGCATGAAAGTAAACATATCTTCTACATTGTCAACATGGACATTGAAATCATATAAGATTAATAGTCTCAGGGATTCCAGAGACAACTGAGAAAGAAAATCCATAAATTCATTAGGGAATCTGTGTTAGATCTTGGAAGTCTATAAATTCAAACTATTGTGGAGGTTGCAAAAGTAACCTAAAAAAGATGGAAGATGCGCAAAGCTGGTGACATATTCATTCTTCAGGAAGAATTTAAAGATCTTCAGTACCACACCAACTTCCTTCCTACTCATAAGTTGAATGCACTGCATAGATAGTTCCAGCACAGCCAGTCTTGATGTTGGTTTATGAAGTAGCTTTTAGATTGTGTCAAATATTAAAGTACTAATAATATAATTAACCTAGTTTGAATTTAGAAATTTAATTAAGAAAGAAAAGAAATTTAATTAAAAAATTTAAGCTCCATGATGGGGTGTCATTTAAATATTGGCAGTAGAATACAGGTGAATTTCTGAGTCAAGATATATAATAAGTAAGTGAAAGAAAACACAAATAGTTAGACAATGCTTGCATATGTCAGAATGCTCTGTTTTTGACTTTCTGCTTTGAGTTTTCACTTAGCTCTAGGAGATATTTAGGTTGGATTTTATTATTATTATTATTATTATTATTATTATTATTATTATTATTATTATTATTATCTTTTTTTTTTTTTTTTTGGTAAGAGGTTAATTAAAAATTCTCTAATTAATACAAAGCATAAATTAGTCCATTTGATGCCCTTCTTGTTCTGACATTGCCAGTTAAGTCATTCTTGTCAGTGGAACATTCTCTCTTCTCAGTCTGAAAATATTTCTTTTTAATTGATTTCAATTGATTCAACCTAGAACAGAAAGACAGCATCATAGGCACATTGAACATGTTAAGAATTAGTTTGTATGTTTTTTGTTTGTTTGTTTGTTTGTTTTTGTCATGATACTTGCATCAATAAAAATAGTATCAACCTCATTTCTTGCAGATGTATCTGATGTTTTGGTCTTCAAAATATACCCTGTTTGTTTGAAAGAAAATATCCTATTTTGGTCCCTAATCCTTTGCTCATTTACAACACATTTGCACATAACGAAGTGTGACAGCACCTAATACATAACATGCAAACCTAGCAATACTGCATTTGTAACCTAGCAACCACTCAAACAAATAGAAACATTGGGTGAATAAATGCATGGTTTACACAGATTGAGGTTGTAATTGATACTGGTATAGAGCTTCACCTGTAGCTTGAGGGTTATTACCACAAGCTTTAAGGTAGCAGACCTTGTGTCAGAGTTGTGTTGGATGGGTAGGTGGTAAGGTATTGTGTAGACAGATAGAGGTGAGTACGTCCTGCATGCTTAAAGATCTTTGATATATAAATATTTTCACAAATGAATATTTTAAAATATAAATATAAAACAATAAATATGAAAAATAATTCCAAGTATTCACATTTCTCTCATTACTGAAAGGAGTTATTTCTTTTAATTAGACACAATACTACATTGGGTTTTGTTTCTCTCTGGAAAACACCTAAGACACTGATCTTAAGGAAAGAATATGATATAATCCTGACATTCTGTAGCATATTATCTGGTCACAATTTTATTTAGTATTGTTTGTTTGTTTGTTCTGAATAGTACCAAAAATTACTTGTGTTTAATCTGTTTTTATTTTTAATTATCTAGTGACAGCAAGTCAAGCAATGTTTCAGAAACAAATTCCCCTTTCTAAATATGTCAAATCATAGTGTTGAACTTTTTTTTTTTTTTTTTCTCCTATGGAGAAAAAAAATGTGTTGTGTTAAGAAATCTACACAATTAGAAAAAGCAAAACAATTCTTTTTATGTAGGAAAATGCTACTAAAATGCAAATACTTAGGATAAACTGGGTCATATTGGGGACTATTCAAATTAAGTAATATCAGTACTTAAGGATGAAAAATTAATTAGTGTGAGTGGTCTTCGGTTTCATGCCTTTTAAAGAGCTCTGTACTTCCAAATGTAGTAATTTAAAGACATTGCTAGCAGTATTCTGAACAACAATGCTTAGTTTAAAGTGAGAAAAACAAAAACAAGAACAACAACAAAAATTACAAAATGGAGAAAAAAAGGAAAAAAAACAATGAAAAATATTATCAGCCAGGAAGTTTCCCACCATAGATCACTACATGAAGGTTCTTGGGAAATATGAACAGGTTTTTTTTGTTGTTTTGTTTTGTTTTTATGATATTTTTGCAGATTCTTGCCGATCACAAAAGATTTGTATGTGTATGTGCATAAAAATAGTAATTCAAATAACTTATTGGAAGTAAATATTTAACTGTAAATGCCATAGAGATTTGAAAAACTGGAGTAATTGGAATCAGATTTTTTTATTTTTTTTCCCTCTTCTCAGTGTCTTAAAGACAAAAAGAAAACAAAATCTGGATCCCCATTTCTTCATCTTCAACGCATTTTTGTCAAATGCTGAAGCTGTATGGATCTGGATTTGTTTTTTCCTTAATGTATTTTTTCTTTTAATCTCTTTCAGTCAAATTCTCTCTGTTCCAGCCTTAATTGTTGTCAATCAGTGTGACTCAGGGATGTTGCCTCTGTTATATTTCTAACCTCTTATGTATTTTTTATTTTTATTTTGATGAGAAAGTATTGTTGCAAGACTATCCTCTCCTTTATGCAGAAGCTCTGGGCATTTCTAGTTTAAGAACTACTGGCAGACCTGTCAAGTGTCTAAAATAGTGATGATTTTTTTCAAAGTTAATAAGTCCAAAACTGTGAATGAGCCTAAAGGCCCAGTCTGACCTTGAAATGGATTTGGGTATGGCTATCTCTTCCATATTTCCCTAATTACAGAGGAAGAGACACTCAGAGCCTGGCATTCCCAAATCCAGTGGCTGTATAGTCATGTTTTTCCCCTGCTGAATCAGAATTTAAATATTTATATGATAGTGGAATAACTCCAATGGGAATGATAAGAAGAGCAAATAGATTGGTAATTTCCTTTATGGATACTATGTTCCCATGAAAAGCTTTGTTTTTCAAAATCCATATCTGCTAATGAAAACCTGTGGTTTTGGATTTTTATTTTTTTGGCCAGATCTAATATTGTTGTATCATATTATAGCTGCTGCTGTTCAAATTGTTATGTTGTAGAACCTATAAGCATAGACTATATTAGACCCAGAAGTGTCATCAAGGTTTGCATGAGAGTGATCTGGCGTGCTGAGGCAATGAGACATAAGTGGAAACAGAAACTTCAATTGCCTGTATCACATCTCCAGGGTGTTGTGAGGCAAAGTACGGCTAAGCCATGCTTCCAACACCTCAGATCTCAGGAGTATGTTATCCAATTATCTCATGACAACCATCCCATTAGGGCTCTCTCATTGCTATTAGGAAACACTTTGATGATGGGTGGAAAAAGATATTTTTGGAAGTGGAGGTAGATGTTGTTTGGAAGAGAGAATTACTGTAATCAGTGCATTGTGTTGCTAAGTTGGAAAGGAGAGACAAAACATTGTTCCATCTTCGCTGGCTTCAGTAGCTGTTAAGAAAACAATACCTCAGCCTTATAATTTCTTCACATTTCAGCAAAATTCAGATGAAAGCTTCTTGAGAAGACTAAAAATGTTTAAGCATCATTAAAAAAAAAAAAATGAACAAGAGGTTGTAGAGTAAATTCACAATGTAAGCTGCAGGGTTTATTTAGAGCTCACCAACTACTCCTACACTCTTACCCTGCTACAACTGCAATGCAACTTGCACCTCTCTGAGACTAATAGATTCCATACCACGCAACATTTACTGCCAAAAGATGACATCATATTTTACCATAGTAAAAGTTCTTGTTACTGACATCTTAACACCAACATTGACTGTCTTGTTGTGGCAGTGGGATAACATTAAGAAAGCTTGCACATGCTTATGTAAAATGCATATACAGAAACACTGAGGTGAAGGCAGACCAGGTTGGGGCTAAAAGAAATAAACCCTGGAGCTCAGTCTCCTTTTAAATTTGAGGACAGGCAGAGGTGAGAGTTGCTCATTACTTCAGCAAGTCTTCTGGGCTATGTCACTGTGAGCTACTCAGGGTGCAGAATTCACTATATAGGCATCCATATAGACATGGGCTCAATTTGAAGACAATGTCCCAGGCACTTCATGGTGGGGTGATTAAGAGGTGGTAGTGCCTAGCTCTTTATTCTGTCAACCAGAGAGAAATTAACGCTTCTTTGCCCAGTAGATACAGGGGAGTTACTGGAAAAGAAAGTATGTCCTCAGCTCAGATGCTTCAGCACCAAAACCCCAAACTAAAGCCACTTCTATTAGCAGTTTGATGAGATGAGGACTTTCTACAGAGGCCAGTTGAAGTGCAGACATTCTTTCTTTTGAGACAGTTCTGATGTAGGGTGTTGGAGAGGTAGAACTGAGAGTAACTTCAATAATTTTTTAAAGACAAAATCACCATAACACCTTAGCCACTGCTCTATTTTCCATAACTGGAATAACTATGAAAGAACATTGAAATACTACAGTTTTTCACTTATCCACTTTTTTTTTTTTTCTTTTTTCTTCTCTTATGCTAATGGTAATGCAAACCATTACTAGGAAATAACTAGGAAGTCCAGATTGTTTTCATACTCTATCAATTTCCTTTTCTGTTGTTATTCAGTAACAATGGATCTTCTTAATGAAATTTGATTATTGCTTTGGGGACAAAATCCTGAAATAGTATGCCTATGTCTCCATTTAAGATTGGCTAGATATCCTATCACTGGCCTCTTGCTAAAGCAAGCAAAAATCTCACAGATACTGAGCTTTAGAAAAGCTTTAGTCAGCAAAGGTTCAGACAGGCCATTTCCTCATTCGCCTGAGTATTCCTCTCTCCTTTTAAAGCCAATTGAACCTTTGGGATCTAGCAACTATCTGTAAGTTATATGCTGATGCAGCACCTGTAGCAACAGCCCAGGAGTGTTGCTGAATCTGAAAAGAAAGTTTAGATTTTCACACCGTTATAGAATATGCAGCTTCAAATTCTTGCTAAGATTCAAATCCTCATTAGAGTACAGGGCAGACACAAGGAAGAATGCAGGATACCCCCCATTATCATGGCGTTAACTATGATATTGAGGGGCATCTATGAACTATGATACTATGTAGAAGCTCTTGACATTCCTTTTTGTCATTTCTGTGAGCAATAATAATGCATGACAAGATTTAAACTGGCACGAGTATATTGTCTGTCAGAGGCGCTTCAAGTTTTTATTTGGCTGTTAGTCAGCTCACATTACTTCAGGCTGTTTGATACACAGAGCACAAAGCAGCTTAACACTGTTGCTATTAATGTTCAAACCACATTGAAAACACTTAATTAAGCAGCACACTGCAGTGTAATTGTTTAATAATATTTTGATTAGGTTGTTTGGTAGACAATCCTTCCTGTAACACATTTTCTTTCTGTCGAGTGACTCTTTTTGTTTTTAACTTTTATTTGTTTGGTATTTTTGTTTGTTTGTTTTTCCACAGTATTTATTTATGAAAACTCTTAAACTTTCAGTGTTGTTATGGAAGATCTATTCCAAGTAATTATGAACAAAGTGCAACATAGGCTTCTCCAGACACAAACAATAAATTGCTGAATCTATTAGGAATCTTGATCCAAATTCCTTCAATAACATCCAGAGCATTTGCCAATCTCTTCAAACCTGGCAGACATTCATAGGAGTTATGGACTTTAAAATAGGACAGAATTTTTCCATTGGAAAAGATATTTGGGTAGACATTAGCATAATGATAACAGAAGTACATGACAGAAATTGCTAGCTATCTCTCAGAAGCCATGTAAAATATTAATTAAGCTTTGAAAATAAAAATATATATGATGGCTGGGGGGGAGGTGGGGAAGTGTGTGTATATATGTTGTAAGAGGGAACAGAAATTATGGATTTGGCTAATTTATCAAAGGGTGTAAGGAGATATGACTACCTTGTGTAAAGTACATAAAAGATAATATATATGTGAGACTGGCATAAGAACAAATGAACTGGGCAGTGATGGGCCGAGAATGAGAATATTCCTGAGATTCAGTTAGGTGAAGATTTTGGACAGTTATTCAGTAAATCTACAGGGACAAATAAACCAACCTGATGTTCAGGATTGACAAATTTAAGATATATGGTGGCTGTGACAGTATAGAAGTGGATATGATGACCTAAAATAATCTTTTCCATCCTGTATTTTAACAAAGGTTAAATCAAAACTTAGTATAGGGTACTAATTGTTGAGCTGTCAAGACTTTCTAAATAAAAAATCAGAACCAATTGTTAGGAAATTGTATGCCTCTTACATTTCAAGAAACATTTTGTTTAAATCACATAGAGTACAATTGTGGATTTAAGGTAAAAACTCATATTGCTGTTGTTTTGAAACCTTTGGTTTCTGTTACTGACATTTATCTGCTTTTAAGAAACTAGTGTTTCTTAAGTGTTAACTTCATAAACAGTGATTTGAATAAAAAATAAAAGCTTATTGTGTTTTGTGGATATAGGTATTAAAAATAACACCTTTTAAAAATAAATAACCTGTCTGTAAACATCACTTCAATAGCTTGTTTCCTTCCGTATTTGGAGGACATATTGAAATTAGTGGGCAGTGAAGTGCCGATAGACTTCCAGCTGTCTTCTCTCTGGCTCTAGCAGGGCTTCAGCTGCAGACTATCCAGCTAGAACACTAGACTGCCAGCAGGTAGCTAGGCAATGTTTCTGGCTTTAACATTTGAACTGTCCAGTCATCTGAAATTGTATCTTATGTGTCTTGGCACAGTCTCATGGCAAGGTCCCTAATGAGATATGACAGAATGGTGGGTGTTAAAGGAGACATCCTTTTACACTGTTGAAACTGTAGTGCATCAGCAGCAACTGCCATTCATATTTGAGAAATGGGACTTTTAAGTGGAAGCCATGCGCTAAATTCATGAAAAAAAGTAAACATTGGATTTGACTTCATATAAAACTTTCACTGCAATGTTTTGTTTGCCAGCTCAGCAATCTTGCCAAGATCTACTTTTAATTGTTTCTCCCTTAAGATACCTGTAAAGACAGTATAAGCCTGTTCAGCTTTATTCCCATCTGTGCCAGTTCTGGCAAATTGATATAGACATTAGAGTTACATTTCTTGTTGTTACAGCTTTCTCTCTTCTGTCTGGTTTTACAGTCAGAGAAGGAATGAAAAGGCCAAATATGTTACTACTCTGTAAAACCAAGTGAGTGTGCTGATAAGTTTATCCTGAAGCAACAAGTAATTTGAAGATTATGACATACTGTAGAAATAGAAATTTCAAATTATCTTAAGTGGCAGCTCTTTGTAAGTTCTCAGATGGCACAGAAATGAAAGACGTAGTAAAATTATCTAGCTAGAGCTGATGGGAAGGACTATATTCTCATCTTTAGCTGACA
This sequence comes from Anas acuta, assembly GCF_963932015.1. Classification (NCBI taxonomy): domain Eukaryota; kingdom Metazoa; phylum Chordata; class Aves; order Anseriformes; family Anatidae; genus Anas; species Anas acuta. Next base: position 78,737,554 of record NC_088981.1, on the reverse strand, counting down.
AAGGGATACCTGGGGAGTGTGGGAAGTTTCTAACCTAAGTTGTGGTCTCTAAATCTGGTATCAGGACCTTTAAAGGAAAATCAGTTCTACTACGTGAAGACCAATGTGGTAATGCTTTGACCACTCTGACTTCCTCTTATTCTCTATTTTACTTTTAGCAATTATATTGCTTAGTCTTTCCAAACGCCAGTTCATCTGTGGATCCTTTGTAAAAAATCTTCACAAATAAGATAATTAATTTAACTGAATGGTGCTAACTTTTATATCTATCATATACATCATAAATTTATAGATTCTATCAATGTGATGCAAAATGGTACATCTTAGCGCAACAGTTTACAACCCATGGATCAAATGTCCTAAAACTATTTAGATTTTCCTAGTGGGAAATTGAAATACTAGGAAACATATCATACTGAAATATAAACATACATTTATATACTTTATATACAAATAAACATGATTTCTTATTTATACCTGATAAATATTCATAATTATTTCCATATCAATATATTAAATGTATGTTACAAATATAAAGATCAATATAATGAAAATATGTAATTAAATGTATATATTTATTAATTTTCAATAAATCTGGATTAATAAATTTTATCATTAAGCTGATCATCATTTTAAATGGGCATATTTTAAAATAATTTGATAAAAGGAATTAAAAAAGATGTTCCATTTTGGATACAGAACTGCATAGATGTGGAGCGGAAGACACTGCTCTTCACTGTCTGCATGAAATATAAAATAAGTATCCTGTGCAACATATAGGAAGAAAAATTTCATTCAGTGTAGTGCTGCCTAAAGCATCTCCCTCTCACACACACACATGCATCTCTCTCTTTCTCACACACATACACACACAACCCAGGTTTAGGATCACTCCAAAATACATGACTGCTAGTCCAAATCAGTAGTAGGAGGTGAATGAAAACTTGTTTCTGTAAAATGGAAAGGAACAAACAGAAGAATCAATGATATTCTGCAAGTATGAAAAATGGTACTGAAAAGAATATGGAAAAGTACCATTCTCCAGATACTAGGAAAAATGCTTCTTTCCATGGAGATATTAAATCTTTGAAAACTATTGCCAAGTAAAGACGTAGAATTTCTGTTCCTGGATTTTTATTTTATTTTTATCTTTTGTTACTGCTTTTGGTTTTGGTTGACTTTCTGCTTGTTTTATTTATTTTGTTTTGTTTTAGCAAAAAGTTACTCGAACTTTTTTAGGAATTATTTTTGCAATGGAAAAATTGATTTATTGGTGTTCCTTCTTGTTGAATACTGTATGAGTTTCTCCCTCTATATCTCCTCTAGTCCTTTGATTCTTCCTGTCACTTATTTGTTCTCAGCTTTAAGGATTGCCCCTTAAAACCAGGAAAGTTTTAAGGGAAGAAAATGTATACAATATACTCCTGTATACGACACTGAATAAAAAATGTAAATGAGTTTTCATCAAAACTAATGTTTGTACAGCTTCATATTACTTCAATATTATCTTACTCTGCTTTCCTGGTTTTAGTCTAAAATACTTTGACAAGCAAGGCAAAGTAAACTGATGTGCTTAGCCTTGTCTGATACTCCCTCATACTGTGTATGTGAGTAGAAATATTCTTTATAATAAGTGACTGTGAAATGACGTATAAAAAAGATGTTTCTACATAAATGGAAAAATAAATCCAGATTTTGAATCTATGTATGTATTTATTTTGATATTTTACTTAGGGTCAATTCTTACTGAAGTTAAGAGATTTTAAATAAATACTATATTATTCAAGTAATATATACATGTTTATATGTTAACACATTTTTATTTGACTCATAAAGAGGACAGAAAAATATCTTCACTTACAGATAAATGCATTCAATATTTAATAAACTAAAATAACTTATTTATTTTCTTATTAGTCTTGTAAGCAGATTCCCTTTTAGACACCTGATGTCTGTTGGTAGACTTTTGTGGGTGCTATATTTTTGCTACCATAATAACCTCAGACTGGTCATCTCTGTTTTAGAAGTACTGATGAGAAAGAAGATTAAATATTATTGATGAGTTCTCCATTTCAGTTTTCTGGCACATGGACTGGAAAATACATGTGTTTTTTATCACCTGCTAAAGCAATGTAACTCATTTTTTTTGAAAGACAAAGTTTGAATACATGATGGCTGGTCTTTCCCAGCTGATTTACAGAAAGAATTTAACTGTAGATGTCCTTCCTGTATATCAGGAGGTTTTTGCTGTTGTTGTGTTGTGTTGTGTTGTTTTGTTTTGGGGGGGGAGGGAGGTGGTTTGATTGGATGGTTGATTTTGTTTTGGTTTTTGGCTTCAGGTTTGTTTGCTTTCTTTTAGTTTTCATTTGCTTTCTTTTTGTTTTCCTTCATTCTGGAAATTATTATTTTTGATAGTTTCAACCTGTATAAAATGTTAAAATTCCTACTGGAGTTGTAATGACAACTTACAAATTTGCAATGAAAATAAAAACCATACAAACATAAAAATTCTGTGGAGAATTAAAATACATCAGTGCTCTCTTGAATGCCAATAGTAGCAAAATACCCTCATAGCTAGGTCCATTTATCTGTTTTGTATCTATGTCCTTGGAACAACTGGGGAGGTGCCTGGTTTGGCCTGGTCTGGTTCATACACTTGGATGAACCAAGCTTCTCAGCGTGCTCTGCAAGCCTTGACCATAAAGGGTTTTTGAACACTGGGCTTTCATAAAAATGGAACATTATAAATTTTAGCAGTAAGCTTTACAGTAACAAGAATGTAGCTGACATTCAAACAGTTCTGTACAAATAACATAGTTTGCATTTCCATATAAAGTGGTTTTGAGTGCAATGTCAGTGCACAAATAAGGATGCATGTTTATACTACTAGCTGTCCATCTCTTGGGACTACGTAAATGTAGTATTTCATTAAGCTGTGCATTATGAATGATCTTAAAAAATAAGTGAGAAAAAAAGATTCTCCAATGAGTTATTAAACTAGAGGATGTGATTTGATGCTCCTCAGTCACACATTCATAAACATATACATACATGCATATATTCAGGCAGTAACCTCTCTGTCAAAAATACAGTCCTGGTGCCTCTGAAATCAGTGACAAAACTGCCATTGAACTTTATAGACTGTGTTTTTACAGTACTGTGTAGAAATTACAGAGCCTTTTTAAAACAAACAAACAAAAAGGATGAGGATAACTTTGGCAACATTTTGTCTCTTTGACAAACAAGTCAATTTCTTGAGAAATGTGTAGATAACCTAAGCACCATGTTTTGAATCCTTTCCTAGGAAGTTATTCACTTCATTAATCCCAAAAAGCTAATAGTATAGTTGTCCTACATACCATCCTGTGGAATCCCCTCACAGATGAAGGTTGGAATTTTAGTCTTGCTCATTATTTTAGGAAGGATGAGACAGCAGAGAATAAGAAGCCTACATAAAGTCATCTCTTCTTAACAGATTATGCAGAAAATATAAAACTCATATTTTCTAGTACCTTAAAGATTGAATCATTTCCCACAATAAGATCTTCTATTTCCTTCCTCTTAAAATTTCATGCAACTCAAGTGTTAGACCTTTTGTCCGTGTGCTTCTTTATGTATGACATTGGACTTTTTTCAGGTAAAAGTATTTTTGACAGCCATGCAGAGAGGTTGTAGTAAATTCAACATTGTACAACTTTGCTGTTTCCCTCCCATTTTATTTTCCTTCTGTCTCATTACCCCATTCCATACTGCTTAATCCTTTTGGTGTCTTTCATGACCTTTTTCTTTATTTTGAATTTGAGCATTACAGTCCCTGCAGTGGGAAGAGATTACACAGACCGACTAAATTTTCCAGTATCTAGCTCTTCTACCAGCATTAAGTCCTTCATCTTTTATGCCTCAATAATTGTTACCATTTTATTTTATGTGAGCAGAAGAACATTCATCTCAGCATAGCAAAAGAACTCTCAAAAGAGACTAACAGCACGTATAGATAATTTACAAAACAATACTTATACCAGCCTTTGAGCCTTCGGTCTACAGCAGGAAAAGCTGGTTCTTAAAATGGCTATTCTCACCTCATGAAAGCTGTTCTACTTCCAGCATTCAATATATTGGTCTTTGCTTTTAATCAATTGCACTTTTTGCATTTTACTCTCCAAGAAAATTTATGGGTACAGTGTACTCTCTCATCTTCTCCAGTAATTATTTTTGCAACTACTTTGACTTGATTTGTTTCACTTTCTCATAGTATTTTTGTTTGTTTGTTTGTTTGTTTGTTTAAAAGTTTAAACCCATTAATTTCCCTGAATATACACACACATACAACCTTCTGTTCATTACTAAGGATCTTATTTTCTATTTTCAAGAGTGGATAGCCTTTTTAGCATTTCAGATAGATTTACAAAGAATGAGACATTCAGAAGCTTTCAGTCATGCAAGGAAAATTCAGACAATAGCAATGGTGAATAAGGACAAGGAGCATATTATGAAAAAATATCCTTAAGACTTAAGTTTCCTTATTTTGGAGCATCATAGCAATAAAGTATGAATATCTGGCATCTCTACTGGCTTCATTTCTCAATGTTTTTCAATGTTGTAGCACAATCAAGGCAAGCAGCTGGTATCCCATTGTAGTCGTGGCAGAGTTCTGCTGTGAGATTTGGCAATGTCTGACTGGATCAACTCATAATCCATATTCCTCCTTAGGCCAGAAAGGTGTCTTGGAGAGGGATCTCTCAGTCATGCTCACTTACTGTGTTCTTTTTTGCCTTCTGGATCTATATCAAAGAGCTTGAGCTGGTTTCCTTTGGGGTGAAACTAAATATAGATATATATCGCTAATGTCACCAAAGAGTATTTGGTGCATGGGATCAGACAAGAAAAAATCTGAAGTAAAGACAAAACAAAACAATCACCAAATCCTGAAATATGGATAGTTTAGATATGAAAACTTAGCACAAGTTGTTTTGTTTAGCAGATTTCTTTTCCTATTGTTCTGTACTTCATGAATTAGACAGATATGTCTTATCTTCAATGTATCTTCAAAGCTCACTGTTGTGGTTTAACCTGGCAGGAAGCTAAGCACTGCACAGTCAGTTATTTACTCACTCCCTCAACCCTATGGTGGGATGGGGTAGAGAATCAGGAAAAAGAAAAAAAAAAAAAGAAAAAAAAAAAAGTAAAATCTCAAGGTTTGAAGACAATTAAGACAGTTTAAGGGGATGGAAAAGGAAAGGATAATAACAAAAATAATAATTAATATCAGCAACATCTTTCTTGTAAATAGGGAGGGTCTTGTGAGTGAAATGGTGATAGGTGACTGCCTTGGCCATAGTGACCAAGTAGTAGAGTTTAAAATCTTTGCTGATAGGAAAACTGCCACAAAAACTTAAACCATAAACTTGGGGAGAACAGATTTCAGACGGCTCAAGGAACTAGTTAGTGAGGTTCCCTGGTAAACTGCTTTTAAAGACATTGGGGTCCATCAGTGCTAGTCAGTTTTTAAGTACCACCTCCTAAGAATGCAGGAGCAGCAAAGTCAGGCAGGAGGGGCAGAAGGCCAGCCTGGGTGAGTAGTAGGGATCTTCTTCAAGTGCTTAGGTGGAAAAAAGAAAGTGTATGGTCACTGAAAACAAGATAAGGCAACATGGGAAGATTACAGGGATGCTGCTTGCCTTTGTAGGGAGAGAATTTGTGTGGCCAAGGCTTAATTAGAGTTGAAGCTGGCCAGCAGTGTTCAGGACAGAAAGAAAGTATGTTAACAAGAGAAAGAGGACCAGAATAAGCATTGGTCCAATACTCAATGAGGATGGTCACCAAAGAGGGACATAGATAAAGCGAAGATATTTAATGCACTTTTTTGCCTATTTCTTCAACATCAGAGTTGGCCTAGGGACCCCAGATGACCTGAGCTGGAGGACTGTGACTGCTGGAATGATAAACTCCCAGTTAACTCTGAACATGTGCAAGATTTTCTGATTCACCTGGATGCATATCAGTTTGCAGAGCCTGATGGAATTCATTGCAGGGTACTCAGAGAGATGGCTTCTGTCATTGTGGGACCTCTCTCAATTATTTTTAACAGTCTCAGGAATCTGGAGAATTCCCATTTGACTGGAAGCTGGCAAATGTGGTCCCAGTTTTCAAGAAGGGCAAGAAAGAAGATCCTGGCAATTACAGGCTCATCAGTCTCACTTCAGTGCCCAGTAAAATTATGGAGATTATTCTGGGAGTTACTGAAAAACAAACAAACAAACAAACAAAAACAAACAAACAACTAAGGACAATGCAGAAATTGCTAACAGCCAACATGGGTTCACAAGGGGAAGGTAATGTTTAACAAACTTAATTGGCTTTTATGACACGATCACCCATCTAGTTGTCCAAAGGAAGCCAGTTCACATAATCTTTCTGTATTTCAGTAAAGTTTTCAATACTGTCTCTCACAGTATACTTCTGGATTCTGTACCTGGGAAGGGGCAACCCTGGTTTTATGTACAGAATGGGGGTCAAGATGCTGGACAACAGCTCTGCAGAAAGTGATCTGGGGGTTTTGGTTGACAGCAAACGTGAGCCAGCAGTGTGCCTTGGCAGCCAGGAAGGCCAACCGTACCCTGGGGTACATTAAACACGACACGCTAGTCAGTCAAAGGAAGGTATTATCCCACTCTACTTTGCGCTGATGTGGCCTCACCTCAAGCAGTGTGTGCAGTTTTTGGTGCCACAGCATAAGAAAGATATAAAACTGTTACTGTCCAAAGGAGGACTACGACGATGAGAAAGAGTCTGGAGAGTGAAACGAGTGGCTGAAGTCAGGTTTTGACTGAAGGTTTGTTCAGCCTGGAGAAGGGGAGACTAAAGGGAGACCTCATCATCATCTACACCTTCCTAATGAGGGGGAGAATAGAGGAAGGTATTGATCTCCTTCTTCTGGTGACCAGCGATAGGATCTAAGGAAATGGCTTGGAACTGCAACAGGGACAGTTCAGGCTGGATACCAGAAAAAGGTTCTTGACCAAAAAGGTGGTCAGGCACTGGAACAGGATCCACAGGGAAATGGTCACAGCACTGAGCCTGCTGGAGTTCAAGAAGAGTTTGGATAAAACTCTCATACATGTGGTCTGACTTTTTGGGTGGTCCTTTGGGGACCCAAGAGTTGGACTTGATGATCCTTGCGGGTCCCTTCCAACTTAGGATATTCTATGATTTTACAATTGAACAATAATAAAAGAATAAAGTAAAAATAATGAAGAATAAAGCAAGTGATGCACAATGCAACTGATCACCACCCACTTACTGATGTCCAGACAGACCCTGAGCCGCGGACCCCCCTTTTCTTCCCATTTTTATTGTTCAGCATGATGCCACGTGGTATAGGATATCCCTTTGGCTGCTTTAGGTCAGCTGTCCTGGTTGTGTCCCCTCCAGCTTCTTATGCAGACCCAGCCTCCTCACTGGTAAGGCAGCTCAAGAAGCTGAAAAGCTCTTGACTTAGAATCTAAGCACTGCTCAGCAACAACTAAAACAATGGTGTGTTATCAGCATTATTCTCATTCTAAATCTAAAACACAGCATACCAGTTAGGAAGAAAATTAATTCTATACCAGCCAAAAGCAGGACACACAGAATTTCCTGTGCTGTCAAATGAAACTAAATTTCCTGGTGATGCAATATTTTGTTATATTAAGATAATATAATATTATAATAACATTATATAATATTCCCTCAGCTTAATGGGGAGGCATTCAGGAATTATCAAGCTGGGAAAAAACTCAACACCAGCAAAGATTCAGAAGTTTTCTAGGAACAAAAAGAGAATACATTTCCTTTAGATTGGAAATTAGAGAAGAGGATGGGTACTATAAACATTTTAAAATAATTGTGTAGACGATGGCACACTTAATAAAGAGATTAAATAAGTTGATCATATTGGCTATTCCCTTGTTCTAAAGGAGGGCATGCTTTCAGTAAAGACAGGTCTGAACACAGACTACTTTTCAGATCCACGTTTCTTTTAAATCCTTTTAATCATATCACGCTTTAAGAAGCTCAATTCATGGCTATGATGCGATTGTTCCTGCAGGGGAAAAAATACAGGTGTTGAATAGAGGGTAAACATTGCGTGATGTTAGATAAAAGCAGAAGAAACAAAAAGAATTCTGCCTTGAGAAACTAGCTTGAAACCCACGACTTAAAAGAGTGATTCTGAAAAGAATGTATGGAGAAAGTAAGTTAGACTAGAAAACATGAAAAAGCAAGATTTGTGATTCCCTTAAGCAATGTTTAAATATAAAAGTCCTGAGGAAAATGCCTCTATCTTTCACCAAGGCAGTGGAGTAAATGCTAACAACGAGACACACCTATCTGGAGCCAGCCCATATTGTGTCTTGCTCACAGGTAGTATCAACAGCAGGACACATTAAGAACTCCTGTGGGACACAGACATTTAGGTTCAGGCATTTCTATGCCATTTGTTATCTTTCATGAATGAACTTTATGCAATATTGGCCAGAGAAAAAATTGCAGTTAGGCATATTTCATCACCTAACAACTAAGGATTAAATATCTAGTGTGGATTTTCTAGTTATAGTTTAAGCATTATCAAATCTATTAAGTCCTCTCTTTTATGGTTTTCACAGTTTTATGACTTGCCATGTCTCTTTTTGACATAGTGCCAAGAAGCCAGGTGCAAAAATGTCTGGCAATCAACCATTGGGGCTGATCCCACATTCTCAGACACTTAGACAAAATATAGAATTATAATTTAAATACTGAAAAAAAATTTGGTTTATGTGAAAAAAAAAAATTAAAATTCATTTATTTTTCATTTTCTCTTTGGTTTTTATATAATGACTTCAGTATGAGGGAACATTACTGATTTCTGCATTACTGAATTAGTAAACTGTTTTTGATAATGCCTAGACAGTTCAAAAGTAACAGAGGTTTTCAGAGAGTTTCAGAGGTTTTCAGGACTGAACTTATTCCCCACAAACAAGGAATTCCCAGTATGTGTCTGTCATAAGCTCACAATAAGTCCCCCCCATGAAAACAATATGTAGTTCAACAAGTCCTATACCTGGGTCAGAACAATCCGAAACATGAATACAGACTGGGCAATGAAACAGAGGCCCTGAGAAGAATTTGTAGGTGTTGGTGTGTGAAAAGTTTGACTTGAGTTAGGAATGTGTGCTTGCAGCCAAGACAGCCAACCATATCCTGGGCTATGTCAAAAGAAATATAGCTAGCAGTTTGAGAGATTCTCCCTCTACTCCACTCCCATGAGATCCACCATGAGACTGAGTGCTTTGTTCAGCTCTGGGGCCCTCAGCATAAGAAAGACATAGACCTATTAGAATTGGTTCAGAGTAGGGCCACAAAGATGATAAGAGGGCTGGAGCACCTCTCATGAAGAAAGACTGAGGGAGTTGGGGTTGTTCAGCCTGAAAAAGAAAAAAAAGAAAAAAAAAAAAAAAAGGAAGACTCTGGGGATACCAGCACTTAAAGAGGGCCAACAGGAAAGATGAGGAAAGACTCTCTATCAGGGAGTGTACTGATAGCACAAGGGTAATGGTTTTAAATTAAAAGAATTGAGATTAAGATTGAGATTAGATATTTGGAAGACCTTCTTTTCTACAAGACTTGTGAAGCACTGGAACAGGTTGCCCAGAGAAGCTTTGGGTATCCCATCTCTGGAAGTGTTCAAGGCTAGGCTGGGGCTCTAGTTGCTCAATGGGGCTTCGAGCAACTAGATCCAGCAGAAGGTGTCCCTGCCCATAGCATGATAAATTAGATGATCTTTAAGGTCCCTTCCAACCCAAGCCACACTATAAAAATATTTCTATGTTAGTTTTCTGTATCTTAACAATCACTTACCTGAGGAAATTTCTGGAAGACACTGGGTTTTGGCTCTTGGTGCTTACCTTCATCAGGTAAGACATTCAGAAGACTGCTTAATATAAAAGAGTAGATAGTTTTCTCAGTGCAAGAGTTATGGTATCTTACACATATTTTACACCAGCCAATTTTCATCTATCTATTCTGTTTCATCTATCTATTCTATTTTCATCTTCATCTAGAAAATAAGGCAGTTGTTGGATTACATTTCCATGGCTCAATTCTTTTTTGTTGTTGTTGTTTGTTGTTGTTGTTTTTATTTTTGTTTTGTTTTTGTCTTCTGATGATGACACCTCTTTGTTTGAAGCATTTCTGATTCCCATGGACCTTTACTTCCAAGGATTTCCCTTGTTCTTTTCCCTTCTTCTTCAGAACCAAACCATTTCTGTCTCTAAACTGCAGAAATCATCTTCACATATCTTAACTAAGTAAATGTCATAACTTCTACATAGGATTTCTGTGGCTTTTTTTCACTTATACATGTACAACTCACATAAATGTACAGCATTCTGTAACTATGTCCTGATATCAGATCTGCAGAATGTCAGCTATGTAGCAAGCAAACTAAAATATTCTGCCAATCTAAGAGTCACTTTTAGAAATTATTTAAAATCAATATGAATGTTACCGTCAGTTCTTATTTTAAAATTATATAATTTGCATCCAATAAGTATATCATAATTGATAACAGGAGACAAATCTTAGAACAGAGTTCACAACAGTCTGCTACTGATTCTGATGGAACAGAATTGTCATGCTAATCACAGCTGAGCACTTCCTGACCTTAAAAATACAATCACAAATCTTATTTCATCAAACAGCATGACAAGTCTATTACACTCTGATGAATAACTGATTATGCCAGTCACTGCATTCACCACACTGGGCTGAACATTTTTTGATCAATGGTCCTGAATCATTATAGAATCTATGTTAGGCAGTATTTCACAGGAAAGTAAATTTCACAAAAGAAGTGAAAGGAAAACTAAGAAATTTTTTTTTTTTTTGATTAATAGTTATGACCTGCATGTGACAAAAATGCCTGGGATTTTCAGGATTGTTATAGATAATGACAGTAGAAATATCGTACAATTGTGAAACAACAACAGAATCAAGAGCATGCTTGCAGAAAGAGTTAACAGTACAGTATTCCTCAACTTCTGAATACTCAACAGTATTTGCACATTAGAGGGAATTAACAAGATATCCTTTAAGAATATTCATTTAAAAAAAAAAAAAAAAAAAAAAAGAAGGAATTTAGAATTAGTAATATTAAAAAAAATAAAGAGAGAGAGAGAGAATATAAAAAGTTGAAATTGCATATTTGCAAAAAAAAAAAAATAAATAATGATATCAAATTTCAAACAGCAAATGATTCTGATTTCTGGAGATCTTTGAATTAATGTACAGGTTTTTCTAACGCACCCTTTAACAGTCCGTGGAATGAACAAAAAAGAGTTAACTATTAACATTAACTATTTAGCTGTAAGCTATCGAAAGAACAAAGGAGGTGGTTTGCTGTTTGTTTGTTTGTTTATTTGTTTATGCTTCTTGATTTTCCTATACATGACAGTTTTTTCACCTGTACCTGTACCTAGGTTGAATTAACTTTTTTTTTTTTCATGAAAAAATAATTTCAAAAGCTTTGTTTGAAAACATATGAACAGTCTATAAAACTGAGATAAATGCAAAATTAAAAATCTACTGAGAAACCCCTGATGAGCTATAGTAGACTAAAAAGTTTGGCTCAATTGACAGGTGAATCATATGATGACTAACTACTTGCGAAAATAAACTTGAAATAAATCTTTGTCAGTTTCAGCTTGAAAACTTCATTCTTGTTTGTTCTCTCACTCTGAATACTTCAGCAGTCAGTTATGTTATCTGACTACAATGTTACTACTCACATAATTAAGTGTCAGTGACATGCTTATAAACCTTATTAAAATAATCTACTATTTTGTTACACATACAAAAATATAAAGCTATTACCCTGCAACAAAATAAAATAATGTGAGTAGAGTTGACCTGAAGCCTGAGTCCAATTCAGGTTAAAGGAACAAAAAAAAAATAAAAATAAAAATAAAAAATCAGAACTTTTCTGATAGAGACTGTAATTCACAGAAAGTTTAAAATCCAAGCCACTAATGTAGATGTGATCAATCTGTCCCACCTGGCCTCAGAGCCAGAAATTAATCTTGCTTTATCTACAAAGATATCTAAAGCCTACATTTTTTTTTTTTCAGGGGGAACACAATGACAAAATGAATTGTGAGGTAAATCTTAACCATAATAGAAGATAAACTATGAAACAGGAGAAGGAAAGTGCTTAGGAGGCAGAATGATCTACTATAAGTTGTTATCAGTAAGACTTCCGTACAAACACAACCAGTCAAATGAAAATAACTTGAGATGTTCCAGTTTAACACATCTTAAAGTATCTTTACATGTCTTACATCCAAAACACTTAATGCAAAGTACACATTATACAACATACAAAGAGGGTTCCCAGTCAGTTGTCTTTCAAAGCCATCTGTACTGGCTCTGGCTGGGATGGATTTAATTTTCCCTGCAGCAGCCCATACAGTGTTGTGCTCTGCACTTGTAGCTAGAATGGCACTGGTATCACACCAGTGTTGTGTCTATTGCTGCACAATACTGTCACCTGATCAGGACTCCCTCCACCCCCCCCAGAGCCAGCAGGATGGGGGTGGGCAAGTGATGGGAAGGGGACATCACCAGGGCAGCTGACCTAAACCGACCAAAGGGATATTCCATGCCATACGAATGTGAGTTTTATTACTCAGTAATAAAATGTGGGAAAGGGGAAGTAGAGGGGGGGGAGTGGGGGGCTATCATTGTGAAAACCACTGTCCTCCTGAACAACCACTTTTTGGCCCTGGTATTGAGGCCCTGCTTCCCAGGAAGTGGCCAAACATCGCTCGTTGATGGGAAGTAGAGAGTAACTGTTTTTCTCTCTCTGTGATTCCGCACGGCCTTTGCATTTCTTCCCTCTCCCTTTTCCCTTTAATTAAATCATCCTTATCTCAAACCCTGAGCCCTTTGTATTGTATTTTCTCCCTTTTCCCCTTTGTGGAGAGAGAGTGAGAGAGCGGCCATGGTGGAACTTAGCTGCCCACCCGACTAAAACCACCACACCATCTCATGAAGTTTAGTCTTTGAAATGTTGGACACAGTCCTTTCTACTAAGTCTGTTAGATTAGGCAGGTCTTCTGTATCTCATACCATTCTGGCAAAGTTGGAATCAGACACCCCTATAAACAGGTACCTCTATAAACTGATATCCCAAATGATAAGATTCTAGCTCCAAAATTTTCTCTACTTTAATATTTGTGATGGAAAGAATGGAAATCAGTATTGTAGTGACATTTTTCTCTACACTTTAAAGCACATCTCCAGAGACCTTATTCAACCTCTATATTTTCAAGGACTTTAGTCAATAATAGGCCTCCAGTAATATTTACAGGTAAAATTTAATGTGTCTAAGAGTGTAAGAAAATAAACAAGGTAAAAGGTAAGATAGGCCTATACCTTCCAGATTTTAAAGTCTAGGAATGAACTATATTCCCTTCTTTGATCTTGGTTGTTTCTGTTTATTACTGGCTTGGAAAAATCTCAGAGCTCTCACTGACAGACCATTGTCTACTCATCTTGTTTTCTGTTCTTACTGCTGTTTGCAGGGCAATTCAAAAAAAGAGCTTGAGGACAAACAGAGCTAGCTCCCTTGGACTCAATCCAATACACATTGTGTTTACAGATTTCTGCAGAAGTACAGATCCTGAAAAAAAATACAAAGGAAAATAAATACTTTACCATAGCCCTGTAAGTCAAGTATAAAGTAAGGTTTATATTGGAGTATCAAATCTGCCTGTTGATTGAGTCTATACACCACTTATTGAAACTATGTAAACGTCACATACTGGCATATGGAATTGTACCTGAAAGGCAGAGCTGTGAAAAGGAAACCTAGCTGTGGTCAGGTTTTGCTAGAGCCTCACTAACCCTAATTTCTCTGTGAAGCAATTCTATGCATGTTCTAGCTGGCAGCTAAATAACAGACAAGCTAAATAAAGGACAAGAAACAGGAGAAAGGACATAAGACAGGACCTTCATTTTGGAATCTGAATTCTAATTTCAAAAATGTCATGTCACAGTAAATGGAAAGTGATTTTTATTTGAACAGAATCATGGCCTTAGCTGGAGATTTCATGAAGCAGAAATAGGAATTGTATATCAAATAACCAGATGCAATGGGCAATAATAATAATAAAATTAACAGTTCCTACTAGCAGAAGTTATTGCAATTTGTTGCATTCCTTTTTGTTTGTTTGTTTGTTTGTTTGTTTTTCAACATTAGGTTCTGTTTTTTTTCAAGAATGTTTAATCAGCAGTTGCTTTCTGAGAGACAGTTTAGCAAAAGAGATTTTCCTGCAAATCTTACAACCAGAGTGTTGTGGCAGATCAGACTAAATGACAATAGTGATCCCTTTTGACATTGAGATCTATGCTTAATAACACTATGGTGTTGTTATTAGACAAACTCAAAGACAGAGCACTTGGTTTGAAACATTGTACTCTAGAGTATTATACCAGCAAGCAAAATCAGGCAACAAAAGTAATTCAGAATGTCTGACCACCTACAGAGAGTCTCAAGGGGGCACGTGTATTAAACATCTAGCTATTTTGTCCTCTGTCACAGGCCGTGATACCACTTATTCACAGCAAGAAATGTCATGAGCACTATTGCCGTGACATATAATGCAAGACTTTTTAAATTAACAGGGGACTACATGTCAGATAGTACAGATCTTAGCTCAGGGTTTAAAAACTCAGGCTGTAGTAAGAAGCTTCAGCTGAGGCTCAAAAGCTATTATCTAAAAGAATATATGATAAGAAATTAAAATAATAATAATAATAATAAAAAAATCCAGTTATCTTCATGGGATACCCAAACTGAAAAAAACAACAAAAAAAAAAAAAAAAAAAAAAAAAAAAAAAAAAAAAAAAACAGTTTTGATAGGAGGACAAATTACAAGAAATAACATTTTTTGTTTGTTTGTATGTTTTTCACTTATAATAGCTAGGGTCAGAATTTATGCTCATCACTTTACAATCTAATTAGAGGTCACTAAACTAAATCAGGTGTAAACAAAATAATGAGTTGTACAACTTTCAGTGGGATTCACTTAAACTAACTTTGGTCCATGTCCTTCTACCCAGGAAAGGAAACATAAGGAAAAGAGAAGTTGAAGTGAGAAATTCTGAGAAATTCTGAGATGATTAAGTCTAAAACACTGTGTATGAATCAAATAGACAGACTCCATAGCATTCACCTATTTACAAAAGCCTTGTCAATGTCAGTGTTTAATATTAAAGGTAAATAAAGACTACAGAAAAATCAAATATATTTTCTATCAATAGATTTGAAGTTTTATGGAAAAGCTGACAGAATATTAGACTCTTATGAGAGTTAAGGGTCATGGATCAATTGGATCAACCACAGGCATTTAAATTTTCAAAGGATTTCTTTTAAAGTAGTAATCAGATGGTGATATGCTAATTCACATAGAAAAGTATTAATCTGAGAGTGAAATTTAATACCATACTTCAACTGAGAAAAGTTCTCGTGATTGAAATCCGTGCTCAGGAGAACTCTAGAAATTATTTCAGTAAATATTTTACTATCTAAATAAAGTTCAGGAATACAAATACTGTTAATAAATTATATATATTAAAAAAAAAAAAAAAAGATTTTTTTTAAAAAGAATTTTAGGCATAAAAATGATTTAATTGCATTATTAACCTATTTCTTATTTCTAAGTGAAATTAAATCTTTAATTTGGATAACATTTTAAAATTATTTTTGGGCAGTAATGAAAAGTTTTTATTTGCTTCCCTTTTTTAAAATCATTATATAGTATTCTTTTGAGGCAAGAAACAGAAACTTATAAACTTTTATTAAAATTTGTCATGTACAAAACTTGTGAACTTCACAAAAATGGTTTTCTAGAAACCTCCCACTTATTGTCTCAGATCATATAATATATATTTACTTTTCTTTAGTATTACATGACATATATATAGCACTTTTCATCAGAGATGAAACAACAGAAACTTAGCAATGATCAAAAAATAAATCTTTGCTAGAGGAAGGATTAGATCTCTCCAGGGTAAAAGCTACCAAATATCTATGTTTGCAAAATGAGTGTGGATATGTTCAGGTGTTACAATAATGCTACAATAAAAATATTAAATTTTTCACACAAACGTTTTTGGTTGGTTGGTTTGTTTGTTCGTTTGTTTTCCAGAGATCACTGCTTTTCATCTAAATATTAGATGAAATAATCGGCCATTACTAGAATAAACACTGTTTATTGTTTTAGCAATTGTTCACAAAAACTACTCTGAAATTGATTTTTGCTTTATTAAACAGCACAGGAGTGACTTAATTGGTTGTTTTAGAGATAGTTATACTCTCTCAAGTCAATTTGTCTTCATTGACAGAACTGGGCAAAGAGTTATACAGAGTCATTGGAAAATAATAAGAACACCAGGACAATTTATTTATCTATCTATTTATTTATTTATTTATTTGATTTAGTTCTTAATCAATTGGAAAAATAAAGGAAAATACTGCAACAAACGATGAAAACCCTTTCATCCTTGGTTAGAACAAATAAGTGCTGTGGAAATACATATTGCTGGCATTTTGGTTATTTTCCAATTCAAGCTGATGAAAAATTATTCTAAAATCAACACTTTAATTCAAGGGTATGCTGGAAGTTCAGATCACTGGGCAATAAGAATATTACTGAAAACAAAATGAAGGTAGTTGATATTATTCAGCAGTCAGATGTAACTAATGGCAATTGAAACATAGAAAAGACTAATAGTCTTCAGCAACTTTTTACAGATTGAATCGTTTTAAAGACTGAGCATGTGTCCCAGTTTATTTATATGAAATATAAAGCTCCTGATCGCAAAAGAAAGCTTGATATTTCTTCCACTTTTTGCTGCTTGTGGGATTGTGGAAAAAAATAAATAAAGTGGGAGTTCTACATTAAAATAATAACACATTGGGAACAATAATAGATTGGGTGTGACATAGGACTGCAAGTCAAACCTTTCAATTTCTGGTGACCACTGGAGATACAAAATACATAGAAAATAACAGATGAAAGCACGAAACCTGGTGTTTTCCATTGTATTTTTTTTTTAACTCCTTAGAAACTGTATTTCTTTTACTAAAATGCAAGAAGTTTTAATTTTGTGTAATGTGAAAGAAAAAAAAAAAAAGTAGTCTCATGAAATTAACATCCAGCTAAGCTTTTTGTGTTACAGCTATGGAACTACTAGAAAAACACAAGGTTCTAAGCAAAAACCTACAAAAAAAGAATCAACGTGTTCATAGAATCATAGAATCATAAAATATCCTGAGTTGGAAGGGACCCATAAGGATCATCAAGTCCAACTCCTGGCACCACACAGGTATACACAAAAGTTTAGACCATGTGGCTAAGAGCACAGTCCAATTGCTTTTTAAATTCAGACAAACTTGGTGCAGTGACTACGTCCGTGGGGAGCCTGTTCCAGTGCGCAACCACCCTCTCGGTGAAGAACCTCTTTCTGATGTCCAGCCTAAACTTCCCCTGCCTCAGCTTAACACCATTCCCGTGTGTCCTATCACTGGTGTTTACAGAGAATAGGTCACATGCCTCTCCACTCCCCCTCGCAAGGAAGTTGTAGACCGCAATCAGGTTCCCTCTCAGCCTCCTCTTCTCCAGGCTGAACAGGCCCAGTGACCTCAGCCGCTCCTCATACGTCTTCCCCTCTAGGACCTTCACCACCTTCGTCATCATCCTCTGGACACTCTCTAACAGTTTAATGTCCTTTTTGTACTGTGGTGCCCAGAACTGCACAAAGTACTTGAGGTGAGGCCGCACCAGCGCAGAGTAGAGCGGGACAATCACCTCCCTTGACCTACTAGCGATGCCGTGCTTGATGCACCCCAGGACACGGTTGGCCCTCCTGGCTGCCAGGGCACACTGCTGGCTCATATTCAATTTGCTGTTTGTTAAACTTCTTCAGCTGGTGATTGCCCAGCTCTCCAATCTGTCCAGATCTCTCTGCAAGGCCTTTCCACCCTCATCTGTGTCCACAACTCCTCCAAGTTTGGTGTTGTCAGCAAATTTGCTCAGAACACCTTCTAGTCCTACATCCAAATCATTTATAAAGTCATTAAAGAGGACTGGCCATAAAATGAAGCTTTGAGGGATCCCACTAGCCAGATGTGACAACCAGATGTGGCCCCATTTACTACAGCCCTTTGAGCCCTGCCTGTCAGCCAACTGCTCACCTCTTGTATGATGCTTTTGTTAAGTTGTATTCTGGACATTTTGTCCAGTAGGATCCTATGGGAAACTGTGTCAAAAGCCTTGCTGAAGTCCAAGATCACATCAGCAGGTTTCCCTTGGTTGACTAGATGGATGATCTTATCTCAAAAGGAAATCAAATTTGTTAGGCAGGACCTACCCTTTATGAACCCATGTTGGCTGGGACCAATGACTGCATTGTCCCCCAAGTGTGCTTCAGTAACTTCAAGAATCAGCTTCTCCATAATTTTACCAGGCACTGACATGATACTGACAGGCCTGTAAGTGCTAGGGTCTTCTTTCTTACCCCTCATGAAAATTGGCACAACATTTGCCAGCTTCCAGTCTACTGGGGCCTCTCCAGATTCCCAAGATCATTGAAAAATAATTGAGAGAGGTCCCGCAATGACATCAGCCAGCTCTTTAAGAACCCTGGGATGAATGTCATCTGGACCAATGGAGTTGTATGGATCCAGGCGGAGCAGCAAATCCCGCACACATTCAGGGTCGGTTGGAAATTTGTCATTCACACTGTCATGGTCCTCCTGCTCAGGGCACCCTGGGTCCCGAAGCCCATCATCAGCGTTGAAGACAGAGGCAAATAAGACATTAAATGTCTCTGCTTTGCCTATGTCATTGTCTGACCTTCCCCATCAAGCAGACCTATGTTTTCTTTGGTTCTCCTTTTCCTGTTAACATATCTAAAAAAAACTTTTTTTATTGTCACCCACAGACATGGCCAGCTTCAACTCTAGTTGGGCTTTGGGCACATGAATTTTCCCCCTACAAACACAAACAGTATTCCTTCCCTGTATTCCTTCCTCGTCACCTGACCCTCCTTCCAGCAGCCATACACTTTCTTTTTCTGTCTAAGCTCCAGTAGAAGATCTCTGGTCAGCCAGGCTGGCCTTCTGCCCCGCCCGCCTGACTTCCAATATTTTGGAATTGCCTGATCTTGTGCTTTAGGAGGCAGTGCTTAAAGATTGACCAGCACTGATGGACACCAATGCCTTCAAAAGCCGTTTCCCAGGGGACCTTGCTGACTAGTTCCCTGAGCAGCCTGAAGTCTGCTTTCCCCATATCCAGGGCTGAAGTTTTGGTGGCAGTTTTCCTTCTGTCACCATAAATTCTAAACTCAGCCACATCATGGTCACTATGACCGAGACGGCCACCAATTGCCATGTCTCCCACAAGACCCTCTCTGTTCTTCAGCAACACCTTTCCTAGTTGGCTCCCTTAGCACCTGCACCTAGAAGTTATAATCCAGGTGTATTATGAACCTCCTGGACTTGCTCGTGTCATCCATGTGGTGACCCCAGTTGATATCTGGCAAGTTGAAATCCCCCATAAGGACAAGGGGAGTTGATCTCAAGGCATCTTGTAGTTCTGCAAAGAATAATTCATCAGTGTTGTTGTCCTGGCTGGGTGGTCTGTAATAGACTCCCACTATGTTTGGAGACTCCCCCTTTATTTGTTTGCCCCTTAATCCTTACCCAGAGGCTCTCAACTTTGCCATCACCAACTTGAAGTTCCACACAGTCCAGCCCATGCTTCACATATATCTCCACCCCACCACCTCGCCTACCCTGTCTGTCCCTCCTGAAGAGCCTGTAACCATCTATTGCAGAACACCAGCCACAGGATTCATCCCACCAGGTTTCGCTTATGCCAATGATGTCGTAGCTGTGGGACTGGGTCAAGACTTCAAGATCATCCATTTTATTCCTCATACTGCGTGCATTTGTGTAGAAGCACTTCAAATGCACCTTCCTACACACAGCACCTTTTGGAGCCAACTGAAGGATCTCACCGGCACAGTCTCTCTGATTCTAGCGAGCCATCTCTTAGCTCAGCACAGGTATGCCTGGTTTTATCCCCTGTCCTTTTTGACTCTAGTTTAAAGCCCTATCTATCAGCCCTGCCAACTCCTGAGCAAAAACCCTTACCCCTCTCTGAAAGAGGCACATGCCATCTGGTAACAGGAGGCCTGTTGTCATGTAGACCTTCCCTTGATCGAAAAACCCAAAGTTCTGCCGATTGCACCAGTCCCAAAGGCATGTGTTAATGTGATGAGCCCGCTTGTCAGCATCGATCAAAAAAGAATCAATGTGTTGTGTACATGTATATATAGTTATTTGCTTTGTTATTTACATTGAGGTGTAAATAAGACATATAACCCAAATTAGTTTTTTTGTTTGTTTGTTTGTTTTCCTTTGCACCTATTTTTGAGCTGTTCGAGTTGCATTTGAGTCAGGTATTTAAGTTTTGCCTCATAACCATGAGGACTAGAGCTTTAATATTTGCACAGAAGCTGGCATTAATACCAAGACTTTTGATTAAAAAAAAAAGGGAACCTAACACAAGAGATCTGTGAAACAAATCAAGCACAAGTGCAACATCATTACTCTGTTACAATAAATGAGAAACATCATGATTAGATATTCATCTGAAACAGAGGGAGAATGCAAACAGGTCTCACCGAGATTTCCATTGTTTGCTATTAGCAAATTATTGCTAAAATAACTCCTATTATTTTTAATAACTGCATGCTTGAAATCTTGGTGCCTATGAAGAAAAGTATGCTATACAGTATAATGCAAGGTGGTATGCAGAAACACAAGAAGTCTCAAGGCTAGTTACTCCTTCAGAAGCAATATGGAATGATTTAGACAACTGGCATTGTCATGTAAAGTGGTTCTCCAGGTTTGTACATGGACAATTAATGCAGTGATGTTTAAGGGGGCAGCTGAACATCAATATAAATGTCTTTGTGGGTGTGTCTACATAAATCTTTTAGTCTGAGCTAAGACCATTCTTCTGAAATGAAACACAGGATTGTTCTCAGTTACTATTCTTTGGTTCAAATAGCTCTTGAAAATGCTTGTAGCTAATTGTAGATTTTTTCACTTGTTTATATTGTTTTCTTTGTATCTCCCCTTATAGCTAGCTCTGTTTCATTTTGCCACACCATAGTATACAGTCATTAATATAGATTAAACTTAAATTTTCAGTCCACTGTTGCCAGTAGTCCAACTTAGACAAATCTTTTCCCTGAGTTAGTACTGCTGTTCACCACAGAGGTGTTGTCTTTGTGATGCTGTAAGTCATTTAAACGTTTCTGGTGATCATTTGGTGCATCACCCATTCTTCCAGTGTGCAGGCTCTCATATGTTCCTTAAGGATTCCCAACTGGACACATTTTCTCTTGGTGAATCATTTCCTAGCTAAAAACTGCATCTATCATACATTAAAAATTGGAAGTAAAACATTTTGAAAATATTTTTTTTAAAACAGTTGAGGCATTTTCAAAACATTATACCTTATGGCAAAAGGAAGATTTTGTTTATTTTGCCTAAAAGCAAAGCAAAACGAAACAAACAAACAAAAAAAGTCTGGTAAGGGAAACTATTTGAACCATCTTGTTTGTTGCTATTATAGTTCTTTTATTCATCTGATAAGCTAATTTAATTTAATAATTTACTTATTTATTATTATTTTTTTTAATTTACTTTTAATCTCTATTCCGGTCTCTCTTCTGTGAGCTCTAACCCCCTTGCTTGGGTCTTATCTACTGAGTGAATATAACACAAACAGCCTCTGACATTTGCATCATTGTCCTGTGACCCATCAGTACTTATAATATCCAGAACAGTACTCTGAGTGTGGGGGTTATTCTCTGCTGGCAGCTGCTCTTTATAAGATATGGATGAGACCCCCAGAAACTATTGCTCTCTTAAAACTATGTCAGTGTTAAAACTTTTAGAATAAACTGAACAGCAAAATGCTATACCACCTCCAAGTACGCACGCCAGGGTTCCTTGAGCAATCAAACTTAGTGAAATTAAAGGTCAAAAGATCAGGACTGTAACTTTAAGCAACCCTGGGGAAGGCAATAATCTTCCACCTTTGTCATATTATGCAAACTGCCCATGATCACAGAAGTGAAAAACGGCTATCAGATCACAAGATCTTTTCAGAGCTAGAAGCACCTGCAGTTAGGAACAAAAGAATTCACAAAGCCTTCCTTTCATAAGGGAAGCTTGCTGGCAGTTCAGTGTGCTACTCTTTGGTAAATGTGTGCACAATAACCTCCAGAAAAAGAGAATATTATGGACACTAATATTTTGTATTGATTTCTTTTACTGTATTCTGCCTGTCAGAGAAAGATGTAAATGTTACTTTATTGAAAAGAATGAAATCCAGAATACTGAAACAACTTCGAATTTTAAAATCAGCATTTGTTAAGGAACAGACAGTGGGCTAAGAGGAATGAGTGTAAAATGAAAAGCAAAAATGTTTTATTACCCACTACAGTATTATTCTGTAATTTGGAAGCAGTGATGCAAAAGTGAAAATTTGCCTAAAATTTACATTATGACTTTCCTCTTTGATTACATTGTGACTGGACTGGCTCTCATATGGGGAACAGTGAGAAGTGGCTATGCACAGGCTACCTAACAGTATTGAAAGTCACCAGTAAAAGCTGTTCTCCCATTGCTGATAATAGTAGGCAAAATCTACATTATATGTAACGTAGTTGATTCTAAAAGAAGTATGTATTCTTGCTCAGTACTATATTGTTGTGCCTAAAGTACCATTTTAGTTCAAGTTAGAACTGTGGTTTTCACTCAACTCTTCTGATAATCCCACTTTCTGCTTTTTATTGCATGTATAAATTAGCATGGGCTCAAAGATCACAACCTGGGTTCTTTTCTGATGAAATTAAACCAGAAGATGGGCTCCAGGAATGTACCTAAATGTTCTCTGTCTGCTAATAGCCATCAGTCCTGGAAACAGGCTAGAGCAAAATGAAATTAAATTCACCCAAGTGCATACTGTGTGTACAACAAATCTCCAGCACTAACTGCTTTGTTCAACACTTGGTCCTTTTTGTACTGCTAATTTAGACATAACTTTTGCATTCTCTGTTCCTCTATGCAGTCTGCAGTGTGCAATGTTTTTCGCTATGCATTAAGGGAGAAGTGAAGATGTGGCTACTTGCAGATCTCATAAGCTTTGTTGGATAATGAAATCAGGGATATTTAAGTTACCCATTTGATATCATACATACCATAATACTCAGTGTAAATTGGCAAGACCAGGTACTGGGCTGAATATCACAAATAGCACAAGTTTAAGCACATACTCAAGATTGACAGATCTAAGTTTTCTCTCCTCATTTTCTCTAAAGACCACTAAAACATTTTCTTAAGTGTAAGCTTATCTACATTTTTTGAAACAATGTATAACAATGGGTCATGCCTGTATACAAAATGCAGTGTGGGGAACCTCTAGTTTTCAGCAAAGTATTTACATCATATATATACATGTATATATAATATACTAGTGCATGTACATGGCACACATAGTTTCCAGACTATTATTAGTTTAATATTTTGGTTTTCAAAGAGGATTGTGATAAAATTGACTGTACAAATCCACCAGAAAAATACTACATTCAAGATTCAGATTTAGAGGAGGTGACTCAATCATGAAAGATACAAGGGTAACTGTTTCAAGTACTGGAGTACACAGTGCAGTATTTACTATATTAAGAAGGTCACTTAAAGCCTTATGGTAACTGAAGAATTATGTAATATACTATTAATGTCAGAGGTGTGAACTGCAGGTTGATTTCATGTCAGGTTTTCCCAGCACAGAAACAATGCAAGCCCTGTTTATGTGTCTTACAAACATATATCATTACACTGTTCGGTAAGTGACACCTGAGCAGTTCTAGTGTCAAATGAACTTAGAACTAAAGTGTTCATTGCTAAATTATTCCCATGTGTCCACTGGCGTAGGAGATCTGGTTTCCATCCTTTCAGATATCCATCCCACTGTCCATCCCACATCCAAGACCACAGACTAAGTCACAGAATCACAGAATTACAGAATTGTAATCAGTGTGTACCTATCAAACAATACGGGTAAATGTTGCTTAATAATGTAAGGAATACAAATTCCTGCTTTCAGTGACTGGACTGAAACAAACCCAGGTATCTTTACATTATTTTTTATTTACTAATACAAGACTGCTATATGACTTGAGTTAACACTCTCATTGCTCCTTTCAGCTCTACTTTCCCAGAAAATGCAAAGATATTTTTCAACACTATTCAGGAGCCACTATTAATGCTTTTTAAATTTTCTTAAAATTTGTTTTATAAACTTTTTTTTTTTTTCATATATATAAAGACTTTTCCATTATTTTATTTGAGGCATTAAAGTTCTTCATGTGGGCTTGTGCAGTTGGGATGAATACTGCTCTTAGGAGGACAGGAAAGGGAATAATTAGCTATTTCTCTTATAATAGCTAGATTCAGTTGGAGAGAAGCCAGATTCAATATCTTCACCTGGGAATAGATGTCAGTTCTCTCCTTAGCTTTGCTTCCCAATCCCAGTCTGTAATAACAACTGTATTAATATTTCTAACATCTCACTGACACTTCTTTGCATGGCACTTGACACTTATGCTTCCATTCATCATTATTTGCTGATGTAGACATCAGCAATAAAACTTTAATACATCATCTAAGAAAATGGCCTGATTGTCAGTTTTAACTATGTCAAAAACATCTGAGTCAATTTTTGGAGCCCATTTTCTCATTCTTTCCTTGTTTTCAAGGAAAATAAAATCTGCCAGTAAGTAACAAAAATGGCAAATCCAGTTTAAGAGGAAATGTTAGAAAATGGCCATTTAAATTTAGGGTCTTATAATGGAAACTATTTTTCCATTTCAGTTGCAGCTGTTGTTACTGTTCTGCCACAATCTAGTAGATAATAGATGTTGTGTAGCTTTGCAAAGTGTTTGCTCATTCAGGAAAGATGAGAAAATTCATAAAATGTCTAGAAAGATAGGATAGTTGCAAAGGCATATAAATGAATGCAGAGAATGTGGGCTATTTGCTGGTATGTGGAAACACCCTACTGTGGAAATAAGTCAGCTGGAGCAAAATCTGAGGTATATACATACCAAGCTTTAGAACATTAATACCAATTACAAAATTTTATGCATCTCCACAGAACCCAGTTGTTTTGTTGTTGGTGGTGTGTTTTTTGTTGTTGGTGGTGGTGGTGGTGGTTTTTTTTTTTGCTATCAGTCTAAGAATCTGTGAAAATAGTTTCCTAAACATCACATAAATGAGAAGTTGTAATGATGTTATTTTTTGCACATATGAAGGCCAATTCATAACACATATCAATGTCTCTTACAAATTCCCTGATTCATTCTTAATTAATTAATAATAATTATTATTATTATTAATAATAATAATAAATCATTGCGTCTGAATTTGCAGAATGACATGGTTTGCCCATTTTAATGGTCTAATGGTACTTAGTATTGATGTCAATAGAACATTACAGAAATATTTTCACAGTCAAGTGAGATTTCTGGATAGCAAATAGGACTGTGAATCAAAATATCCGGTTTTCAGGTCTTACCTTTCACATATAATTCAGCTTTTGTATGTTGTTTGATTTGCTGTCTTATAGGAATTGTGGATTTAATAGGTTTAATTTATTTAATTATATATATATTTTTTATCATAAGTGTCAGATAAAAAACAAAATGGTATATGTCTACCCATCAAGCATTTTCCAAAAACATATGCTAGTACAGGCAGTGTCCTACTAAACTCCATCCCACAATTCTTAAATTTCTAAGACCTTCAATCCTTTGTGTATTTTTCAGCTCTGTAAGTGAAGAGCTGACTTCAGATATTTCCTTCAATGTGTTTATTATCACCTCTCTCCTCAAGTTTAAATCAGTGTCAGTCAAAGGCATCTGTACTGTCAAACAACATATGTAGGCAGAGCTCTTTGTTATCATTATTTGAAGGTCAATGTCAGTACTCAAAAGCTCATTTCAATTCTATCTACTTACATATTGCTGTGCTTACAGAGAGAGTGGGACAGGGGATGAAAACTATGACAGGATTCAAAAGCTCCATAGATCTTGTGGTCCATTTCTTCAGAGTTTTAATTTTCTCATGCATTTTGTGTAGACCATGGACTTTAATTTAGATATGATTGATCTAGTGATCTGGAACAGGTAGATATTGGACAATGTAATTTTTAATGTTGTAATACACAAATGTTTGTGGGTTACAAAATCCTGAGTCTCCTGTTCTCACCTATTTTGAAACAATTTCGAATAAAAACAGCATTTAAGAAGCCTTTTTAACTTAAATCTATTTTAAACAAATGCTGGAAAAGATTTCTAAAACGTGTATGATGTTACTAGTCTTTTAAGGAAGGACTAAGTGTAGTTAAAGTAAGACTATCTGAGTTGCTTTGCGTTCTGATGGAATGGACCTAACACAGAATAATAAAACACCAGATATTCCTTGTGCAAATGCAGGAGGTCCAAATACAACCTTCTCAAACTGTGCAGTCCCAATTATCCTGATATGGAGAAGGCACAGTACCTTAATCTTTGTATATTTACAGAGAAATTTCATCCAACTGAAAAATGTTATTTGAATTTTCATGTCTGGATAGCATGTATTTACCTAGAAGAGAGAATAAAACCAATAATCATACACCAATTTAACCACACAACACCAAGAAAAAAATGTACATGCATATATTTAGTTTGTATCCTTTTAAAAAAGGCGAGTGACCTCACCAGCCATAGTAGGCATGCAAATGACCCTTTCTTTTGTTTTAGTCCCATGGTGAATTGCCATCTCCCATGAGGCTTTTCATAAAAATTCCCCTTTCCTCCATAATCCCCAAAGAATGGGTTGCACAGAATAACAACATTGCAAACCAATGTCAGCAGTACAACAACAAAAACATAATAATATAATAAACATAATATTTAAACATAAATAAATTTATGTTATATATTTTTGTTATAAATTATAAATTTATGTTATAAATAAACATAAATTTAAACATAATAATTTGTTTGCTTTTTATTGATGTCTGCATCCTCCTTTGTAAAAGCAGTATTAAATGGAAGAACTACCTACCTCAAATGTAATCCTTTTCCCCAAATATCAGCACACTCTGGGGTCAGAGAGATGTATTATTTCTTTATCTTTTTCCCATTTTAGGTTAATGCAGCTGGCTTCTGAACATATCTAATTTGTCAAGATTTTTGTCACAAACAGCTGACCAACAAAGAAGTTAAGAGCAGAATTGTATTTGGGAATATGTAACTGCCACAGGCAAAAGAATTGAGTATACTACAGTAATCCAAAAGTGAAAACATTATGCAGAGATTTAGCTTTGTGATTTGAGACAAGTTAGTAAAAAAAATAAAAATAATAATAATTAAAAAAATCATTATCATAATGGTCTGTTGTATATTGGACCAATTTTTATGGGAGTTGGAAACTATTTCTCCAATGATGACAGTCATTAAATTGCAATCCTTTTTGTATTTTTCCACACACAATTACTCTAGTATCACATCAAACAAGATTTTGATAGATGTTGCAACAGGGTGAAATTCAACTACTCTGATACATAGAACAAAGTAAATAGATTTTGTGCTATAAACAGAAGTGAAGAATAAGGCCTTTGACCAGCAATTACAGTTGTATAACAGATGTTGTGACTCAGGAGCTCTATTGGTGAAATGCATCCATGCTATAGAGAATTGGTTTACATTTTTTACATAATTTTAGCTCCCAATACAGTGTCAGAAAGCTCTAGTATGCCAATTACAGCCTCTGTGTCATTCCTACGTGTGCAGTTAGAAAGATAATAAAGGATTGTAGTGTAGGAAGGACTTCTGAGCAGATATAAAAAAGAAAACATATTTGGAAATAGCAGCCATCTGAAAAGGAGGAAATATTTATCTTCACTCTCTTATCCTGGGTCAATGGGATGCCTATACACTTCTAAAGAACCATGCAGTTTGAATATTTGATTTTGGGTAAACATAATGGTTTTCTTTTGACTGGGCTCAAGCCAGAAAAGTTAAAACTTTGGGATCAAGACAACCCTAGTATTTTCAAATACTCATTAAAAAAAATAAAAAATAATAAAAAAAAAAAAAAATATATATATATATATATATATATATATATGTGAAGGCCTGTGAGTTAATAAGGAGGCTGCTAGGATGATTTTTATTTACACGTGTCAAGTGCTTTCTATGATTCATCCTTATTTCAAAGAAATGTGGGAATCTGAAATCTAAAATAGTTTTGTGACAGAACTCTGTACAACTGCCTATGTTGAGAGTGCTAGATAATATATAAAGTGATGGTAGATGGTGGTCAAGAGTGCTGAATATGAAAATTCTTCAGAGACATGTTAGTTTCCATAAAAATGCAAATGGTTTCCAGCATGCACCTTTTGGTCTTCTTAAATGCTTTTTTTTTTTTTTTTTTTGGGGGGGGAGTGTAGGTAAGGATTTCTGAAGAAACCAATATTATTGGTCTCAAGTTATATAAGGGAGGTTTAGATCAGGTATCAGGAAGAATTTCTTCACAGAAATTCTGGGTGGTTAGGCATTGGAACAGATTGGCCAAGGAAGTGGTGGTGTCACCATTCCTGGAGGTGTGTAAGAGATTTGTGGATATAGTACTTACGGATAAGGTGCAGTGGTAGACTTCATAGTGTTAGGTGATGATTAGATTTTATGACCTTTTCCAACCTAAAAGGTTCTGTGACTCTGTATTATCATATTTTTATACTGGGGAGTAGTAACTTGGAGATAATGCAAAACAAAATGCCTGATTACATGTACTGTAGTTGCCAATGGAAAAAACAAAACAAAACAAAACAAAACAAAACATCTTGACTGTTATTTTAGTTATTTAAGACAAGAATTACCAGAATCAGAGTATAAAATAGCAGCAATATAAATACCTGAATAAAAATATGACACATAAATAGTTGTATTTCATTTCATGTTTGTTTATCAACTATGTTACAGATTGCTTTGTGTTTTTTTTCTCCCTCACATTTGGCATAAAAGAGATTTTCATGATCGTTGCTCAACTGAAGGTGGAAAAGGGACTGGTATAAAAGGTGAGGACTGCATTATACGTGGCCCTTTGACACAAATGTTGTAAACATTATGCTCTTGAACTATGCCATACCCATTTACATAAAAGAGAATTGTGTTTTCATAGAAAAATAAAATCATAGAATCATTATCAATCAGGTTGGAAAAGACCCCCAAGATCATCTGGTCCAAACATCACACTACAACCAATATCATGCACTAACCATGTTCCTGAGCACCTTGTCCAACCTTTCCTTGAATACCCCCAGGGACAGTGACTCCACCACCTCCTTGGGCAACCTATTCCAATGCCTAACCACAATTTCTGAGAAGAAATTTCTCTCGATTTCCAACCTGAACCTCCCTTGGGGCAACTTGAGGCCATTCCCTCTTGTCCTGCATGAACCCATGCTGACTGGGCCATATCTCCTGGTTGTCCTGCATATGCTGTGTGTTTGCATTCTAGAGGACCTGTTCCCTCACCTTTCCTGGCACGAAGGTCACTCTGATAGGCCTGCAGTTGGCCGGGTCCTCCTTACGACTCTTCTTAGAGATGGATGTCAGATTAGCAAGTCCCCAGTTGTCAGGAACCTGTCTGCATGACTGTGACTACTGATAGATGATGGAAAGAAGCCCAGAAATCACATCTGCCAAGTCCCTCAGGACCCTAGGGTGGATCCCATCTGGCCCCATGGACTTGTGACAGTCCAGGTGGAGCAGCAGCTCTCCAACTCTTTCCACCTGAACTGTAGGGGATTTCAGACTGAATTTAAGTTGCCAGATTTCTTTATGTGGGACAAATGAACAAGATATGAAATCTTCTTCAATATGTGTGTTTATATATATCTGCAGTAAAATTCTGGTACCTTTACTCAGAATGGGTCAGATTCTAGCTTTGTAGTTACAAGTTAGGAAGTGAGACTATGACTGAGCTTTAGCCTACCTGTTTCAGCTTAAACCTGCGTCTAATTCCAGTATCTCTTTATTTTCAAAATGAGTATAGTTTCACCAATATTTTCAAGAACTCAAAATAGAATGCCAAATGAATGGTGAAGTATACTAACAAAATACCCAATTTGAGGTTTTGTCCCCTTTGAAAATGGATCAGAGGAATGCAAGCTACTTTGCTTCTTTTCTCTTACTGTCAATCTAGCTAGCAGCATGGTAGCAGTCATTTCCCTACCAGGAAGAAATAGAGTATCCTCCCAGCTGCTACTGCTATCCACTATTTATCCCTAGTAATGTTAGTGCAAACCAATTTTACTTTTAGGCACAATCCTTGTCTGGCGATGATGATGTAGATGACAAAGCTGATGAACAGTTAGACGCAAACTTGAAAGAGACCATCTGAACTAATAACATTGTTCTAAGAAAACATTAATTCACTTGTAAATATGAACATATGGAATATATATGACACATTTTGTCTTGCTTTTACCTGAGAAATAAATTGATGAGCACTGGAATTAGACAGTATTTTGAAATCCATTCCATAAATATAGTAAGCCTTACTTTCAATATTTTCATGGTTCTACTTATGATCTAGTTGTTTTTTTTTTTTTTTTTTTTTTTGGTATTTATTTCAGTCACAAATATATGACATAAAACTGAACTGTGTTTTCCACTAATATGAGAAATATTAGAAATATTCTATATAACTTAATATAACTTAATATGAGAAATATCTTGCAATGTTGCAACTGTGTGTTTAGTTTATATCATATATGATATAAAGATTTCCAGATGAAAATTATTAAGGGGTATAGGCTGTGGGCTTTAATATTTCTCTTCTTGTATTGGGTGTTTACAGAGTTTTATACTCTTCAGATATCATATGGATGCAAATCAAAACACCAGACTTTCTTATACGACTTCTAAAGGTGGTTTTCAAAATACTTTTTGCTTAGGATCTTTTTTAAAGCTTCTAGAATATATGAAATAACAGTCATCCTCTTCCTAGAACATCAATAATACCTTTTTGAATTTTGGAATACAAGTAGGCAATAACAAATATTGTGTTTGGACAATAGGAAGTAACCCTGTGTAATAGCAGACAACTCAACATTCATAAAATTTACTTAGTTTATCTTTTCTATTTGTTGCATCCCAATACTAGGACAAATCTAAAACATATGTATCTTCCCAGAAGAAATATTTCATCTCTAAAATTTCAGGAACCATCTTTAAATAATCTGTCAGGCATTATTTATGGAGAGTTTTAATTTAAACATAATGAACACAGGTAGAACCTTAAACACTGCTAGTGTTTTTACAAGTTATCTGTCATACCTCAACTGACATTTTCAGTCAAATCCCTTGAGGCTACTTAATTCTAGAAATATGAGCCAAAGCATACACTTTTGCTATCAAAATCTTTTTGCAGTGTCTAATGAATAACGCCTACCATCACAGAATAAGCATTTCTTGTGATGAATGAACAATATTTGCACCCCTTTAACCATTGCCAAAGATGGTGTGTGACTACAAGAATTTAAAAATACAAGTGTAAAGCAGTGTAGTGATTATTTGAAGTCAAACTACTGAAGTAGGCTCTCCATCCATAGCCAACTTTCAATGTTCCTCTGTACTTTGCATTCTTCCTACTATGACTTTTTCAGCAGTTTTCCAGCAATTTTATTATTCCTATTAGAAGACTTTGGGTTTGATTTCAATATGCTTCATAACAGGTATTTAATTTGATCTGAAATACAAATCAGGTGGAAAAAGCAAACCCATGACAAAGCCATAAGACAGTAAATTTATTTGAAAGTGTATTCCATTAAGAATTGAACACGGAATTTCATTTTAAAGCAGTGGCCACTTTTGTAAAGAGGGGAGTACTCTTTAAAGTGAAGAATACATACTTAAGAAATAGTCTTATGACTCACCAAAGTAGTTATGTATAGTGGGTTTACGTTGCAAGGTTTTGGTAGTGAGGGGTGGCAGGCATATCATCTGTGAGAAGAATCTAGAAGCTGCCCCATCTTATACAGGGGTCAGTTTCAGCTGGCTCCAAAGGGACATGCTGCTGGCCAAAGCAGGGCCAACAAGCAATGTTGTTTGTGCCTCTGTGACTGCAGATTTAAGAAAGGATAAACAAACAAACAAACAAACAAAACTGCTGTGCAACAGCTGAGTGAGAAGTGAGAACGAGCCCTGCAGACCCCAAGGTCAGTGCAGAAGGAAGTCAGGAGGTGCTCCAAGCAGGCAGCAGAAGTTCCACTGCAGCCTGTGGAGAGGCCCCTGGTGGAGCAGGCTGTCCCACTGCAGCCCATGGGTCCCACATGGAGCACATTGCAGCCCGTGGAGGAGCCCCCAGTGGAGCAGGTGGATGTGGCTTGGAGGAAGCTGCAGTCCATGGAGAGTCCCCGCAAGAGCAAGCCCCAGGCCAGAGCTGCAGCCTGTGGAGAGGAGCCCACGCAGGAGCAGGGGGTCTGGGGGGAGCTGCTGTCTGTGGGGGAACCATGCTGGAGCAGTTTGCTCCCAAGGGATTGATGGACCACGTGGTATGGAGCCATGTGGGAGCAGTTCTTGAAGAGCTGCTCCCACAGATGCTCTGGAAGTGCATGCAGGCTCAGTTTGGGAAGGTTGGCATCCCATAGGAGGGACCCCACGTGGCGCAGGGGCAGAGAGTGACTGTGAAGGAGCCGAGGAGGCAAAGCACTATAGAGTGACTGCAGCCCCATTCCCTGCCCCTCCTCCTCCTCCCCCCCCCCCCCCCAAACGCACACATTCCCCTGTGCTGTTTGGGAGATAGAGGTGTAAGACAGTGGATGGAGGGAAGGTGTTTTTAGTTTGTTGTATTTGTTTCTTACTTCTCTACCTTATTAGTAATAGGCAATAAGTATCTGGAACCTCCCTACACTGAGTCTGTTTTCCCCATCACAATAAGTGCTGAGTGATCTCCCTGTCCTTATCTCAACCCTTGAACCCTTTCCATTGTATTTTCTCCCCCTTTCCCTTTGAGGAGGTGGAGTGAAAGATTGACTGAGGTGGAATTCACCTGCCCAGTGGAGTAAACCAACCACAGTAAGAAACATGTATTACTAATATATATTAGTAATAAAAATCCAGTGATCTAATAATTCTATTTTGCCAAAATTATACTCACAAGAAACAAGAATTTATGAGGTCATTTTCTTGCCAGCCAGGAAGCTTATTTGCCTAATAATAACAGCAAAAAACAATGTCCAAAGAGATATCACTACATTTCTATTAAGAAAAAATACTTGTGCTCATAGTGTTCAGTCTGGAAAGAATATACACATTTATGCAACTATTCACAGTCAGTAAAAAAATGTGTGTAAAATGGAGTTGCAAGTGTAAGAGCTGTCAGACTATTAAATAAGAAATTTTCAGAGGTGTGTGAAAACATCCAGATATGATTCTTCAGACTTTGTATCTCTTTTGAAGTTGGCAGTTATCCATCTGTTTATGCATCTGAACATCTGAACTGTTGTGTTTTTTTGTTTGTTTGGTTGTTTGTTTTTGTTTTGCCTTTTTTTTTTTTTTTCCCTGGTATATTTAGCTTTTGTTTTGGAAAAAAAATAAATAAATTTGATTTACCTAGTGATTATACTTTTTTTTTTTTTTTTTTAAATATATTTCATTTCTGATAATTCCTACTCTCCACTGCATTTTTTTACTTCTCCTGGTCACTTTATGTACTTATTTTAAAGAACCATCCATGTAAATTGTGTGAATTTGAAATCTGTTTTCTGAATAAACTAGTATGCATAATTTAGTATATATTCGTACACTCATTGCTAAATTTAAAGAGAGTGTTATACTGCTCGTATGTATTACTTAGCATTTATTTGCATTGAATTGTATCTTCTGGGTACTCATTGTCCAGGTTATTTGTATAGGTTTCCTCTTAAAGCTGTAAAAACGTAAAATATCAGACCTATGATAATTATCCAAGATTTCCCTATAAACAATTAAAAAAGTAGCTAATCATTCTGTAATCAGAAATGGATATATCATAATTCTAAGGTACTTTATTATTATTATTATTATTTTCCCACACACCGTACAGTGTGTGAGAAAACTTAACTGCTGAGTTTAGGCTGGATATCAAACTTATAGACAGCTAAATTTAGATTAGATCAGTTTTATCCTTAGTATCATAAGATCTTTCAACTGTTCATTTTAGGTACATTTATCTTACTCTATTCAAAATCATCCCATAACAAAATCATCCCATCAGAAACCTCTATCACCTCATTATCTCTACCATTTACCATTTATCATTTCATTATCTTTCCAGACCATTTGCAAATATACTGAAGAGCACAAGAAAGAGAGTGTGTGAGACCCCACTAGTAAGGACACTTTTATAGTGAAAATATACATATATATATTCCTGTTTCATTTTTTCTACATTTAATAACAAGATCCACTAGAACATTTTCCTTTCATCATGGTTTCTTTAGTGTCTTTTAGTGAATGTATGCAATGAAGGGGTCTCTTTTTATTGTATATTTTTTTAAATCCGTCAATATCTTCTCTGCTTAAGTAATTTTAATAGATTTATAGTGTGTGATTTCCCTCTGAAACATATTTATTCTTGTTTAACCATGTATCTTCTACTTCCATTATTTAATATGATTTCTATAGATTATGTTTTTTTCAACACAGAAAGTCTTATTTGAAATTAATATAGCTTTTGTTGTTGTTATTGTTCTATTCCTCATGCTCTTTTGAATGCTAGGTTATAAAACAAAAATAGTTGATGTCAGATTTGAATTCCTTTAGAACTCTTGGGTGAATAGTCCCTGTTTCTGTGAAATTGTTTTTGTTCGTGTCCATCTATTTTGTTTCAGTTAGAAAAAGTTCCTCAGACTTACCTCACTAATAATGTCTGTTATGGTCATATGGTTTTAATATCATTGGAAGTTCACTGTACACCTTGACAATTTTGAGCTCCACTAACTCTGACAGTCTTCTGTCTTCCAGGCAGGGCACTTGGAAAGCCTTTTATTACAGTGATTTTCACAAGTTGTTCTTTAGGTGTTTTTTTTTTGTTTGTTTGTTTGTTTGTTTGTTCATTTCTTTTGTTTGTTTGTTGTTGGGTATTTTTTTGAAATTTTACTTTCAGTGAAGAAGACTTTAACTTTAGGAATAAAACATTTCTACAACCTACTGCTTTATTCTTCTGGTTAGCCATGCTGTGCAGATGGCCATGGCCAAATCTCTTAATTTTTCTCTTCTTTTATCCTAAAGCCTTATATCATGCACCCTGAAAATATTTTTTTTTTTTTAAGGTAATCTTTTAAACTGCTTAACTGCTTTCCTCACTCTTACAGCATTTCTCTTTTTAGATAAAAATAAAACATTATTCTGTTAAATTATTATTAATTTATAATAAAATATAAACAATATAATATATAATATGTATAATAAAATATAAATAATATGTATAATATATAATATATATTTATATGGCAATATAAAATAATATTACTTTTTTTTTTTTTCTTTTTACTTAAAGAAATCACTGATGACACTATTACAATAATTCTTGAATCAGGTATTATGCCTTTCTCAAGAACATGTCAAAAGAAGATTTCATTTCTGTGATTTATTAAATGCTCCAAAGAGCATTTGAATTTTTTTAATGTAATGTTTTATAACACAACATTAACCTCATCTATGTGTGAATAACTGAAGTCTCCTATTATGATTATGCTTTTCTCTCTTACCATTTCAGAACCATTTCCAACATCCTGGTTGGGTCACGATCATACATAGCCTTAATTTAAAAATATTATTTTTGGTTATTGTATTTTGAGCTACTGAGATTCTCTGTTATGTTCAGTATGGCTAAGTTGTATTTACATTTGGTCCAGTTGCCTGTTTGTAAGAAGTCTGCTTACCATGGACCTTTATTTTCTCATTCCACTGATTTTTCCTGCTTTAATTCTATTTTAAAAAGTTTCCCTATATTCTAACATTAAATTTAAATTCCTCTTTTTTACATGGATTAATCTAACATCCAGGAAGATTCTGTCTCTGTTTGGCATTGCATGCAAAACACACCAGACAATTCTTACCTCTGGCTGGAGTTCACAACCTCCAGTTCCCTTGATAACTGATTCATGTATCATCAGCAATTACATGCTCTGCAAATAGCAGGTCTGTCGCAGCTCTCTATAAGAGTTTGCAAAGCTATCTCAACATGCCAATGTTTGCATCCAGGGGGGAAATCATACTATCACAGAATCATTCAGGCCAGGGAATTTACCTAGTTGCAAATTCCTGTTCACAAGAGGGACAGCATGGAATTCAGACCAGGTTGCTCAGGTCTTTGTCCAGTAGTGTCATAAAAGCCTCCTAGGATTTCATTAATTCCTCTGGATGATGCATTTCAATGCCTTATTATTCTCACTGTGGAAAGTCTGTTCCTGATTCCTGGCTAGAAATTCACTGTCTTAGTTTGTGACCATAAATTGATTTATCATATATCCCCAAAGATATCATAAATCTGATCATCCATATCAATAACAATCAAATGTTTAGCCCAAGAAACAAGATTATTTAATTCAAACTATGTATAAAATAAAATAAAAGACTAAATTAACAATTAAATTATACAATTCTTATATAATCAAGAAGTTTTAACCACCTACAATATACAGTACTAGAATACAGCTTTAATTTCTCTGAAACTTTAAGCACATTGTAGAAGCTGCACCTAGAATCAGGTGCTTTGAACTGAGCTCAGGAATCTAAAATCATTTAAACTGAATAATCTACAAATCTGAAATAGTGAAACCAATCTTTTGGGCCATGAAAGACCACATGCAGGACCATCAGATACAGGTCTTCTATTCATATATATGCAATTTTCATGTGTAGAAATGAAGGCTGAGCAGGTTGCCTTGCCTAGGAAATGTTAACTTTGAGGTAGTAGTCATTTAGTATAATAACTATCTGAAAAATATTCGTCTGGTTTTGTTATCAAGACACCATCTATTCTCAACAGAGTAGGACTGACAGGTACAATTAATCTGAGTTGGGATGGATCACATTCTAGACGTATCTATCTTGACTATGGAGAAATACTAGATATGTAGCTTTAACGTGACATCTAACTTATAAACAGTTGAAGTTTTGTGAGATGTTCTTACTCCTTACCTACATACACAGAACTCCATGGTGCCACATTAAATCATGCAATCTGAAAGTACACAGGAGGGGTCCTGCAGACCACCCTTATGGGTTTTCCTGACAGGCTGCCTGCCTTCATCCAAAGCATCATTCACCTGTCCTTTAATGAGTATTTTAATACTTTACACAAATATGCTTTCTTCCAAGTGAATTAAGGGCATGCTTCATTACCACTTGTGTATTCACTCAAACATATGAGCAGGAGTATTTTATTTAAAAATGATTTACTTTCTAATGAAGATCGAGTATGTTTGAGGATATCATAGGTATTCTACATCTTTGAAATCAGTGCTAAAATCCCCATTGTTTTCGGAGACACTAGATACAGTTTTAAAATGTGCAGCAGAATCAGGAAAGCAAAAAATTGGGAGTATACATTTTTATCTAAGGATGAAATTATTCAAGAGGCCCTGAAGATGCAGATAGTAAAGAACTTTAAGAAGATAGACTTTTATTAGGGAATTAAAAAAAAAAAAAAAAAAAAAAAAAAAGCAGAAGAACAAAATTTGGCATAAATGTTTAAGTTACAGACTGATAAAGCCTACAGTTACATATGATTTGGGGAAATTTGTTTTGGATATGTCCTCTTACATGATATCACAGCCAAGAACTTCATATCTGAAAAATGTATACTCAGCTAAACTTTGTTTTTTTTCTGTAAGTATTATAATGGATACATTTGTCTTAGTTTTAAAATTTGTTAGATTTTGTGTGTGTGTGTAGATTAAAATGGTCAGAAACATAAAAAGTATATATATATATTTTATTTCGTTAATGATAAATCTTTCTTTTCATTTTTTTTTTTTTGATTACATCTACTTTGAGAGAAAAGTATAGCACTACCAGTTAGGAGCACGTTCTTTCTCAATAGGCAAGAGGCAACCCAATTTTGCTTCCAAATATATTTGAGAAATCAGAGTGCAATGACTAAGTAATCATTGGTAGTAGATATTTTTTGAAAATTATGAAAAAGAAGAACATCTATGAGAGGCCAACCTGATAAATGTATTTTAAAAAAGAAAAACAGGTAGTTGGGATCTGTTAAATCCAATTTCTCTACCATTAATTAATGGAATACATATAAAGAAATAACTATCTTGAGAATAGCAGAATTTCAAACAGGATAGGTTTATAAAGAATATGAATCAAGCCTCAGGAAAACTGAAGGAAAGGATTTATTTTCTGTTCTCTCTCTCTCATCCTCTTTCTCTCTCACTTTCTCTCTTTTGCAGTATTGCAACATTTTGCAATAAAATCATTAAATTGATGTGGTACAATGTATTAGGCTTAAAAACAATCTCAAGGAGTTTTCAGGTAAAATCTTTTTGTGATTTTCCAAACTAAACTAGCCAGTGCATTTACTGTGGGGAAATAACCCTAAATTAGTGTGAGAATAGATTAAATGACCCAATTTCAGATGCTCCTCTATGAAAGAAGAGGAGCATCATTGTGTATTAAGGGCTTATCTGAACTCCCATTGCAATCAATAGAAAAAGCTCCAGAAGGAGCAGACTCAAGTAATCACTTCTCAGTCTTCTGGCAAAGCATTATTTAAGTAATATATGTCATACATACACCAATTTAAAATAGATATGTAAGTCTGAGAATTTTATTTTTCTTTTAATTAAAATAAATAAATAAATAAATAAAAAGCTTCCTTCTGAAGACAAATGCCATCAACTCCTAATGTCCTTTCCTTCATTTCCTCCTTCTTTATCACAGCTTTATTGCTGAGCATGATGTCACCATGGTATGGAATCATAGAATCATTAAGGTTGGAAAAGACCCCCAAGATCATCTGGTCCAACCATTCTCCTGCTACCAATATCATTCACTAAAACATGTCTCAAAAACACCAAATCCAACCTTTCCTTAAACATCCCCAGGGACAGTGACTCCACCACCTCCTTGGGCAACCTATTCCAATGCCTAACCACAATTTCTGAGAAGAAATTTCTCTCGATTTCCAACCTGAACCTCCCTTGGGGCAACTTGAGGCCATTCCCTCTTGTCCTGTCACTAGTTATCTGCAAGAAGAGGCTGACCTCTGGCTCCCCCCAACTTCCTTTTGGGTACTTGTAGAGAGCAATAACTTCTCCCCTGAGCCTCCTCTTCTCCAGACTAAACAACCCCATGTCCCTCAGCCGCTCCTCATAAGACTTGTTCACCAGCTTTGTAGCCTTTCTCTGGAAACATTCCAGGGCTTCGATGTCTTTCTTGGAGTGAGGAGCCCAGAACTGAACACAGTACTCGAGATGCAGCCTCACCAGAGCAGAGTACAGGGGAACGATCACCTCCCTGATCCTGCTGATTACACTGTTCCTGATACAAGCCAGGATGCTGTTGCCCTTCTTGGCCACCTGGGCAGACTGCCGGCTCACATTCAGGTGAGCATCAACCAACACCCCCAGATCCTTTTCCTCTGCACAGCTTTCCAGCCACTCTGCCCTGAGCCTGGTTCACTGCATGGGGTTGTTGTGACCAAAGTGAAGGACGCAGCACTTAGCCATGTACAACCCCATCCCATTGGCCTCTGCCCATCAACCCATCCTGTCCAGGTCCCTCTTCAGGGCCTTCCTACCCTCTGGCAGATCGATACTTACCACCACAAGTTAGTGTCATCTGCAGACTTATTGAGGGTGCACTCAATTTCCTCATCCAAATCATCCATGAAGGTATTAAAGAGGATGGGCCCCAATACCAGCCCCTGGGGAACACTACTCCTGACTGGTGTTCACCAGCTAGATTTCACTCCATTCACCACTGCTCTCTGGGCCCAGCTGCCCAGACAGTTTTTACCCCAGCAAAGAGTGTACCTGTGCAAGATGCGGGCTTCCAGCTTCTCTAGGGGAATACTGTGGGAGACTGTGTCAAAGGTTTTGCTGAAATCAAGGTAGACTACTGTCGTGGTTTAACCCGGCCGGCAGCTAAACACCACGCAGCCGTTCGCTCACCCTCCCCCCTCCCTCTCTGGGACGGGGGAGAGAAATGGAAAGTGAAGCCCGTGAGTTGAGATAAAGACAGTTTAATAAGACAG
This sequence comes from Anas acuta, assembly GCF_963932015.1. Taxonomy (NCBI): domain Eukaryota; kingdom Metazoa; phylum Chordata; class Aves; order Anseriformes; family Anatidae; genus Anas; species Anas acuta. The sequence continues at coordinate 78,697,083 of NC_088981.1, read as the reverse complement.
GAAAATAATAATAACAAAATAATAATAAAATAATAACAATAATAATACAATGGTGATAATAGGAAAGTAATAATAGTATGTACAAACAAGTGATGCACAATGCAATTGCTCACCACTCGCTGACCGATGCCCAGCCTAACCCCGAGCAGTCCGGCCCCCCCTCCCCCCGGCTAGCCACCCCTATATATTGTTTAGCATGACGTCAGATGGTATGGAATACCCCTTTGGCTAGTTTGGGTCACCTGTCCTGGGTCTGTCCCCTCCCAGCTCTTACTGCACCCCCAGCCTGCCCGCTGGCAGGACAGAGCAAAAGGCTGAGATGTCCTTGGCTTAGTATAAGCACTGCTCTGCAACAATTAAAGCATCGGGGTGTTATCAGCACTCTTCTCATCCCAAGCCAAAACACAGCATTCCACCAGCTACTAGGAAGAAAATTAATTCTGTGCTAACTGAAACCAGGACATCTATCCACCCCTTATTCCATACCATTTATGTCATGCTCAGGTTACACTTTTTTCCATACATTCTAATTAGTCACCTATAGTAATCATGGTAGTGATAACATACAGTATAATATACTATTTAACATGGTACAATTCAGTTCATGGGCTATTCTCACCCAGTATTAAATCTCCTTGAGGTACACACCGGACCTCTCCGTTCTTTTGCATCACCCACCAAGTGTATCCAGGTCCCTGAGCGAAAACAATTCCACGAATAGGTTTGCCTTTTCCTGAGGCAGGAGTAGCCCAGACTGTTTTACCCAGCATATTTTTTACATGCACTACAGGAACTTTATCCCCATCTACAGTACGTAACAGGTTTGATTGGGCAGGTCCAGCTCGGTTGGTAGATCCCCTAGTATTGACTAACCAGGTGGCCTTTGCCAAATGCGTATCCCAGTTTTTGAACGTCCCAGCGCCCATTGCTTTCAAGGTAGTCTTTAACAGGCCATTGTATCGTTCAACTTTCCCGGAGGCTGGTGCATGATAGGGGATGTGATACACCCATTCAATACCATGTTCTTTGGCCCAAGTGTCTATAAGGTTGTTTCGGAAGTGAGTCCCATTGTCTGATTCTATTCTTTCTGGGGTGCCATGTCGCCATAGGACTTGCTTTTCAAGGCCCAGGATGGTGTTCCGGGCGGTGGCATGAGGCACAGGATATGTTTCCAGCCATCCGGTGGTTGCTTCCACCATTGTAAGTACGTGGCGCTTGCCATTGCGAGTTTGAGGGAGTGTGATGTAATCAATCTGCCAGGCCTCTCCATATTTATATTTCAGCCATCGTCCTCCATACCAAAGAGGCTTTGACCGTTTGGCTTGCTTGATTGCAGCACATGTTTCACAGTCATGAATAACCTGTGCTATAGCGTCCATGGTCAGGTCCACCCCTCGATCACGAGCCCATCTGTATGTTGCATCTCTACCTTGATGGCCTGAAGTGTCATGGGCCCATCGGGCTATAAATAATTCACCTTTATGCTGCCAATCTAGGTCCACCTGAGCTACTTCAATCTTAGCAGCCTGATCCACCTGCTGGTTGTTTTGATGTTCTTCAGTAGCACGATTCTTGGGCACATGAGCATCTACGTGGCGTACTTTCACAGCCAGGTTCTCTACCCGAGCAGCAATATCTTGCCACAATGCAGCAGCCCAGATGGGTTTGCCCCTACGCTGCCAGTTGTTTTGCTTCCATTGCTGTAACCATCCCCACAGGGCATTTGCTACCATCCATGAATCGGTGTAGAGATAGAGAACTGGCCATTTTTCTCGTTCAGCAATGTCTAAAGCCAGCTGAATGGCTTTCACTTCTGCAAACTGACTCGATTCACCTTCTCCCTCAGCAGCTTCTGCAACTCGTCGCGTAGGACTCCATACAGCAGCCTTCCATCTCCGATGCTTCCCCACAATACGACAGGACCCATCAGTGAACAGGGCATATTTCTTTTCATTCTCTGGCAACTGGTTGTACAGTGGGGCTTCTTCAGCACGACCCACCTCCTCCTCTGATGATATCCCAAAGTATTTGCCTTCTGGCCAGTCCATGATCACTTCCAATATTCCTGGGCGACTGGGGTTTCCTATTCGAGCCCGCTGAGTAATCAGTGCAACCCACTTGCTCCATGTAGCATCAGTTGCATGATGCGTAGAGGGGACCCTTCCCTTGAACATCCAGCCTAGTACCGGCAATCGGGGTGCTAGGAGGAGCTGCGCTTCAGTACCGACCACCTCCGAAGCAGATCGAACTCCTTCATATGCTGCCAATATCTCCTTTTCAGTTGGAGTATAGCGGGCCTCAGATCCTCTGTATCCCCGACTCCAAAACCCCAGGGGCCGACCTCGAGTTTCCCCAGGTTCTTTCTGCCAGAGGCTCCAGGTGGGGCCGTTCTCCCCGGCTGCAGTGTAGAGCACATTCTTTACATCTGGTCCTGTTCGAACTGGCCCAAGGGCTACTGCATGGACTATTTCCTGCTTGATTTGTTCAAAGGCTTGTCGTTGTTCAGGGCCCCATTCAAACTCATTCTTCTTACGGGTTACTTGGTAGAGCGGGTTTACAATCAGACTGTAATTTGGGATGTGCATTCTCCAAAACCCCACAACACCTAGGAAAGTCTGTGTTTCTTTTTTGTTAGTTGGTGGAGACATAGCTGTTATTTTGTTGATCACATCCATTGGGATTTGACGACGTCCATCTTGCCATTTTATTCCTAAAAACTGGATCTCTCGTGCAGGTCCTTTGACTTTATTCTGTTTTATGGCAAAACCGGCTTTCAGAAGGATTTGGACTATTTTCTTCCCTTTCTCGAAAACTTCCTCTGCTGTGTCACCCCACACAATAATGTCATCGATGTACTGCAGGTGTTCAGGAGCTTCCCCCTGCTCTAGCGCAGACTGGATCAGCCCATGGCAAATGGTAGGGCTGTGTTTCCACCCCTGGGGCAGCCTATTCCAAGTATATTGGACTCCCCTCCAAGTGAAGGCAAATTGTGGCCTGCACTCTGCTGCTAGAGGGATGGAGAAAAATGCATTAGCGATATCAATTGTGGCGTACCACTTGGCTGCCCTCGATTCAAGTTCATACTGAAGTTCCAGCATGTCCGGCACTGCAGCACTCAGTGGTGGCGTGACTTCGTTCAGGCCACGATAGTCCACTGTTAGTCTCCACTCGCCATTAGACTTTCGCACTGGCCATATGGGGCTATTGAAAGGTGAATGGGTCTTGCTGATCACTCCTTGGCTCTCCAATTGACGAATTAGCTTATGGATGGGAATCAGGGAGTCTCGGTTAGTGCGATATTGCCGCCGGTGCACAGTTGTGGTAGCAATTGGCACTTGCTGTTCTTCGACCCTCAGCAACCCCACAACAGAGGGGTCCTCTGAGAGACCAGGCAAGGTAGATAATTGTTTAATGCCCTCTGTCTCTAAGGCAGCTATACCAAAAGCCCACCGGAACCCTTTTGGGTCCTTGCAATATCCTCTTCTAAGATAGTCTATGCCAAGGATACATGGAGCATCCGGGCCAGTCACAATGCGGTGCTTTTCCCACTCATTCCCAGTCAGACTTACTTCAGCCTCCAATACAGTCAACTGCTGAGATCCTCCTGTCACTCCACAAATATAGATGGGCTCTGGTCCTTTATAGCTCGATGGCATTATAGTACATTGTGCACCGGTGTCTACTAAAGCCTTATACTTCTGTGCGCGTGATGTGCCAGGCCATCGAATCCACACAGTCCAATAAACTCGATTGTCCCTTTCCTCCCCCTGGCTGGAGGCAGGGCCCCCCTAATCCTGGTCAGAATCTTCTTCGTTTCTGTGTTTGAAGGATTGTCTGCTGGAAGTTGGAGCAGCAAACTTTTCGGAGAATCCTTTTTTCCTGATTGTTTTCTTTTGCAACTCACGTACCCGTGCCTCTAGGGTCGCGGTAGATTTTCCATCCCATTTTCTCATGTCCTCTCCATGGTCTCGTAAGTAAAACCACAGGGTGGCACGGGGTGAGTACCCACTATATCGTCTTCCTTGTGTGGGTGAACGCCTACCCCTGATAGCTGAGACACTGGTTTGTACAGGTGCGGAGGAGAATAATCTCTCTTCAAGTTGGTGAACCTTTTCAGAAAGTTTCTCCCAGGTGTTCTCTTTCGGTCGTTGGACACTGGTTGGTTCAGGTTGGGGGGAAGATAGATTCTCTTTAAGTTGGTGGACCTCTTCAGACAGTTTCTCCACAGCTGAGACGCAGGCCTGTAAGGAAGAGGAGAGACTTTCTTCGTACTGCCGGAGTTGTTTAGCCGCTTCATCCACTGTGGGTTCCTCATCCTCTTTCCAGGCCATTACTGCCAATGAGCTGGCATATGATGATGGTGCACTCCGTACAAACTTCCGCCACATGGGTCGTGTACACTTGACTGCATCTGGATCTTTGGATGTTTGTGTCTGGTCTGGATCCTCATAAATCACTTCCCGTACGGCTAATTCCCTCAGGTACTGGATTCCCTTCTCCATAGTGGTCCACTTGCCTGGTACACATAAAATATCTTCCTTGAAGGGATACCTTTCCCTCACAGCTGAGAGGAGACGCCTCCAGAGGCTGGTGGGTCGTGCTCCATCTGCAATTGCTTTGTCAATGCCGGCGTCTCGAGCAAGGGATCCCAACCGTCTGGCTTCCCTGCCGTCTAATTCCACACAATTGGCTCCAGAGTCCCAGCACCGGAGCAGCCAGGTGACAAGCTGCTCACCTATACAGCGACCAAAATCTTTTCGCACATCTCGTAGCTCGCGCTCGTTTAGGCTTCGGGTAGTTACTGTTGCTCTTTCGGCATCCTCATCTTCCTCCTCCTGAATCCTTGATGGCCCAGCGTCGTCATCATCTTCGTCATCTCTATACTTAGTTTTGGCAGAAGCCTTACCTGGATTGGCAGAAGACTCTCTGCGTTCTAAACGACTTGAATTTCTGTACCATATTTTCACCTTCTCTACAGGGGCAGCTTGCACTGCTACTGCTCGTTTCTCTGACTTTGTTACAGGGTCTGCCACAGGGGTTGGAATGCCCTCTGCAGGATCAACTTGTACTGCTACAGCTCGTTTCTCTGACCCCGTTACAGGGGTTGGAATACCCTCTGCAGGGTCAACTTGCACTGCTACAGCTCGTTTCTCTGACACGGCCACAGGAGCTGGAGCGGCTGCAGGAGCTGGAGCAGTTGCAGGAACCGGAGCTGTAGCGGCTACAGGAGCTGGAGCTGGAGCTGGAGCAGTTGCAGGAGCTGGGACTGGAGCAGCAGTAGGAGCTGGAGCTGGAGCGGCTTCAGGAGCTGGAGCTGGAGCAGCTTCAGGAGCTGGAGCTGGAGCAGCTTCAGGAGCTGGAGCTGGAGCAGTTGCAGGAGCTGGGACTGGAGTAGCGGCCGGAGCTGGGACTGGAGCGGCTGCAGGAACTGGGACTGGAGCGGCTGCAGGAACTGGGACTGGAGCGGCTGCAGGAACTGGGACTGGAGCGGCTGCAGGAACTGGGACTGGAGCGGCTGCAGGAACTGGGACTGGAGCGGCTGCAGGAACTGGGACTGGAGCGGCTGCAGGAGCTGGGACTGGAGTGGCTGCAGGAGCTGGGACTGGAGTGGCTGCAGGAACCGGATCTAGAGTGGCTGCAGGAACCGGATCTGGAGCAGCTGCCGAGTCCACCGTAGGGGTCACAGTGGCCGTTGGATCTGTCACAGGGTTTGGAGTGGCCGCAGGGTCTGTCACTAAGTTGATAGCAGTATCAATGGCAGCTCGATAGGCATGAGCCAGGCCCCAGCACGTTACAATGATTTGTGTTACTTTAGAACTGCCAGAATCATGACACCTTTTTTTCAAGCATTCTGCCAGTTTTTGAGGATTTTGCCATTGTTCAGGGGTGAATTTCCAACACACTGGGGGTGCCAACTGCTCTAGATGCCTGCCCATATCCACCCATACTCCCTGCCACCCACAACTATCCTGCCTCCGGGCAGATCTCCGGATGAGCTTCATAAGTAGTTGTTTAACTATAAGCAGAATCTGAAGTGCATTCATGAGGCAGAACAACAAGACTATGGTATTCTGAGTATTCCAGAAATATTCAATATCTTGGAGAGCTATTGTGACAAGCTCAGGGGATAAGAGGGTGGTGAAGGAGGAAGGCAGAGTGACCCAGGAGGATACAGGGGTGGTGAAGGAGAAAGGGAGAGTAAGCAAGTAAGGAAAAATATCCTCCCCTTTCCCCTCCACAGATTGACTCCATAATGGAAAAAAACAATAGGTATAATTGCTAATAGTTTCCAAGATACAGTTTCCAAAGTACAGAGTCGACGATGTTACTGAATACAAATAACAAGTTAGAGTCATGACCACATATTTCATCGTCTCATAAGCCATTGCTACAACACACAGCACCATAATGATCTGAAACCAGGGCCCGGAGAGAATAAACAACACGACAGAGAGCAAATACGGAAAATAATGTACTATAATACTCAATTTGGAAAACAGGCGCAGCAGAGTTGAGATTAAAGCAATCAGCATTATGACAAGTGACTATTAAGCAGGTCTAATCCTTACACCAATTTTAGTTTAACACACTCTGATCAGATCTGCCGTTATCTCAACCTTTCGGGCCCCACGTTGGGCGCCAAAAAGACTGTCGTGGTTTAACCCGGCCGGCAGCTAAACACCACGCAGCCGTTCGCTCACCCTCCCCCCTCCCTCTCTGGGACGGGGGAGAGAAATGGAAAGTGAAGCCCGTGAGTTGAGATAAAGACAGTTTAATAAGACAGGAAAATAATAATAACAAAATAATAATAAAATAATAACAATAATAATACAATGGTGATAATAGGAAAGTAATAATAGTATGTACAAACAAGTGATGCACAATGCAATTGCTCACCACTCGCTGACCGATGCCCAGCCTAACCCCGAGCAGTCCGGCCCCCCCTCCCCCCGGCTAGCCACCCCTATATATTGTTTAGCATGACGTCAGATGGTATGGAATACCCCTTTGGCTAGTTTGGGTCACCTGTCCTGGGTCTGTCCCCTCCCAGCTCTTACTGCACCCCCAGCCTGCCCGCTGGCAGGACAGAGCAAAAGGCTGAGATGTCCTTGGCTTAGTATAAGCACTGCTCTGCAACAATTAAAGCATCGGGGTGTTATCAGCACTCTTCTCATCCCAAGCCAAAACACAGCATTCCACCAGCTACTAGGAAGAAAATTAATTCTGTGCTAACTGAAACCAGGACATCTATATCAACGGCCTTTCCCTCATCCACCAGGCAGTTACCTGGTCATAGGAGATGTGGTTACTCAGTCAGGACTTGTCCTGCATGAACCCATGCTGACTGGGCCATATCTCCTGGTTGCCCTGCATATGCTATGTGATTGCATTCTAGAGGACCTGTTCCCTCACCTTTCCTGGCACGAAGGTCACTCTGATAGGCCTGCGGTTGGCCGGGTCCTCCTTACGACTCTTCTTAGAGATGGATGTCAGATTAGCAAGTCCCCAGTTATCAGGAACCTGTCTGCATGACTGTGACTACTGATAGATGATGGAAAGAAGCCCAGAAATCACATCTGCCAAGTCCCTCAGGACCCTAGGGTGGATCCCATCTGGCCCCATGGACTTGTGACAGTCCAGGTGGAGCAGCAGCTCTCCAACTCTTTCCAGTGTCATTTTTTTAGCCTGGGTCAGCTGTCCTGGCTGTGTCTCATCCCAGCTACTTGTGCACCCTTAGTCTCCTTGCTGGAAATGCAAATACCATTTTGTGTGAGGCTATATGAAAAAAATTATGTGTCCCAGCTAAAACCATGTCAACAAGTAGGCAAGCATCTATTCATAGCTTCCAAGACTTTCAGAACCACTGTATTTCTGGATTTGTTTTGCCATGGGGCCATCCCGAGGGCAACTGATGTTTCTAACAAGAATTGCAAGGAAAAGCAAAGTCATCAAGAGAAACATAAAGAAATACAGTCATCACAGTAAATATATTAAGCAAAATTTTACTTGTGCAATTGATGTTCCAATTATATAACAAAATAGATGAGTACAATGTTTAGATAAAAACAAGTTTTTAAAAAGCACACTCTTATGAGCCCTTAACTTCTTTGCTTGTTTCTATAATTCCAGAAGATTATATATATATATATATATATATATATATGTATATATATATATATATTTGAACTTAGGACAAGCTCATATATCATTTTGCATAGTTTTCTTGGTTACAGAATTTTATGTGTAACTAGAAAAGTCTGATATAAGGAACAGTTTTCATTGAAAACTAATGATTAAATGAGAAAATATGTGTTTTAGTGCAAAGGATTCACAGTTACTTTCAAACAACATGTGTACTGTAAAAGTCAAATCTAGTGTCAAGTTTGTAATACTAGCATTTTATATAGAAAAATGCTTTATGTGAAAGCATTTCTGCTGATTTTAAAGTGCCTTAACTTGAACCATGACTTGAGGGCAGAAACAAGACTATCTGCTTTTGAAACTCAGCTACCTACGGCCATTCATAGTTCATATACAACTTGTGCAAAAGAAAAATTCTATGGACTCTTCTCCCATTTAATTAACTACAGGCAACAAATTCTTCAGAGGCAGTTGGTCTACTTTTAAGTTCTACTTTCACTTCAGCAAGTAAATTAGAAGTATTGAAACTTTGGAAGATAAGCTCTTTCTGAAGCACTGCTGAACACTGCTGCTAGGCAAGAGGGAGGGGAAAGAAATTATATATTCAATGCTGACATTCCTGCTAAAGCCTGCAGTAGGTCTTGAACAATTCATTGAAGTAGCTAGTACTAGGAAATAGACTTGAAAATGTATTTATTCTTATTTCATATTATCTTCAGTGCATTAAGACTAACTCCACATTCCTTTTTCATAAGGAAACTTTCCAATATTATGTACACTTATACTGATGGTGAACTACTCATTTATTTTAGTGATACATCATCAATTCCACTGGAGTTACTCATAGTAATTACTTAGAATTAAAAGTTTTTCTTGAAAAACTCTCACTGTTTTATTATTTTATTTTTAATAAGGATTACTATAAAGAGAAACAACATTGAACCCTGATAACATGTAAATGTGTGAGCTACATTTCTGTAACTCAGCCTTAGTATTTTGATGGCATGCAAACACATCAAAAACACACAAAATATGAATTTTAGCAGTATAAATCACATTCTGACAGGTGTTAGGGTTTCATTATCCCTTTCTCAGTCATACCCATCATCACAACTACACAAGGAAGAACTATGACAAGCATAAAAAATACTAAGATTGCAGAAAGAAACATCAAGAAAAAAAAAAAGACCACAAATGCAAACAGTACTGTCTTACATTTCCTGCAAAGTGTATATTTATAAAAGCATAATCACCTAGGTGTTAAAGGTAAAGTGCAAAATATTTTTCAGAACAATACACAGTTAAGAGACTGACAGTTTCATTAAAAGTTTAGTACTAATGACTTTTGGCCTTAGGAGATCCACTTATATAGAGAATGTATTGCGAGCAATGTAATTTTGGGGAAACAACAACAACAACAATAAAAATATAGATAATCTATTCTGATATTTAATTGGGGGGGGGGGGGGAGGAAGAGCAGGCTGTAGGAATGTAGGAACTTTTATAAGAACCTGAGTAACAGAAAATCAAAGAACTCAACAATGTTGTTATTCAGCATCTTTGATGGCCACAAGAAGATAGAAAGTGAAAATAATAATCAGATACATTTTTATTAAAAAAAAAAAATAATCAGAAAATGAAAATAACTCGAGCCTGAAGCTTCTGAGTTTAGAGTGCTTAAAGCAGTGTTCTAACATTTTGATCCCAATGATAATTCTAAACAACTTAATTGGCTGAAGATATTTCTTAAAAACAATAAGAATATGAATATTGTTGGAAATATAGAATTTTCTGTATATATTTGCACAAGAAATAACTCTAAAGAAGCTTTCAATTTACCTCAGACTGAATATTGCAAACACTTAACACTGTGCCTACTGGCTCTGTTGTACATGCTCTGATGTCTAAAAGTCTTTGTATGCATGTGTCTAAAGGTCTGAATATTCATGGTTTTACCATGATAGTCCTTGGGACAGAAATGACTATATAAGATCTATGAGTCTTTTGAATTACATTTAGAGTAGAATGAAAATGGCTTTCAAAAGTATTTATTTATGGTAGTTTTCTATGAGCATATGCAGTGTGGATTACAATTGTATTCCCATATATCACTTTCACTCATTGACAGAGAACATACTTGGAAAAAGACATTTGGAAGATTTGAGTAAATGTTTTGTGTTTAGACAGAATAGATTTTTGTTTTGCTTTGTTCTGACAGTAAGCAAACAATTAAGAAGACAGTTATAAAAAGATTGTTAGGCAGATAAACAAACTTTTACATATCATAAACAAGTCTGATAAACAAGCTTAGTTATTCAATAGACACGGACTGTTTTAACTAACAAAAGTTCAATGAGAAGGTAAAGATACAGGGTGTGTTTTGCAGGTAATAATTGCAGTCCTTTGATACAGTGTCCAAGCACAGGAAATGAAATTTCAAGGATGTCATTACAAAGAGCTTCCAAAAATTGCCTTAAAAGTAATAGGCTCATATGCAAATAAGAACTGATTAAAGAGTATAAAATGTTTTTTTCCTCAGTTCATAGCCATAATGTATTTCTTTCCTCATAAGTTGTTAGTTAATCCATTCTTCATCAGAAGAATCAAAACCAATATTCTTCCAGAGCCAAACAGTGCCACATAAGCTAGGGCATGTTGGATGTAATTCACACCTCTGTGAAGTCTAGAACACTAGAACTAATTCCAATAATACTCCTCAGGCTCCACTTTCCAATACTGGAACCTGTATTAAACATAGAAAAGTTAAAACTGTGCCTTCACTAAAATAATACAAGAGATTTCTTTATAAATTCATCTAACCAGAATTTAAATCTCAAGTTAAAATGTTAACATCACTTGTAAAATTTCATTTAAGTGGTGTCTTGTAGGACACACAAGCATGTTTTTATAGTGATCATATTTTGACAATAATTACCTGGAAAGATTATGGAGGCAAGAACTGCCTGTTCTTGTCTGTCTATACAATATAAACCCAGCTGAGGGCTGATCTGAATGAGATCTCTAGGTCTTTAACACATATGTAATAAACAGGCAACAGTAATAAATTCACTTTACCAGACTGTGAAAGTTCATTCTATTTGTTGCTGCCATTTATATAGCCAAAATGTGGTTTTGTGTGAAACTAACTGACATGAATTGCTATTTCTTCTCTACTGCAATACAGAGTTTAAGATGAATTGCCATATAAATAAATACAGCTGTCTTCACTATACTAGCTGAACTGCTCCTCCATGAAATCACCATGAGAACTGGAATTCTCCCTGAGAAAGTTATCATACCATAAGCCAATCAATTTTTTTCAATATTATCATAACATTCCCAAGAGCACCTCCTTTATACTATGATAGACACAAAATTATAGAGATGGATATTAGTGCTTACCATCAGACCTTTTTCAGGTTCTTCTTTGAAGTTTTCTGTTTCCAAGGTTATTATTTCCCCACATGATGTAGGAAAAATAAATTCCTTTAAACAAGGAATTTAGAAAAAGGAGTACACATTCTGATATTTTAATACTGCAACAATTCAAAATCTGAAGAAATAAACTAGGCAAATTCTGTACAAAGAATCAAAGTATTTCCAGCTTTATCTAATAGATAAATTGTACTTTAACAAAGGATCAGCAGATCTGTAATCTTTAACAAACAATAATTTTTGTGGCCTTATATAGAAGGCCTATAGAAACTCATGTTTCTATATAAGAAGTGAACGAGCTTACTCCCCCTTCTGTTTTGAAATCTGTCTGCTAATGACAAATAATGATAAATGTCTCCTAATGATAAATATGGCAATGGAACATAGGGAATCCTGACTACACAATTTGTCTTCAATGCCACTAAATATAACTTCCTGTTTCTACCTTTTCCACTTCCACTTCTGTTATATTAAAAATGCTAAGTTTTTAAATATGTGCTTTTTCCCTGTAATATCTTGGAGATGTAAGTAAAATGAAATGCAGTGAATACATAAAGCCTGATAAAACATTGTTCATTTAAGTTTTCCGACATATTTAATATTCTGTTTTGTACATACCAAGCTGAGGTTGGAAAAATGAATTTGAACTTGGTACAATACAGAAAATCTTCAGTGATAGACATATGCTACACAGAATTACCAAAACAAAGAAACAAAGAAACAAACAAAAAAAACTTAGCAACACAGTTGAGAAGCATTAAAAGTCCAGAAACACCCACATATTATTCATGTGTGATGATAAATTTTAACTAAGTAACTGTCACTGAGAAAACCTATATCTACAGCTAAGAGTCCAAAAACTTTACATCACAGCAACTCCTGATATCAGACACTAAAACAAAAAACACACAACAGTGACAATTTTTGGCTGCCTGGCAAATATGCATAATGGGGAAAGCCACAAGTAATTTGATTTCATTTTATAATTTAATTTGAAACACTTCAATTGCTTAAGAATTGTATATTTAAAATATGCACTTGCCATTTTATTTCTTTTTTTATTTGATACTTGATTCTATTTTTGTGAATAACAATTCAACAAGGAGATGATACATTGTAGAGAAAGATTTTACACGTAATCATAGGGAAGCAAAGGAGCTAATAATATCCCAGAAAATACCTTCTGGAAAAGCAGTATTACACCTTTGTGCTGTAGCCTTGGCCTTACATTGCTTTTTTTAAGGTAAGTTTTTCCCCTTTGATTTCACATCAGAGGAGAATTGAGCTGGTGTGGCCAGAAGCATCAAACCACACACTACTCAGTGACACACAGTTTAAAATTTCATAGGTAGGACAGGCATCATGGATGGACAGTCATTTCTAAGATTTCTATTCTGCAGCATGTACAAAACACACCAAGGCTGTCCCAGAGGAGAACAACAGCACGCAAGGGACCCCCAGGAGACAAGGGTATTCAGTCTGACCCTTTGATGGGGCGACAGTCTGACTCCCTTACCCAGTGTGCTGCTCATGGTTTTGCCTTCACACCACCAGGAATCTCTGAATGTGAGATACTCACCAATACAGGGGAGCTACGCTCCCAGCTGTTCATTATTTCCATATAACTTGGCAGCATAAATTTCTAGTGGCCTTGTTAATCCTGAAGCTGGAGACAATCTGATTTTTGCAACTGAGGTCAGTTAGTGGCTGTTTTTGGGCTTTCCATCAGCAACTGCTCTTACTCCATCTGTGTTACTGTACAGGTGAACTCAGTGACAGTCATACGAGAAAGTTCCTCTATCATTTCTTTATTTTAGCAGACTAATTAAGTCAGAACTAGACGAAGGTAGTTGAGGTCTCATCCGTCTGAGCCTTGCTTTCAGGTAAACTTTATCTGTAACATTTCTACAGATATGTGACTAAGAAGCATTTAACCTAATAGACAGAAATAATAACAAGCTTACAGTCTTCTATGTTTTGTGGGATGAGACATGAAATAAAATGTGTGTCCTAATATTGATCTGATTAAAAAACAGATATATGTATGTATCCTCTCCACCTCCAGAAGCTTCAGAAACATTGCACTGTTAACTTTACTAAGGACAGAGCTCATTGCTGTAGACACTATAATAACTGTCTATCAGTCTGCTGCAAATATCAGTCATTGTCAGTTTGAGATAGTCAGTAATGATGTTTGAAGTTAATGCTTGCACAGATTGCTGCCAACAAACAATGTACAAATTAAAATAGGGTCGTTATTTAATATACTGTACATATTAATTTTCTCATATAGTTTATTCAGTGACAGTGTCAGTAGTTAAGACCTTCTAAATGGTTCCTGATGGTTCCAGAAAAAATGGTTCCTGATACAGCATAGACCTGTGCCTTCCTGAAGACCCCCCTCTGAAAAAGACTCAGAAAGCCTGACAATTCATTGCAAGTTCAAATGTTCAGCCTTTCATGTTCAGCCTTAAGGCTTTGATCTTGAAAACAGGTAGGTATTTGGAAAACTTTTTCATGTGTAAGAAATACAAATGTTAACACCACTTGTTAATTCATTTGCATAATCACTAAGAGGTTCAGACCTTATCTTTGCAGAAATGAAGACTGAAGTAGCAGAGATTGGTATAGCATTCCCTGTATATGTATTCAAATAAAATGACACTTAACAAAATGAAAAAGTTCCAAACTCAAAAGCCAACTACAGTAGAAAATCATGCTTAAAAACCTCAAAAATATTGACATGTTAATACACAAAGACTTTTATGCCTGAGATCCGGAGGATCCAGAAAAGAGAACAGATAACCGAAAACCAGAGCTCTTGGAGGTTGTTTACACTTCACTTACACCATTGACTGCACTTCCTTTTTTTTTTTTTTTCTTTTTTTTTTTTTTTTTAATTCCAAGCTGTCCAGCCAGTTTTTAACCCAGCAAAGAGTCCACTTGTCCAAGCTGTGGGCTGCCAGCTTCTCCAGGAGAATACTGTGGGAGACCATGTCAAAGGTTTTGCTTAAGTCTAGGTAGACTACGTCAATAGCCTTTCCCTCTTCCACCAGGCAGGTGACCTGGTCATGGAAGGAGATGCAGTTAGTCAGGCAGGAATTGCCTTTCATGAACCCATGCTGACTGGGCCTGATCCTGCATTGGTCCCACATACATTGCATGATTGCATTCAAGATGACCTGTTCCCTCACCTTTCCTAGCACCAAGGCCAGCCTGACAGGCCTGCAGTTGGCCGGGTCCTCCTTATGACCCTTCTTAGAGATGGGCATCACATTAGCATGTCACCAGTCATCCGGGACCTCTGAACAACCATGACTGCTGATAGATGCTGGAAAGCAGCCCAGCGATCACACACCAACTCCCTCAGCACTCTCATGTGTGTCTCACTTGGTCCCATGGACTTGTGACAGTCCAAGTGGAGCAGCAGGTCTCTAACTGTTTCCGGCTGAATTGGGGGGTAGGGGGGTTTTCTTCTCTTCCTTGTCCCAGACTTCCAGGTTGGGAGGATGAGTACCCCAAGGATAAGTGGTCTAGCTTATAAAGACATATGCAAAGAAGGATTTAAGAACTTTGGTCTTTTCCTTATCCTCAGTAGTCATGTTCCCCCCTGTGTCCAGTAAGGAATGGAGATTTTCTTTGGCCCTCCTCTTGCCATTGATATATTTATAAAAACATTTTTTGTTATCCTTGACCACAGTGGTCAGGTTGAGCTCATGCTGGGCTTTGGCCTTCCTGATTTTTTTTCTGCATATGCTGACAACTTCCTTCTACTCTCCCCAAGTTGCCTGCCCCTTCTTCCACTGGACGTAAACTTACTTTTTCTCCTGAACACACAGCAAAGGTTCCCTGTACAGCCATGACACTCTTCTTCCCTGCTGGCCCATCTTATGTCACACAGGAACACCCTGCTCCTGCACCTGTAAGACTTTCTTCTTGAGGAGTGTCCAGCCTTCCTGGATCCTTCTGCCCTTCAGGACTGACTCCTGAGAGACCCTCCCTGTCAGTGTCCTAAACAATTCAAAGTCTGCCCCCCAGAAGTCCAAGGTAGCAATTTTACTCACCCCTCTCTTGACTTCATCAAGAATAGAGAACTCTACCATGTCACTCTGCCCAAGGCATCTCTTGACCACCACATCTCCCACCAGTCGTTCTCTGTTCGTGAACAGCAGGTCTAGGGGAGCACCCCACCGTAGGCTCACTAACCAGCTGCATCAGGAAGCTGTCTTCCACACACTCCAGGAACTTTCTAGACTACTTCCTCAGGGCTGTATTGTATTTCCAGCATATGTCTGGGAAGTTAAGGTCCCCCATGAGAACAAGAGCTGGTGATTGCACGACTTCCACCAGATGCTTATAGAATGCCTCATCTATCTCTGCATCCCAATTTGGCTGTCTATAACAGACCTGCACCAGGATATCCACCTTGCTGGCCATACCCCTGATCCTTATCCATAGGGACTCTACCTTATAATTCCCAACCCTGAGTTCAACAACATCAAAACACTCTCTAACACAGAGAGCCATGCCACCACCCCTCCTTTGTTGCCTGTCCATTCTGAAGAGCCTGTAGCCATCCATTGCAGCACTCCAGTTGTGGGAGTAGTCCCACCATGTTTCATTGATGGCAACTAGGTCATAGTTTGCCTGCCACACAATGGTTTCCATTGTTTCCTGTTTGTTACCCATGCTGCGTGCATTGGTGTAGATGCACTTCAGTTGAACCACTGCCCTTACCCCTAACCCTGGCATTGCTCCCCTAGGCTCATCTCTGTTGAGCCTCATTTCATCCCCTTTCCCCTTTGTATCTTGTTTAAAGCCCTCTCAGTGAGCCCTGCCAGCTCCTGGGTTAGGATCTATTTCTCCCTTTGAGACTGATGGGACCAATCTGCAGCCATCAGGCCAATCAACCAATACCCTTCTTTCCTTGTGGAGGAAGTCTTGAGGCATGGAGTTGACTTCTTTGCCTTAGACAACCTCCTATGTGGACCTTCCCCCACAACATCACCAATCTGTCCCTTGAGCTCCAGGGCCTCAAACCTATGGGAGGCAAGGCAGGTAGGGAGGGGGCTCACCTGCGATGGCGAGCAGGAACCTGTTTCCATTCCTCTCCATCTCTCAGGCCCCCTTCATCCACCCAACAGTGACAGTGCAGGGGGTCCACCATTATTTAGGGTGTGTTGCCCTGGTGCCTTTCTCTCAGGTGTGGCAGGGAGTGACTCCATGGGTCTAACTCCTGTTCACACTCCCTGATAGTTCTTAATCTCTCCAGCTCCTCCTCGAGCTTTGCCACCAGGCTGATCAGATCCTCCACCTTCTCACACCTCGCACAGGCAGTATCTCTGGCACACACCATTGGCAGCAACAGGCTCAGGCACTCTCTGCAGCCAGAGACCTGAACAGCCGCATCTTTGGGCAGGCATTCGGTCTGAGTCACCACAGTCTTTTTGGCGAGTGCTTTAGTGAGTGCTTGCCACCTGGTAGTGACCATGCTTAGGCTTGCTGTCTAGGAGGTAGCCAGTAGGTGGGCCAGTTTCCTGAGTGGCGATGAACCTCCACCCTCCCTGCGCCAACTGCCATGCCGTGCCCTGACCAACATGCACCATGCCCTGACTGACACACGCCATGGCCTGACTGATGCGCCATGCCCTGTTCGCTGTGCTCGCTAGGGGCTGCCTTTGTGCAGCAGGGGCACTGCTGGCTCCGCTCGTCTCTCATCAGCTGCCCTTGCAAGGGATGCCGGGCCCTGGCAGCTCCCTCAACTGCCTCGAAGTCGTGTCGATGCATTATACTTGCATCTACAACACAGCATAGAGAGAGAGCATTGGGTGTGCATGTGTGCATCTGTTGTAATTTGCGGCCTGTGTGGATGTTCTTTCACAGTATTATTGCAAACTTTTTTTTTTTTTTTAATAAAGGTAATTTACAACATCAAGATACAGAATTTGAAAATGGCTGTACAATCCTAGATTACCTCAAAGAATCCGTTTTAATGTTGTTCATTCATATGGGTGTATTTAGCAAATATATAGTCCTTTCAAGGGAAACAAGTGCATAGTGTCACCCTGAAAGTTCATAAAGGACTCATTTCTTACATGTGGATGCACTTGGAAAAACAATTAAATGGAGGAATATGTGTGTCATATGATAGTTTAATTTTGCCATTGATTATTATGATTATGATGTTTATTAAGTCATATTATGATTTCCATGGAAGTAGTTTCTTGAGATTTTTTTTTTATGGCAATCACAGTGTGATGCTAACAGCATCTCACCAGACCATGCACCCAACAAAAGGCCCCAGGATATTGTATTGGTATACCTGGCCTTGCAACAAAAACTCACATAATATCAAGGGAAACTGCCCCAGGATATTGTATTGGTATACCTGGCCTTGCAACAAAAACTCACATAATATCAAGGGAAACTGCCTACTTAGCATAGACTTCTGAGCTGGTTAAACTGTAGTAGTGAGGGTGGGTTAAAGTGTGATCCCACTTATCCCCTCTGAAAGAGAGGAATTCTGCTGAGCAAAGGCAGTTAGAGATGTATTCACTCCCTGCTGAAGCAGAGCTGCATTTTTCTGTCATCAGAATTCAAATTTGCTCCATGCAAATTCGTACAGTCATTTCACAAATTATTACATGACATGAACATGTACATAATTCATTTGAGGTCCTGGCACTTACTCATTTCAAAGTCCTAGGAAGGATCCATGAGTTCTCTTTGTGTGTTTATACATATGAATCCATATGAGGACCTGTCTTATGGTATAATGAATAAGACAAAGCTGTATTTCTATATATGTATGTGTACGTATATACATATATTAATGTTGCTAGAATGATAAAACCATCAAAGTAGCAACTGGTTTTACTGACCTCACCTGATTTTCTCATCAGCCATCTCCACATAGAATTAACCTACAGGTGAATTAGGAGAAACAAAGCAAAAGAAGCATAGTTAAAGGATGAAGTGTTGCATGCTTCCTAATTAGTACTAATATTTCAGTAATATTTTGCAATAAATCAACCAGTGATGGAACAAAAACTTACAGATCTACTTACCTCACATGTCACACTTGGTATTTCTACATGTATACATGAGTGCATACAAATATACACACATGGTGACAACTAGATAGAGTTTATGTTATACAGTAAGTCCATATCAAGTTCCACTGAGACTCATAAACAGCCTTTAGAAGATACTAGGAAGGGGAAGTGCACTGAAAAAAATGGAAGTGAATTGATTATGTGCTTTGAATTCCTATCACAGAACTGCTGGTTGTAATTTAACCTTGGAATAGATATTTATTTGACATTTACAACAGGGGACTTCATTACTTTACAGTAGAACAGCTGAATGTAAAATGGTGCTTTCCAAATATCGTAAGAGACTATCTTCAATGTAAAAATATAGGCACACATTTATCTATGATATATTGAGGCATTCATAGTGACCTGGTCCCCAGGTTGCCCCAGAGTAGGTAGCTCTAGAACATATAAGAATATACTTCTTGATTTCTTTTTCATGGAAATTAAGAGATAGGGAGAAAGTGAAGAGCAGTGGAGGTCACTTTATATGTCATCCCAGCCTGTAACTGGGATGATGCATAGACAGAGAATGCAAAATTGTTTGTAGGTTTTGCTGGCATAGGCTTGGTGCTGAAAACCATCTCTCTATACTCTTGTACTTAACTAAGGTCATGTGAGATGCTCAATCTGTATAATCTTCAGTCAATAAACAAGCTTAAGGAACTTCAGTGTTTAAATCAATCTTCTTCTTGACATTAAAAAGAACATTTGTTTCTCTATGAAGATATTTATTGAGCTCCAAATTGTGAGAAGAAAAATTTTTGCTTTGAAGTAGTAGAAGCTTACAGAGGCGTGACTTTTTTTTTTTTTTTTTTTTTTTTTTTTATCTTAAAAGATAAGAATGCATTTGGTACTGCCAAAAAATAAAAATAAAATAAAAATAAAACCACCACCACCACCAAAACTACAACAAAAACAACAAAAACACTTGCCCAAATAATTATTGTATAGACACACTATTTCTAGAAAATATGTTTTAGTGTGTTTAAAAGAATAATTTCTTGCCAGAACTTGTACTTGACTTTCATTTCACTTGGAAAAGAAGAAATTGGAATCAACTCTTCAGGACTAATTATGTAAATTAAATTAAAGTAATGCAAAATACTTACAGGTTAAGTTTTTACCTTGCTATTACCTACAATTAGCTATTACAAAAAGCTATTACCTACAATAATGTATTTCACACTTTGTTTCAACCAAGGGTTTACTCAAACAACTAAGATAAATTTAGTATGTTTGAAGGATTTAGTATGTCAGAAAGGATCTGTAGATCTTTTACAATACTTCCATAGATAAAGGTTACCATGTAGAAACTACTTTTGTTCTGTTAATCTTTCCCATATAAACTCAGCTTGAAAATCCCTCTCAGCCTCCTCCATTTGCAGCTAGTGTGCTGGTGCTGCAAAGGGAAGAGGCTAGCTCTTAGATAACTGAATTTCAGGAACTGTAAAGATGATAATACCTTCGTAAAGATTAAGCAGGTAGATTATGCAGCACGAATGCAGCATTCTTATACTGTGAAATATTGCTAACAATTGTTTGTATACAGCATTATCCTCTTTCTCATGTTACCTAAAGCTGCAATCTGATATGGAGACCATTATAATCTAGTTCTAAAGGAAATAATTATTCACTGAAGAGTGGCCAAATACAAATAAAAGCAAAAATCAGCTGGGATTTAACAGACTGAATCTATGTAACAAATAACAGGTGTATTCATTCTGATTAGTCAAATAACAATCTTTTTCAAAGCTTTCAGCTGATTGCTCTGTCTATGGAGAATTGTGAGATAGGTCATGAAAATTCCCTGAAATAAACCTCTATATCCAAGTGAGCTTTCCTAATGTCTTGTAAGAACTGACTACACTTTAATAAATACTAAGCTTTTTTTTTTTTTTTTTTTTTCCCAAAAATCTCTTTGGTATGTGATAATATAATTTTAAAACACGTAATTGGCATTATTTCTTGGCATACATACATAGATTAAATCAAAGAAGTAGCCTATACAACCCAATCAGAGTTTTTCACTATGTCATCTATTAGATAGATGGTGCATTAATGTTGCAATACAGGAACTGTCCATGACATGAGTAGGGAGACTTGCATTTGCACAAAAGTTCAACAAGTCCATTTAACATACATCTACTTTGAGTACGAAATTCAGACTCATTAGCTGTACAGACAAGGAAAATTGCACCGGAGGTCCTGCATGCATGCCTAAGTATACCTAAGGATCTAGCTATATTAAGTTATTTTACCTGTTACAGGACATTTGGAATACATCTGTGAAAGTGGTAGGAGCTTTGCAATGAAATTTATGGGGCCTTTTACAGTATAACAGTAGATGGTCAGACAGAGAGTTCCAGTCAACGGCTCAGTGTCTAGGTGAAGATCAGCAATGAAAGGTGTCTCAGGGGTCAGTACTGGGACCAGTATTATTTAACATCTTTGTTAGTGACATGAACAGTAGGATTGAGTGCACCCTCAGCAAGTTTGCAGATGACACCAAGCTAAGTGGTGTGGTTGATACACTAGAGGGAATGAATGCCATCAAGAAGGAACTTGACATGCTTGAGAGGTGAGTCCATGCCAATGTCATGAAGTTCAACAAGGTCAAGTGCAAGGTCCTGCACCTGTTCTGGGGGCAATCTCAGGCACTAATAGAGCCTGGGAGATGACTGTATTGAGAGCATCCCTGTGCAGGAGTTGGGGGGCTGCTGATGGATGAAAAACTGAATGTGAGCTGGCAATACACACTTGCAGCCCAGAAAGTTGATCATATCCTGGGCTGCATCAAAAGAAATGTGGCCCCAAGTCAAGGGAAGTGATTCTTCTCCTCTGCTCCACTCTTATGAGACCCCGTCTGGAATATTGTGTTTTCCTGTGGTGCTCTCAGCATAAGAAAGCCATTGACCTATTAGAAGGGGTCCAGAGGAGGGCTGTGAATATGATCAGAAAGCTGGAGCACCTCTCCTGCCAACAGAGACTGAGATAGTTGGAGTTCAGCCTGGAGAATAGAAGGTTCTGGGAAGACCTTATAAAGGCCTTTCAGTACCTAGAGGGGGCCTACAGGAAAGCTGGGAAGGCACTCTTTGTCAGGGAGTAGAATGATAGGACAAGAGGGGGGTTAAACTAAAAGAAGCTAGATTGAGATTGGATATAAAGAAGAATTTCTTTACTATGAATGCAGTGATGCACTCGAACAGGGTGCCTAGAGAAATTGTGGATGCCTTGTCTTTGGAAGTGTTAAAGGTCATGTTGGATGGGTCTTTGAGCAAACTGCTCTGGTTGAAGGTGTCTCTGCTCTTTGCAGAGGGTTTGGAATTAGATGATTTTAAGCTCCCTTCCAACTCAAACCATTCTATAATTCTACGATTTAGCTATTATTGTATCTACTGTTATCACAAATGTAGTGCTAGTAAGATGTAGAAAATATACATTACTCTTCACTTTATTCCATTAAATTAACTTCTGGACAAAATACTGTATAAATGTATTTAAAAGGTAAATGTGTTAATATGAATCATGAATGTGCACATCAGGATTACTAAAGGACTCAGGGCTGCTTTCTCTTCCTATGCTTTTATCTACATTCCAGAATGGCCAAATTTTACTAAGATTTTTAACAAACTGATTTATTGTAGCCAGTATAGACATTAACCAGAACATACAGGTTATGTCTCTAATTCTTATCTAAATAGTTACTTAAAAAAACAAATACTACCTGAATATGGAATGCTGTTGAGTGAATAAAACATACTATTTTTTCTGTCAGCATTTGTCTCCCCTTGAAGTTATTTGCTGAAATATTCAATAGTCAATTAGAAATCTATTTCTCTGCCAGTTAAAATCTATAATTCATTTGATGTGATATTATAATTGCTCATTTATAATCTGAAATATTTCACATCATTGCATTAAAGAAATAATTCAGAATTGTTTTCCAATTAATAAATAAACTTAATTGCTTGGAAAACATACTGTCTCTTACAGTCCCATAGAAGATGGCATTGGGAGCTAAGATGATACTACGTAAGGTTCTGCAGATCATTATTTAGCAATTTAAATACACAATTAAAATTTTATAGATATACATCAAGGACAATGGTACTAGTGATACCTTGCAGATGCATCTCTTGAAGCTTAAATCAGGGCTCTGCTGATGATCAGAGGGGATTTGCCTTGGGCTATCTCCACTATCTCTAACTCAGTTACCTAGTCTAGAAACTTCAGTGAATCAAAGAGGCAGTAAGAAAAATTTAATACACAGTTTTTTATTTCATGCTATGAATTAGCCATCAGAAAAGTGCTTGATTGTTCTTCCCCTATGAAGACTGATGTCTTATGTCAATTTTTTTTAGCAAAATGTGTGGGAAAAAAAATTGGAAGATGACATCTCTATCAATATTTTATTTTCTGTCTTAAATATGGGTGTTAAAGGAGCCACACAGTCACACAGAACAGTTACCTGTAAAAAGAGTGATAAGCTTCAAAGTATTACCCTTTCCACTCTGTAATTTCTGTGATCTTTCAGGACGAGTATAATGATCCCAGGCTAGTTGGTTAATTTGCCACAGCTTAATGTTTATATAATGAATATGGTATTGTGAGAATTAAAGTTGTGCTTTTGCAGTGGAAAACTCCACTAACCTTGCATATTCAGAAGTGGTTGTGCAGGCATAACAGTGGGGAGTATTTTAAGCAGATAAAAGGACAGTGGAAGGTCTCACTGTCCCAAAATAAGGAGGACAGCTAAGAAAAACAAAACAAGCAGTGTGAAATCAATAAACACAAGAGAAGAAGGAAAAAGAAAAAAAAAAAAAAAAAAAAGGATAAATTAACAGTTGGTTAAATACAATTGTACATAAATGGTATAGTAATAAGCATCGAGTAGTTTGTGAACCTGTACTACTCAACCAATGAAAAAAAAAACAGGGTAGAAATTAAGTGTTGGCTAATAGGGAATATAAGGTTATGATATGCTTTTGCTATGTACTCCTGCTTGCAGGATGCCTGCCATTGCAATCACAAATAAAAATGCTACTTCACTGAGATCCTTGCTTGAGCCTGTGTTAATGGCTGCAGATTGTTTCTCACAGTAGTAAGCTTGTTTGGCACAGAGAGATGCTCTGCCAGTGCTGAAATGTGTCCTATACAGATCCTCCTCCTCCTTTGTCTTAATTCTCCTTTTGAAGAATGTTTGCTCTGATTGACTGAGATGTCATCAAAACATGATTTTTAGTTCCTGTTTTAAGTGACAGAAGCTTGGAACTGTCAAAATATCACATGGAAAACCAGTCACCTCTGAAACCTGTTAAATTGGGCTATTTGCAAACACTACCACAAAATAATCCCAAAGCCATTTGGGGATCTTTTACAGAATCTCTGGAGATTCTGTAAGATCTTACAGAATCTCTGGATCTTATAGAATCTCCGGAGAACTTTTGGCTCCTCAGAGATGTAGCTGAAAGAGGAAATACTGATGCACAAGTGCAATGGCAATCTGGTAAATGATGGCCTAATCTGTTCTTAAAATTCTTCAGTGTCAAGGACATCTCAGTGAAGACTTCATAGCTAACTCAGATCTTATAACATATAGGTGAGATCAGAACCCAGATCTAATATACTATATGTGTGAAGAATATATACGAGAGACCACATAAAATTCTTTTATTTAATTTGTTGTACTTTCAAAATATCTGTGATTGCTATGTGAATATATGATTTCAATATATCATTCAAAATATAAATGAA
The DNA here is from genome assembly GCF_963932015.1 of Anas acuta. Classification (NCBI taxonomy): domain Eukaryota; kingdom Metazoa; phylum Chordata; class Aves; order Anseriformes; family Anatidae; genus Anas; species Anas acuta. The sequence continues at coordinate 78,672,655 of NC_088981.1, read as the reverse complement.
TGCACTTTTCTGAAAGAGGAATTTTCTCTTGGAAAACTTCCCTTCATTGAATATTAGCCATCTGTCACTCATCTCCACATAATACCTTCAAATAAAAATGTATATGTGCATATAAAACCATTTACCTTTGTTACACCTGAAGAGAAATAAAGCAGTTATTAATCAGTGAGACCCCACAGCCCTCTAACCTTAAGTAGACCTGAGAGATCAAAAGAAGAAACACATATAAAGTTATTTTGTGAAAAAGTAGCACATGACACAGTATATTGCTATACATGCTACTTTCTGTGTAACCACTCTACCCCAACATAAAATTGTGAGATTTTTTGATTTTTTTTTCATTACTCACTAAAACAAATATTACAAGACATCATAGCTAGTATAACTGTGTAAATACTGCTCACTTACATAGTTTGAGGGCAGTAAGTTCATAAATGTCATAATGAGATAATAAAAGCATGTGTTACAGGTGAGACAGTTAGAAATGCATTCCCTTTGTTATAAAAACTGCATATGAACATGGAGAGTATGGTCTGACATTTGAGAAAACAGAAATGTTTCTATTCTTCTCTATCATGAGTTCATAAAATGTACATAACATGTACTCATGATAGAGAGTACATTCTCATGAATATGACTTACTTTTTTCCAGTGATAATAGAAAGTAGAATGATGAACATAAAACTGTGAAAAATAAATATTCCAAACCTCAGATAAATAAATACCTCTAGAATCTGATGGTGCTCTGATTTTACTTAGTCAAAATTTGTAAAAATCATATACAAGAATAAAATAAAATAAAATAAATAAAATAATAAAATAAAATAAAATAAAATAAAATAAAATAAAATAAAATAAAATAAAATAAAATAAAATAAAATAAAATAAAATAAATAAAATAATAAAATGGAAATTAATCCATAGAAATTATGATGAGTCAAAAAGCACAGAGCAAAATGTACTTAAGTTTAGCTGAAGAAATTCAAGCAGTCCAGGCTGCTTGATATATACATATGCTGGGAATATGCTTATCTCCTTGTCATGTTGTCTAGATTTGGCTAAACACTCACCTAATTAGAGAAGTTACAGAAGTGTTTGAGACTTCATCTTTAATTTCTGTTCTCTCAAAAGTTTACTGTAGTTGAAATTTAATACAGCAGAATGGTCAATTTCTGATCTCAAAGTAAGCAGCAAGAACATGAAAAAAAAAGCAACTAACATTTTCTGAAGAACCTATGTGATTTCATGGTTTGTTTTTTTTTTTTTTTTTTTTTTTTCATGAGCAATGAATGAAGCTAAATTTTAGGAAGAACTTCTTTACTGAAAGGGTTGTTAGGCATTGGAACGGGCTGCCCAGGGAAGTGGTGGAGTCACCATCCCTGGAGGTCTTTAAAAGACGTTTAGATGTAGAGCTTAGGGATATGGTTTAGTGGAGGACTTGTTAGTGGTCAGAGGTTGGACTTGATGATCTTGAGGTCTCTTCCAACCTTGAAATTCTGTGATTCTGTGATTCTGTAAATTGCAACTCAAACAATGCAAATTCCATTATTGAGCATATTGGTCAATTCATGAAATTTAAATGAGGCATAATAACTGAAGGTGAGCTGGTGGTGAAACATAATGAAATTAGACACAATTTCAGTAATACAATATAGACTCTTTTATAGTAAAAACATTAAAGTAACTAAGATGATGTAAAATACACACTGTATCCAAATATTTGTTTTTATATCAATTCAGTGTAATACCATTTCTGAGTTTGTCTCAGGAAAGAAAAGGAATCACAACTGCAATACCATACATAGAACATATTTTGCAATCTGGATGGACAAACTTGATGCCATTGACCTATACAAACTGTGTGTGCATAGGATACTGCTTGTTTGGAATAGATGATAGATACACAGAATAAATTATGCACTCTTTAAATACAGAAATTATGCTTTCAACAGTATGCCTCATAGAGTGGGAAGTGTAGAGAAAGTGGGAAAGAGGGGTTAGTCTTTGCCAGTGGCATAATCTGGGAGAGCATTACCTTTCTACTTGTTTTACGTAATCCAGTATTTCAGTCCAATACTACTACTAATGATTTATCTACACTTCCTTATTCATTTTGTTTCGTGTTTGTACTAGTTGTTGATGTTGGTAGGGTTTTTTGTTTGGTTGTTTGTTTGTTTGGTTGGTTGGTTGGTTGGTTTTTGGTTTTGTTTTTGTTTTTGTTTTTTCCCTTTAGAAAAAATATTTTGAGTTCTCTTTACTCTTGCAGCATGTGAAAGTTTCTTAGTTGACAGTAAGATAGTTAAAAGTTTGTATCTAGAGTTTGCTGTGTCTATTATGTCTTGTTTAGAGATATCAGTATAATTTCCAAGCTATTGTTTTGATGGGTTTGAGGCTGAACTGGTTTCTGAATTGCTGGATTGTTTCTTGCTTTCATAGTTCCCTATGTCTGTACTTTCGCTACTTGTTCTCTCAAGTGCAGCCAGGGCCAGATTTAACTATGATATACACCTCTTACTCTTTTGCATAGGATTTACACCTCTGATTTACACCTCTTGCCATTTTGCATTCAGCTTTTGTGGAGTGCTGAATTTTATTAATTGCTTTTTTCTTCCTGGACCAAAAATAAATAATAAAAATCATAGCCGACATTTTACAGATCAAAAATGCTAAAAAAATCCTAGCATGGGCTACATTCAATTCTATACAATGAGAAAGCATAAAAGAAGAAATTTAAGTCTCCTTTAACAGTGTCAGAAAAGCCTGATTCAGGATTTCAAAAACAAATTGACCTTGTGCTGTCCTCTGTATCAGGGTGAACTTCACCTTATAGTAATAATGACAGTAGTAACAACAGCAATTGCAGGAAATGCTATTGGATTGTAACCAGCCAGGGCAATTTCAGGAAAGCTACTACACAGCTCAAATCACTGAGCAGGCAGATGCTTACCAGGTTATTATTTTATCTTTCAGTTATTGACAATGAAAATGTCTCCCATGGGTACCACCAGGGCACCCTATTGCTGTACTAAAGCTGCTTAAAACAGAACCTGTCATGAAATCATTATTCAAAAATGAAAAATAAAATAAAATAAAATGGAAGAAGAAAAACACAGCAGGGACCACTTTATGGGGACACTTTATGCAGGCCAGTGTTACAAAGTTATTCAGGCTTTATAGCGGCATCAGATAGATCAAGATAGAGGTTGAGATACCAACTCACAAAAACGACTTGATAAATATTTTCTGAGGATTTGTGAGAGACTTGAATGCTTAAGCATACTAGGGAAAGAATGAGAGGGTTTTGTTGTTTGTTTGTTTGTTTGTTTTATTTTGTAGTGCAAATATTTGAAAATACATAGGAAAAGGCTGAAATGTTGGGTTGATACATAGCAACATAGATATTTACAATAGGTGTGTATAGAAAGGAAAATAAATTTTCTGAAGAAAAATCTTGCTCAATGATATTCAGACAAGCATATATTTTATAATGAGTCCATTTGTGTGAGCAATCCTTGTTTCCGCATCTGCATTTGTTATTCCACAATCTTCTATGTATGTCTGCATTTAGGACCTTTCTGTAAAAACTGAATACTTGCTCTACAAAAATTAAAAAATTGACCAAAGATCATTTTCCTCAACCAATGATTGCCAAGGTCAAATTTAAACAGAATTTAAACTGTGAGGGAATCAAAAAAAAAAAAAAAGTACTTGAGCTTTTTACCAGTTCAATACTTATGTGTTGATCTAATTGAGGCAAAGATCTACTGTCTACAATTTATCTGACAGCTGACCACACTCAAAAAATTGCAAGTGCTGTACTACGTCACAAGTACTAAAATATCAGAAATATGTATATGGAAGATTTAGTTTAATTCAGAGTAATTCTAAAACTGGGACAAAATCCTACTGTGGTTTTGGGCTTTAACAATCTTCCCTACAAAATTGTCATATTTGAAGACTATGGTATACATACAATCTTGTATCATATCTTGTTTCACAGTAAATGTAGAGACATACATGCTTACCTACATATAAATGTATATTAAAAAACACATGAAAGTCTGCCTGTTTGTATCCTACTGTTCCACTGTTAGACACAGAGCCTATGACTATACAAGAATAGGAAGATACACAGAACAAAATGGGATCAAACCAAATACTCACTGACAGACCTAACCAGGAAACTAAAGAAGCTGACTTACAGCAACGTTACTTAATAGAAGAGTTAGAGCTCATGAAGATTTTAAAGAACTCTTTGGAAAAGAGGGAAATTTGACTTGTAACATTAGGAACAGAGTAGTTAGTATTGTTACGAGGTTTTGGTGTTAATTTCAGTAAATTTCTATTCTTTAAATGTTAGTTTTATCATTTTATTAGTTTTATCTGCAGATTATTTCTAAACCACTTCTGAGGACTGAGTTTTTATTGTTAAATCACTGCTTATTTTTAGGCAGAGATAGGTATATTATTTTAAATGGTCTATTTGCAAACAAAAACCCTGACCATGATGGGCTCCCATAATAAATAAATAAATTAATTAATTAATTGCTTAGAAATATAATGAAAGTGCATTGTATAGTTAGTGATTACTGTCATACTAATGTTGATCAGCAAGTGAAAATTACATTGAAAATTGTTAAAATTACTATTCATTGTTAAAATGATATACATTTCATAAATGTCACGTTATTTTTAAGTACATAAATTTTCATGGAATGGCATTCTTATAGGAAAGATAAAAGTCAGAAATCACATCAAGCTTAAAAAAAATAATTAAAAAAATGCAATGAAATTTTAGCATTGTTATGTTGTTCACATTTTTCATAATTGAAAGCAAACGTGAAATTAAATTGTTATGAGCAAGATGCCCACACTTTTAAATGGAAATTCAGCAGCAACAAACAGAAGTGTTTTTCTGTCTGCATAAGTGTGACATGTTTTCCCATGACATATATTGAACTCTGCCAGGAGAGCTGAGTCTACAGTAAGTTATTCAACCACAAGTGCTAGCTGGGAGTGAGATTTTTTTTCCCCATTCCTAACTGACAGGACTTTATAGTGGTTTTATTCTTGACACATAAAGCAAAAAGCATGTGTAATTCATTGCAAGATTGACACCTTCAATTTTAAGACCTTTAAGACCATGTCTATGTTTTCAACAGTGTCTTGTTTATAGATACTTCATTAGGCCCTGGTTCCAGAGAATGTCTCTGAAGGACTGCAGACAAAAAAAAATTATAATTAAAAATAACAGGCATTTACAAAATGTATGGAGCAACTTGAAGGCATTTATGGAACTGAGAATAGAGCTCAGAAAAATCAGGAGGAGAAAAGGATTTTATGACCTACAAAATCCAATAGATATAGCCACTCTAGATGCCCACACATTTGTACCAGTGTAAATGAAACATTTTTTCTTTAATAAAAGCTTTGGGGAATATGTTGCAAAAAGGTTCTTGTTTCTTTTCATTTGAAAGTAGCCTACCCCTCTTAATTAGAGTATTCATGCAGTCACATACTGCATAAAGCAGTTGTAGCCAATGATGTCATGGAATGCTTTAAATCAGAGAAGGCCAGAAGGATTTAAAAAGGGAAATATAATATTTATTGTGGTTTTCTTTATCTCATCTTCAAGAAAGAAAAAAAAAAAAAAAGTAGACAAGAAAAGAAGGAAGTATCAGAATTCACCTTATTTAATGAAAGAAAAGTAAATATACTATCTATAATTTGCATTTTTGAGATTAAATATGTTTCTTTAACAACTTAAATTGCAATAAATATTCAAAGCATGTTTTCAGTCTCACGACTTCTTATCAAACAAAGAATTAAACCAGGAAAACTGGCAACAACCAAAGTCATTTAAAAATCAATCAAAAAATGATAACATCCTTCCACTTAGATCTGGATGCTTTCACTTGATATGAAATATTGTATATACATTCCTTCATACTGTTTCTTACATTTCAAGGGGGTTTTCTCCTAAGCAGTGTTCCTTGGAGTATATTCAAATCAGTATTTGTGCTATTCTACCATTGAAACAATCTGATAAGTAATGCAGTTTAAGATATACGTATAAATAAAATAAAAATTAAAAAAAAAGCAAATCTTAAGGATAAGAGTAAACTAAAATTTCATTAGTATGAAAGGATATAGGATATAATTCAATACTGGAAATAACTTCATATGTGTGCTGGCACACAATGTATGGAAGGTGGTAGAGATTTTAACCAAGTGAAATAGAAGCAATAAGCATACACAGAAAAGGAAATATAAAAAGCAAGTCTTCTGAATTACAGTTTTATGTAGGAGGCTTGGTGCAAATGAAACAGTAAGTTCACTGCCTGTCCCTCTTTTAAAGCCAAGAATAAAAATGGTAGGCTGTGATCCACACACGGTCAATTGATCATTGCAAGAGCTTGGTGGTATTTGCATAGGACTTGCTCACTAGGTTTGACATGACTCAAGGTCCTTCTTTGTTTTAAAGAAGCTGCTTCTGACTTATCATACTGTAAATCAAATTGAAATAAGAACTATGAAATTAAATTGACAATGCAACCTAGTGCTAGCTGCAATTTCTCATAGGTAAGGTTTCTTTCAGGATAAACCAAGTTTCTCAGAGAAGATGAGATACACTATTTCCTTTCAAAGATATTGCTGAAAACTTTGTAATGTGGGGGGGGGAAAGTCTATTTTATATATTGTACATAAAAGATGTGTATCCACATTACTTCCAATAGCAAATAGGCTTGAGGAAAGTGTAATTCTGTGGTCACTTTCAAGTCAAATTGTTCTATAGATGTTACCTCCTCAGTATCTCAGTTTGATGTCTTTCTCTCTTACTGAAACACATTATGCTAATAGTGCCATGGGACAGATGCCTGAAGAACCGCTAGTTCTTGTGAGACAGGTACAGTATCCATTAACACAATTATTTCTCCTGAGTGGATACAGAATGGTCAGTAATTTCTGTACAACTCCCCTCAAGAGACTAACAAAAAGAAGTATATTAATTGTGTCCAGATTGGTTAGCTCACTCCAGAACAGATGCAACCCCAGATGTGGTTACTAAATCCAACTTCTGACTGAATGTGGAAGGAACTCCATCATCCAAAGATGTAGTTAATGGAATGGCTGCCTGTGCCCCACTCTCAGACTTCATACCTACACATTGCATGTCTTCTCTATAGTGTTCTGGTATATTTACAATGTGTGACAGAATACCATCATTTCATGATTTAGCATTACAATACTATTACAATACTATACAATTACAATAATGCTAGTCTTAATATAACATAATACAAAAATTAATGAATTATTAATACCTCTGGTTTACAGAGGGATTATTTTGATCCTTTCTCACCCTTGGGGAGTCCAGAAGATTCCATATAGTGAAAGTCCTATATGCTTCATATTAACAAAGTGAAATTTCTTAACCTTCCCAGGAGCTTTACATTGTAAATGTTATACCAAGTCAGGAAAACAGCATTATGGGAGGCATGGCGTTGTTTGTTTGCTTGTTTGCTTTTCAGAAAGTTTATGTCTATTTCTTATAGCACCTGTTACAAATAATTCCACAGATCATGAGCAAACAGTAAAAGTACCTCAGTATTTATATTCATTTGTGTGGTTTGTGATTTATTTATTTATTTATTTATTTATTTATTTATTTATTTATTATTTATTAAATACACCTTCTATACTTTAGTTTCCACATTAGAAGTTGATGCTCCCCAGGACTTCTCTGTGTCTTTCCTCCTCTTCCAGTGTACAGTATGCATGTCTCTGCATTTGTAGAGTGAATTAGACCAATTTGAAAATAATCTGAAATCAAAGAGGCTATTTTTCAGGGGAATCATTTCCTCTACTATTTCCATTATGGGCAAGTGTGATAGAAGAAAGCAATATAATAATAATTAATAATTAATAATTAATAATTAATAATAAAATAAAAATAATAATAATTGAATAAAAAGCCATAGCCAGAGCATGCGTTTCTACATGGCTAAAATAAACAAACAAACAAAAAAAAAAAAAAAAAAGAAAGAAAGAAAGAAAAAAAAAGCAAGCTAAGTAACAGTAACTTATTCCAGGTATTGTGGTAACTCCTTTGCACAGGAATTTGTCCAGGTTTCTTCTGCTGATAAACTGGGGAAGAAAAAGCTTAATGTGTTCTTCTTCATTTTTTTGTGCTCTTAGGTTCTGAGCATGAATGGAACCTAAGTGGTAGAGAATATATCCTGTGCTCACATGAAACAGACCCTCCTTTATTTCATGAACTTGAAATTTGACTAGAATTTACCTTCACAATGCAGCAAACAGTAGATGAATATGCGCTAGAAACCCAGTTCTATTAATATGGAAGGATTTTTTAGAAATTTAGAAAAAAGTGCATCCACTAGCCTAAAATCTGCACTATCCTTGTGTCTGACACATTTTGATTGAGTCTTCTGCAGTCAGAGAAATCCAGGCACAGAAACTATTGTTTTTACCCAGCTGGGCCTCTGAGCTCCAGACAACTTCTCTCTCTCACTTTACCTCTTCAGTGGGAAAGAGGGAGAAAATATGAAGAAATGGGCTCAAGGCTTGAGATAAGACAGAGACATCACTCAAAAATTATCGTCATGAGCAGAATGGACTCAGAGTAGGGAGATTACAGAAATCTATCACTAACAAGCTAGAGAAGTGAGAAACAAAGAAAATAAACTAAAAACACCTTCCTCCTGTTGCCTGTAGCTTTGGGCCAATAAGCACACTGAGTCAAAATCTACAGTTTTTCCCAGCTTTGGACTACGCTCCCATCAACCCTCTTTACCCCGAGTGGCACAGGGGAATGAGGGCTGTGGGCAGCTCCTCCCTGACTCCCTGCTCCTGTGTGGGCTCCTCTCCATGGGCTGCACCATGAAGATCTGCTCCATGTGGGCTGCAGGGGGACAGCCTGCTCCACCAATGGCCTCTCCATAGGCCTCCGGGGAACTTCTGCTGTGTGCTTGGAGCACCTCCTGGCCTCCTGCTGCACTGACCTTAGGATCTGTAGGGCCGCATCTCAATCCTCACTCTTCCAGCTGCTGTTGCACAGCAGTTTTTGTTTGTTTGTTTGTTTTTTACTTCCTTTAATCTGCTCTTCCACAGTCCGAACCAGCATTGCTCACTGACTTGGCTCGGGCAAGTGACAGGTGCCTTCTGGATCCAGCTGAAACTGTCTCTTATCTGACACCAGGCAGCTGCTGGGTTCTTGTCACAGATGCCATACATGCAGCCCCCTCCTACCAAAACCTTGCCATGTAGACCTACTACAAAAATCCACTAAATTAGCTTTATCAACAAGTGCTACTTAAACCTTGGCTAGCAGCTAGTGGGGAAATGGGAAGAACAGATGATTGGGAAACAAACGGGAGAACAGACTTTTGATCTTTTAGCCAGAGTTCATTTTTGCAACTTCTGGATAGCAGAAAGGCATTACTGATAATTTTCAGTTTTTTTGTCAGTTTGGCTAATATCTGACTCTACAATGATTTTATTTTCTTTGTTGAAGCAAAGAAATATATATATGTGTGTGTGTATATATGTTTACATATAAACATATATATGTTTATAAGAAAATACAAAGTTGGTCTTTGTTTTTAGACCAACTAGTATAATTGAGAAAAGAGCAAACTTTCAGTCCCTTCCTATGTGAAAAAGGCAGCAAACTTCAGTCTAAACACAGACTGACAACATTTGTTCTGAGTTTAGCTTAATTATGTGTTTGGTTTTCTTAGTGCCTGACTAGGCTTTTGACAACTTGTGAAGTAGTATGTGAATACTGCTGAGACTGAGAACAAGATGCTATTTTATAAATATATTTGGCAGAGAAAAAGAGAAATGCATAGTGAAAATTAGTTTGTAAAGACTCCAGAACTAGGGTATGTGAAGTAAACTGGCTTTTCACAAGTCCATTCAAGGAAATTTACCTATCATGTAAGCCTGAGGGAAGACTAAGCTTTTCCATCCACCCATCATTCATTCTCCTACTCCCATTTCAGCATCAAAATCCCATTCTTCCCTCAGGGAAAGCACTACTTACTGTGATTTAACTGGGAAAAAATGGCATCGGATCCTACACAAATCCAAAAATGCAGTATCCGTCCATCACTCCTCAGGTCTCTGACTCACTGTAGGCCTAACAAGTTCCTGGGAAGTTCCTGCTTTTCTCTTAAAACATAAAAAGGGGTGGAAGGTTGGTAAGTAAGCTTTTCCCTTCATCTCTAAGGCACACAGCTAACTCGAAAGAACTCTTAAGTGGATCAAGGATGACTAAGAGATACAGGAGGCAAGTTCCTAATGCAGCATGGTCACACAACAAAATAACAAGGTCAATGCATTGAAGTAAGTGAAATTCTATTAGATATAAAGAAAAAACAAATTCACAACGAGAGTTGTTAAGCATTCTAGCAGGTTTCCCAGAGAGGCTGGGAAATCTCCACTCTTGGAAATATTAAAAATTTGTCAGGACACAGACATCAGCAACCTGCTTTTACTTTAGAATGTCTTGCTTGATTAGTGCATGAATGCTCACATGGCCAGTGAGGTCATTGCACTCTTTGAGAAAAGGAGCCAGGAGCTGAGATAGGCAGATGTATACAGCAGATACACACAGGTGCTGATGTCTTACCTCCAGCAGAAATTAATTAGGGATCATCCAATGGTCCATTGAAATATCATTACTTTATCTATTCTTGTCTAATTTTAGCATAATTATATGCTCCTTGCCATTCCAAAATCCCTGAAAAGAGGTTTGGGCACAGGAATTGTTTCTTTTGAGCTATGTCCCTGATACTAAATCCCGTGTCCAAAGAGTGATACAAAATATGGTCTAAGCAAGTGCTGAAGTCCTGCAAGAGGTTCTTTTCAATATTCCTGCCTCCCACTTCAACTGCTTTTTATTTTTGCTGTTTTGTTGTTGTTGTTGGTTGGTTGTTTTGTTTTTAATTTAAACAATTAAATATCTTATTTCTGCTTGTAAACTTTCTTTTGTAAAAAAAAAAAAAAAAAAAAAGTGTTCCCGTTTCTGTTTGTTTCTTTTAGTATTGATATTAATTTTAAAATGCTTAGTGTTTGAGTTGCTTAGTTTATAGCAGAAGAAAAATTTTCAGGGTCAGCCTTACTTTATGATTCTTTAAACATTTCCTTTTGACACAAATGTTCTCCAGAGAAGTATTTATGATTATGATTATGATTATGATTATGATTATTTATCAGTCCTTACTTTAAGATTTTTTACTGCAATTTCATGGATTACCAAAATTAAAGCAGTTATTAGATAGTTCTAAAATATGCAATAATAAGCATTAAAAACAAAAAACAAACAAACAAAAAAAAAAAGAGAGAGAGATTATTACAACTTAGTTTGACATTTTAAATTTATTCCTTCTCTATTTTATCCTGAAAATAAGTCTTGGAGTAAAATCTCATGAAAAACAGAAAAACTTCATAATATTATGTTTTTATAAGAATCTTTAGGGGGAAAAAAAAAAGAAAAACACAAACAAACAAAAAACTTCTATTCACTTTATCAGCTTGCTTTAGCATATATACTGAGAATATGCATATACATAGTTAACCCATCTGACATTATATGTAAATAAAGATGTGTGTATTTTCACTGTGGTATAATTTCTTTTAATGATAAATAGACAACCTGCAAAATGTACAAATCTAGATCACCCCTATAAATGCAGAAATAAAGAGAGTAAACCTTTCCTCCCAGAGAAGTTCAAGTAACACATCTAAAGCAAGTTTAAAGTTTTTCTAACACTTAAACTAAACCATCGCTTCTGAAAATAATACTATCTCATTCTGGTAATCAAAAGATTGAATACATATAAAAATCAGTATCCTTACAAGAAATATTTTAATCTTAGAAAATTGTTATAAAGTCTCTGAGACTCATTTCTCCATCCCTTCCAGGAACACAGCCTTCTATTTTTTAACCAAACACAGTCCTCAAAGTTTTCCACTCCTTATTCATTGGTTCTGCTTGCTGCATTGCAGTTTTATTCTCTGCCTGATCCCATTTTTTCCTCTGATTTCTAACATCTGAAACTGGAAACAGTTCTTTAGCTGCACTATTTGGAGAAGAATAATTATCCCTCATCTCATTTTTTTGTTTGCAAAACACTTCCTAGCATGTCAAAAAGTATTATTTGTCTTTTCAACAGCAGTAGTTTATTTGTAGTTTATTATTTAGCTTATTTGACCTAACTTTCAGCCCACTATATCACAGATAATTTTTTTTTCCATCCTGGTTTCTTTTGATTTCTTTTGTCAAGGTATTTTTTTTAATACTTTTCTTTATGTATGTATTTATTTTTTTTTGCTTTGCTGTGTTGAATTTCACCTGAAAGACTTCTGAGTATTTCATCAATTAATCAGTATCAATTTAAACTCACAACTTATCCTCCAAAGTGTTTACAGCACTTATTGTTGGGTGTCAAGGTTGATAAGTCATCTAATTTGTTAATGAAACCATTAAATTACACTGAACATAAGATAGATCTTTCACCAATATCAAGCATTTTCCTAGTTTCTTGACAGTAATTCATTGATAACTGCTATTTAAGCTTGATGATTTCAACCTGATATGAATGTGCCAGTTAGTATGTTAATCCATGCCACATGACATTCTAAAAATGAGAAAAATATAGGAATCCATTAAAAAGTAACTGCAAAATGCAAGTAGACCAGATAACTGTCTCCCAGGAGTTCATTTATATTGTGCACAATATTCTGGTTTTAAAGAAAAAGATTTAAAAAAATATGCTGAGCTATATATCAGAGCTTTAGTTAGCCATCCCAAATTCTGTCATAATGTGACATTTCCATTCAGATTCTCTTCTGTGTTTGCATTATGTACAGTTTTCAGAATTATAGAATCTTTTGGGTTGGAAGGGACCTTAAAAATCATCTAGTTCCAACCACCTTGCCATGGACAGGGACATCTTCTACTAGATCAGGTTGCTCAAAGACCCATCCAATCTGGCTTTGAACACATTCAGGGATGGAACATCCACAGCTTCTCTGGGCAACCTTTGGAGTACTGTGTCCAATTCTGGGCTCCCCAGTACAAAAAAGACAGGGATCTCCTGGAAAGAGTCCAGCGGAGGGCCACAAAGATAATATAGGGCCTGGAGCATCTTCCCTATGAGGAAAGGCTGAGACCTGGGTCTGTTCAGCCTGGAGAAAAGAACACTGAGAGGGGATCTTATCAATGTGTATAAATACCTGAGGTGTGTGGGACAGAGGGATTTGGCCAACCTCTCTTCAGTGGTTTGTGGGGACAGGACAAGGGGTAATGGCCACAAGATAGAGCACAGGAAGTTCCGCACCAATATGTGAAAGAACTTCTTCACGGTGAGGGTGACAGAGCACTGGAACAGGCTGCCCAGGGAGGTTGTGGAGTCTCCTTCTCTGGAGATATTTAAGGCCCGTCTGGATGCCTACTTGGGCAGCCTGCTCTAAGGAACCTGCTTTGGCAGGGGGGTTGGGCTTGATGATCTTTCAAGGTCCCTTCCAGCCCCTTCAATTTTGTGATTCTGTGATTCTGTAGCAGTGTCTCACCCCCTCACAGTAAAGAATTTTCTCCTTATATCTAATCTAAACATACCCTCTTTTAGTTTAAAGCCGTTCTCCCTTGTCCTATCACTATACTCCCTGAAAGAGTCCCTCCCCAGCTTTCCTGTAGGTATTGGAAAGCTGCTATAAGGTCTCCCTTGAGCCTTCTCTTCTTCAGGCTGAACAACCCCTATTCTCCCAGTCTGTCTCTGTAAGAGAGGTACTCCAGCCCCTTGATCATCTTTGTGGCCCTCCTCTGGACTTGTTCTAATAATTCCATGTCCTTCTGGGAGCCCCAGAGCTGACCAGTACTCCAGGTGGGGTCTCACAAGAGCAGAGAGGGAGAATCACCTCCCTCAACCTGCTGGCCGCTTCTCTTTTGATTCAGTCCAGGATACAGTTGGGTTTCTGGGCTGAAACTGCGAATTGCCAGTTCATGTCAAGCTTCTTGTCAAACAGATACTAGAGATGATGACTAGTAATATGCTTACTCTTTGCATTCCATCCAGTCAGCTATAACAATATCATTCTTATCACTAACACTTTCAAAAAGTGTTAGGTTCTATCAGTCACCAACTTTGGTATCCATACCTGACAAAAATACATGCTAAACTCTTGTGCTGTTATTAATTCAGTTGTATGGAATATAGTTTGTCCTAAACTGAAATAAGAATAAACTCTACAGTATTCTATCTACAATTTAATTGTTTTTATCATTATGACCAACAGAAATTCAACACATATAGAAGTATATCAAATGATTATGGGTTTCTTCCATATTCCAGTAACAAGATTTTTTAGATTTATTTTTAATGAGATTTATTTCTCTTACTTATATCAGCACAACAGTGCTTTTTAAAAAAAACAAGCTAAGAAAAAACCTTTATTGCAGAAGACTGAAGATGCAAAGAACACCTACTTTTTTTTTGTTTGTTTGTTTTCAGTAAGTTTGGGCTTGTTTGAAAAAGATGTCAGAGCCCTTGAATTTAATATGATAGTCTATAAGTAGAGCAATAAAACAGGCAAGTATTTAATGGGTAGACTGCTTTCTAGGTGGCAAAATGTAATATACTGTAACAGCTGAGCTCTTCATAGTACTGTGTTGCTCAGGCCAGAGGTTATGGAATTGTGAATAACTGAAGGGAGTTCATGATCCATCAAAGAGGAAAAATGTTTTAACCTTAATAGAAATGAACTGGGAGGAATCACATTGATAATATTTCACTGACAGCTTGTCGGAATTTCTTTGAATATTTCTACCTGAGGGGCCTCACAGAAAATTATACTATCTTAGGAAATCAGAAAACAGGAAAAACTGTATTTCTATGATAATGATCAAAGGATGTGACAGTTTTTCACTTGAAAATGCTTCTCTGAAATAAAAAAACCACAGAAAAACAACATTCTGTGGGAAAACAAAACAACACAAAACAAAAGCACTGTTCAATGAACAGTGTTATAGTAAATCTTATTTTATCTTTCAGACTTTGAGGAGAGAAATTAATGATCCCTTTTAATATGTTCTTGTATCATTAATCTGATAATTTTATCTTAATAACAGCTCTCCTGTTTGCATCATAATAGGTTTCTGAAAAAGAAAAAAAGAAAAAAAAAAAAAAAAAAAACACAACAAAATTGTCAATGTGCTATTGAATTGCCAAATTCTAACTCCCATTATTAAAAACAACAAAAAAAAAAGATAATAAAATTTGAAAACCTTATTGAAGAAGTAACTATCTGTTTCATTTTTCAAGTTAATTTCATGATATATTTAGAGTTTGTTTGTCATACATCTTTAGTTCAACTCACTAATTTCATGACATTCAGTAACTTAACAGGAATGTGGTATTGTGTGGATGCACCAGGCCAAGGGGGCCAGTGTTAAAGACCAGGTTGGACGGGGCCCTAGGCAATCTGATCTAGTGGGTGGCATCCCTGCCCGTGACGTGTGTGTGTGTGTGTGTGTGTGTGTGTGTGTGTGTGTTGAAAATGTAAAATCCGACGAATTATTTCAGAAGTGTCGAAGAGTCTGTCTCTCTTTCATTTATCTTGCATCTTATCTTATTTTCTTAAATATTACAAGACCATTGTGGGTATCTTCAAAGCACACAATATGATAGTCACTTCAAGTGCTTACTAACTAATTGCTTGCACCTTCAAGCTGCAACTTCTGCTACAACTGTCTGGAGCCATATTGATTTAAACTTGACTTCCAGGATGCAAGTGGTTGCCTCCACAGAGCGAATTTGCACTCATTAGTGCCTAACTGGAAAGATAGCACAAACTAAGGCTCTAGAGTTAAAAGAGTAGGTGATTTTCTGTGCACCATTGATTTCATTTGGCTTTTGAATATCCATACACATGAAATTGCCAAATCAGTGTTCTGCAGAGCAAAATAAATGTATGAAAAGAGCAGTTCACTGGAAAATCTTGAGTATAGAAGAAAGACAGGAAAAAAAAACAAAACAAAACAAAACAAAACAAAAACAACCAAGAATTAAAAAAAAAAAAAAAAAAAAGAAGGGGAGGGAGAGAAGGAGAAAATGTGTTCCCTTTCCTTCTTTTTCCTCTACTTACAACTGCTGGTTCTTCTACAAGTATGGTCACTCTCATGTGAGACCTGGCCTTCATAGGATCTTTCAGATCACCAGCTCAGAATAGGAAACTATCTGTTTTTTTTTATGTTTCATTTTCTGCCAGGCACCAACATTAGTTCACAGCTAGTAAAAAAGCTTGAGTTGGAACAAGGTTAGCAGTGAGAACACACACCTGGGAGTCACAAGGACAAGGGCTTCCGTATTTCAGTGGAGATGAACACAGACTGTCTCAAGTTGATGGGAAATACAGCTGCAAGTTGTGATTTTGTGATCAGTTTAATACAATCAAAGAACATTCTGCCATATGTTCGTACTACCACCCTCTGTCAACACTGATAATGCAATGTAAAATTATGCCAGCAAATAGTAAATGACTAGGTTTCTATAGTAAGATCTGTATAGTTTCTTCTGCACAGGGAATCAAACACAAATATGGTAAATTTATGGTTTGTATTTGTAAGTTTGGACTCCTGTATTCCCAAAGCTTCTAAAACAGTGGCAGAACTACTGGGAGCACACTTTTAAGACCTGAACAGTGTTTCCAGGACACTTGTCAGTGTGATGGCAGCATAAAAGGTCACCACAGTACTGTAAATGTCATAAATGCCATAAATGTAAATGCCATAATATTAGTACACTAAGCAGCTTTTCTGTTTCAAGTGTATGTGATCAAATAATGAATTTGAAGAAAATAAAATCATAGAATATCCTGAGTTGGAAGGGACCCACAAGGATCATCTAGTCCAACTCCTGGCTCCATATAGGACCACCTAAAAATTGAGCCTAAGTCTGAGAGCATTGTCCAAATGTTTCTTGAACTCTGGAAGGTTCAGTGCCATGACCATTGCCCTGGGGACCCAGTACCGTTGCTCAACCACCCTCCAAGTAAAGAACCTTTCCCTAACACCCAGTCTGACCCTCCCCTTTTGCAGCTCCATGCTGTTCCCTTGGCTCATGTCACTGTCCTCAGAAAGCAGAGATCAGCACCTGTCCCTCCACTCACCTTGTGTGGAAGATGCCATGTGGCTTCCCCTCAGTCTTCTCTTCTCTAAGCTGAATCATCTTAACTCCAGTGGCATATACTGCATATATAACATTTTCTGGAAAACGTTAAGTGGCTATTCCTTCCGATGTATCTTTCAACAGATTTGCCTTCCTTAAGACTTCCTTGAAAGTCATCTTTGAAGTGACGTGCAATAGCAATAATTCTCTTCTTCTGCATACATATATTCCTGTATATTCTTCAGCAACAGATAGACTAATAAAACCTTGTGCTTCATAAAAATAAGTAAGATGTATAACAACGATTGACTTAAAGACACAGTTGACTCTCACCTTATGTGTATGTGTGTGCCAGGATGTCTGAGACTTTAGAGCTGTACTGAAACACAAATACAACATCAATTTAATCACTATAACATCTTGCTGGGATTTCTCTGACCCAACTTTTGTGAGACATCAGGTTTAAGACATCATCTCAGTTTTCACCAAAGACAAGTGGAATGGATCATTCTCTGTGGGGTCCAAAGTGTCTCTGTGTACCAAAGAACGCAGAAGACTAACTTTAAGAGTATGCCTAGCAAAAGATTAGTAAGATTACTCTTTTGTCTGTAATGAATTCACTGCTTCATGTAAATGGTATACCTATTAGCACTAGTTTTGTATATAACAGGCTAAGTGTTTTTTGGTCGGTTGGTCTTTTTTTTTTTTTTTTTTTTTTTTTTTTTTGGTGGGTGTGGAGGGTGGGAGGGTGTTTGGGTGTGGGTTTTTTTGCCTTGTTTGTTTTGTGGTATGGTGTGACATACTAAGTGAACTGGTTCCTACTGTATCTGAACAGAAGATGATAACCCTTTTTATTGGTGTAAATGAGCAGAATTGTCTCATACAACAATTAAAATCTTCCTTTTTCTGGTATAGGAAGTGAAAAGAATGTTCTTGAAGTAATCCAGCAGTAGCTCGTTGTGAGGGTATGTTGGACTTGTCTCATGTTAACAACATTTCTCCAGCTTTTGCTATGCTGGACACCATACAATGTGGATCATGCAAAATTTCTGCTTATACTCTGTGTTATATATAAAAAAAACATGGATGCACTAAAAAATGAAAAGCTTCATACTTGGTGGCTTTTAATATGTTACAAATTGATACTTACAAATTATAAGAAATTTGACTTTTAGGTGATAAGTCAGTAATTAGAATTTAGACTTGTTCAGTTGGAAAGGACCTAAAAAGATCATTGAGTCCAACTGTCAAATATCTGAAAGGTTCTCAAATTTTAAAAATTAATACCTCTGGCTATTTGTAAAGAGAAGGATTTGCTCTTGAACTATTGAAAACCAGAAAAGTGAGATATATTCTATCTGTTTTGCTGATGCACTCAACTTTTAGATCAGTGGGGCATTGTAGTAGCTGCATAATGGGTTTTATGGAATGCTGCCTCTGCAGTTTATGAACAATAGCTTATAAATGGTGGGTAATAATGAGTAGTTTCCATTACATATATTTAAGAAATCAATGTCAACACTTTTAAAATAAAAGAAAACATTGCTCAATTTATACACATAGTATTCAGATTGTGTGTGATTGCTTCACACTGAAACACCTGTGGGGAAATTCTTTTCTTATTCAAAAAGGAAAAAAAAACAAACAAAAAAAAAACTGCATATATAATCACTGCCTAGTTATTGTATCACAGTGATGATAGGATATATTAGCCCTTTCTCTGCACTCAAACAATTCCTTCTGAACTTAATCTAAATAAATCTTTTAACAGAAATGAATAGAAAAATATCCAATATTCTGCATTAATATTCTGAAAAATTGTAAAAGTCCACTGATTCCCCAGTGCTTTCTTAAGACCAATACTGTAAATAGTATTTCAGTTTTAGCAATGATTTTTTTAAGTCACTGATAAAAGAGCTGAAGTTCTAAGAAGCACGTTATCATCAACAGCCAACACCTGGGGGACAAAGCAGTCATTGGTCCCAGCCAGCATGGGTTTGTGAAGGGTAGGTCCTGCCTAACTAACCTGATTTCCTTTTATGATAAGATCACCCGTATGGTGGACCAAGGGAAACCAGCTGATGTGATTTTTTTGGACTTCAGCAAGGCTTTTGACATGGTTTCCCATAGGATCCTACTGGACAAAATGTCCACCATTCAGCTAAATAAAAACATCATACGATGGGTGAGCAATTGGCTAACGGGCAGGGCCCAAAGGGTTATGGTAAATGCGGCTGCGTCAGGCTGGCGGGCAGTCACCAGTGGGGTCCCTCAAGGCTCCATTTTAGGGCCGGTACTTTTCAATATTTTTATAAACGATCTGGATGTAGGAATAGAAGGTATTTTGAGCAAGTTTTCTGATGACACCAAACTTGGAGGAGTTGTGGACTCGAATGAGGGTGGAAAGGCCTTGCAGAGGGATCTGGATAGGTTGAAGAGCTGGGCGATCGCCAACCGCATGAAGTTCAATAAGAGCAAGTGCTGGGTCCTGCACCTGGGACGGGGAAACCCTGGCTGCACGTACAGACTGGGCGATGAGACGCTGGAGAGCAGCCTAGAAGAGAGGGATCTGGGGGTCGTGGTAGACAGCAAGTTGAATATGAGCCAGCAGCGTGCCCTGGCAGCCAGGAGGGCCAACCGTGTCCTGGGGTGCATCAAGCACGGCATCGCTAGTAGGTCAAGGGAGGTGATTGTCCCGCTCTACTCTGCGCTGGTGCGGCCTCACCTCGAGTACTGTGTGCAGTTCTGGGCACCACAGTATAAAAAGGACATGAAACTGTTGGAGAGTGTCCAGAGGAGGGCTACGAAGATGGTGAAAGGCCTGGAGGGGAAGACGTACGAGGAACGGCTGAGGGCACTGGGCCTGTTCAGCCTGGAGAAGAGGAGGCTGAGGGGAGACCTCATCGCAGTCTACAACTTCCTCGTAAGCGGGTGTCGAGAGGCAGGAGACCTTTTCTCCATTAACACCAGTGACAGGACCCGCGGGAACGAGGTTAAGCTGAGGCAGGGGAAATTTAGGCTTGACATCAGGAGGGGGTTCTTCACAGAGAGGGTGGTTGCACACTGGAACAGGCTCCCCAGGGAAGTGGTCACTGCACCAAGCCTGTCTGAATTTAAGAAGAGATTGGACTGTGCACTTAGTCACATGGTCTGAACTTTTGGGTAGACCTGTGCGGTGTCAAGAGTTGGACTTGATGATCCTTAAGGGTCCCTTCCAACTCAGGATATTCTATGATTCTATGATTCTATACTCATCAATCAGAGGGAGCTATCCATTGTAGTGTGTGACTATAGCACAGTCACCCTCTGGGCAATCATGACTTCTTTTTAGATGCTGGTGCTGCAAATCTCTCAGGAATGGCAGCTCTTTTGTGAGCGGAGATATACATATCCACAGACACAGCAACATCCCCTGAACTCTCTATCTGCAGCCACAGGAGACTGGGAGGACTGATTGACTATGAACGTCTTCTCAGAAAAATCATCTAAATTATAAAGAGTAAAAGAAACAGATTCTGCATGTGCTTCCACATGCCAAAATGGGGCCTTTTCATCCATACTGCAAAATGTTAATGCAAATAATGTGTTTAAATAATCAGATCAAGTATCAATTACAAAAAATAATCAGATCAATCAATTACAAAAAATCAGAGTGATTTTTTCCCCTTTGCTATGCACAAACACAAACTTTCACATTTATTTTTGAAAAATTCCCCAAGATTGTTTAATATGCAAAATCAAAGATGAATGAATTTCACCTCTACATTTATTTTCTTGTTGTCATATGTGCTCAATAGGACAGTTAAATTTCTTAATTTATAAACACTGTGTTAATATTAAAAGCTTTTGCTTAGTTCATATCACTATACACTGCAATATAAATATAGTTAACCATAAATTGTTTCAATTTGTAGATTATGCAATTGTCAAATATTGTACTGAAAAAAAAAAATAGAAATTATATATAGTAGGATTTGATCTTTTGAGATCATTTAGTCCCAAATCCCCTTCCCCTTTTCACTACCCTAATATACAGAAACTAATATATTGAAAATGTAATTGTCTTTTTATAGCATTAGAGTTGTCATTTTACCTGAGACCATCAAAAGAAGTCCTTTTTACTGATCTGATGAAATTAAGAATATCTGCCTCTTCAAGAGGTAAAAAAAAAAAAAAAGTCTGTGAATACAGGGCTGCTGAGTTTAATTGAACCAGTCTGATAACACTGTATGAATGAAGCATAGTTTCACTGACTGACTAATTGCCTGTTAACTGCATTTCATTATCTTTTTCTCTTTCATTTAGAGTTTCATAGAACTCTGAGTTAGCAGAATTATGGATCTCAGATAAAGAGAAATTGTCTAACTTGTGATATATGTATGATATATTTGCTGGCAAAAGACATTGAGAGAAATAAATTTATTGTGTAGAGAACAGTTTTGAGAATTCCAGAGGGGGGAAAAAATGAGAAAAAAAAAAAAAAAAAAAAAGAAAACATGAAAATGTCAATTTTTTTCTTTGTAGAATTTGTGTGCACAGATTTTGTTTACCTGTTTTACCAAAAGTCTGTGTTTTGCAACTCCATTCAGTTTTAAAATAAAATAAAATAAAATAAAATAAAAATTCTAGCTTAATATCATATTAATTAGTGTTATTAAAAATGTAGAGCATGATCTTAAGATGTCTTTAATTTGTGTCCTTCTATGCCTTTAACAAATTAAGAATATTATGACACTTTCAAGCAGAATACTATGTTAAATTGAAACTAATAATGTTAGGGGAAGAGGATTAAAAAAAAAAAAGAAAAGCAATGTTGTAATTCTCATCACCTGTAGGTCCATTCATAAGTATACTGCTTAGAAAAAAAAATATTTTTTTTTGATGTAAACTTTGGTACTAATAGAAAGTTTACCACAAGTCTGCATGACATCTTTTCAAGGTTATTTGAGGTTGCACTTAAACATGAATATTAATCTAATTTCAGTTTTGTAATCAGAATGTACCCAGCTTGAAATTCCAACCTTCTATAATTTGTTTCTCATACAAGCATTCAAACTAGGATATAGTCACCCTCTTTCTGGTAAATAACGATGAATTCTTGATTCTCTCAATAAAATGCATGCTTGCATTAGTTCAATGTGCTAATCATGCTTGTTCTTTTCTGAATGCTTTCCTGTCTGCTGTAATCCTACAATCATGGACAAAATTTAAGGCAGCAAATGGCTGTTATTAGTGTGCTGATGACAAAGGCAATATCTTTCTTGCCACTTCGTGATACTTCTCTGCTCACAGATCTATAAATCTATTTAGATCTATAGCTGCTCTACTATACTGTATGCCTGTGTCCAATGGATAATTCACTACAAACATCAAACCCACTGCAAACTCCCTTCCTGTAACTGAGTATACTTCCCAACACAGGTCACATTCTTTTTTCATGCAACCAGGATTGCATCTGGCTGTACTTGTAAACTGTATATTTAAGAGTGTTCCAGATTGCGTTTTGTTGGGTGATCCTTTCCACTGCTTATCATTCTTCATAAACTTTCCCACATTTCTCCTTCTTGATAATTGGTAACACTGTCAAGCTGTGTCAGATCTGAAATCAGTTCCTGAAGGATTTCACTGAAACATGGTTCTTCATGATGGTTTCGTTTTTGCAATTGGATGTGAAAGCCTGTCATTTTTACATATTCCTGTATCACATGAACTTTGTGTCACTCTTGTATGGGTCTTGTCATGTTACTTATTCATGTGGAATTTTTGTAGTTTTTATCACCATTCCCTAGAGCTTAAATGAAATTTGAGTTCTGTATTTTCTGGGTTTTCACAGCATCTTTTCAGAAATCTTGACATATCTTCTCTTCTCTTCTCTTCTTTCTCTTCTCTTCTCTTCTCTTCTCTTCTCTTCTCTTCTCTTCTCTTCTCTTCTCTTCTCTTCTCTTCTCTTCTCTTTCTCTTCTCTTCTCTTCTCTTCTCTTCTCTTCTCTTCTCTCTCTTCTCTTCTCTTCTCTTCTCTTCTCTTCTCTTCTCTTCTCTTCTTCTCTTCTCTTCTCTTCTCTTCTCTTCTCTCCTTCCTTTTTCCCCCCTTTATTCTTGAAATACAACTATATTAACAGAAGCATAACTCTCCTGAACATCAAGGACATCAGTTGCTTATGGTATTATGTTGTGTTTTTGGTTTAGAGATATGGAAGAAAGAGTATATGTGCAGTACAATATTAAAACAAACTTTTAATTAGATGTTTTATTTAATTGTCACAAATCTTAAAAGGGTGTTTATTTTTCTTTCTTCTCCCTTCCAAGCTCATGATCAGGCAGCCACAGCATAGGGTGGAAGAAACATTTTTTGCCCTTATGGACAAAATGCCCTTATGCCTTTAGGACAACCAGGAAGGATACCTTAACTTGTTTGCTATGAGTATGCATAATACAGAAGTGCTGGAATGCTTCTTTGATTTAAGCAAAATCTCTCTACCTTAAATAATTACTCTTCTGGTTACAACACTACTCAGACATCAGAGAGTATTGAGAACATGAAAATAAGGAAGGAAAATACAAATTGTTTGTATTTTCCTTCCTTATTTTCATTTTCATATCTCTGATGTTTTCTCAAATTTAATCCTATTCTCATATTTAATCCTATTAGATAGCTGTCAGCTTTTTATAGATATATAAGCACAAGACTATCAGGGAGGTCAGAAAATATATTGCTGTTCAACCTACCACATAAATATGTGTTGAAGCCTTGTCATCACTGGGACTCAAACACACTTGTATGCTAAGAACTTAAAAGGTTTGCAGAACAGAGGCTTTAGTAGGAATCACATAGCTCTTCTTCTGCCAGATCTCATTACTCCACCAAACTACTTAGTTGTCTGACAAACTGTGATAATTCATGACTTAAAAACATGTGACAGAAACAAACTCAGTGTGGTAAACTTATTTCATGAAATATAATACAAAATTGAGGTGATAAGAAGAAAATATATCTCCAAGGGTTTAGCTATTCATAAAAGCCTAAGATAACCATATGAGCACTTAGCTGTTTATGTTATTGACTGAACTACTGAACTGAATCTCTGAACTTTCAAAAGTTTGTGTTTTTTTCCTTTTTTTTTTTTTTTTGTTCTCCCCTCTCCCCCCCTTTTCCGGTATTATTATTACCAGAGAGAAATAGAGAAAGAAAAATGATTCAGTGATCCAGTTCTTCAGAAGAGTATTAATGGGAGACAGAATCTTTTAGCTCTAGGTCATCAGTTTTCATCTAATCCAGTTTTTATAGATTCGTGCATTTCCAGGCCAGAAGAACCACTACATTTCCTCATCCTGCATGACACAAACCATAGAATCTCAACCAATGTCAAACACTTACTAGCTATTAGAATTAAAGACTAGAGTATAAAGACAATTTTGTTGCTTTACTATGACTACTGAGTTGACTATATTAAACCACCTTGCTTTAGAATAATATTGAATAATACAGAATTTGTGCACAAATTCCCCTCATTTGTCCACATTTTGCCACTGTTGTTAACCAGAATGGGTAGCATTAGCCACAGTGCCAAGAGCACATGGGAAATAAACTGCTCAACATTGCAGGTGACTCTTTCTGTTCTAAATTACAATGGAATCAATTGCCTGTGTTGGAATTTCTTACCTGTGTTGCACTGGCTTTATCATTTGCATTAATCAGAAGAAGGCCTGTCAGAGTTCATAAAAAATTGTTCAGACTTTTAAAGTGGGAATATTTTTCATACAGGAAGTGTCTTTAATATGAAAGCTTTCAGGAAAAAGAAAAAAAAAAAAAAAGGAAAAAGAAAGAAAAGAAAAGAAGGAAGGAAGGAAGGAAGGAAGGAAGGAAGGAAGGAAGGAAGGAAGGAAGGAAGGAAGGAAGGAAGGAAGGAAGGAAGGAAGGAAGGAAGGAAGGAAGGAAGGAAGGAAGGAAGGAAGGAAGGAAGTTTGCTTGTTTTCTTGTTTTTCCCAAAATGAAATTGTAGAGTTTTTTTATTCTGAAAATAAAATAAAATGATTTTTAAAGGATTTTTTGCCACAATGCAGGGTGGCTTTTTTTTTTTTTTTCACTGAAATTAGAAACAGTTCTGCATCCAGCTTTCCAATAAACTCAGATTAAATTATTCTGCATATCTTGTTTCTCATGGACAAGAGCTAATTCTAATTATATTTTATGGTATGGATTTCTTTGTGGAAGAACAAAGATTAAGCAATATTTCTACTCAGGGCAAAAAAATGAATAATTCCAAACACAAATGTGATTGTTAATTGTTCTTTGTTCCCCATGGAGTGAGTGGAAGTATTGTTTCAACTGTGGGTGGAACTAAATATTTCCTTTTTGGTAAATTAGATCTATTATCTCATTTGTTTTCTGATATCTCCAGTTTAGGCTATAAGCTTACATAGCATTTGTAAATTTATTTTAATTTAAAAGCCAGTATCACATACTATGTGATATATAGATATATATCTATATAGAGATAAAACACATATCTATCTATATCTGTATCTGTATCTGTATCTGTATCTGTATCTGTATCTGTATCTGTATCTGTATCTGTATCTGTATATCTATCTATATCTATATCTATATCTATATCTATATATCTATATCTATATCTATATCTATATCTATATCTAATCTATAGAGAGAGAGAGAGAGAGAGAGAGAGAAAACACAATTGCGTTTCATTCTTGCATCTACAAAGTACATGTCCACATATTGACTAAACGTATTGATGTAGAGCAGTGTGGCAAGTTTTTTCTTCTAGTCTTTAAGACTGAGTTAAAAATCTTGCTTTCTCTTTTTGTCCTCTTTCAGGATAAAATTCTCACTGATTTTCATTGGTCCTGTTCACTTGACATGCAAGCTAATTCAAACATGCTCTAGGAATAGCCTGGATCCTGTAGACAGATAAAGAGGGATCACAATGTGTAATGCCTTCTTTGAATTAAGGGAATTTCAGTACAATCTGTTTTAAAATATGAATATGTACATCTTGTATACATTGTAATAACCTTATATATATATATAATATTATCATCTTACATAGACAGGAGCTACATTTTCTTTGTTTCAGGAGGAGCAATCCAATGGAGTCTGTTCTTCCTCTTACTTCCAAAGTGCCAAAGGAAGAACAAAATTCAAAGATCTTTTTCTGACAAAGTTTGTCTGTCTACCTGAAATACTATAGTATTATTCATATTTAAATTTATATGTTATTTATTTTTTCACTTGTATTTAGGAATTACACCACCCCTACCAGCATGTTTGAGAAGACCTGCTCCTTGTACATTTTTTTCTTTTTCTCCTTTTTACCTTTTCTATATTAACTATTCTATAACCTTACTTTTTAAACATGTTGTGAACTCAAAGCATCCTTTGATGACAATGATATAAATGGGGATAAGTGTATATGATGGTGTCATAGAGGAAAAACATGCAAAAAGCTATTGCACTGGTAGTTTAATGAAACTAATTTATTAAACAAGAACTGTAAGTTCTTCATCCTGTTTAAAACTCAGATTGCTTTAATTTGGGAGCCTAAGGGGACATTTTTTAAAGCTTCAAATGACACCAAGATACCTAACCCCCAGTGAGATTTAGCAGAGTGAAAAATCTATTGCAACTTATGGCTGCAACATTTCCTTGTTCATGTTGATTTAAAGGGTTCAGACAGCATCTAATGTAAGGGCATGAGACTGAACATATTACAAATACCCAACTATACAAAGAGATATTGCATTGATTTACTCTACTGAAGAATTCACAAATGCACTAAATACTATTATATTGGTTGTACATGAAAAAAAAATGTAACTAGTGTTCCACAGATATGAAATTCTCATTGTAAGATTTTTTGTATCTTGTATAGGGCAAGAAAAAACATGTATATATTTTCTCTGCCAGCTTTATGACATACTGTTTGTTATTTTCCATACAGTTAATACAACAAATGTTTGGACATGTATTTTGTGATATAATATTGTAAATCTTTATAACTGCTCAGAAAAAAAAAAAAAAAGCTATAAAATTGAGCCCTACAGGGTATCAGGTCTGCAAAGCAACTTAATAATTTTTAAGGCAATGATACCAAGACAGGAGTTTAGTTATCAAGTTATTCTTGATTATGGTGTTTTCAGAAAGGGCAATAAACCCCTGGAGGCTTTTGAAACGTGGGAAGTGATAGGTTTCCTGTGTTTTTGGTTTTTTTTTTTTTTTTTTTTTTTTTTTTTTTTTTTTTTGTGTGTTTTTTTTTTTTTTTTTTTTTTTTTTGTTGTTGTTTTGTTTTGTTTTGTTTTTTTATAGTTTTCCAGTGTGGTCTGTGTTGTTGTTGTTGTTGTTTTTTTTTTTTTAAAATAATCAGGAAGGAGTTTATATAGATCAGTTGCTTTTAATGTCAATGCATCTTCTGCTTTTCAGAAAAATAGTAAAGCTGCCTGAACAAATTGAGAATATCTTTAATTTAAAAATTTAAATGTCACCATTGTTTTTGTTTTTGTTTTTGTTTTTGTTTCATTTTGTGAATTCTATACTTGAATTATTGTTTTTGTTTTACATCTTCAGGATTTGGTTTACCATGATTGAGTTTGAACTTTCAAACTTTTCCACTTTCAAAGCTGCCTTTACCATTTGCCAATATATCAAGACATTTTTTGTTTGTTTATTTGTTTTGTTTTTCTCAAGGAAAATATATGCTGGAAAAATCTTTCATTTACTGATCTTTCATTTAAGTTTTAAATGAAAACTTCCAGTTGTCTATATTCTACCCACTGCTGATTAAGAATTATTTTTATTTTAGTACAACAATGAGAAAACGCATTGGTAGAGCAATGCTAAGAGTAACTTTTCCAAATATTTCACCTTGATCTTCAGTTTTACCTTTAAAGTTCCTATTTGTACATATTGCTTCTTCATCAGCAATCTCAATGCTAGATTGTGATTTCAGATTCTGCTTCTAAAACAGTATCATGAATAAATTGCATCAACCTCAGATTAGTAGAACTCAGTTCTAGTTTTTGCATATTGCTTTGTTTATGTTAAGAAGTAATCAATGTTCAATATACTCAGTGCCATGCACAGAGAACATGCTCCAGAGGGGATATGATAAAGATACCAGTCCTGCTTAATTGTTTGAGCACATGTATATATTTGTTGTCTTTAAGAGCATACAGCTCCAGCCTGTTCTAATGCTTTGCACAAACACACACATCTGAAATGTGAGCACTCTGTGTACACGCAGAGTTTGTATATATCATTTCGGTCAATTTTTGCACAGCAATATATAAATATTTGTCATTCTAGGTACTGCAGAGAGAAAGCTGTACAAGAGATAAAGCTGTGCAGGCCTAGGGTCCTAAACAGAGTTGTGGTTTTTTTTTGTTTGTTTGTTTGTTTGTTGTTTGTTTGTTTTTTTTTTTTAAAAAAAAAAAGCTTTTGGAATATTTTGACAAAGTGAAAAGTTTTAGCACACTACTAAAAAACACCATGTAGTATTACGAGTTGTCATTCCACTTCCACTGAAATATCAGTTTTAGCAGAGGGACACTTAAAACTTAAAACTTGCTCTCTTAGCACGCAACCTTTTCTCTGTAGAGAGAGCCATTGTTGTTCAAATGAATCTTTGTGTAACTTGCAAAAATGACTTGGTATGCCTGCTTCTCTTCCTCCTCCACAGAGGAGATATAGAAAGTTGTCCTGTTTTCAGTTAGGATAGAGTTAATTTTCCTCCTAGTAGCTGGTAGGGTGCTATGTTTTGGATTAGGATGGGAAGAGTGTTGATAACATGCTCATGTTTTAATTGTTGCAGAGCAATGCTTTCTTAACTAAGCCAAGGACTTTTCAGCTTCTTGCTCTGTCCTGCCAGTGGGTGGGCTGGGGGTGCAGCAGGAGCTGGGAGTGGTCAGACCCAGGACAGCTGACCCAAACTAGCCAAAGGAGTAGTTCACACCATGTGATGTCATGCTAAACAATTTATAGGGGTGGCTAGCCAGGATGGGGGAGGGGGCAGCTTCTCGGGGATAGGCTGCACATCAGTCAGCAGGTGGTGAGCAAGTGCATTGTGCATCACTTGTTTCATATATGTATATATATATATATATATGTATGTATATATATATATATATACGTATATATACATATATATATGTATATATACGTATATATATATATATATACATATATATATACATATATATATACATATATATGTATATATATGTATATATACATATGTATATATATGTATATATATATACACATATATATATATGTATATATATGTGTATATGTATATGTATACATACATATATATATACATACATATATATATGTATATTTATATATACGTATATATACATATATATACATGTATATATTATTGTTATTGTTATTGTTATTGTTATTGTTATTGTTATTGTTATTGTTATTGTTATTGTTATTATGTCTTCTGAATGCACTTCAGACTTTGCTTAAGGCTAAACAACTACTTAGGAATGTGATCCAGAGATCTGTCCTGAGGTAAGATAGTTGTGAGTGGCAGGGAATTTCTGAGGATATGGGCACATTTTTAGAGCAGTGGGCACCTCCAGTGTTTTGGAAATTCACCCCCTGAAAAACTGCAAAGTCCTAAAAAAAAATGGTAAAATGCTTTAAAAAGAGGTGTCATCACTCTGGCAATTCCAAAGAGATACAAATCACTGCAGCATGCTGGGGTCTGGCCTATGTCTATCTAGCTGCAATTGATGCTACTATAAACCTAGTGACAGACCTTGTGGCCACTCCAACCCCTGCAGCCACTCCAACCCCTATGACGGACCCTGCAGCCACTCCAGCCCCTGTGGCCACTCCAGCCCCTGTGGACGCTCCAGCTCCCATGGCCCCTCCAGCTCCTGTGGTCCTTCCAACTCCCATGGCCACTTCAGCTCCTGCAGCCTCTCCAGCTCCTGCAGCTGCTTCAGCTCCTGTGGCCGCTTCAGCTCCCGTGTCTACTTCAGCTCCTGCAGCCACTCCAACCCCTGTGATGGGCCCAGAGGCTGTTCCGGCTCCTGTGACAGGCCCAGGAATCGTTCCAGCTCCTGTGACGGGCCCTGCAGTCATTCCAGCTCTACTGGCGGTTGTTTCAAACCCTGTGGTTGGTCCAGTGTGTATTCCAACCCCTGTGACAGGCCCTGTGGCTGGGTCAGAGAAAAAGCTGTAGCAGTGCAAGTTGCCCCTGTCAACAAGGTGAAAAGATAGTATAGAGACTCAGGTCATTTATAACGCAGATAAACTTCTGCTAATACTAAGTATAGTGAAGACAAGGCCGGGCCATCAGAGGAACAGGAGGATGAAGATGAATATGTCGGAAAAGCAGCAGTAACTACCTGAAACCTATACCAGCATGAGCTACAAGATGTGTGAAAAGATTTTGATCACTGTATAGGTGTGCAGCTTGTCACCTGGCTGCTCCTGTGATGGGACACCACAGCCAATTGTCTGGAATTAGAGGGCAAAAACGCCAGGCAGCTGGGATCCCTTGCTAGAGATGCAGGCACTGACAAACCAATTGGAGATGGTGCGTGACCTTACAGCCTCTGGAGGCATCTCCTGTCAGCTGTGAAGGAAAGGTATCCTTTTAAGGAAGAACTTGCATTTCCACTATGGAGAAGGGCATTCAGTATTTGATGGAATTAGCTCAATGGGAGGTTATTTATAGGGACCTAGAAAACAAACAAATATCCACAGATCCAGATGAAGTCAAGTGTACACTACCCATGTGGCGGAAGTCTGTATGGAGTGCACCATCATCATATGCCAGCTCATTGGC
The DNA here is from genome assembly GCF_963932015.1 of Anas acuta. Classification (NCBI taxonomy): domain Eukaryota; kingdom Metazoa; phylum Chordata; class Aves; order Anseriformes; family Anatidae; genus Anas; species Anas acuta. The sequence continues at coordinate 78,641,640 of NC_088981.1, read as the reverse complement.
AGTAATGGTTTGGAAAGAACATGAGGAACCCATAGTGGATGAATTGACTAAACAACTCCAGCAGTATGAAGAATGTCTCTCCTGTTCCATACGGGCCTGTCTCTCGGCTGTGGAGAAATTTTTGAAGAGAATTTATCTTCCTCCCCACCTGAACAAACCAGTGTTCCACCAACTAAAAGAGAATACTTTGGAGAAACTTTCTGAAAAGGTTCACCAATTTGAAGAGAGATTATCTTCCTCCCCACTTGTACAAACCAGTGTCTCAGCTATCAGGGGTAAGTGTCCATCCATGCAAGGAAGACGATACAGTGGGTATACACCCCGTGCCACCCTGTGGTTTTACCTACATGACCATGGAGAGGACATGAGAAAATGGGACAGAAAATCTACCTTGACCCTAGAGGCATGTGTACCTGAGTGGCAAGGAAAAACAATCGGGAAAAAGGGGTTCTCTGAGAAGGTTGCTGCTCCAACTTCCAGCAGGCAGTCCTTCAGAAACAGAAATGAAGATTCTGACGAGGATTAGAGGGGCCCTGCCTCCAGCCAGAGGGACAAAAGGGACAATCGAGTTTATTGGACTGTATGGGTTTGATGGCCTGGCACATCAGACGCACAGAAGTATAAGGCTTTAGTAGACACTGGTGCACAGTGTACTGTAATGCCATCAAGCTATAAAGGGCCAGAACCCATCTGTATTTATGAGTTGATGGGGGGATCCCAGAAGTTAACTGTATTGGAGGCTGAAGTGAGTCTAACTGGGAATGAGTAGCAAAAGCACCATATTGTGACCAGCCCGGATGCTCCGTGCATCCTTGGCATAGACTATCTCAGAAGACGATATTTTTACAGACCAAAAAGGATTCTGGTGGGCTTTTGGCATAGCTGCCTTAGAGACAGAGGACATTAAACAGTTGTATACCTTGCCCAGTCTCTCGGAGGACCCTTCTGTTATGGGGTTGTTGAGGGTCAAAGAACAGCAGGTGCCAACTGCTACCACAGCTGTGCACTGGCAGCAATATCACACCAACCGAGAGTCCTTGATTCCCATCCATAAGCTAATTTGCCAACTGGAGAACCAAGGAGAGATCAGAAAGACTCATTCACCTTTTAAAAGTCCCATATGGTCAGTGTGAAATTCTAATGGTGAGTGGAGACTAACAGTGGACTATCATGGCCTGGATGAAGCCATGCCACTGCTGAATGCTGCAGTGCCAGACAGGCTAGAACTCCAATATGAGGCAAAGCACACAGTCACAGCGGCAGTGGGCTCTATAGGGCAAGGGGATGTAGCTCAGTGGTAGAGCACATGCTTTGCATGTATGAGGTCCCAGGTTCAATCCCTGGTATCTCCAGTGGCTGAAAGTATTGCTGCAGTTTTATCCCAGCCAGCAGCTAAGCACCACACAGCTGTTTGCTCGCTCTCTGGGATGGGTATGGGGGAGAGAAACAGGAAAGTGAAGTGAAGTCTGTGGGTTGACATAAAGACTCTTTATTAAGACAGAAAAATAATAATAATAATAAAATGATAATATTACTAGTAATCACAGAACTGAAGGGGTTGGAAGGGACCTTGAAAGATCACCGAGTCCAACCCCCCTGCCAAAGCAGGTTCCTTAGAGCAGGCTGCCCAAGTAGGCATCCAGATGGGCTCTAGAGAAGGAGACTCCACAACCTTCCTGGGCAGCCTGCTCCAGTGCTCTGTCACCCTCACCGTGAAGAAGTTCTTTCACATATTGGTGCGGAACTTCCTGTGCTCTATCTTGTGGCCATTACCCCTTGTCCTGTCCCCACAAACCACTGAAGAGAGGTTGGCCAAATCCCTGTGTCCCACACACCTCAGGTATTTATACACATTGATAAGATCCCCTCTCAGCGTTCTTTTCTCCAGGCTGAACAGACCCAGGTCTCAGCCTTTCCTCATAGGGAAGATGCTCCAGGCCCTATATTATCTTTGTGGTCCTCCGCTGGACTCTTTCCAGGAGATCCCTGTCTTTTTTGTACCGGGGAGCCCAAATAATAATGTGTATGAAACAAGTGATGCACAATGCACTTGCTCACCACCTGCTGACTGATGCACAGCTGTGGTGTAATTGCCTGAGGTAACTAGGGAAATAAAACTAACAGTCTAATTTTAAAGAAAATGTACAGCATTGAAGAGGCCTTCAGGCTAGGGCATAGCTGCATTACCTGAGCATTCCCTGGGATTCTATTGTGCTGGGGAAACTTGATGTGCTAGCTCTAAGGAACAGCACGGAGCATAGAGTAGAGTGGAGACACCACAGCTAGGCTCTGTAACCAGGTGGGGACTCTATTGTTCTTGTGCACGCTGAGACCGATAAACTGCACTTTTGTCACCCTGAGCCAAGGACCTGTCATGTTTTGACAAATGCTGTACCCTAGTGTACTTTTTGCTCATTATAATATCATTATGATACCAAAACACACCTCCAACCCAAAAGCTACCCGCCTCCAAGGTGTGACCACCCCTCACCGAGCATGCACTCTGAATTTCTCGGAGCCTATTACTTTAAACGGAGAAAGGAGAACTTTTCACCAATCATAACTAAGATATGCTTGACTAGAGCCACTCAAGCTCCACCTACATGTAAAAGATAGAAAATAATATAAATTGGCCTAAGAGAGAGGGGATGTTCGGGAAGATACCACCGTCAGGGGAGATACCATCTCAAGGAAATACAACATCCTTAGGACCTCCTGACTCCTAGGATCAGTCGACGGGCTGAGCCTCTCTTCCCCCCCCCACCTTTGGGTGAGATCTGAATACTTGCTTATAAATCTCTCTAGAGTCTTTGATCCTTTTAACGCGTTTATTTCTAGGCTGTGCACCTGTAACACCTGTAACACCTGAATATTTCATGCATGCTAGCTTGCTTTTGCAGACAGTCACTATCGCTGGCAATTCAAAAGAACCTGATTATCTGTTGCTGTAATAAACCATACTTGATTGCATTGTGATAGCTCTCATTAAGTGCAACTAGAGTAAGGGTGGTTATCTGTGATAATTCAGTGTTCTGAATCCAACCAGACCCCCAGACCGTTAGTGCATTGTTGGTGAATGTCTGACTGGACCCCCAGACGGTTAACGCATTGTTGGTGAATGTCCGACTGGTTCAGTACCCTAAATCCGACCGGGCCTGTTAACGGTTAATCAGCTACACCCCTTAACGCGACAGCAGCCTGATGCAATCCCTGAGCAGCTGCCGCCCCCACTCCCATCCCGGCTAGCCACCCCTATAAATTGTTTAGCATGACATCACATGGTGTGGAATACCCCTTTGGCTAGTTTGGGTCAGCTGTCCTGGGTCTGACCACTCCCAGCTCCTGCTGCACCCCCAACCCACCCACTGGCAGGACAGAGCAAGAAGCTGAAAAGTCCTTGGCTTAGTTAAGAAAGCATTGCTCTGCAACAATTAAAACATGAGCATGTTATCAACACTCTTCCCATCCTAATCCAAAACATAGCACCCTACCAGCTACTAGGAGGAAAATTAACTCTATCCTAACTGAAAACAGAACAAAAGTGAAAAGTAAATTTTGAGACATATTTTGATTTCCTGTTCATATACAATATTCTACAGAAGTCAGAAATCTTGTACATATGCAACCAAGAGTTAAATGTGATCTCAGACATCTACCTATTATGGGTGCTCAGGGACCTATGTGAATAAACTTTATGCTTGACTTATTTTAAAAGTAAATATAAAATTTAGCAGTAAATTTAAGCCCAAAGGGAATTTTCCATATTGTACTATACAGATATTTCATTGTATAATACTCATGAAAATTGAACTTGATATGAGCTATAATCATGGCAGAGGTAAGGGAGAGTGAGATTCTCACTTTGAGCACACTTCCCCTTTGTCCTTTAGCTGCACTTTCAGTCACTTTTAATAGCTAAGGAGATGTTTCATGCCAAAGGTTTTCACATATGATAGAAACTAATTAATTAGTTAATAATATATGAATCTTGCCCTACATTATGAGTGCAATCACCCAGATGAGAAACCAGAAATATTGATGATGTTAAAGGTTTAACTGAGACTTTCATCCTGGTAAAGTTCAGTGACTGATATTTTCATCTATTTAGTCAGGCTCATATCACATTTTATAAACTGCCCTGATGCTATAGAATTTAACAACTTCCCACTGTTCTGTGTACAGCCAAGTTGTTGGTTTGGGTAGTGAGAGTCATGGTAAAATAGCAAAGTTCTATTTCCATTTCAGTGTAAGCTTCTGTTCCATTTGAGCTGTCCCAGCTCCATTTGATTTAATCATTCTATCTCCCAAACTAGGAGGAGTGAAACCAGACCATATACTTTTCAGATGCATTTTGAAAATACAATATCATAGGAAGAATCAAAGTCCCCTTCTACTCTGGAAAGCCAAAGCAGACAGTGTCAATGAGGAGAACATATTGGTTTCAAACACTTACTGGAATTACAGTATAATACAAAAAAATAAAAAAAAAAAAAGTAACATAACTTCATATTTTTACTATCAATCTCAATTAGATCTTTGTAAATTTGTGTGATCACTAGCTTAGAAGCTAGTGGTGAGGATTTGCATATAAGAATAAAAAATTGTTGTTGTCTAAGTGTCTAGGACTACAGCTTTTTTTTTTTTTTTTTTTTTTTTTTTTTTTTTTTTAAGTGAATACCTTTCTACCTATTACAACTGTGGAGAAAGCTTGAAAGCGTAACTGTTACACCCCAGTTTATAGGAAAATTAAACAATAACGGGTCAGACAAACATAGTCACATAAGAAACCACCGAATTTCAGACAACACTGCAGTGTGCTGTAGTGATAATCAGTTCAGCTTCAAATGGCTTTGTATGCCATAAACTGTCTAATCAAAGCAACACTGAAGTCTGCCTAGGCCAATATATTCCACTGACATCTGTGGTAAATTAACATGCACTGTGTTCTGTGTATTTTTATCTTAACTGCTTCTGGAACCCTAGTTAGTGTACTTAATCATAAATCATCTTTAATCCACATCAGCGGCATAACATAACCTGGATACCAATGTTGGTCACTTCAAATATTTAAATATTTAAATATTTCCACTGTACTTCAATGCATTTAAAGTAGAAAGAATCAATATTAAGAAGTAGCAGTCATTTTGCTCTTATTTAGATTCTTTAATATTATGTTGTACTATTTACATTATTTATATTGTAATAACAGCAGCAAGCTGCATGTATCTGAAACCCATTTTATGAGACACATCTTAAAATATAATAAAACTTTATCAGCATTCACAGTACCTCAACAAAATTCTAAGCAAAATTGTAGAAATTATCTAACCTATCCAACTCCACTCTTTAAGTTTTTCCTACTGACAATGGAGAAATTTAAAATGCCACATAAATTCTTAGGAGATAATGTTGTTCTGTCTAACATCTTCTCACCATTAGTAACGGAAAATCAAATTGCACAAGAAAAGCTGGATCTACCCTGAAAAACTGAGAGACAAAAATAGAAATCACTAGACATCTCCAACTAGTAGCTGATAACATACTCATTTAATAGAAGACATGATCAAAAGGGCTATGGGCTCACAAAACTTTCAAGCTAAAACAGGACCACATATAAGCACTTGAGGAGTACCAGAAAAGGGCTGCTGTCTGGGACTTTGATGTGTTTTAGACTGAGTGGATTTCTTTATGAGCAGCCAGATCACTTGAGGTAAATGTTTTCCAATATGTGAAAGAGCAGAGTCTTGCATATAGAATGGGACATAAACTAACTGAGGCAGGTTTCAACTTTGCTGGCCAGCAGCTGAGATTTGTGTCTCATCTCTGACACAAATAGTCATTGATAAAACTATGTCATGGTACTGTGGTTCTCTTCTATTTCGTGAATTCATCAATTCATCAGGTTCTCCAACAGACAGTTTTCTATGCAGAGACAGAGGAATAATGAGGCTTTTCTATTGTAGTTAATAAAAATGTAAAATATAGTATTAGCTGTGAAACAATGTAATGTTCATGATTAAAGTACTGTATGACAGTCTGCAAGAAAACTTGCACAATTGACAAAATATAATTTTACACAATACATATTGTCATATTCAAGAAGTTACTCTCAAAGCTTTCCTGTCTTTTGTGAAGATGATGTGCTGGAAAACTGTTGCATGCTTCCCTATGCAGAGATCTGCTTCTGTTCCACTTCTTTTTCCATATCATTACTTTGAAACGAACAGGATATCTTCAGCTTCCATTGAATCAATAAAAGCACGGGATGGTTTAAAATTCACATAGACCACGACTAAAGGTTTTGAAGTGCCTTCAGGAGATTGTGCATTTTAGCACAGTATGTGAAGAACCGATGATTGTATGACCTGACAAGAAGTGCTTCATTCAGATCATTGTTATCTTTCTTTACCCCATACTACAGAATAAACAATTCCACTTCATTGTGGTTTCCTAAAACTTGTAATCAGATAGAGCAAAAGCATCAGGAGAAGTAATTTGTGTTTGTTCAGCATCTGGCATTAGTTCCATTTTCATGGAATAAGTAGAGAGCTTATAACTAGTTTCTTTCTCCAAAAATAGGCATCTGTAGCCACAGCCACCACTTCAAAATTCTACTGTGAGCTAGAAAAGCCCAATGTTCAGAAAGCTTAGTTCACAGGTTGGCTTAGCTCACTGAATTAAGCAACCTTGTGTCAAATTTAACACACCCTCTAAATACTATGTTCTTTCCTGTAATTTTAGTATTTATTTATCTATTTAAGTATTTTTTTAAATATGCATATTGAAATTAGAGGACTTAATTTCTTGGTTTTCTGTGAAGATAAAAATGTCCATGGCTGGGCAGATTAATGACAAAAATAATAATAATAATAATCAGTATCTTCTCATATCATAGATATGACAACCATAGAATCATAGAAGTATAGAATGGCTTGGTTTGGAAGGGACCTTAAAAATCATCTATTTCCAAACCCCCTGCCATAGGCAAGGACAGCACCTGGTAGATCAGGTTGCCCAGGGTCTCGTCCAACCTGGTGTTGAACACCTCCAGGGATTGGGCACCCACTCTGGACAACCTCTGCCAGTGCCTTACCACCCTCTGAGTGAAGCAAAGTTCCTCCTAACATCTAATCTAAATCTCCCCTCCATTAATTTCAAACCATTCTCCCTTTTTCTATAATTATCTGCCAAAGCAAAAAGTTGTTCCACATCTCTTTTATAAGTCCCCTTTAAGTATTGAAAAGCTCCAGTGAGATCTCCCTAGAGAGATCTCCTCTGTTCATGCAGCCCAGGATGCAGTTGGCCTTCTAGGATTCAAGCACACACTGCCAGCTCATGTCAAGCTTTTCATCCACCACAAGTCCTTTTCTGCAGGGTTGTTCTCAATATGTTCTTCTCCCTATCCGCACTCATGTCTGGGATTGCCCTGAACCAGGTCCAGCACTTAATCCAGATGTGCTTTTTATCCAAGAAAGGCCATAAGTTTCATGTTGTTAGAAGTCAGGAGATGTAGTAGGGAAATGATTATATGAAAAATAATGATATACGATGCTTTTTTAACTAAACTAGTATGGGCCATTTTCATCAAAAGGATACTAGATTAGGTAAATTTTTAATCTAGTACAGTAGATGTCATGCACACACACACACATTTATATACATATATATACATCGACTAAGTTATTTTTTGAAATTTAACCATTATTACAAGATATCAATAAAATTCTAGAAGAAATAGTTGCTTAGTATCTGTATTGTAAAAACATATCATACAGAAACACAAAATAAATATCCAACAACATATGCTATCTACTATAAAAATAAAATTAAACAAAAAGCTAATCATAAAATGTAATAAAAAACAAAATCAATAAACATTACTGATTTATTTATTTATTTGAGTTCTATGAAACTGATATATATATATATGTATATATATTATTGTGAAAAAGCCAAACAATTTTAAAAATCAGAGTTAATGTACTTTACGAGTTGTGATTGATGAGTCAGAATGATGGTTCTGTTACCTGGGAGGGGCAAAGATTCTGATTAAAAGTGCTGAACTGAGCTTTTCTGCAGGGTGGAATACAGCAGCAGGACTGTTACTAATGACAAATTTGCTTCACAGAGGACAGGCTTCTAAAAGCAAAATATGAGTCAAAATAATTTGAGGGGAGAAAAACATTGTCTTCGTCAGGCACAGTTTACTAAAAAGACTGAAGAAAATAGATGAATGTGGAAATATTCAATACCAAAGGATGTAAAACTAAACTAAACAACAAAGGCTTTTTTTTTTTTTTTTTTTTTTCCCCCACTACTCTTTCATGTTAATCCTGTCCTGATCTAACAGGCACACAAATGATGAATAATGATGAATTACTCTACTGTTAGCTTGATTTAGAAGTGGCTATATTTTACATGGCTATGAAAATTGTAATAGTGAAGTGTGCCAGAGCCTGGCATGTTGACACATCAACAAACTTACCCATGAGTTGAACTCAGTTTTCTAGTGTAAATGAAATACCCCAAAACAATAATAAGACTTATTTACTGGATAGGGGTTCCTTTAACACAAGTAGACATAGTCTGTAGACAGATGTTCACATAGGAACAGCAGCTGCAGTCTAAGACCACGCCTACCAGCTACATATTATTCCCACTGATGAAGTCTGTTGCTCTCATCACTTCAGTCAGGGCTTGGTAGTAAATGTATGGCTAAACTAAGCAAGGTTGCTTACACTACTTATTAAAGTATTTTAACTAACTCAGCCTGATTGTTTTTAAGAATACTTCAGGTTATATGTGCTGGTGCAGCAGTTGTGGTAGCTTCCCACAGAATGATATTGCTGCTGAAGTTGTAAAGGCCCAGGAGGATGCAGGAAAACACGTATCTTCATAGCATTACACAATACACAAAATACTGTTAAGATAAATAGCTGAGGCTGCTTCATATAATGGCATAGAATGCAATAGAAAAATAGAGAACAGCATTTTAATATTATATTATCTTTCTTCAAAGTTTTAGTAAATGAACTCTTTCTCAAAGTCTTCAGACTTGAATTGCAGAAACTGATGGAAACTCCAGAAGCCCCAGAGGTGTAATATTTAAAATCCACTCTCTTTGTGCACAAAGAAAACAAAGAAACCATAAGGTTTCTGAGCTCATTCTGCAGCCTTTAATCACTTGAAACATACACTGAAATCAATAAAATAAAGCAAGATCTATTGCACTGAAGTTACTTGGCATGAATGTCAGGTGACAGAGATAAAGAACCTTGCATTAACTGTGTCATGTGCCTGTGCAAAAATATAATTTTCTCATACAGTCCAAGTATTTTCACACATAATTAAGCACACACAGATGTTTACAAAGAATCAAATCGAAAATCAAAAATTCAATCATAATTTCATTGCTGTCAGCTGCAAAATTCCTGTACCTTCAGCTGTACTGAGATTCCACCCCTGGATCTGCAGCTTCCCCTGAAACAGAATAAATTTATTTAATAAATTGAGTATAAGAGAGAGTTGTTTCTCTTGACAAATTACAAATGTAGATTCTACCAACTAAAGCAATTTTGCACTAGATTTAATATGTCATTAAAGAAAGACTTTTAAAGAAAATGTGGTACATAAAGGCTGTCCTGGAGATGGTCAAATAGACCCAGACAGTAGCAGGAAACTAGAAAAGGACTGAGTAATTAGAAATGAAAATCAGCCCAAACCTCAACAGCCTAATTCTTAATTTATACACCAGAGCTCTTTCTGACCCATCTTTCACCTATTTCTAATCTATGCAAATGCAAGATCTTCAAGGATTCTAACATCTTTCCTCGCTCTTAATTCGATGAGAAACTTAAATGTAGACACAGGTATAATAGAAACAGATTTACAAGGACAGTGATTTATAAGAATTAAGATTTTTGACAGTTATCATTAAAAGTTATTTTTACATATGGTAATATTTTTCTTTTTATTGAAATTATTTCTCTTTTCTTTTCCTTTTTTTTTTTTTTCCCTCCTTTTCTGTTCTTTCCAAATGGAAACTCTGTGTCTGTTTAATAATTTATAAAGTGGACAAATGCATGCATGCTAATTTACTGCAATAAAATATCACCACAGAGCACTGGTGACAAAAGCTAGAAAGGAAGGGGTGATAAGTAAGGCAATGGAATTGTAAAGGCATCTAAAAGTTCAATTTGTGTTTTGCTTTGGTTTGTTTTCCAAATTATTTGCAAATGTAGGTGAAATTTGCCCAATGAGCTGAAACTGTTGGATGCAGTGAAGAGGATGTTCTCTTTCTGCCTAGTAGTTCTAACATGGGGACACACTATCAAAGTTGAAATCCATAGAAGCTATTTCATGACAAAGATTTTAATTTTCCTGACTCTCTGAAAGTCCAGGCCACCCATTGCTCTGAACCAGAACTTCTGTAGAACTTTTGATTAGGGCTACTCTGCTTAGCATTTAAATATTTATATTTATACAGTCACAGAGAAAGATACCACAAGGAAATGAGTAAGTTCTAATCTTGATGGTTCCTTTTTTAAAAGGAGAAAAGAGGGACAGACAGAGTGCTCAGTTTTGCTGTGTATATGCCTTGTTTTGAATCAAAAAATGAACAGTGACAATCAAAGTGGTAGAAGGCATGTCTTGTGTACTTTATAACTCAGTGGTCTGTGTGTGTGTGTGTGGGGGGGGGGGGGGGGAAACAGTTTAAACCTCTTGTGCATGTACATTGATTTATTATTATTTTTTTTTAATATTACCCATGCTGATGAGTGTTCCATTTTTCTGTACAAATGTTGGTAGAGAGGGAAAAACTCTCCACTAGTTTTAAGAGTGTAATATTAATTTTTCTCTTTTTGTTAGGACACATTTTTCACTTTGTGTGTGTGTGTGTTTTGTGTGTGTGTTTAATTTAATTTAAAACAAACATTATAAAAAAATATTTTGTTTCACGGATATAATAATAATTATTATTATTTTATAAAACTTTTGTTTACACTATCCTAATCATAAACCCTTCAAATGTTTCAGTTTCTGACCAAAAACACAGCACAATGCTTTTACTGAATTTTTTCTATTTTTGGAAATGGATGGTAGATGACAAGAAGCATCATAAAAGCATCATAAGCATCATAACACAAAGCATCATAACACAAAGTTATGAGATTTATTGATTTACCCCAAAGCTGCTGGAGTTTCAATACATCAGAGCTTTCAAGTAGTGGTGCACTCACCCTATATCATATCCATTAAGGACTTTTTTATTATTAAAAATCCAATAAAATATTTATAACTCTGTTACAAACCTCTTATGGTTAGATGAATGCAATTCTAAGCCCTGTGATTATCTAACACAAAGTTTTACACATATATCTTGTTTAGAGTTGAAGCTTCTTTACTGTTGTTGTGTTGTTGTTTTTATTTATTTATTTTTTCTCTTTTTGTCTATCAAGTGAGTTTTCTCTTCAGATCGATCAAAATTTCAGGCTATCTATCTGAGCCTATAAGAGGCTCCCTGACAACTGTCTTAGACACACCCTGCTCCAGCAGTCTGAAATTTAAATCTCCCTCAGGGCTATTTGAATATCCTTTTGTGAATTCAGAAATAATTAGATGATCACTTATAATGAAGCAATTTATATTAATAAAAGTCACAACCTATGTAATGAAGGCTGGAGGTGGACTCTCTGCTTCCTTACCACATCTGCTGTTAATGAAGCATCTTTGAACTTCTGTGAATGCTATTGGAAGGTATACTCTGGAGAAAGCTTTACTAGAAAGAAAATGAGAAGGTGCATGTACAGGACAAATGCATGCCATTTCAAAAGAGTTTTATCATATTTTAATGGGCAGTAAGCAGTCTTCTATCAAGCAGATACAGTCTGCTGGTTCAATCATAGTTTCTAAGCTATTTAAACACTGCGTGTCCCCACAAGGGAAAAGATTTAGCTCCCAATAAAAGTAGGAATAAAATATTTTCAATCAATTTCATCTTGCAATAAAATTAATGGCTGAACTATCAAGATATTCATATTTACTGACATAAGCTGTTTATCGTATATGGCTTCTCAAGGTATCAAGAAAACAGAATCAAGAAAAATAACATTCTGGAAATGGTTTAGTTTCAGCCATTGTCTCTTCTTCGAGTTACTGTATAAAATAAAAATATGAGTCGATGCCATATTGTTTTTATACATTATTTTAGATTAATAATTACTATTAATTATTTTTTGCATAATTTGTGGTGATAGATGTATTCACTACTCTGAAAAATACCTATATATTTTATAAGTATTGGTGACGCAAAGATCTTAGACAACACCAATGCATTTTTTTTTTCTCAGAGCAGATGTACATGTGGAAGTTCTACAAGTTCAACAACATGATTTTCTAAACTGATTTAACTAAGGTGGCATAAAGAAAGACATCAGATCCTTTTTCAGTTCATAAACTTGGCTTCACATAATCATTTTATCATTGCAGGCAAATTATGAAGCTTTTCACTTGGCCTGAGCTTAAGAGAACTGAAGAGGACATGAAGAACTTCTGAAGATGACATACATGTAAGAATTGTGGGAGAAGCTGACAAGAGTTACAAATACTGCCATGAAGCCCTACCAGATGCCACAGATGATTAAGGCAGAAGTCATGTGTAAGATGTAGTCAAACTTCACAGAAAATTGGAAGGAAACACTGGGCACCTTTTGTGGAGTACAGTCTTGAAAGGCCAACATCTGGTTAATCACAGCAAAAATAGCACATCAGAGAGTATCTATGTAACAGTGTCAGAAATAAATATGGATTCAGGTCTATCACAGCTGGCACCAGTGAAGAAAAATCAGCTAAGACAGGTTGCTTATTTGGCCAAAGACTGGGTAGATAAAGGGGAGAACAAAGATGGGAAAAGAAATGTCATGAAACAGGACAGGGCAGCATTGCATTCCTGACATCACTTTTTGATGCTTCAATGTTGGCTCTTCCTATCACTGTGAAGAATTCAACAAGCTTTGGACTTTTCACCCACTAATAAGGAACGTCAGCTGTGTTTAAGCCGTCATGAGACAGGTTAGTTTTACCCTGCTGATGATGTTTTGTTGAACTAGTACAGGTCTGCACACCTTTTCTGATGCTGCTTATTGCTACCGATCTGTCAGCTACGTGCTTGGTCACTGCAGCAGGAGCAGGATAAGAAACAAGACCTGATGCTCTGACCAGATCATCAAAGTTACATCTATTTGTGGTCAAGAAGATCAGCAGGGAATGAGGAGGGTGTTCTCCCTCATCAGTGAGGGAAAACTTGGATGAAAAAATTACAACTTTGGTCCCTGTTCCATACCTGATGGCCTCAGTTCCACTTTATAAAAGTTCTGTAATACATCTTGTGAAAAAAAAAAAAAAGATTTTTAAAGTGAGGATAAGTTTCCAGAAACTTACACTATGAAGCCTTGCTAGGTAGGATAGTTTGAGAATTATGCGCAAAACAAGCAAGATGAAATGAAAAAGTAAGATGCAGAGTTGATTTGCCCTTTCTGCTAATTTTTTGTATCCTGACATAATAGTTTTAGCCTTTCCTTCCTTCCTTCCTTCCTTCCTTCCTCCCTCTCTCCCTCCCTCCCTCCCTTCTTTTTCTTTCTTCTCCACAATAGGATGAAACTGGTAGGTATTAAAATTTCTAGTCAGATTTTTGTTAGGTAGTTGAGGGCCAGTTCATATAATTACAAGTGATATAGAATAGTTCCTTAGACTTAGACTTGTCCAGTTGGGAACCAAACTTTAGATCAATTCAGCAGACTTGAGATTGATAGAGACCTCCCAGTTTTGTGTGCCGTTCTAAACTGAAGTTTAATGCAGTAGTATGGACTAGTTCACACTGCAGTTTAGGATTCTGCTATATTCTATTATAAGCTTTTCATGGCCCAAGAGCATAAGACAATTAGAAGTGCCTTGTAGTGATTAAAGTTTTTTCCAGTCCTGGCACAGTTCATCTAGAAACCTTCTGGTCATTACGGAAAATAAAGAGAAAGAGAAATTAATGTTTTCTATCTAACCTGAAATACAAAATGGCAGTCACTGACACATCATAAAAAAGGATTCTTGAGCATTAGTAAGGGCATAATACAAATTGAAGAGAGTGCGGTATCCCATTCATCTACAAAGGTGAATCCCTTTTTAAAGCCCTTCATTATGCGGTTAAGTTGATCCCATCAGTTAAGGACTGCCTTAAATTATGTAGGATAGGCACCATAGGATAGGCATATATTTGTTACAGATAGAATAATAGGAAAGGTGCTTTTTATTTGATTGTTTGTTTTTAGTGAATACAAATTAATTTTCTTTAATAATTTTTACATCTGCTAAACATATATAAATGCATTTTCTAAACATTAAAGACTAATTTCAAATATATATTCTGAGTATATAACTAAGTAAAAGTCTGAGGTGGATATTGAGCATTCAAATATTCTGATTTAGACATTTCCCTAAAGTTCCTCATAATACCTGTCACTCATCTGTCTTTTATCCCCATTCTCTTTTATTGGTCACAATGTAGAAATAAATATAAGATTCCTGTCACAGGCTCTCATCATTCAGTGGAGAGTTTCTGTCACAGCATAAAAAATATTGTGCTGTTAATACACACAGCATGCACAAAACACAGGTACAAGACTCCCAGATTTGCGTTCATAGCCACCATAATTTTCATGATTACATTTCCAAATCAAAATAATTGTGCCTTTTTTTTTTTTTTTTTCTTTTCCCTCCAAATAATAAATGTCCAGGGGGATGGAGGGGGATATTATATATATATATATATATATATATATATACATATATGTATATATATATATGTAAATATACATATATTTGAAGGGCTCTGTTAGAGATCTTGGATATATAATGTATGCCTCATTAGAGCGTTACTGAGCTGTTGATCAGTTTTTGAGTACAGCTTAATACTTTTGAAAAGTCAGGTAAGGCTCCTTTTCTTCATGTGAAACTATGCCATTTGAGTCCCAGTGACTGAGCCCCAGAGGATCAATAGTTGGACATGGTTGCCTGAATATAAATGAAATTTCTAACTTCCCTCTTGAATGATATACTTGCCCAAGCTTTCCAGATTATCTGTGTCAGAAGAGGTTGAGCATGTATCACTTAAGGTACAGTATAACAGTTTGCCCAAACTATATTAAGCTCTCATAATTATGACAAAGACTCTTTTAAACTCACAAAGTCTGTCCTGGTAATTCTCTGTACTGAACATTGTATGAGCACTGCCTCAAAACCATAGATGTTTAGGTAGTTTTTGACTTATTAACTTTCACAAGTTTGAACTTCCTCACACTCTTTCCAACAGGGAGAGTTCCACAAACAACACTTCCAGATCTTGAAATGCTAGCTCATTTGTGTTCAAATGTCATTGTTCTCTGAAAGTGTGGTGACACTCCTGTACATGATATTTCAGTATAGAGAGTCATTTTTACATGAAGAGAAATAGCAAGGATTATCTATCTGGAGTGCAGAGAAAGGTAATGGCAGATTAAGCCTTTCACCTTTGGAGCACTAGCAAGGCCTGTGACGCTACTTAGCACCATAAGAATATATGTTGCTGCTTGGAGGCGTAATTGTCTTGACATGTGTTCCTGCACCTGTTTGTGATTATTTTGGAAGGTTTCAGAAGTGACTACACCCTCATCTTAAAACCGGCTGATGATCAAGTGCACACTCTCAAGCCATTGCAATGCTAATAAAGCAGATCAATATAAGTAAAACTGAACATTAACATGGATTGAGAACAGCCTGCTTTATATAACCTTTAAATGGAAAAGGAGTGCTAACCTACAGGCTGTTAAGAGTCCACTGAGGATAAACTGTGCTTCCTGCCCCACATGACACTGATTTCCTGATCAGTGCTGAGTCACAGAAGATGGGTGGGAAAGCCTAAGTTGTGAAGACTGCTCAAGTCAGGAAGATGAGTGTTTCTAGTCCCATGTGTGTTCTGGGAGTTGAATAAATTTTCATCCTCTGCAACATATGTTCTCTGGAGGTGGCTTGCTGCTGTGCACCTCAGGCTGTGCTGCCTTGCTTTTATGCTTTGAGAGGGAGTTCCACTCCATCCAAAACAGAACAAAGAGAACATTTGGAAAAAAGCAGCTTTTTATTTATTTGTTGTAAGGAAGCCAAAGACTGGGCACTGTGATTGTGTGCATGTGTTATGGTTTTATATAACCTGTATGTTGCTCATTTTTATATACTGTTTATATACTATATAACTGTGCATCTAGTTCTCTTTATAAAGATGGCCCTGAATATTTAAAATATGTTGTTTGACTCAAGTCTCCAGATGCTTAGCATACTTATTCTTATCTCCAAAAAGGAAAAAAAAAAAAAAAAAAAAAAAAAAGTAAACATGAATCAGTGCTTTTCTACTCAGAAGCCTTTTTAGGAAACAATAAAACAGAATTAAATACTAAATGCATATTTTTTAGTGTGCACTAACTCATCCAAAGTGAGGAAGTAAAACCTTCCAGGCATAACACAAGACTATGAGATTAACTTCTAGTATGTGGTTTTCTAGCATCATGGGGCAGTTAGAGCAGCAAGGATAGATAATCGATACTGAAAACTACCAAAGAAAAAGAAAAACAAGTTTCATAATATGAAGGAAGCTATGTCCACAGCTTAGATCATAAAACTTACACCAAATATTTAATTTTTTTCATAGGGTTAGTTACATTAGGTCCTTAAAGAACAATGCTGAGCAAAGACTTAATCTGTAGTGCTGACAAGGAGGCAAAAAAATCAGTGGTGGACAAGAAACTAGATGCAAAAAACTGTTGAAAGCATATTGTGAAACTAACCATCATTTAATGCTCACAGTTACAGCTCAAGCAATAAAAAGTAAATACAATCTGATGCTGATATATCTATTCCCCAATCCCTTTGTTATTGCTGCCAATAATATTCAAAAATGTCCAAAGGAATATGGAAAATTTAAGTCACGGTACAAATATTCGAAATTAAAGATATATATTCCATTCTTTCCTACCTCTTTATCCCCCCCCCCCCCCCCCCCCCCCCCAGTTATAGTTCAGATTCATATAATACAGGACTGAATAGACTCAGGGGGAGATAATAAATCATGAGTAATACTGTAATTCCAAGAAAACTTGGTGCAGAAACAGGTTTGAATAATAATTTAAAGGAATCAACTTTCTCCAGGATAACACTGAAGAGCCACCATAGGTATCTCTTTGGGAAATGAACTAGAGGAAAAGGAAACTGAAAGAGATGTATATACTATGTTTTGGGTGAAATAAAGCATTACACCTAATCTAATACAGTGAGAAGCAAAATCAGAATTTAAAGATTGTAGACAGTTATTTATTCATATCTATGGCAAATGCTTGACTTTGAAGGGACTAAAATATATATAAAGTATTTCTACAACACATGCTGGAAAATTCTGTCTTTATGAATGCAGAAATGACTATGGATTTAACAATGGGCATGACTTTAAAATAATTTGATTCACATTTCAATTCTACAGCTTTTTTCTGTGTAGTTTCTCTAGATATTTGCTTTATACATACTAGCGTGAATGTTCATAGAAATTAATATTCACAAACCTGTACTTCCTATGAAGAAATTTTGTGAACTGTATCCACTTTTCTTACTGTAATCTGGATGAGCATATAAATGACATAACTAACCAGCATAATGCAAACAATTACTGTTATAGTCAGACTGCTATTTGATATACCAGTTAATTTCATAAAGAAATTACATATTAAATACAAATAATGATGTATAATTATTTTCATCCCCAAAATAATCTCTGGAAAATAAGTGAATTTTGAATAACAGAACCTGGTGAGTATTATGAGTATATGGTGAGTATTACTAAATGGCAGGAAGTTTAATGATTATTGCTATGAAATTATTCACTCAGTACAAATGACCATCAAACAACAACAACAACAACAACCATTAAAATTATGGAAATTACCTTATATTCTCTCTTCTGACAATATTCCGATGCTATTTAGTGATTTTTTCATATAATTTTTTCAATCCAAAACACCCATCCAAACAAATCTAATGTAGTAAATAAACAAAAGTTTTTTCATTCAGTAGCTGTCCTGGTCATAAGCCCTCAGCAATTTAAAATTTAGTCTTCTCATGTTTTGCCGATTAGTCTAAAAAGTCCTATGGTTTTGACATAAGTTAAATTAACGTTAATTGTTGGACCATTTCATCCCTAAAAAGTCTTCAAGGTGCAAGCTGCATTATCTTTCTAGGAGCAAGACTTGTCATATACAAACAAAACAAAACAAAACAAAAAAAAAAAGGAATTAAAAAAAAGAAAAGAAAGAAGATGACAAAGCAGTTCATGACTTATGAATCAGAGATAAAGGAGAGTCATGCATGCCCAAACTTCCAGAATGAAGACTTCCAAAATAATAAAATAAATGAAATGAAATGAAAGCTACTTAATGCAACTACATCTCAAGACACTGATTTGTGTGATCTGGAAATGACCCTTACTGTCTGGAAGCAAGAGTTAAATAATAAAAGATATATGTCCTATGTAGAATAAAGAAGAGAATTTAGTATTCATGTTTGTTTCTTCATCTATATAGCCTTGGAAAAACACAAATTTTATGAATTTTCGGAGAGGACAAGTAGGGAGATGTGTGGGATGAACTTTGGGCCGTGTGCTAGTTAAAACAGAAATACTTGGTAAAGTATTGGAAAAGCTTGGAAAGCCCTTGGTAATTTTGCTGCTGACCATGTGTCAACACTATCAGTCAGCCTCAAGAGCTTGTTTTTCAGCAACAGACAAATATACATTTCATGCTAATGTTTATCTCTCCCTCTTTTTTTTTTTTTTTTCTCCCCAGTCCATGTGCCTTTGTGTGCTAAGCCTCTGCACTCTCAGGCAGTCAGGATACATGGTCATGTAGCTGAACCATCTCCTTTCATTCATTTTGCGGTCCATTTGAATGGAATGATCTGAAGTCAAAAAGGAGAAAGCTCTCATTGTTTTCTAACCTTTCCTAAGAGATGACCTTTCCATTAGATATGGCATAGTGACCTACACTGTTGGAAACCTTTTAAAGACAGTTGGTTTGCCATTTCCCAAATGGATTTGTTTGTCTGGAAACCAAATCATTAGCTGTCTGCAAGTCATTTCTTCACTGTTCCTATGAAAAGCTCTGAGGCTCTTTAAATGTTGGATGTTAGCCAGCAAGATTTTATGTTTTGTACAAGTTCTGTTTCAGAGCTCAGACCTGGATTCTTTATAGCGAGATTACTGATATCTCAACCACTCAGTCTCAGTGGGAGTGAGACTCTGGTCCATTCTAGGAAGGGAAAAGAAGAATGATCTTAAGTGAGATTAACTATCTCAGTTCAGGAGAAATTTGAGTCTTATGACATCACCACAGTCACTTAAAGAAGTCTGTTTTAACTCTTTGAGCTTAAATTCTTTATCTGCTTTCTTTCAAAGTATGTGGTTCTACAGGAGTCCAGAAATACACAGATATTTCAAATTAAAATGATTCAATTTGTTGTTATATTTTCTTTTGCCTGGTGTTTTAGTAAAATCTTCTTTAATCTCTCTTCCCTCTTTTATAGAAGAAAAAATATATATTTAATATTCTTATTGCTTATACTGAATTCTTAACAGTACAAAACATAAATATTATTGTTCGTGTACAGAAAGCTGGGGAAAAATCCTAAAACTGACAATTTAGCTGCAACAGTATTAACTGAGCAAGAGTAGGCCATACTGAAACAAAGAAGGCCTCCAACAAACATAGCTAATCATAATAACTCAGGACACAAGATAGTAATGGATCCCTGCTTCTCCTGGAAAATAAATAAATAAATAAATAAAATAACTTACCCAGGTTTTGTTTTATTTCATGGTTTTCAGACAAATACAAAATACATATGGCGCTATGCTCAAGGACTGGCACAGAAATTATCTACACCTACTAGTACATGTTGAGGAAAAAAAAAAAAAAATGTTCCTTGACACAGTGTGTAGTTAAGCTGTACAGCTCCTT
Source organism: Anas acuta (assembly GCF_963932015.1). Lineage (NCBI taxonomy): Eukaryota > Metazoa > Chordata > Aves > Anseriformes > Anatidae > Anas > Anas acuta. The sequence continues at coordinate 78,621,562 of NC_088981.1, read as the reverse complement.
GATTCTAGATGTGGGAGTGTTAAAAGTCAGTAGGAACTCAAGAGACATCTGGAGAAATTATATGGAAAACAAAAAGGCAAAAAGGATTGTTCAATTCAAAAATATGACCATTGTTTCAGGATGTAACTGAGATGTCAATTGTTGGAGGTTGGGAGAGTATTGTGAAGAACTATCACAACTTGCTTTCTTGGCAAATTACACTGTAATTTCTTCCTGGCATCTGAATTTCACCACTGTTGGCAGGGGGATAATCAGAGAAATGAATCTTTGGCCTGATCCATTATAGAAAGTGGTACATTTTTTTTTTTTGTAGCATTTTGTTTATACTTTACAAGAAATAGCTTATTCAGTACAGATGCAATGTGTGATACTCCACACATTGCCTCATAAGTGTTTGTGGCTAATATTTTATCTCCAGAATGTAAATCAGTTAGTTAAGTCCATGTTTTTCATGTTCTAAAGTATTTTAATTTTTCAAGAAACAACCCAGAATTATTCGGTACCATTTCTCTTCCATGGGACAGTGCTCAGAGCTTCAAATTTTTTCAGTGAAGCACAATAATTTCTTCATTCAAAGTTGGAACTGTTCCCAGTTTTGTATATTCTTAAATAACAAAGCTGTGATAATAGATTATTTTTTTTTAATGAAAGTCTAGAAATTAAAATTTAAAAAAATAATAATCTTTTGGTTACACTTTTATTAGTCTAATTTCTATATTAAAGAAATATATATGTTAGCAGAAATTATGGTTTCTTCAAAGAGGGTCAACCATCTAAGCTACTTGGAAAGATTTTTAAATTGGAGAAGATGAAATAAAACAAAAAATCTGTTTTGTTCTTTTCTTGACACAAACAGCCAACGTGTTAGTGATGACTCTTGGGACCTCAGGATACCTCATTAAAATGTCATCACAACTTGCTAATTCCCTTCTGAGACTAAAATGATGAAATTTTGGGCAGAAGCTTCAGGTCATACAGAAAAACAAAAGCTCAAGTTACATGAGTTCTGTGGGGTGTCTTCAAATTGAGGAAAGGCCTTAATTTGCATGGTAAGTTACACACTTCTCAAGAGTAGATCCAAAAATTTCCATTTACCTATACAAGAAAGTATTCAGCTATGACAACGCATCCAGCTAGATGCAGTACATACTTTAACTAGATTTTGTAGATATAGCAGACATTGTAACCATGGAAATGTTTGATATTACAATTTATTTATTTATTTGTTTTAGTTTTAGGAAAATTGTTTGTGTCTTTTTTAATAGGAGATGCTCAAAAGTGCTTTGGAGTCGGAGCCTAAACTATCTAGTGTACAAAGACACATAATGGAAGTGCTGTGAAATGTTTAAAATGTGCCCAGCTTTTTTTGGAAACATGAACCTCCCCACCCAAAATAAAAAGGGGAAAAAAAGGTGGGGGGGCGCTCCAAGAATGTCATCTGTAGGTCTAATGTATTTCAGTAAATTACCTGCAGGTGTATGTCTGGTTCTGCCATTATTCTGCCAGAGGTACTATGCATCAAAGCTGATGCAAAGATTAACACTAATGCATAGATTAACGTTAATGGATAGAGATGTAGGCTGCAAGAAAGAGAAAGCAGCCAATGTTTTGTTGCCTGAGGACTAGCTCCTCACTGCATCCCCTCACTATCTAGAGTGTATTTTTCCCTGGTTAAGTCTTACTTTTCAAGCTTAAAAGTGTCATTTTGAATGTGTCTGTCTGAAGTAGCTATCTTAGTTTTCTCAAAATTAAAGTATTTTAAATTAACGCGCTGATTACTCTTTCCCATTAATCATCACGTTTCATGATGCCTATCACATCACAATGTGTGTGATGTGATAGGCAACATGAAACTTCTTTTTCAGAAATATTCACAATGATTCTCACATAGGTAAGTATAAACATTATGTAGAGTCAGCAATTTGATTTTTTAGATTCACTTTGGTATTAAAGACAATCTGTTTATATGAATTACCTATTCATCACACTCAAAGCTTTTGGGAACTGCTCTTTGTCACCACTGAAGCACCTACACTCTAGTTCAGTATCTGACCAACAATAATGGCAGTTATTGGTTTTAAAAAAAGGCAGAGACAAATAATCATAGTATTTGTTTAACATTAAATTTAGACAACTGTGGATTACAGAGGTTTTGTTGCAAACTTTCATCTTTCACAAAAGTTCATAAGATGTGACTAGATACATGAAAAACACCAGAAGAGAAAGAATGTCACTGATGAAACTGAACAAAACTTATTTTTATGAACAATGAGACAGGAAAAGGTAGATAGGCTCTAGTAGTTAGTGGGAAACTAACCTAGGTTTTAACATACCAGCTTGCAGATTCCAGCTCTTCTACAGTTCTGTCTCGACCTGATTATTCTCTAGCTGTAAATTGAAAACAATAGTAATAATCTCTTCTTCTACAGAGAACAAATACATTAAAAACTAATAAACTCTCTGTGATACCTCTGACACATTTTCAAACAGAAAACATTTCACACAACTGTTGAAGTAAGAAATATAGAACAACAATATATTAAAATTGTCACAGGGTCTTATTTTAGCCTCCAATACTCTACACCATATTCATGCTCAATATCTAGTAACACTGATATGATTCTACATTGATTTGTGGAGATGTACAAATACTGGCATATTTACTGCTGACTTTTTTTTCCCCCTAATCTCTGCCTTCTTGAAATAAATCTTGACATATTTCTGTCCATATACATCAAAATCTTGGAAGATGCCTGGAAGATAAAGGCTTCAGTTTCTTCACCTCAGCTGAGAAGCATTTGCTCATCTTTCTAGAGTTTATCGTCAGGACATTTTCACTAGTATTTAAACTACTTTTTCTTTTATTATGTCTAGTATTTTTGATAATCACCGCTGTAAAAACTTATTCTCCATGCTTTATTTTTACTTGTTTTAATATTCATACATTTATTTCCCTCCTACCTACAGTGTTGTACACACAAAAATTTTCAGTTCCTTCCTTATACATAATATCTTCTATTTTTGTTAGCTACTTTTAATTTATGAATATATAATACCAGCTCTGAAAATAAGTGCTGAAATTCTTTAAATTCCAATAATTACATAATTTGAATGTAATTATGTCTGATTACAATAATGACAGAAATGATATATATATATATATATTTTTTTTTCAGAATAAACTACTTATTGTCTCTATCTCTACCAACCACAGAACATATTTTATTGAAACGCTTTCACTCATACAGATTTAGGAGTATAATTTATTTCTTGTTCTGTCTTTTTTTTCTTTTTTATTTCCTTTTTCTGATTTTTCCTTTAAGAGTCAGCAAATTACCTTTCTATCATATTTTAGGTACATTTTAAAATAAACAATAAATAATCATAATTGACTGAGTGTATTTTGAGGGTAAGTTCCTGGGGACTAACTTTAACCCCTCCTCCCCACTTCCCCACTCCACCCCCCCTTTTCTTTTTTAGTGATAAAATCAAATTTTTATTTTTTTTTTTAGTGATATCAAATGAAGAAGTAGACTGAATCCACAAAATTATTCCCATGGGTCATCCAATACTTAAAGATCAAAAAGTCTACTGCTTTCTCAGAAGCCAGCCCCCAGCTGAGTGTATGGTTTTAAACTGTACATTATTAGAAGCTGGAGACTACAATCTTTCAAATAACAATTCACTGATCATGAAACCCTTTTTGAAAAGACAAAGACATTTTTAATGTTTCCACTATTTTTCTTATTATTTGTCACCACAAAATTCTTTAGTCTAGAAAGCATTAGGGAGCAAAATAGAATGGGAAGAGGCTGCAACATAAATAACAGAATGTCTCCTACTATGACGACAGTTGAAAAATGAGTATTGTACTGACTTTATTGACCTGGGGGAAAAAAAAAAAAAAATGTCTGTAGCAATCAGTTTTGTAAATAGCTGAAGATTAGAAACCGTATTAAAAAAATAAATAAAACAACCTTCACTCATCTCATTTCTGAGATACCATCATACCTGAAATCCAAAGTTATACCACTTTCCATTTCAGAAACAGCAATCTATAAATATATAATCTTAAATTTAGTTCCAACTTTATTAGATTTGAGAAGAAAAAGAGAAAAAAGAATGGTGAGCTATGTGAAGAACATATGAACTATGTGAACAGCAAACTTTATGATATATGGCAATCAGATTTGTTTTAACTGTAGTCTTCAGATTTGCTTAGTATAAGTAATTAGTGCTTTTGTCAAACAATGTATTTCATGATGCTCATGTCTCATGAATCAAGTTGATTGTGGTGCTCATAGCAGGCAGCACATAATATTACTTACGCTTTTTAAATTGTGCATTTATAAAACTATTTCTAGTCTATATATCTATAAACTATATCTATCTATATATCTAGTCTAGCCGTGTATATTTTAGATAAACCTATTCACTTCATTTAAGCAGTTAAATTCAGATCTGACCTTCTGTCTTAGCCATCCATGACAAACATGAATGCTAAAAATCTGAAGGGTATTGGGAGCTGACATATGTGGTAGAAAAAGACAACAGTTGTAGGTCTTTAAGAACAGTTATCAAAGCAAGTAGAATTTTTTGGCAGGGAACAAGATTATTCTTATTATAATTATAAAATAATAATTATTACTAATTATTATTAGGAAAAAAAAAAAAAAAAAGAATTCATTCATGAATGAGCTTTGGTCCTACTCTTTATCCAAGCATGCTGGGGCATTAAGTGTCTTTAAGGAAAAAAATTAATTTATGTCCATAGACAGTGGATAGACAATGAAGGCTTGATTCACAAAAACAATTAAAATTCCCTCCCAAACTCCAAATGAAATAGCAACTAGTGTTATAGAGTTTAGTTATATTCATAAATACAGCATTTGATATAACCTACATTTTAGTATTGGATAAATAGTGTTCAAAAACATTTTACCTCCTTCGTTTTACAGTTTAAGATCAACACCACTGCTTTCTTGGGAACTGCATAGCACCAGGATTTCCACAAACAGACCCTGATTCAAAGAACAGATGTACTTCTACAAATATAGGACAATTGCAATTGGAAGGAAAAAAGTAAATAAATATATAGAGAGGTCATCCAGTCCAGCCTCCTGCCCAAAGATGTGATACTTTAAAAGTTAGATCCGGTTGCTCAGGTCTTTGAGGAAAAATGAATTATTATTTTAATATTTGCTTAAAAAAAATAACTTGGAAGACTATGGCAAAGTGTGATAGAACATTTCTCTGTACCTATAAATAATGCCCTTGCCAGGGACATGAATATGCTAAGGCCAGGCAGGCTCGGGTAGAGAAGGATCCAAGCCCTGAGGCAGCTCATTCCATTCGCTCAGGTCTTTCCTCTTCAGGCCCTACTAGCCTCTGGGACTTCTCAGTGAGACTTGCACCTTTTCCCCTGAGGCCAACAGCTCTCTGGACTGGAACAGTTCAAACAGGCTGAGACCACCGGGACTCCCTAGGCAGCTTGGGACTTCCCATTTCCTCCCCTACTGAGATGTAAGGCACCTGCAGCCCTCACAACAGCCCTTCCAACACCCCTAGGCCCTGTCTATTCCTGCCCCTGGCCCAGGATGCAGTGTCATCCCCATCATCTCATATCCCAGCCAGGCTGCTGTGTGGCCAGTCTCCAGCTCCTGCCCAGCCCAGCCATGGGGCCCACCAAGCCAGGCTCGTCCACAAGTCCACATCCTGGCCAGCACTGGCTTGTACCCATCCCCAGGGAGATGTACAGTGATGGAGCTGGGTCTGCTTCAAAGCTCTGACTGCCCTGCTCCTGTCTAGGAAGTGGGGGACAGACCCTGGCTGACAGACCCTGTCGTGGAGCATTCAGTGAGGAGTCCCTACTCACCCTAGCTCCCTGGGAAGCCCCAGACCTCTACTGCCTTCTGACAACTTTATGTTTTATGTATACTGATTCACTAATACTTATTTAGTATAATTTGATGTGCAAGTTCCATATTTTAATTTGTTGTAATAACAAAGCTTAAAACTTAGTAACAGCATCAATGCTGATCAAATTGACCTGATATATCACATGCAGATTTATTTTTAACTTCAAAAACAGATTTTTTTTTGTTGTTGCACGACACTACCTTCTATGAAAGACATATATTGTAGAAGAACATATAACTGAAAATAACAGTTCTTAGCAGACCATGTGTACTTCAGAAAGATCAAGTGTAACCATGAAACACTATAATGAGGCATTTTCAGCACTGTGACATCTTGATACATTGAAAGAGTGTTTTGTTGTTGTTGTTTTAATGTTAAGAATTATTAATCATAAAACACATGAGGAACCTAGCTGTAGGATGCAAAACTCACCCAGCTGGCATGATTAATTTTATGAATAAATCAGACAAGGAGTTTTAATAGTTGTGATTACATTTTGGGAAAAGAGATTTAAAAAAAAATAAATAAATTATCTTGTGCATTTTCAGTTGTCTTCTTTTTTCCCTTTGATAGTTCCTTCTTAAACCAGTTAATTCACTGCTTGTGGGGCTATAAAACTGTTTTATTGAATATCACACCATATTGTCTAATTTTGTCAGATTTCTAGACAGGAACTCAACATATCAGAATATTAGTGATTCCTAAATTTTGAACTTGGACATCGTTGCAAAAGTCCCTGTAGAAATACTTAGAAATACTGCATGGTCCTTCTCTGTCAGCAGGGAGAGGTATTAAGTGACTGCTTAGGTTCTTCCAGAGTCTCTTCTTTTTTTTTTTTTTTTTAATTTATTTATTATTATTTTATTTTTTACTTTGGATTGTGTGGGTTACAACAATAACAGATTTATCTTCCCCAAATATGTGTTAATCTGTTTCCTTTGGTATGAATAGAGAATAGAACCACCCAAAAACAGAAAACATGGGTGGCTGAGGGAGCCTTTTGCATCTGTATTATGCTTAATTTGACTCAAGACAGTAATTCTGTTTTCTTAACCTCTTGCATCAGTCAGTCTAAGGAGTAGTAAAAAAAAAAAAAAAAACCTACAATGATGAATGTTGACTCAGTTACCAGAATGATGATTTTACTCAGGGAGTCCTATATTATCTTAATACATGCAAACTAAATAATTCTATTAAGAGATTTCATTTGTTATATTGTTACATATATTATATAAAAAATAATTACATCCTCTTCTTACCTTCCCTATACTCATTCAACACCAGTTAACTGGCCGAAAAGAATAACATTATACCAGCCTGTTTGATCTGACTCAGTGCTGCTGCAGTCAGATGAACTTACCATAATGGAAACAGAAGGTTTCCTTGTCCATTGAAATCACAGCTACAGTGGTCCTGGCATTCATCAGCCCGGGTCAGAGTTTAGAAACCAGCAGTTTATAAAAGCAAGGAGCAGTTATTAAAATAAAAGTAACTCTTCCATTGAATTATGTTTAGTTACACTCAAACATATTAGACAGATGATCATAAATGTTTTATACAAGCTGTAAACATGTAGGCTTTATGAGTAAAACAGTCACTGAGTGGCATATCTCACTTTATCAGATGCATGAAACAATTTACAGGAGAATCATTTTACCTTTAATTAACTCTAATTTCTTTAATCACATTGCAAATTAGTGGTAAAGAAGAGCATAGATTAACACCACAGTATTTGTTCATTATCTTAAGATCATTTTCCCACTTCAATATTTTCTGAGGAAATAATTCTTACATTAGTTGTTTTTGTGTGTGTGTGTGTGTATGTGTTTTTTTGCTGTTGTTGTTTTGTTTGTTTCTTTTTGTACTATATAAACACTTTAAATAAAGGTAGTTTGACTGCAAATTATTATCATTATGCGATTGGAGGTGTATTGTTGACAGAGGCAGTTATGATCTCTTTCATGGTCTAAATTTGGCTACTTCAAACACACCAATGCCAAGTTGTACAAGGACCCACCTGATATAATACACCACCTAGAGAAGGAATCCATGTTCTCAATATCTTAACTGACTGTCCTTCAGAGTCTATCCGAGGTCTCTTATCAGCCACTGAGGTATTAGTACTGTCAGCTGCTACATGGCAGTTTGCTAACTAAGCAGCAAAATTGTAGATGCTCTGCAAGGCCTTATTTGAACCCAGATGCTGAATTTCTAAATTTCTTCTAATCCTGGTGGAATAAGGTGCCAAAACTCTGTGCAAACTGTATTGTAAGAGTCTAGAAATAATGTTTTCTTGAGCCCATTCTTCACTTCTTCCACTTATTCTTACAGAAAACTGGGGACTCATACAGAAAGCTAGTGATTTAATAGAAGATCATATCACATATAAATTCTGTAGTATTCACTTTTTGCTATATTTTGATGACAATCATCCCTGCATCAATTTCACCATATCTTGTTCAGCTTATTTCTACCAGTGTTACTTAAAACTCCTGTAAATAATATTTTAATTTTATATCAGATACTCTGTTATAAATTCGTTCAGGGATGTTAATGCCGTATGCTTTCTGGAAAACCATGTAATGCCTGATATGTACCAATTTTAATTTTCTATCCAAGTCATTTTTAAATAGCCATTAATTTATTCAGCCCTAAATTAAATTAGTAAGCAATGGTCTCATATATTTAAATAATTATTTGATCAATAATTTGATCATTTGGAATAGCTTTTTACCGCATTTTAATACTGTTCCTCTTATAATATTATTCTGTATTATAAGTATGATCTGCCCAGCTTTCTTTAATGATAATGTTACCCTTATTTTTTTTGGTGGTGGTGGCTTGTTGATTGTTTTTTTTTGTTTGTTTGTTTGTGTGTGTTTTTTTTTTTTGTTGTTGTTGTTTGTTTGTTTTGTTTTGTTTTGTTTTTTCTCGTTTTCCCTAATTGTTCTCTCAAGACTAGGTCTGTAGAGATAAGCAGTCCCATAAATCATTCTCAGCTTTGTCAGTAATTATAAGAAAGCTAGATTCCATAATTACCATTCCTTATGAAGCTCTTCTGTGCCTTCATGTTTGGAAAGTAATACAAATTTAGAAGAAATGGTAAGTCTTAGTTTAAGTTCAGAAATGGTAATTAAAAAAAAAAAAAAAAAAAAGGAAAAAATAAAATCTATAGCAATATTTCTACTGGAATATTCTAGACAATTCTTGCTCAAATAAGATCTCAATGTTGGAAAGGAGAGGGTAAACATAGGAGTCTTGGAGTTTAGTTCTGGAGACTGTAGAGGTAATTTTTATTTCTTATTTAATTGAATACCAGGTACACAGAGAAAATTCGGAACTATGTTCCTACACTGCCAAGTTTCATCCTTGCACTTTAAAATTCCATATTTCTTAAACCACCGCCTGGAAAAGTCACATCACTATGTGTCAGGCAATCAGTGAAGTAGCCTTAGGCCATACTAACTGAGCTTTGAAGATTAAAAGTGTAACATTGAATTTGATGGAAATGTAAGAGGGGAGACAGATTAGCATATGTAGTACTGTTACACTAAACCTTTAAAAATTGTCTTATATATAGTAGATATGTGGTTAATGCACTGAATGAAGGATGTGTTTTGCTACTCCAGAAGCATAGTAAGAGTTGACCAATGTGAGCTTCCAGATATCTACATCTAAGTCAACACTGGAAGGTTCCTCTGTCTTCTTCATCCTGCATGAAGCACAATGGCATATTAGGAATGAGGTACACCACACTACGTTTGTAGGTTTACATACAATAGTCATTGACGCACAGAAGACACCTTATGCTGTGATCCAGAAATGTGTTTGTGCAAAATAAAGTTTTAAAATTTAGTAGAGATAATTAAAACAAAACCAAAATCAAACAAGAAAAGACAAGCAAACAAAACAAAACAAAACAAAATAAACAAAAAACAACAACAAAAAAGAGAGATGTAGGCAAATATATATTTATTTATTTTTTTTTATTTTTGCCTTTCTCAAGATAAATTAGACACCAAAAATCACAGGACCACTTTGGCTGGCCAGACTAAGCAATCTTGTAACAGGTTATCAAATAGTATTTAGATAAGGAGAAGGAGGTATTAACTTTGGATCCAGGCACCTACAGGCACATTTTGCCAACCTTAACATCTATTGATGCAAGTTTGATCTGGCTACTCAGATTTCTTCAGTGTCATAAAAGCTCATTTTCTATGAATGGCCCATAATCTGTGAAGGAACCTTTTGTGTCAACAGCCAAATAAATTGAGAAGTGATCTGAGAATTCCTTGCAAACATTGCTGGGACTATGACCAATTTTTGTTCATACTCTGAAAAAAATCTACAGCACCTGAAGTAAAATTAAGGGTGTGAAGGTTTTCTGTACATGTGTACATGTTGGACTTCGTACTAAATTATTTGCATGGTCAAATTCCTGTGAAATTAAATACTATCCTCATAAGCAATTCAAGTTTCTGCCACAGTAAAGCAAATTCCCATTTAAAATTCATAATAGCCCTGCCAATATCACAACCTTGTGGTCAACCCAAAATGAAATCAGCCAATGTGGTGGTGAACACTATATGTGAATTATTTTCATTGATTTTTTCCAGCTATTTCTGCACCTTAAGCATCATTTATTTACAAAATAATGGTGTTCCATTATGTTCCATTTTGAGATTATTAGTAACTGATACTTTGATGTATTGGCCTTTAGCATTACTTTTCCCTGTCTGGTCAACAATAGTACAAAACTACCTTAAAAGATAACTCTATCACTTGCTTTATAAATTGGAGTAGAAGTGATTAAAAGGTAGTTGGCTCTCCTGTAAGGTACATCAACAACTATAGACACATTAATCCAGGCATAGGTTACAACACCTCAGTTCAGAGCAAATAGGTGCTATGGATAAGATCATTAATATTATTATCATTTCAAAAGTTAAATACATTTTTCTAAAGTTCTCTTATGAAGTAATATTTTTGTTCTAGGCTAATAAGTCTTTCTTCTGATGACATACTTCAACTTTAAGAAAAAGAAACTGGTTCCAATAAATGCTGAATGTCGTTCAACCCTCTGTTTTTTGTGGATGCCAACCACCTTTGCGAGGGATGCCTAGTACATCATCTGATCAGTCCATAGCAACACTGCTGTAGTAAGCTTTCAGAGCTTCTGTTATATAAGCAATAGAAAAAAAAAATGTGATATAGTAAAAAAATAATAAGTAAAAAAGAAAATAGTAAAAAAGTGTTTAGATGAAATATAGCAACCCAGTCAGCTGTGAATACTGGTACTGGTGAGTCAATTTTAAGTTATAGCTGAAAGGATTCTAGCACTAAAAAAAAAAAAAATCTTGAATCAATATAGGTAAATAAGAGCACAGTAGATTTTACAGAGGAACAGACCTCCCAGTTTTAAATCTGTGAAAAGTAAAGGAATTGGGTTGTCAAGAGTATTCTGTTTATTTGGCCCTGCAAGGTCTTCCAGTGATCTCAAAACTATTTGTCCTCTTTAGAAGAGATGTGCAAAGCAGCATTGGCTAGCATTTTTATTATCATTATATTTGTTTTCTTTATGCTTGACTGCTCTATACAATGCCATTCCCTATAAGACTGAGCAATCTAGCTTGCAATTTTAAAAGCATCATTCACAATAAATAAATGTATCTGTCAAATCTCAGAGAGAAATACAAATATGTTGTGTTTTCTATGAGAGAAATATACAACTGAAAAACTCCCCAAAGTAATTTTCTCCTAGGTCCATAATATACAGATATTTAATAGTTTTTGTGGCCTAGATGACTATAGTTAGGTCTTGGATTTTTGCATTACCAATTCTACATAGCATATAAAGGAAATACATTTACTGGAACAATGATACGAACTTTTTATCAAAAGCAACATATATCTGATTTGTACATGCTATTTCATTTCTTTCTAACTTCCAGGTCTCCTTGACCCAAATATGCAGAGCATGCACACAAGAGCATGCACCAGCTTCAAGGTGCCTAGTGCATACATGCCTGGGATGTATATGAGTTGTAATACACTCAAGCCTTCCTTTCTGCTGTCAAACAATTGAAATAAGAAAAACAAACAAAAACAACAACAACAACAACAACAAAACTAATTTTGAATCCACAGTATATTAAACCCAGAATAATATAATAATATTCTCCTCTAAAGAGGAGCTCAAAGGTGGACTAAAAGCCAATGGTGGACTAAAAGACAAATGGTGGACAAAAACAAACCAACAAACAATGAAAATGATGAACACTGTATTGTCATCCATACTGTTGAATATAGACAGAGTTCTTCATGGTTTTCATCAAGAAAGATGTGTTCTTTTTTTCAGAAATGAAGGCAATGGCAGAGTCTTCTTCATGTATGCAGTCAGGGAAATTTCACCACTGTGTTGCTCTGAGTAAGAATTTGAACCCATGAAACAGTAAAGGGATTTGACATCCTAAATCTTTTAGTCACATTAGGAACTGCAAAGCTTTTAGGAATCCATGACCGTGACCTTAATCCTTATCGAGAATCTGACAAGACCCAGTGAAAGGAGCCACTGTTGTGGCTCTTTGTGTTCACTTTGTGCCCTCTCCCATTATCTAAATGGTCTGTCACTGTAGTAACTGAACAAGTATTAATGGACTTATTCTTGCAGGTATAATCCCTGTTAGCTCTCTTTTGCAGAAGAGGGTCAGAACCACAAGTGGAGATAGCCAAGAAGTAGTTAAACACTTAAGTACACCTTTACACATCTAAGAAGCCTTGTTTACAAAATAAAATGTACATTTGAGAATTTTTCCAGACTTCCATGACTTCCCAGTCTTCACACAGGTCATGGTAGCAATGTTGAGTACTGAATCTCTAGGGCTCCTGAATGCTGGTGAAATGCTTTAACCACATATTCCCCTTCCTATTTTGCAACAATGTAGAAAGTTCTTTATAGGACCAAATCTTTACAATAAAACTCTTAAAAACCATTGAATTACTTGTCTGACAGTTGTTTTATAATGTTAGAGACAGAATTTGATTGATAGCTGAAGCAAAATTTAAAGTTATCTGGTAAAGAATGATGAGGAAAATTCCATTACATAAAGTAGTGCCCTCCTGTTGGCCATTTTTCTGTTACAAGTATTATTCTCTCATTTTACAGATGGGAAAAGCATCTTTCTATGTATCTCAGATGTGAGGGCTTTCTCTAGATCATTTTCTCTCTTTTTCTAAAAGAATTGAACTTTATAAAAGTATAAAAATAAATACTTCTATTTTATTTTGATTAAATACCATAGCAAAGGTAAAATGCACAGGGATTTAAATAGACTTGAAAAGCTACTTTTAACCATATTTGATCTAAGCAATCTAAAGACTTTTGGATAATTAATGAATAGCAGATTTTAATTTGAGTAAGAAAAAAGTATTTTTCCCTCCTGACCACATTACATGCCAACAAAAATGGAGTGCTTTAAGGGTAATCATTATATTTCAAATATTTGTTCAAAACTGCTTAGCTGAAAATCAGTTTGCATTTATCAATAAGTGTCCCAAATCCTTTATTATATACTAAAAAATATGAGGAGTCTTCACAAATATCAGAAATCTACAAGTCATTTGAACATCAAAGATTAGATTTGTAACACAACATCTGAATATATTCATTATACACTTTATTGTATGTACTTTCATCCATCAAACCTGAACCTCATGGTTTAAGCAGAACAATTTTATTCCATCAGCAATTTTACCCCAAACAAAAAATCTTGAACACAGGGAGCAGCTTTGCTTTATAACTGACTATTTAGAAAGACTAAGGAGAATAGATTATCATCAGAAAGTAATGTTAGAAAATCAGCTAGAGCAGACTGTTTCTTTCCAAAATTAAGCTCATGCTAAAACTAAGGAAAAATAAATCACTAAACTGTATGAATCAACATCATTGATTACTGCTATCATAACCCCAATTTTCTCCTGTATTCTTCCTCACTGTTCTCTTTCACATGCTTGTTATATTGCAACATTTTCCATGTTTTCAAAAAAATAAAAATCTCTTAGATTCCCAGGGGTGCTATAGGATACTCTGTAATTTGGTGGCCTATTTTCCAGGTATCTTTTCCTGCTTTTGATCTGTCAAAGCATGGTTAAGAACAACAGTCATAACTTGTATCTATCAAAGATTTTTTTTTTTTTCTGTTTAAACAAATGCACCAAGCTAACAGCAATTGTTAGTTTTATTTTAGTTGAGATTTATTTTTCTTACTTTGGGACATTTTTATGAACAGAAATTATTTTTAAAAATGAAAAAAATAAATAAATTACAAATTCACAAAAACCTTATCTATAATGTGTTTGCATTTGTTGGGGAATATTACAAGTTGAACTATGGAAAAAAAGTACCAGAAATTTCATAATGTTACTTCTCTTCTTCCTTTTAAGTACTGATGTGACATAGATACAAAGTCCATATAGTCTTCTGTGATGAAGTAATCTGAAATTCTTATGGATTTTTAGGTATTAGCAGCACAGTCTGAGTTCCCAAAGAGGCTGTTATTACAGATCTCTATTATTCCAGAAACAGCACATTTCTGTTGCAGTTATCAGGCTTTGTGATAAAACTTCTGTAGACATTCTACAGAATTCGAGCCGCTGGGGCCATCATTGGGACAAAAAGAAATACTGTACTCAGTGTGAACAGTATCCCAGAAGTAGAGATGTAAAATGTAAGGTTTGTTGGGACATTACTGGTGTAGAGAAAATAAATGGAAATGGCGTGATCGTGTCCTTAATATTTACTGAACTGGCCAATAAATTGAACTAATTTCCAAACTACTGCTTGGGGAGTGACCATTTTCCCTGTGCCAAGAGCAGTCCAGCATGTATGCAATACAGACAATGGACTAACAAAGATCTAGGAGCAGAACTGCATGTGATTCAGACTGCCCATGTAGTTTCTTTGTACATTTATATGCTTTTTTTTTAAAAAAAAAAAAAAAAAAGAAAAAAGAAACTTGCTACTTGACACTTTCATTAGTAGCTCTTGCACTCTATAATACCTTAAAATTCTCTTTGCAATGCACCATAGAGGCATGATTTTATCTGTCCAGAATCACTGCTAGTCCACTAGTGACAGTTTCCTCTCTGACTCTGTGGAAACTATTCACAGAATCACAGAACGGGCAGGGTAAGAAGGGACCTCTGAAGATCAGTTCAACTCCCCTGCTGTTCAGCTGCAGCTTAGTTAAAGGAGGTTAAAGGAGGCTTATGGAGATATATGATATACAGAGCTGATATTCTGGCAGGACCTAATGCTACTTTCTATTATTTCATTCTCTGTTGTTCCTTTCTGTCAGATGAAGCAGATATTTATGATGTTTGTATTGTGAGAAGGAGCTGTAGAAACTCAACTTCTGAACTTCTTGTCAATGCTTTGGTCTCTGTAGGCATCAGCGTTTATATTTCCAAATGAATACATGATATTCTGGAATTTTACAGCACAAAACTGGTCTTTTACAGCACAAAACTGGTTAAGTGGAAAATTCTTGGAAGTGCAAAGACCTCATTTTGGGTACAGACATATTAAAACACTCAAGTGACAGAAATATCTTTTCCTATCTTCCTGCTGCAAACATGGAGAGGTCTCACTGTGTAATGAAAAATAGGGAGCAGAGAGGAAATGTCATTTGCTACAGAAAATGGAAAGCATAAAATCAAAAGTAAAAACATTGTGGTCTGAAACCTTGTAGAATATGCTGTAAACAATAATGAACAATACAAATATCTACAATGATATGTAAATAAAGGTTGACAGAACGATCTTTTGAAGTTACTTGAACTTCAAGCTGACCTGCAGGAAAATGATGACACTCAGTTTATGAAATACTGAAGAATTTCAGATGTAAATAAATAAAGAGGATTAAATCCAGGCCAAAGAAAAGGCCAGGAAAAAAGGAAAGGAAAGGAAAGGAAAGGAAAGGAAAGGAAAGGAAAGGAAAGGAAAGGAAAGGAAAGGAAAGGAAAGGAAAGGAAAGGAAAGGAAAGGAAAGGAAAGGAAAGGAAAGGAAAGGAAAGGAAAGGAAAGGAAAGGAAAGGAAAGGAAAGGAAAGGAAAGGAAAGGAAAGGAAAGGAAAGGAAAGGAAAGGAAAGGAAAGGAAAGGAAAGGAAAGGAAAGGAAAGGAAAGGAAAGGAAAGGAAAGGAAAGGAAAGGAAAGGAAAGGAAAGGAAAGGAAAGGAAAGGAAAGGAAAGGAAAGGAAAGGAAAAAAAAATTTCCAATTCAGTGGAACTGATTGTCCAACAGCTAAAACCGAGTTTCAATCTAATTTTTTGGTATTTCTAAATTATATTCCACATTGCATTTATCCTGTGTGCTCTTTCATCAGATTATGCTTCCCTTGCACCCCATATGATTCTCTTTTATCATAGTGTCATAGAATGCTATAATATATGCATAGTATGCATAGAATGGCTAGGGTTGGAAGGGACATTACAGATCATCTAACTCCACCCCCCCCCCCCCCCCGCCATTGGCAAGGATGCCACTCACTAGATCAAGCTGGTCAATACCCCATCTAGCCTATGCTTTCAGGGATGGGGCATACACAGCTTCTCTGGGCAACATGTTCTAGTGCCTCACTACCCTTACAGCAAAGAATTTCATGTTAATGTCTAGACTAAATCTATCCTCTTTTAGTTTAAGACCATTCTCCCTTGTCCTATCTTTATCTACCCAAGTAAAGAGTCCTTCTCCATCCTTTTTATAAGACCTGTTTAAGTACTGAAAGGCCACAATGAGGTACCTGCTGAGCCTTCTCCTCTCCAGGCTGAACATCTCCAGCTCTCTGAGCCTTTCTTCATAGGAGAGGTGCTCCAGCCCTCTGGTCATATTTGTAGTCCTCCTAAAGCTTTGTAAGAAAACATGATGATGATCTAGGTTCCTAGAGGTATCATTGACTGTAATGCAATCCTATAAGTTTTTTTTTTTTGTTTGTTTGTTTTTTTGGTAGTTGACAGATAATGGAGACACTTAGTGTGATCTGGATGACTAAAAAGGACTTCAATGTAACTAAGTATTAAAAATAGAATATAAAAATTGTCCATGTCATGTGTCAGACTTGTGCTTGGAAAACTTAAGATTGCTTTAGTATCTGCCTATAATACACACATTTATGTGTCAAGATTGTCTACTGACGACTAAGGCTCCTCTTTGTAAAGTTGCTGTTTGCTGATGAATTTTCTCATCATGCTTTTCCTCTATGAACAGCTGTAAATTTGGCAATGACATATATTTACAGTGCTGAAGAGTTTATTTGGCAGCTGGCTCTTGTTTTTTTTCATGACTTCCTCTCTCTTACACATTAAATATTCCTCTGTCTTCTTTCCTTCTTTCACTCTGTGATTAGGTATGTGCCATAGACATCTATTTTGTAAATCCAGATTAATATTATATCCTGTTTGTATATATGTAGTCTTCTGTAATTGCTCTTACCAAAATTACTGAACATTAACAACATTGTTCTTTAAAGTCTTTTTTTTTTTTTTTTTTTTTTTTTTTTTTTATCAGAAGAGTCTGGCAGACTGTTGCCTGGAAGCCAGTCTGCGGACAAATTCCTTTCTGCACCCATCACTATCTGCTATTTCATAGTAGAAGTAATAGAAGTAATAGTGATGTGGAAGCCCCAAACACAACCAGTGGGAGAAGGCATCTCAGTGGGAGAAGGGATGTGGTTTCATGATGGGGGAAGCCCATACAAGATTTACTATCACACAACCTCGTCTTCATCACTGAATTGTATTTCCTACTGGAGGAACAAAGCAATTCAAGAACCCTCACATCCAGTCCACAGCCTTATAGTCCACAGCATCAGACAAGCCTGAATATAGTTTTCTAATCAATGTTCTTGGATATAACTGTTATAATATATAATATGATAGGTGTCAGTCTATTGCTAGTTCTTCAGCTGTGACTTTTTCCATCGCTCCCAAAGACTACCTAAGGAGATAACATGAACGAAATAACACATTTTTGATTCAACAGAGCTGATTGCTAAGTAAGAAAATAAATTTAGATGCTATGAAGTACCATTGCATATACAACTTCAAAATTAACACATACCCTTGAAATTGTACAGTGGAAAGCATATCCTACACTATAAAAGTTGTTTTTAAATAATTGGATACTAATTGTTGTGGAATATTCTGAACAGTTCCTTTTCTCAAATTTGTCTCCAGTTATTCCCTTTACTTACAAAACTGATGTAATTTGCATCTGGCATGATATAACTACTATATACCGGGGTATGTAAAGGCAATAAGTATTCTGTCTTTATTCTGATTTCAGAAATGTAGAGTTTTTCTATCTTGAGGCAAAAATGTATGTCTCTTGAACTGATTTTGTAAAAAAATTCACTAAAACTAAAACGATGTTTTAAGCATTAGTGCTCTGAAACATCATTTTTCATGTAATAATTCATACACGTATATAGTAAAATAGAAAAATATTTAGATTCATGTAGTGAAACATGTTTATATATTCATATTTGAACCTGGGAGTTCAAACAAAATACTGATTTGATTGTGAAATATCTAGTCTTCATGAGTCTTTGGGGACAATTTCAGTGTCGTAACTTTATTTTCTACAGGCTTTTATTAAATCACCTAAAGAAGAGGCAAAGCAAGTCATATCACAAGCATAGATACAGAGCTTCAGGTAGGAAAAGACTTGCTCCCTAGAATGCTAGTCAGCTGTGATTATAGAAATATCTTAAGGGAGGGCAAAAAGACTGATATTTATGTAATTGGAATTCACGTTAATATATTTTGATTTATGTCTACACTTTGTATTGTTTAGATTCTAAACAAATCAGTTTTCACTTATTTCTAAATATTTCTGAAGTGTTGTATCTAATCCAGCCTAAATCCACTGCATAATGAGACTGAGAAATATTCTTTTACACAATATTACTACAATAGTAGTCCCAGAGAGAGTTGAATATCTGTCACTTTCACACTGCTTTATACCCAGTGGCGATACAAGTTTAGTCTTAACTCAGTTAACTCCAGTTTATCCAATGTAGTTGATGTAGAATCTGCTGAAATATCACCACAGTAAATCAAAATATAAATCCCTGTATTTATGTAAATATGAGAAAGCCAATTCATAGTCACACAAGACTTTAAAAGTACAAGGAAAGTTGCTGTGAGTAAGGTAAGTTGTGAATTTGTATCAGTCTAACTACTAGTGCAAAGGAATTACTTTTTTGGTTCATTTTCTCTCAGCCAATGTAAGGTACAACAATTTACACCCTTCGGCTGATGGGTATTTGTAGTGGGTTTATGTGGCAAGGTTTTGGTAGCAGGGAGCCATAGGGATGGTTTCTGTGAGAAAGATCTAGAAGCCGCCCCATGTTTGGGAAGGGCCCCATTGTTTTCCAGATCTGAGCCAATAAGCGATGTTGTTTTGCGCCTCTGTGAGAGCATATTTAAGACAGGGAAAAAAACGCTGCACCACACAGCAGCCGGGAGAGTCAAGGGAGTGAGAAACAGCCTTGCAGGTGCCAAGGTCAGTGTAGAAGGAGGGGGAGAGGTGCTCCAGGCGCCGGAGCAGAAGTCCCCTGCGGCCTGTGGTGAGGACCATGGCGAAGCAGGATGTCCCCCTGCAGCCCATGGAGTACCACGGTGGAGCAAGGTTCCATGCTGCAGCCCGTGGAGGAGACCATGGTGGAGCAGGTGGCCCTGCACCAACGGAGGCTGCCGCCTGTGGAAGACCCCTGCTGGAGCAGATTCCGGGCTGGACCTGTAGCCCGTGGAGAGGAGACCACGCAGGAGCAGGTGACCTGGCAGGAGCTGCTGCCCGTGGGGGAGCCAGGTTGGAGCAGTTTTCTCCTGAGGGATGGACCCTGTGGTACGGACCCATATCTGGAGCAGTTCTGGAAGAGCTGCTGCCTGTGGGAAGCCCACAGCAGATCAGTTCATCAAGGACTGTATCCCGTGGGTGGGACCCCACAGCACAGGGGACGAGAGTGACTGAGAAGGAGCGGCGGAGAAGAAGTGCTATAGACTGACCATAACCCCCATTCCCCCGTTCCCTTGTGCCGCTTGGGGGGAGGAGGTGGAAGAGGGTGGATGGGGGGGGAGGTGCTTTTGGTTTCTTTCCTTTGTTTCTCACTTCTCTAGCTTCTTAGTAATGAGCAATAAATCTTATTATCTTCTTATGCTGAGTCTGTTTTGCCCGTTACAATAATTATTGCGTGATTTTCTCGTCCTTATCTCAGTCCTTGAGCCCTTTTCACATATTTTCTCCCCATTCCTCTGTGAGGAGGGGGAGTGAGAGAGTGGCTGTGGTGGAGCTCGGCTGCCCACTCGAGCGGAATCACGACAGTATTCTGCTGCACTTGAGTACAAGAATGGAACAGATGAGTAGATGTCATGCTGTAAATCCATATTTATTACACTATAACCTGTGTTATACCTGCTTTTCCAGGTATAATTATGGTACAAAGGTTAATTTTTGTTTTTTTTTTTAGCCAATTAGATCCTGGTAGTATCTTTGTTGAACTTCTGCCATAGTATCTAATTTCAGCAAAGGTAGAATTTGCCTGAGACCTTATGCTATTCCAAAAATACTTTTATCTGCCTCTTCCTGCCTGCCTGCAGGAAGGTCTGAGGTTCTCAGGTGTGGTCATTGACGCAGATACTACAATGCAAAGGAGACATGACTGCTCCAGAAGTCAACTTGCTGGTGGGGCGAGCTGCAGAAAGTCATGCTGTAAGAGTTTTTGATACCACAGTCCTTGAATCTGTGTTCAAGTTTTACCAGTCAGATGGTACATTCTTTTTCTTATACAAACTGTATTCAGTTATTTGGAATTGTGTTGATTTCTGGCACAAATTACACACCTGAAGAAAAATCTACCCAGACTTAGCTGAACTTGCATTTCAGTGAAGCAGATATTTCAGTCATTTCAGTGGAAGATATTTATCAATTTGAATTCAAAATTTGCCTTGAATGAAGTCAGTAACAAAAATCCTCTTGCCTTTGGTGAAACCTGTATTTCACACTTTGTGGTGGTTTTAAACTTATTATGTAAACTAATATTTAAATAAACTTTTCTGTTTGTTTCTTTGCTACATTTTCCTCACAATTTTTGGAAAAAAAATAAATAAAAATAAATAAATAATAATCTCTCATTAGGTAATGACTTTGGGGACTTCTCTCATGAGTTTAGGGGCATCTTTTCAGGGCTTGCATACATATCATAGTATTATCAGTTAATATATCATCCTTTCCCAGCCATATGAAGAAGCAGGGAATTTGCTCTACATTGGAATTCAATCAAATCTCGTCTAGCTAACAAGTCTTCCAGTTCACTTCCTCCCCTGTCTCCTGGCAAAGATGACAAAAATGCTGAGATCCAAACACATTTAAAAATATTAGCAGAACTGGAGGGATCTCAGAGGGAAAAGAAATCCTAACATGTTTAGTCTAGAATATATTTTGTTATATTTGAAAAGAGTTCAGAAAATATAGCAATGAAAAAAAAAAAAAAAGTACCATTAACAACAACAACAATAAAAAAGATTCAGAAGTAGAAAAGCATGACATGAAGTTAGCATCAGTGTAAAACAGTTTCAAATTCCTGACACAATCCAAAAAAAAATCATTTGTTACTGTAATCCTTTAATGACTGATAAATAATTTGAACTTTTATTTTTCTTTTTCTCCTAGGATATTTCTAAAACGCACTCCTCATAAGACAACTATCTTGCCAATAGACTTCCGTGGGTGGGCTTTTTTTGTTTGTTTTTGTTTGGGGGGTGTCCTCTATTTAGTTCACTAGATTATCAGAGCAGATACTGCGGGGAGTAATTGTCGGTTCTAGACTACTTAAATTTATTTCCACATTTATACAAGAATTCATTACACAGCTGAAGAACAAATGACCAAAATTAATAACCTTCCCAAAAGGCAATATATTTCAAATATATCTGAAAAGCTATTATACATTTATTTTTTTTTCCTGTAAATATTCAGAAAACTGGAATAGACAACAGCAGAAGGAAATAATGACAGGTAATTTATTTTGTTTTCCACTTGATTCTTCAACTTTATTATGTATTAAGGAGGTTCCATTGTAATTACCAATACAACATCTTTCTGTATGATTACACATTGTGTTTGGGCAAGTATACATAACACATTCTGAATATTGTGAAAGCTTCCTGTTCTCGTGACTCATATGAATATGGCAGTAGGAATTCCCATAAAGTTGTTCACTGATCCGTGCTTAGCCCATGCAAATCACAGGAAGTCACAGCAACATTGATGTTGATGTAGCTTCATGCCAGAATGCTTTGCTGAGCTTTTGCTTGTTTACCATTGAATTCCCTTTAAAGAGAAGACTTGAGTATATAAACAATAAAGACCTTAATATATAATTAATGTGCTTTCTAATTAAATAGTAACCAAGTATGTTGTAACCTTTCAATTGAGAGTATAGAAAATACTTAATTATCATCTTAAATACTTAATGTGAGTGTACCAATTACCAAAATGCCACTTCTGTATTTTTTAAATGGTGCTTGTCCCTATTTCAAATGCACAATAAATTTTTATTAGTAAAACTTCAATTTTTTAACACAGGCTTATTTTGTTGTTGTTTTTTAAAGCAATATATGTGAAGGTATGCTTTAGGCTATTTAGCTGTACCACAACTAGTAAATGAAGTGGCTTCAGACCTATTCTCTGTCCCTGAAAGAAACTAAAAAGGCACAATTCATGTCTGTATGAATAAACATTCTTCATCCCCAAATTAATGCATCCATATTCATTACTGCCTTCTAGAAATACTTTCTGGGCCATGTTGTTCCATAAACTGTGCTTGGCCTTTTGGGGAGAGTTCTGGTGAGTATGCCAAAAATCAAACTGAAATGATGGTTAAGAATACGTACTGCCCCTGTTAAGTTCACCAATATAGGCACATTTTTTTGACTGTAATTACTTTCATACACATATAAACCAATTTAATAATAGTAATAATACTAAACTATTTGTTTAGATATAAAATGTATTTGGAAATGAAGTAAAAAATCCTTTGTAAATGATTATTTCAAGCACATTCATTTTCATATTAAGTGAAACACTTTAGGTATATGGTCAATTTATTTAATTGCCTTTAGCTGACAAGAGGTAAAATGGCATTAAAGTCCCTGGAATTAAACAACCAATTCTAGACAGATTTTACCCTTTGAAAGAACTTTTTGAGTGTTCACTATAAACACTCTATTTCCTTGGAGACAGCTCAGAGCCACATCAATTTATCAAGGAGCAGTATGAAAGACTGACCAAAGGAGGGCTATGAAGATGGTGAAGGATCTAGAGGGCAAGATGTGTGAGGAGTGGCTGAGGTCCCTTGTTTTGTTCAGGTGAGAGAAGAGGAGACTGAGGGGAGGCCTCATGGCAGCCTGTAGCTTTCTCACGAGGGGAGCGGATGGTCAGGTGCTGAGCTCTGCTCTCTGGGGACAGCGACAGGACCCAAGGGAATGGCATGGAGCTGAGACAGGGGAGTGTCAGGCTGTGAGTTATGAAAAGGTTCTGCACCTAGAGGGTGGTCGGGCACTGGGACAGGATCCCCAGGGCAGTGGTCACAGCACCGAGCCTGCTGGAGTTTAAGAAGTCTTTGGACAGTGTTCTCAGACACATGATCTGATTTTTGGGTAGTCCTATGTGGAGCCAGGAGCTGGACTCAATGATCCTTGTGGGTCTCTTCCAACTTGGGATATTCCATGATCCTATGATTCTATGAAAGACTTATTACTATATTTGGATATCTTCAAGAGAGCTTCACTTGAGCTTCACTGCTGGGTTTTCCTCTTCTTTGGTGTTAGCCATGAGGTATTCCAATACCAAAGAATAAGCAATAACAGAAGCTCAGGTCAGAATGAATAAAGGCCTACACAAAAATGCAGGATGAATGGGAAACAGTGTTTTCAGTCACTGTCTCTCCCTGTCTATAAAAATAAACCTGGCATTTTTCACCATTGCAGTGAAGGGTGAACTATTTCCTTCAATGCAACTTAGGATGGACAATGTTTAGAAATTGATTGTTTGGATGACTGTAGCAATAGTATTCATTCAAAAACAGAGGCTAGAAGTGCATAGGAGGGGCCAGGGGTGAGAATGGTGGAATGGTGTATAAACTAAAGATACTATGCTATATTTTGGCACTTAAATAGAAGTCAGCTAATTATTTGACTATATTACAAATGTAATGTATCCTTGTATTTATTGCAAGTCAATGAAGGTCCAAGTTTTGTGTACTATGCAACGTCTAAAGAATACGAATTTGAACATTTTGTGCAAGATTCCTCCAGAAGATTCAAGCATGTTGCTTTTAATCCTGAATTGTAATAATGCAATGGAACAGAAAAAATAATTTTTTCAGGTGCTCGTCTTGTGAACTTATGGAAACACAAAGCTTAAAGACTTGTATGAACATCCTCTTCTTAAATGGATCTCTGAAATGTAATGTAAAGGACTTCTTGCAAGCAAAATATATGTTAACTGTTCGTTTATTCTGTTAAACAGTTTACATCTTGCTTACATCTGTAAATACAGTATAGAAAGATTGTTTATCTGTAAAGTGTCATGCATTATTTCAAAGTATAAAATCTAACAGTATTAATTATAAATGTCACCCTAAATTAATAATAGGCCTAAAAATAATGGTAAACACACCAAGTGTTTAGTATACTTTCATATTTCAAAGGAGCATAATGTGTCAGCACACAGGTTATAGCCTT
Source organism: Anas acuta (assembly GCF_963932015.1). NCBI lineage: Eukaryota > Metazoa > Chordata > Aves > Anseriformes > Anatidae > Anas > Anas acuta. Next base: position 78,596,841 of record NC_088981.1, on the reverse strand, counting down.
TCTTAGTTATTTAACATTGTCCAAGGTTATATGCTTTATAACTATTATGAAACTAATGTAACTATATCACAGTTTTAGTGTAACCAGAGTACACATGTTTAGAGAATAATTTAAATGACAGTTTGTTTGCATTTTAGGAATAATCCAGCCCTCTTTTTATGTCATTCTGATTTACCATGGAAAAGCCCTTGTGTGTAAGAATTATTCAAATGCACATGGGATTTTTCTTCATAACATATAATTTTTATTTTTATTTTTTCCCAGTGCTTAATACCAAACAGCACGGCACAAAACACAACCCATTATGCTTGATTTCCTATACAAGGTTCCCTTTAACTTTTCATTGCATGACTTATTGTAATGTACAAATTATAACTTGCAGCAGAGTATTCTGAGGGAATAATATTTGCCTTAGGAGCAGTGTGGTCACACTGTATTTCCAAGGCAGAATGCAACACTGAACTACCTGCCCCAACAGACTTCATTCATCATCAGACGCTACGCTGTGGTAGAGGTCAGAACATTAGAAGTTGTCCATTTTATAGAGGAGGCACAGTTCTTTCAGTACACTTAAACAAAGTGCTGAAATTCTATTCTGAGGGTTTATGTTATTTATCTGAAGATAAAATTAATATGTTTAACATCTAAGGATAGGAATTCATATTCATCTAGTTACTTGAAGGCATAAACCAAGGTCTGATTAATCAACTTGAAAAGTTCCATACAGAAAAATTGTTCCTTAGCTGTCCACTGCTTGATTTTTTTTTTGTCTTCCTTTCAAGTATCTCTTGTACACTCCTGTCAGAGACTAGTTATTGAATCAAGTAGATGGATGTGGCCCTTCGCACTGTAATGTTTGTAATAATTTAAGGGTAGGATTCCTTTTAGATAATGTTAATGAACAGAGTTAGGTGTCAAACTTAAGCTAATAGTCTGTGCCCCTCTGTAGTCTCTGAAGCTAAGGCCCTCCGAAGGCAATTTACAAATTCCCAAATGGTAATTTATCACCAATGTCTTTGATATCTATTCTGGAATAGACAGAAACACCCTTTGGAAGAACCTGTCTTTTCATTGTCTACACAGAAAGCTAAGGCAAGACATTTTTGATATCCAAATTTACATAAAAGCAATCTCAGACTTAATCAATTACTAGGTATAAATCTATCCCTTGAAGAAGAAAGTGCTTCTTAGTAATGCATACAACAAGTTTTCTTAAGGACATTGGGTGCAAACAAGACCCAGAAGTTCTGAGATCCTTCTCAGTTCTCGTACACATAAAATCTATGTTGCATACAAGTCAATAATGTCTCTTGTCCAGATTTTTAAGTTACTTTAGCTACCTGCAATGCAGATGGTTATCCTGTGTGTTTATTTTATTTTTTATTTTATTTTATTTTATTTTATTTTATTTTATTTTATTTTATTTTAATTTTATTTTATTTTTTAAGCAGATTTATTCATATGACAAAAAGAGTGAGGACACCTACTTGGGTCTTCAGATTCTTAAATATCTTTGTATAGTGATCCTTAGATAACTAAAAATATTAGGGAATATATATATATATATATATATATATATATATAAATCTGAACTGTTGATTAAGTATTTTGATTTTAAAAGGTCTGAAAGAATACTAATGTGTGTTCATATGTGTCCATAGATCTTTGTATTCCCTTTAGTAACTGGAGAGTGAACATCTGGAAGCTACTTAGTAGGAGAATTTGGAGACTATTGTTGTCAATTCATTCAACATTCATTCTAAAGTCACTAATAAATCTCTTTAGTGTTCTTATGGATCTCACTTAACATTCAATCGTTCTTATGGATCTAACTTGCAGTTCAGTTGCAGTACATTCCTTTAAATGGCACCATTTTGTGCCTAGATTTGTCTCTAGACAACAAATCCATTTGCCACTATTTGTTTGCTCTGTCATTTTATTTATTTATTTTATATTAGTGTATCGGGTTTATGTGGCAAGGGTTTGGTAGCAGGGCAGCTGCAGGGGTGGTCTCTGTGAGCAGATCCCAGCAGGAACCCCATGTCAGATCATAGCCATCTCCAAAAAGCTGTAACACTGATGACAGAGCTGAGCCAGAGAGAGATGCTGGTTGGGCCTCTGGGAAAGCAGATATAAGGAAGGGGAAAAAAATGCTGTGCAACAGCAGCTGGGAGAGAGGAGTGAGAAAAAGCTCTGCAGACCCCAAGGTCAGTGCAGAAGGAGAGCAGGAGGTGCTCCAGGTGCTGGACTTGAAGTTTCCCTGCAGCCTGCAACACCCCTGGTGGAGCAGGCTGTCCCCCTGCAGCACATGAAGAGAAGATCTCCATGCTGCAGCCTGTGGAGGAGCCCCCAGTAGAGCAGGTGGATGTGGCCTGAAGGAGGCTGCAGTCCATGGAGAGCCCCCACAGGAGCAGGCCCTGGGCTGGAGCTGCAGCCCATGGAGAGGAGCCCACACAAGAACAGAGGGTCTGGGGGGAGCTGCCACCCATGGAGAACCCATGCTGGAGAAATCCATTCCTGAAGGAATGATAATACAGACCCGTATGGAGCAGTTCTTGAATAACTGCTGTTTGTGGAAAAGGACCCCACACTAGAGCAGGGGAAGAGAGTGACCAATAAAAAGCAAGAGACAAAGCGTTACAGACTGACTGCAGCCGCTATTCACCATTCTGCTGCATTGTTTGGGGGGAGGATGTAGAAAAGTGTGGCTGGGAGGAAGCTGTTTATAGTTTGCTTTCAGTTTCTCACTGCTCTAATCTGCGAGTGGTAGGCAATAAATTATATTAATCTCTCTACATTGAGTCTGTTTTGCCCATGATGATAACTGGTGATTTCCCTGTCCTTCTCTCAACCCTTGAACTCTTTCCACTGTATTTTCTCTTTTAAAGGAGGGGGAGTGAGATAGTGGCTGTGGTGGAGTTCAGCTACCCTGACGATTAAATCCACAACAGTTGGTTATGGACTTTGCTGAGTATTAGGGTTGGCTTTCTGCATTTGTTTTTTGTTTGTTTGTTTGTTTGTTTGTTTTCTTTTGTTTTAATCTGAACAATTCCTGCAGAGATTCTAATCTTTACACCAAAGATATTGTTAAACCTTTAACAGAATCTTTTAGAAGATGCTCTGTAGATTCCTCTCAGGCAATTTTCTTTTTCATAAAATTGAAGAAGAAAATCATATAATCATAGAATGGTTTGGATTGGAAGGGATCATAAAGATCATGTAATTCCAAGCTCCCTGCTGTTGGCCAGGACACCTTCCACGACTTGGTTGCTCAAAGCCCTATCCAACCTGGCAGCCTTGAATGCTTCTAGGGATGGGGCATCCACAGCTTCTCTGGGCAAACTGTAACAATGCCTCACTACCTTCATAGTAAAAAAAAAAAAAATCTTTCTTTAATTTAAATCTACTCTCTGTTAGTTTAAAACTTTTATCCCTGTCTTGTCACTATACACTCTCATAAAGAGTCCCTTCCATCTCTTTTCTTAAGTACTTCAGTACCACTGTAAAATCTCCCTGAAGCCTTCTCTTCTCCAGGCTCAGCAATTCCAGCTCTCTCAGACCACCTTCATAGGAGAGGTTGTCCAGCCCACTGGTCATTTTTGTTGCCCTCCTGTGGGCCAGTTCTAACAAGTTGTGGTTTAAACCCAGTAGACAGCTGAGTACCACACAGCCACTTTCTCACTCCTGTCCCCATTTCCCGAGCTGGATGAGGGAAAATAGAATTGAAAGGGTAAAAGTTAGAAAACTCATAGACTGAGATAAATATAGTTTAAAAAGAAAGGGGAAAAAATCCAAAGAAAAGAAAAACAACAAAAACCAACCAACCAAAACAAAACAAACAAACAAAAACACAACCAAAAGAACAAAGAACAAATTATGCACAATGGCTCACTTTCAGCCAAGCTATGTCCAGCCAGTCCCTGAGCAGCTCCCCTGGACAATTCCCCCTAGTTTTATTGTGGAGCACATCATATAGCATAGGATATCCCTTTGGTCAGTTTGGGCCAGATGTTCTGGCTGTGTCCTCTCTCGCATTCTTCTGAACCTCCAGCTACCCACTGGTAGGCAGCTTGAGAAACAGAAAATACCTTGACTTTGTGTAAGCACTGCTGAGCAACAAACAAAACAATGGTGTGTTATCAGCTGTGTTTTTATTACAAATCCAAACCAGTGCAAGCTACTATGAAGAAAATTAAACTTATGCCAACCAGTCCTGGACACAAGTCTCTTTTATGGTTGGGACCACAGAACTCAAGTCATTACTCCAACCGGGGCTCAGAAAAGCAAAGTAGAGGGGGAGGTTAATTTCCACCCCTAGAGAAACAAAATGCTTTTTTTTTTTTTTTTCCTTTATTTCTCCCCACCCCCACCCCTTCCCCCTTTTCTTTACACTACTGCCAGAGGTAAAATTTTTAATGTATTTTTTTCTTAGGAGTCCTGTCCTTTGAACTATTAGTTTGTCTGCAAGGTCACAGAAGGAAAAAAAAAATCAATGAATAACATTTTATAAATTCCCTAAAACTTGGTACATAGAACACACTTTTATTTTGTTGTCAGTAAGGTTTTCTAGAATATTTAAATCCAGAATTTGTTTCATAGAAGATGGTACAGTCTTGAAGTAAAAATAAATATGTCTTTTTTTTATTATTATTTTTTTACTTTCTGTATGCTAAGGACATGTAAGGTACAAGGACCTGTTTCAAAATTGTTACAGACCATCTTTTTTTATTATAATTTGTGTAATGCATTTCATATATATAGTTAATACTCTGCACAATACTCTTGAATCTGAAAAATATAATTCTCTGATATTATCATTCCTAGTAGAGGTTATATACTGCAACCAGTTGTGCAATAGCACCATGTGGGGGTGGGGGAAAGTAGAACTGGGGAAAGGATGGTGTAAGCAGAGAGGACAAGTGAGGTTCCTTTGTCTCCCTCAGCGTTTGAACTATTTTGTAGTCTGGTCTCACTTCAAGAATATAAAGTTGTCAGACTAAGTTCTTTTTTTTCCATTATTTTGCTACATGTACTAGGGTACACCTTGCACACTAACCACTAACCATCTAATCTTGTAAATTACTTTGTTGTGTGTTTGTGTGTTGCTTCTAACCTTGCCCCAACCACATGCCCACAACTCCTGCTTTAGCAAACAGCCAGTCTCCTACCCAGTTCAGGGGATGTTCCGTGTATCTTTACAGTTCCATCAAAAACTTTTTTATTAGACAGTAATTTAAAAATGTAGTGTCCAATTTATATTTAATTTCAAGTTGCTTAAAAATAGCTCTTTATTCACTATGATGAAGTAACCCAGGTGTCATAAATTGAAACGCTTGAAAAGCTGCAGAATATTAAGCACCTCATTATTCATCACCATATGCACTACCTTTAGGAAACACACACAGTACCATGAGTCTTATATGTTCCAATGGAAAATCTTCAGCAAAGTGCCACTGAAATGATAAGACAGTTTAGCAACAGTAAGAAAGTCTTTAAAAGGAGTTTTTTGAAAAACACAGTCAGGAAATATGTTGGGAATGGATTTTTTTTCACCCTGTTTTAGAATGAGTCAATGCATTTATATTAGTGATGTGACAATTTATTTCTATTACATACGCTAACAATATGTGTATATTATGTATGGATACACATGAACAAATACTAAAAGTCAGAATAGTGGATCATTTGTTTTTACAAGTGCCCAACCAAATACAGGTCTAATTAATATCTCACACAACAACAACAACAAAACATTTAAAACAAAATGATGCAAACTTTGCAAACCACATCAAGGGCTTATTGCCACAAGAGGGAGTGAATCCCAAAGACTGATTGTTCTTCAATAGCCCAATTTCCAGGAAATCAGCTGCAGGGACAAATAACCAAAATATTCAAGCCAGTCATAATATTTATATTTTATTATTTATATTTACATTTTAATTTTTATATTTATATTTGTATAAATAAATATTTATATTTTAATATTATTATGAGATAAACAACCTCTGAAATAGTCTGGACAGTGCCACCAAATTCTTTTATATGGTCATCAATGCCTACAATTGCATTAGAAATTAGATCATAGTCCCCTTTACTCTGTCATTAGGTTTCTGTGTTTAAAGGGCTCTGAGAACTTACTACAACAAGGTCCAAAAATGATTCTCCACATTTTTAGCTCAATGAATTATTCAGCCACTAAATCCAAAAAACAAGTGGACTGTCAGATTTGGAAAAGACCCTCTAAAGTGAGGAGCATGTTACAGCTATCTAATTTCAACTCTCTTGGTGGCCTAACTAATCTATGAAACCAAATTAAACACCAATATGCATATGTGATATTCATATTGCAATGATAAAAGATTTGGACCAAATCTACTGAAGCAATGAGGAATACCTATATCTAATGGTATTACCTAATATCTAGTGGTTTCCAGTAGAAAATCAGGAGACCTTAAGTGGTTAAAATCTACAGTTAGTTATATTGTTTTCTACAACTGAGCAGTACTAACCTGTATTCTTAATTCTTCTACTAAAATCACAACCCCGTTCACTATATTCCATCTGTAACACTAAGCAAGCAATTGAGCAAACTAAAAAGTATGTTCAGCTTTTGAGAATTTTTAAGTATACTCTCAATTTTTGAGATTATGCTCAAGAACGTATTGGGGTTTTTTTTTGTTTGTTTTTGTTTTTCCCCTTTTTTTCACAGAATCACAGAATTTCTAGGTTGGAAGAGACCTCAAGATCATCGAGTCCAACCTCTGACCTAACACTATTTAGAGTTCTACCTGACAGATTGTTTGGGAAAGGTCTACCCTGATTTTTATTATGTATCTTCTCACACCTGTTGCCCAATAAATTGTTAAGAGAATCTTCTACTTTTTAATATGTGTTGATACACTATTTGCTGTCCATGGGGAACTATCTATGGTAATTCTCCATATGCAGCCCTTATGCACAGAGCTTCTGTCAAAGATAAGTGCAGTGACTATACCACCAAAGTATTAAGGTGTGCCCTACACTGCTCTGACTTCTTTTTTTTCCTGCCCTGTATCACACACAAAGACACACATAATTTAAAATTTCTTGTAGTATAATTCATTCTAAAATATTATATAAAACTTTGGATACATTTGGAACATTCATTCTTACTATTGACCACTTAGGACCAAAGAAAATTTGTACAAACTACCAGTTGACTTTAATAAGTGTACGTAAAATTTAAAGTTACGTTAAGGTTATATGTATTATCCATTTAAGTTAGTGGAAAAGCATTCTATTGATATGAGAGAGATTTTCAGAACTGAGTTTTGACATAACAGCAATGCATCATATTGTTCCATTTGTGTAAACGTGTATAGTGTATACTGTATATGTATGTATATTTAAGCATACACAAAACAAAATGCATGTAAGGAGATGATGTAGTAAAATATATTTGGGAACAACAAGTTATTGATTAATCTGTATCAATCACATTTATAAATACACACACACAGAGTAAGGATTTATGGTCACTAAGTATGATATGCTTAACTCAGATTTCAAGTGTGTCAAACATGAGAGGTATCTACTCTTAAGGTGGGAATGGAGAATTCCTTACATACTCAGATAAGGTCTTCAAATAATGATTTAATTTCATGATTAAAAACAAAGCAAAAAAAAAAAATAATCTTAGATATTTAATCAATCAAACAAACAAACAGCAAAACAAACAAAAAGACAACAATAAGAAAAAAAATGAAACCAAAGCCAAATCCTATAATCAATTTACCACCACGGATATTTACATGATAAACTGGTAATTTTAAAGAATAAGTATGAAAAGGAATCTTCTCTCTTCATAGACACATGTAGAACATGCTGAATTACCTCATTGACTTATCTTTGATAAGCTAAGTAGGTAGCTTATCTTTTTTTTTTTCCCCCCCTCATTTTGAATTGTACTTACACATGATTCTAGTAAGCTCTTTCCACCTTGTCAGGACCATATTTAAAATACAGCTTATCTCAAGTAGATATCTATAAAACCTTCATGACATTTGCAGAAGCATTTTTGTTGTTGTTGATGGCATATTTTTATTTCCCATAGCTAAAAAAGTAGTATACTACTGTATAATGAGTACCATTTTCCAACTTTTGAAAGGAGAGGGAAAATTCTAATTAGTGTAGAAATCCTTCTAATAAGAATGTTGAATGTCAAAGGCAGAAAACTTTTAGAAAATGCCCACAGTAAGAAATACCTTATTCCACTGTAGAGGAAGATTCCAAATTTTAATCAAACATCCTTTATTTACCTTAAAATCCAGTGTTCAGGCAGCTCCCCATTTCTTTATTGAGAGTTCTAACATCCCACTCCACTGAATAGCTGCAATCATCCATCACAAAAATAATAAACCAAAGACAGGATAGAATGCTAAAACATATAAGGCGATCAAAGGTATGTGAAATTTGCCGCAAAAGACTTAAGTGCACACCATACACGTCAACACCATACACATGTTCAGCATTGTAATAGTTGTATCCTGCTTGACGAACCTGATCTCCTTCTATGACAAAGTGACGCACTGGGTGGATGAGGGAAAGGCTGTGGATGTGGTCTACCTTGACTTCAGCAAGGCATTTGACACCGTCTCCCACAGCATTCTCCTCAAGAAACTGGCTGCTCTTGACTTGGACTGGCGCATGCTTCGTTGGGTTAGAAACTGGCTGGATAGCCGGGCCCAAAGAGTCGTGGTAAATGGAGTCAAGTCCAGTTGGAGGCCAGTCACTAGTGGCATTCTCCAGGGCTCGGTACTGGGGCCGGGCCTCTTTAATATCTTCATCAATGATCTGGACGAGGGCATTGAGTGCACCCTCAGTAAGTTTGCAGATGACACCAAGCTATGCGCATGTGTTGATCTGCTCGAGGGTAGGAAAGCTCTGCAGGAGGATCTGGATAGGCTGCACCGATGGGCTGAGGTCAACTGCATGAAGTTCAACAAGGCCAAGTGCCGGGTCCTGCACCTGGGGCGCAATAACCCCAAGCAGAGCTACAGGCTGGGAGATGAGTGGTTGGAGAGCTGCCAGGCAGAGAAGGACCTGTGAGTGATGGTGGACAGTCGGCTGAATATGAGCCAGCAGTGTGCTCAGGTGGCCAAGAAGGCCAACGGCATCCTGGCTTGTATCAGAAACAGTGTGACCAGCAGGGCTAGGGAGGTGATTGTCCCCCTGTACTCAGCTCTGGTGAGGCCGCACCTCGAGTACTATGTTCAGTTTTGGGCCCCTTGTTACAAGAATGACATCGAGGTGCTTGAGCGAGTCCAGAGAAGGGCGACGAAGCTGGTGAGGGGCCTGGAGAACAAATCCTATGAGGAAAAGCTGAAGGAGCTGGGCTTTTTCAGGCTGGAGAAGAGGAGGCTCAGTGGCGACCTTATCGCTCTCTACAGGTACCTTAAAGGATGCTCTAGCGAAGTGGGGGTTGGCCTGTTCTCCCACGTGCCTGGTGACAGAACGAGGGGGAATGGGCTTAAGTTGTGCCAGGGGAGTTTTAGGTTAGATGTTAGGAAGAACTTCTTTACTGAAAGGGTTGTTAGATGCTGGAACAGGCTGCCCAGGGAAGTGGTGGAGTCACCATCCCTGGAGGTCTTTAAAAGACGTTTAGATGCAGAGCTTAGGGATATGGTTTAGTGGGGACTGTTAGTGTTAGGTCAGAGGTTGGACTTGATGATCTTGAGGTCTCTTCCAACCTAGAAATTCTGTGAAATTCTGTGATTCTGTAACAGTTGAACAGATTCATGTCATCTCTGAGATTCAGACTCCTTCCAAAACTGATTTATGTTTATCACTTGTCCTATTCATACATAACCCAGAGTTTATAACAAAAGCATGAGTCATTTTTTCCAGTTTTAAACAAAGAAAGCAACTTTCTTTGGGAAAAAATAAATATAATAATAATATATATTTTTTTAAATGTCAGAGGAAGAAGTTTTTCATACAGATAGAAACTAGCTTGCCTGATATGAAGCATCTATGTGCACTGCCATTTGGACTTTGCTGCTTTGGAACTTGAGCAGAGTAGATTTGGTGCAGATAAAAATATATAATTAACTCATAAGAGAGAAGCAGCAATATATACTTATTGATATAATGTAGTGATCTAAAAAAGCTCAATCATAAATAAGACAGTATTTAAAGATTTGATTTAGCAAGATACACTTGATTATTTACTGCACAGAGGAAGGATAAGTCAGACGCATCGGGAAGACCCTGCTGTTGAGTCACGAAGTTCAGAGTGCAGCCCCGTGTTTTCTAAACTCCTTGAACCAAAAAGGTAAGTGGCCTAGGTGTATATGAATCTGCTTCTACTTGGCCAGTGGTTTATGTCTAAAAGTTTGATGATTGAATGAACAATGAATCTAAGATACAATATTAGCAAAGTTTAGCAAGCTATTAATCACTTACTGAAGACCTGTTTGGGCAAGGAATCTGTCACAAGGACTAATGGTTCTCTACCACAGACATGACCTTAAGAGGCATCCCTACTCACAGGGAGATTCTGTTGTGCAGCCACCTGCCTTGCAGAAGAGCTCAGAGGGCTCTTGTCCCCTACTCACTATTTATGGGATAAGATGGTTGTCCTGGTTTCAGTTAGAACAGAATTAATTTTCTTCCTAGTAGCTGGTGGAATGCTGTGTTTTGGCTTAGGATGAGAAGAGTGCTGATAACACCCCGATGTTTTAATTGTTGCAGAGCAGTGCTTATACCAAGCCAAGGACATCTCAGCCTTTTGCTCTGTCCTGCCAACAGGCAGGCTGGAGGTGCAGTAAGAGCTGGGAGGGGCCAGACCCAGGACAGGTGACCCAAACAAGCCAGAGGGGTATTCCATACCATCTGACATCATGCTAAACAATATATAGGGGTAGCTAGCCGGGGGGAGGGGGCCGGACTGCTCGGGGTTAGGCTGGGCATCGGTAAGCGGGTGGTGAGCAATTGCATTGTGCATCACTTGTTTGTACACATTACTAGAAGTAGTACTATTATCATCATTGTATTATTATTATTATTATTATTATTATTATTATTATTATTATTATTATTATTATTATTATTATTATTGTTATTATTATTTTCCTGTCTTATTAAACTGTCTTTATCTCAACTCACGGGCTTCACTTTCCATTTCTCTCCCCCGTCCCAGAGAGGGGAGGGGGGAGGGTGAGCGAACAGCTGCGTGGTGTTTAGCTGCTGGCCGGGTTAAACCACAACAGTGGTGGGTTTTCTTTTTTTTTTTTTTTTTTTTTAAATGAAGGTTCCATTGGCCCTTAGCTGCTGATCAAGACATCTGTCTGTCAGTTGTCAGTTTCTACAGCATCTATCTTAAGCTTGATATCTGCCTGAGCAAGGCCTCTGGTGTAGCCAGTACACTGGTCACCATCTGCCTGAGTAAGGCCTTGAATGCAACAATAAGTGTTTGAGCAAGACAACAGCCAAACCAAAAATGAAAAGTATGTGTTTGGGGGGAGCACACCATAACGAAGAAAAAAATCAAAATGATTTTGATTTATTTAGTATTTTCAGATTGTAACATTCCAGCACTGTCTTCTAGAATAACACACAGAAGTTTGTGTCACAGAGCACTCCCTGAACAAGATTTCCAGCTCAGCACAAATGATTGCCATGAATTGTAGGTCCTAAGTAAATTAATTCTTACAATTCATGCTTGTTGGATTTGATGTCCCATAATATATCACCCCTCAAAAAAAAAAAAAAGTGTAATGGGAGTGCTAACTTTAACTTTTAATCAATTCCATTTCCTTCTTTCTCATAAACTCTCACCATTACTTATTTAAAATAAAATACCACTTATGAACAGATATATGACTTTTTTTAGGAATCCGATTTCATTTTAATTTTTCTAAATTCAGTGTAGAAGTCTATGGAAAAGAAGAGATAATATGTGATAATAATATATTAATACTATATTAATGACATTATAATATAATAATATTTGTATTGTATTATATTATATTATTATATAATATATATCAATTTATTATAATACAATTATAACAATTATAATATTATATATAATATACATCTGTGCTTATTATAATATTATTATAAAATTATGTTATCATATTATGCTATTATTGTATTTTATAATGTATTAATATATTACTGTTGTATTACTGAATGTATAATTTTATTGTTATTATTGATAATATTGTATATAGCATTATAATAATAATAAATACTAAGATTAATTCAAACAAAACACAGAAATGATTATATGATAGACTGAGGAACTCAATATTATTTATGAATTGATACCTGATTTCTCCAGAATTTTTACATGACATTTTGTTTTTAAAATTTAAATTATATAAAAATATAAATTATGGGGAATTGGTAGTTCATATGTAAACTAGCTGAATGTCATCAAACAGTATCAATAAGTGAAGGGATATAAGCAGGAGCCACTAAAGTTTAGTAAAAGAAAAAGTATGCCTAGTGGTTTTAGTCTCATCAGTAGAGCTGAAAAAGACATAACAATGTTGGATTGTTATAATTAGAAATTAGACAAAAATTAAAGGTAAAATTAAGACATTTAACTAAGACACTAAATACAGGAGTGTTCCTCTAGCAAACTCATACCAACTGTGACTTGGAGCATTTATCATCTGTCATTCTAAAACAAGCCCTGCTGTGATCCAGGTATCAGTTTGGCTAATGTACTAGTTCGCTAAGGTTTTGGAATTTACATATTATATATAAATCCCAGGTTCATAATCTATGAAGACAGAAATATGTTTTTCAGTGCCTTCAACAGACCAGCAATACAATTCTGCATAAAAACAATGATTGTCGTTCACTGTTTGTAAAGAGTTATTTGCCTTCAAGAGTAAGAAAAAGGTGGCAGGAGTATTGCAGTCTTTGCTTCTGAAACATAGTACAAGAGTCATGTTGCACTCAACTATTTTTCATCAGCAACTTTGATGGCCAATGCCAGTCTACGACATTTACCACTTCAATCAACTGAGGACCGAAATACTTGGCTTAGCGCAAGTCATGTGGTTCCAAAGACCAAGTCATGTGGGTGAGACTTAAGGACTTCTGGTATACCAAAGGTTAATAAAGATCTGTTGGCTTTCTACAGTCTTACATACTCTGAAGCATAAAACATGAACCCGTACCAACCAGCTTGTGTAGTTGCCCATATGAGCAAACTGATTTACAAGTTAATTACTAACATAGCTGGGCCTCCAGAGACTCACTAGATAAAATCCTTGGCCCAGCTGTAACCACTGGCAGACTACCTACTGAAATCTGTAAATTCAGTTTATTATATAAGTGCCAACCTCCCTGAGTGCTATTCAACCAGGTGCTGAGTACTGACAGTACCAGCTGCAGTCTCTTCCTTGCAGGAGCACTTTGGGATCAAGACTTCCACATAGCTCACACGAGATGTCTGAGAGCTGTGTGAAAATAAATAAACAAATAAATACTAATGTAAATCGAAACCAGCAGCATTTATTTTTTTACTTACAAAGAATAGATGGAGTAAAAAGGAAAATAAATTCCTGTGTCTTTTCATGACTTAACTGTGATTAAAAGCAGTTTTTGACAGTAAACACCGATTAGTAATCTGGGTGAGGGGGTAGGTGCTTTGAGGTTCAAATAAAACTCAGAGCTGAACAGCATCCCTATCACTCTCTGTCATCCCCCTCCACGCAATATACACTTAGACATGCACACTGTTGTGGTTTGTTTGTTTGGTTTCTTTCTTGTTTGTTTGTTTTGTTTTAATTCTGTGTATTTTTCCTTCTGCAATTGCTGAGACCTGAGTCCTCTGGATAATCTGTTTACTTTCACTGTGAACAAGCATCTGACAAGCAACAACTTCTGGAAACACATAAAGAATGAACCAGCTGAAGATGGCAACAAACTTCAGGTCAGATCTTCAGCAAAGGCAGAATTATACAAATTAACACACTGCTTAAAAACCTGACTTCCAGTGCCTCTTTATGTTAAAGCATTTAACACAATACCAGAAAGAAATTTTCAATATACAAGTCATGAGCACAAAATATGTTTCCTAATAATTCCCAGGTGTGATTTATTCTAAGTAGTGTCCATTCAGAACTCTGCATTGCATGTAACCCAAATCAATTCACACATACATTGTCCCTTTGGGTTAGGATCGGCAGGGACAACAAGGCTAGTGTCCTGGTCGGGGTCTGCTATAGACCGCCGAACCAGGATGAGGAGACGGATGAGGAGTTCTACAGGCAGCTGACAGAAGTTGCGAAATCGTCAGCGCTTGTACTCGTGGGGGACTTCAACTTCCCTGACATATCCTGGAAGCACAACACAGCCCAGAGGAAGCAGTCTAGGAGGTTTCTGGAGAAAGTGGAAGATAGCTTCCTGACGCAGCTGATTAGTGAACCTACCAGGGGTGGTGCCCTGCTAGACCTTCTCTTCACAAACAGAGAAGGACTGGTGGAGGATGTGATTGTCGGGAACAGTCTTGGGCAGAGTGACCACGAAATGGTGGAGTTCACTATTCTTGGCGGGGCCAGGAAGGGAACCAGTAAAACCACTGTATTGGACTTTCGGAGGGATGACTTTGGGCTGCTCAGGACACTAGTTGGTGGAGTCCCATGGGAGGCGGTTCTGAAGGGCAGAGGGGTCCAGAAAGGCTGGGCGCTCTTTAAGAGGCAAATCCTAATGGCGCAGGAGCGGTCTATTCCCATGCGCCCAAAGATGAGCCAGCGGGGAAGAAGACCAGCCTGGCTCAACAGAGAATTGTGGCTTGAGCTTAGGAGAAAAAAGAGGGTTTATAATCTTTGGAAAATTGGGCAGGCCACTAAGGAGGACTATAAGGATGTAGCGAGGCTGTGCAGGGACAAGATTAGGAAGGCCAAAGCTCGTCTGGAGCTCAATCTGGCTACTGCCGTTAAAGATAATAAAAAACGCTTTTATAAATACATCAACACAAAAAGGAGGACTAGGGAGAATCTCCATCCTTTACTGGATGCAGGGGGAAACTTAGTTACAAGAGATGAGGAAAAGGCGGAGGTGCTCAATGCCTTCTTTGCCTCAGTCTTTAGCGGCAAAACCGGTTGCTCTCTGGATACCCAGTACCCAGAACTGGTGGAAGGGGATGGGGAGCAGGATGTGGCCCTCACCATCCACGAAGAACTGGTTGGTGACCTGCTACGGCACTTGGATGTCCACAAATCGATGGGGCCGGATGGGATCCACCCAAGGGTACTGAGAGAACTGGCAGATGAGCTGGCCAAGCCCCTATCCATCATTTATCAGCAGTCCTGGCTATCGGGGGAGGTCCCAGCTGACTGGCGGCTAGCAAATGTGACGCCCATCTACAAGAAGGGCCGGAGGGCAGACCCGGGGAACTACAGGCCGGTCAGTTTGACCTCAGTACCAGGGAAGCTCATGGAGCAGATCCTCTTGGGAGTCATCATGCGGCACTTGAAGGGCAAGCAGGCGATCAGGCCCAGCCAGCATGGGTTTATGGAAGGCAGGTCCTGCTTGACGAACCTGATCTCCTTCTACGACAAAGTGACGCGCTGGGTGGACGAGGGAAAGGCTGTGGATGTGGTCTACCTTGACTTCAGCAAGGCTTTTGACACCGTCTCCCACAGCATTCTCCTCAAGAAACTGGCTGCTCTTGGCTTGGACTGGCGCACGCTTCGTTGGGTTAGAAACTGGCTGGATAGCCGGGCCCAAAGAGTTGTGGTGAATGGAGTCAAGTCCAGTTGGAGGCCAGTCACTAGTGGCGTCCCCCAGGGCTCGGTGCTGGGGCCGGTCCTCTTTAACATCTTCATCAATGATCTGGATGACGGCATTGAGTGCACCCTCAGTAAGTTTGCAGATGACACCAAGCTAGGTGCGTGTGTCGATCTGCTGGAGGGTAAGAAGGCTCTGCAGGAGGATCTGGATAGGCTGCACCGATGGGCTGAGGTCAACTGTATGAAGTTCAACAAGGCCAAGTGCCGGGTCCTGCACCTGGGGCGCAATAACCCCAAGCAGAACTACAGGCTGGGAGAGGAATGGTTGGAGAGCTGCCAGGCAGAGAAGGACCTGGGAGTGATGGTGGACAGTCGGCTGAATATGAGCCAGCAGTGTGCTCAGGTGGCCAAGAAGGCCAACGGCATCCTGGCTTGTATCAGAAACAGTGTGACCAGCAGGGCTAGGGAGGTGATCGTCCCCCTGTACTCGGCTCTGGTGAGGCCGCACCTCGAGTACTATGTTCAGTTTTGGGCCCCTCGCTACAAGAAGGACATCGAGGTGCTTGAGCGGGTCCAAAGAAGGGCGACGAAGCTGGTGAGGGGCCTGGAGAGCAAGTCCTATGAGGAGCGGCTGAAGGAGCTGGGCTTGTTCAGCCTAGAGAAGAGGAGGCTCAGGGGTGACCTTATTGCTCTGTATAAGTACATTAAAGGAGGCTGTAGCGAGGTGGGGGTTGGCCTGTTCTCCCATGTGCCTGGTGACAGGACGAGGGGGAATGGGCTAAAGTTACGCCAGGGGAGTTTTAGGTTAGATGTTAGGAAGAATTTCTTTACTGAAAGGGTTGTGAGGCATTGGAACGGGCTGCCCAGGGAGGTGGTGGAGTCACCATCCCTGGAAGTCTTCAAAAGACGTTTAGATGTAGAGCTTAGGGATATGGTTTAGTGGGGACTGTTAGTGTTAGGTCAGAGGTTGGACTCGATGATCTTGAGGTCTCTTCCAACCTAGAAAATTCTGTGATTCTGTGATTCTGTGATACTTCTCATTCCTGTACTTTGTACCACACTACTTCATTACAATCATATATCACTTCACCATGTAAACCTAGTGTACCATTCCTTTTGTAATTCAGCTCCCTGACTCAAAATAAAGTTCAGAGTAAAGAAAAAAAAATATTTTCACATTGAGTATGAAAGGATTAAGAGAGAGAAATTGGAAGAATCAGTAAAGAAGTCAACGATATTTTTCATCTGGAACTATTTCACTAGGAATATTATACTGTCAGCTTTCCAGAGAGCTGCAACTCTTGACACAAAGTGAGTGAAATCCAAATAACTTACTTTCAATTAATGGAGGCTATAGAGGTCATTAACTTGAACTCCACTGAGAAGTACAATAGACTAAGATTTGAAGAAAGCTGTGCATTCCAGTCTTTAAGCTGGAAAGGTAAATCTTCTGGATAACTAAGTATTAAAGAGTGCATAGAGTGGATCGCATGTGTTCTCTTTCAGCTTTATAGACAACAGGATTTGATGTAATTAAAAATATGAGATAAGATGTGTAAGGAAAACTATCATTTTAAAGTGCTTTTCAGAAGCCAATGTTTTAAAAACGGGAATATTTTGACCTCAGTGTAGACTCAAGGTCACTGCGCTCACCTTGAGCTGATCCACATTTGCACTGGAGAGTTGAGGAGATCCAAACCTGGAACCAGGAATCACCACAGAAGCCCCTCCAGATGCAATCACAGAATGATTTCTCTCATTACATTGTGAAATACATTATCTGCTCTATAAGAGCCTCCTATGAGTTCATTGGTGTCTCTCCTTACCTTCAGTGAGGAATGGTTACTACAGAACGCAAAGACCCTAATAAAATATATAGCACATTTTTCCTGTGCATATCCTAAATTGCATGATAATTCACTTATTGGTATTACATGTGCATTTAGCTAACAAATATCCAATTCTCAAACGTAACAACTGTGGAGAGAAAACAACAACAACAACAAACTAATTAAACTAATTCTAGTTCCTGAGAAACTTCCATTTGATGCTTTGTTACCCATTTGTTTTAGTTACTTACACAGGATCAGGTGAAGGCTTCTGTTCTATTTATTCTAGCATGAGAATCTTTTTAAATCTTTGCTTTGAAGATTAGTATGGGATGGAACCATATATTTCAGTGGCATTTTGTCTTAATGAAAGTGTGCTTCAGTTCTCTTTTGACTGCCCCCTCCTTCCTTAACACCTACACACATTCACATACACCTGAAAGAGGAAATCCTGCTTGAATACTCCAGTTTTCACAGAATCACAGAACTATAGGGGTTGGAAGGGATCTTGAAAGATCATCGGGTCCAGCCCCCCTGCCAAAGCAGATTCCTCAGAGCAGGCTGCCCAGGTAGGCATCCAGACAGGCCTTGAATATCTCCAGAGAAGGAGACTCCACAACCTCCCTAGGCAGCCTGTTCCAATGCTCCGTCACCCTCACCAAAAAGAAATTCTTTCACATGTCAGTGTGGAACTTCCTGTGCTCTAACTTGCAGCCATTGCCCCTTGTCCTATCCCCACAAACCACTGAGAAGAGGTTGGCTACATTCTTCTGTCCCCCCACCCCTCAGATATTTATATACATTGAGGAGACCCCCTCTCAGCCTTCTCCAGGCTGAACAGACCCAGGTCTCTCAGCCTTTCTTCATAGGGAAGATAATTTTATTTCAGCTCAGCAAAGGAGTGACTGGGACTGAAAATATTATTTCACAAGATGAAGAAAATCTGATCGATTAACAATTTACAGGAGTTATTATCCTAGCATTTGTTGCAAGTTTAGGCTGAAAATTAAAAGTTTAGGCATCAGTTGTGACTTTCAAGATACTGAGAATCTAGAGGAGCCTTCCCATGGAAATGACAAACACTAAGTAACTGAGATTTGGTTGAGTTGTGTACACATACCCACTTATTGCAATTTGGGACATCTGCATGTGGACACCTAAATTTAGAAAGTTTAATCTTGAATTAAATTTTATCCTTCTAGACATCTAGAAGTGTTACAGATGTTTATTGCAGACAGTTTGGCCATTATTCAGTTGTCTGTGATGACTACAGACAGATATCTAATGTCATTTTAGATTTTTCAAAGTGTTTGAGACACCTGCACAGAAGGGTCAGATATGGCGTAAACCTGTGGGATACAAGAGACCTTCTGGAAGTGTAGCTGCAGGCATCCTAAATGGCACTTGGTGTCCGTGTGTGCACAACTGGACAACCTCCAACTCAGCTGGTCCCCTGAGTCTCTCTCTGATAATAAAACTTATGACTGAGGATCATCTTTACCTCAGGATGTAAGGTATTTAATATCTGTGTCAGTTACTTAGTCTGATTTAGCTGGTTCAGTACTCCTCACAAGCCTTTGAATTATACCAGGCCTGAACTCTATGAATAATTTCACTACTCATTAAAAATAAATACATAAATAAATTATTAAGATTCAGACCCAAATGTTTATGGCATTTTCATGTGTCCAGTTGAACTCTAAGGGTAGGCAAACTTCAGGTTTTGATTCAAGTTTACTGCCAGTTTGATATCTTTTGTCCTGAAAATAAGTGTAGGTGGGTGGAGGTGTTTGCAGAGAGAGGCATGAACAAAAGGAGAATAACAAGGCAAACACGTCTGCACTGGGTTCTGTACTAATGACATCACACCTGCTGGCAATCTTTGAGCTATGCTCTACTGGGCCCTTCACCAGGTTGCCCAAAGATAGCACAGAGGTCATTGCACAACACTCCACCATGACTATGGCAGACATGCTTATTCAGGGTAAATTCTGAGTGGATATAAATAGCTTCTGTGTATGGATGATTAAATTTGTATACAATCCATTCAGTGCTCTACATGTAAAGCATTAAAACAAAGGAAAGCTAGGATGCGTTCTCTCTTTTTGCTCTTTTTTCTGTGTTGTAAGGTGAAGAAGAAGGCATATATACTCAAAACAACTCAAGAAGAGTTATAAGCAGAAATGCACATATTAATCTAGAAGTCCTTCCTTGCAAATCAACTTTAGCTTTGGAAATCTGGGAGCTTTATGGCTCATTAACTTGCCATATATCATGTAATTTCTCTGCTGTTGTTTTGAATTTTATATGCATTGTTTAAAGAAATATCTTCCATTGTGGTTTATTAAATATAAATATATACATGCTTTCTATGTGTGAGACTCAGAATTTTCAGATTTGAAAACTGAATATTAAACAACTAAATAAAAAGAAATGGCCTATTTAAAAGCCACTAACGACCATAAACTTATTATATAGTAGGTAGAATATTAATTTATATTTGATACATTTGTCTTGGAGTGTTATTTACCTTTTAACAGAATCATAACATGCACACATACATTTCAAATCTATGGAAACATGTTAATTTAAAATCTGTATTTACCATCAGAATGTATCTTTGTGTGTTAAAAACAAGACAGGCCATAACAATTCTTCACAAGACCTAGGCTTTAGGCCACTGATAATTTTATTTATTTATTTATTTATTTGTTTATTGTCAAAAATACTAATGTTAATGAAGGAAATTATCCATTTATTGCTTAGATAAAACAATTTCTTATCCACAGCAGTTTATTGGTTCTGCCAGTACATAGGCCTAATTTAAGACTGAACCACTGTCCACTGGAATATTAAGTGGATTTATTCCTTTTGAATTCTTATTATGCTGTTAGTTGTAACTCAGCAAAAATAAATAGCTTGATGAAAGAAATCTCCTTCTATTATGTGTTAAGAAGCACATTTTTTGCCACACGTGGTAATAATTGATTTAGACAAATCAGCAAGACATATCTTGCTACAAAACAGTTACTAGTTACTTTTTTTGTGAGAGTAGGGGTGAAGAGATGTTACCCGGGAAAAAAATAAAAATAAAAATAAAATAAAAATCAAAATTAAAAATAAAAATAAAAATAAATGTTATTCCTCCATATAAATGAAATATTTTAATAAAAGAAATAATATTTGTGTGAATGAGCTTTATATTTTGGCTTTTCTACTAAGAGATATAGTTTCCCAAATGTAGGATGTTTAAAGACTCCAAAAAGAGAAATATTAAGTCTTCATTTAATAACATTTGTAACCATCAGCACGTGAGCAGCATGTACTATGAATGAATTTCAAAAGTGGGAAAAAAAAATGTAGCTTCAAAAGCACAGGTGTTTCTCTAATATGTACCAAGAGAACTGAGTAAAATGACTATCATAAAGTATTAGTAAATCAGGGCAACATAAAATTAGGTATTTGAGTTTAATTAAGTGTGGTGGTTTCACCCTGATGGACAGCTAAATTCCACCACAACTGCTCTCTAACTTCTCCTCTCATGTTGGGAAGAAAGTGTGATGGAAAAGAAAAAGGCTCATGGCTTGAGATAAAAATAATTTAAATAATAAATGAAAAAGACAGAGAAAAACAAAACACAAATAACACCAAACACCAACACAAAACACCACCACCAACAGTTAAAAACAAACAAACAAACAAACAAACAAAAAAGAAAAGGCTGCTCAAAATCAAAAACAGAGAGAAAAAAAAATTATTCTCTACTTCACGTTAATGAGAGACATTTGGCCATGTCTTGGGAAGCAGGGTCTCACTCAATACAGGTAGTAGTTTTTCAGAAGGACACACATTTTCCAAACAAGAGTTCCACGTCTCCTTCCCCTTTTTCACCTTTTATTGCTGAGTTTGACCTCACAGGATATCCCTCTCTCAGGTTAGGTCAGCTGCCCTGGCTATGCCCCACCCCACCTCTTGGCCTCAGAACCCACTGGTTCTGAGGAGGCTGGAGAGAATCTTAGTGCTGTGCCAGCACTGCTCAGCAATAGACAAAATATTGGTGTGATACCAGAGCTGTTCTACCTACAAGTGTAGAGCACTGCATGGACTGCTGTGGGGAAACTGTGGTTCAGTAGGATTCTCACTTCATTTCTTTTTGTAGAAGGTCTCTTAATTTATTTATAACTTTACCTTTACAGAGTATCTTCCACTAATTAAGCTGTGTTCTTATCCATAAGAACAAAATGTAGTAATTTACCTTGAAAAAAAAAAAAAGATTTAACTTTTGGTCTGCAACCTTAAAATTTGTGTAGTAATTTTCAGTCTTATTCCACCTATAAAAGACTATAATTTATTTTTAAGCAATTTTGGGGTGCACACAAAATATCTTTTTATTAAAAATCAGGCACTTATATTTTTTTAAGACAGAAAATACACACAGACTAAAGTTCTACTCATTGTCATAAATGATTTCCCAAGTTGATATGACCTTTCTCTTCAATGTTATGTGTCTGGTTTAATAGTAATAAATCCCAGCTACACTTCAGAGAAGCCTGAAGAATTATCCTTGTCTCAATTCAGGTTTCCCTGGTGATACCAAAAAGCTAAACATTATTAAAGTATGTAAATTACCTAATCTTATGTGTTCTGATTATCTAAATTACAGCAATATGATCTCTTTAATACTTGTGCACTCCAAAAATCCAAAGAAATGTGTGCTTTGGTGTCCATCCACTCTGTTTATATGTTTATTTAATTTTGTGATAGTCATGAAGTTTCTATGTATTTTTTATAAAGCTACACTAAGTTAGGATTCAAAACCTGGCTTCTATTTCCAAGTTATGTGCACAATAATTTAACAACATTGAACAAGTCATCTCACTGCCTTATCCTATTTTCCCAATCTGTGAAAAAAAAATAACTAAATACATCTTAAGGAATCCTAAATATGGCTCATGAATCATATTAAGTAGTAAATATTAACTTTAATTATTATAGTAAGTCATAATACCTTCCAGACCTTCCTTTCTTATTCGTCATTTTTTTCTTTTCAAATTCATTTATATCAGCATTTTAATTTTTTCATTTTTCACTGTTATATCAGTATTTTCATATTAGTCTCCAGGTGCTCTAATCTGCAGCCCTCATATACTAACATGAATGAGGTATTTACAAACAGGAAAAGCAGCACAGGATTTGAATAGCTTGAAACACAGTCACAAATGAGTGTTGTCCCGCCCCCCCCCAAAAAAAAAAAAAGCTGAAAAAAAATAGATATTCTCATTTAGTTAATTCTTTCTTAAAACATAGAGCAAGCCAATTCCTCTTTTTAAAAGGCACCGATTATTTACTATCAAATCCATATCACATATCTAATATATTATTATTATTTTTATTTTTATTTTTATTTTTTTAATTTTTTAATAGCACACTGAAGAGCACAAAGAAAGAAAAGAAAGAAACTGTGGTTACTGATGAATAGGCAATGCAATAATTCTATGAAATCTCCTATTCAGTAAAAGATTTATACTAATTAGTCTGGCTAATCAGTTATTACTTAGTTATTACTGATTAGACTTATACTGATTACACTGACAGAGATGCTGAATGGGTATCATATCATATCCATCATATCTTCCATCCAGGAAGAAAGGATGTCAGAAGAACATAGTAGAAACCTGAAGGAGAATTCATTATGTCCTTGTTTTAAACTTTCCACTCCCTCACTGCTTTCATTCTGTCTAAATATTGTTAACAAATTAATTTGGATCAGGAAATATTCCCTGGGTTTGGAATCATACTAATGTCTGTTCATTTGCCCTGTTACTTTTCCGAAGTGATCCCTACCTTGTTTTTGTCCTGGGACAACAAGATCTCTGAAACTATTTCCAGGCATGTTTCAGAAATTAGCCTGTCAACAGGCATGCAAACACTTTCTTTTCACATGAGAATATAGTCAGGCTGTGCCAGTGGATTTCAGGACTTAAACAAAAATAAATAAGAAATTAAAAGCAATAAATAAACAAATATATATTTTATTGTTATTTTCTTTACTAATAGAACTATTAACACTCTGGCTGTATTACATGAGCCCTCACACATTAAGAAATGAAACCTATTTAAGAGTCTGGTAAAGATGACTCCTTCTTTACTATATTTCTAATTGGAGGATTATCACTTTCTGTAAAAACTATTTTTGTATTTTTTATTTCTTTTCCCTTGTGCATCTCTACATTTATTTTACTTGCACAGAACAACAACTTCAGATTTTTTTTTTTTCCTTTCTTATAATATTTTAATTTTTTCATTTTAATTCCTATGTCTAACTTTCCTGATGTTACACTGTGCTCTGGACATTGTAATCATATATCTACAATATTACATACACCTCAGTTATCCCTCTGTCCCTGGCAATGAAAAGGTGCTAAAATGCTTTCTTTCTTTCTTTATTTATTTTGAAGTACATTTAAGGAAAATGCAGTAAGAGTTTAGATTAAGGAACAGAAGTAATCTGATGTCTGAATGCTAGTGTGGAAAAACAGTATTTGACAATTTGTTTCCTATTAAGTACATAGTTCTTATATTGCTTCTCCTGATGTCTTTCCTAGAAATGTTTTGATTTTGTTGACTTTCTCCTCCACTGGATATGAGTTTGTATTGTAATAAGACAGTATTTTAGATACTATTCTTAGTTGACTTCATCTTGGCTGAAAGGTATAGTGGGTTTATGTGGCAAGGTTTTGGTAGCATGGGGCCATAGGGGTGACTTCTGTGAGAAGAATCCAGAAACTGCCCCATGTTTGTTAAGGGTCCTGCTACTGGCCAGAGCCAAGCCAATAAGTGATGTTGTTTGCACCTCTGTGAGAACACATTTAAGAAAGGGAGGAAAAAAAAAAAAAAAAAAAAAGAAAAGAAAAAGAAAAAACTGCTGTGGAAAAGCAGTTGGGAGAGAGAGAGGAGTGAGGAACAGCCTTGCAGGCACCAAGGTCAGTGAAGAAGCAGGGGAAGAGGTGCTCCAGGTGCCAAAGCAGAAGTCCCCTGCATCCTGTGGTGAGGACCATGGTGAAGCAGGCTGCCCCCTGCAGCCCATGGAGTACCACAGTGGAGCAGGATTTCACGTTGCAACCCGTGGAAGAGACCACGGTGGAGCAGGTGGACCTGCACTGATGGAGGCTGTGGCCTGTGAAGGACCCCCACCAGAGCAGATGCCGAGCTAGACCTGTAGCCTGTGGGCAAGCAGGTGGCCTGGCAGGAGCTGCTGCCTGTGGGGAACACAGGATAGAGCAATGTGCTCCTAATGGATGGACCCAGTGGTATGGACCCATATCTGGAGCAGTTCTTGAAGAGCTGTTGCCTGTGGGAAGCCCATGAAGGATAAGTTCAGGAAGGATGGCATCCTGGGGGAGGGACCCCATGTTGGAGCAGGGGCAGAGAGAGACTGTGAAGGAGCGGTGGAGACAAAGTGTTATAGACTGACCACAACCCCCCTTCCCCCGTTCCCCTGCACCACTCAGGGGGAGGAGGTGGAAGAGAGTGGATCAGGGGAAGGCTTTTTTGTTTTCACAGAATCACAGAATCACAGAATTGTCTAGGTTGGAAAAGACCACAAGATCATCGAATCCAACCTCTGACCTAACACTAACAAGTCCTCCACTAAACCATATCGCTAAGTTCAACTTCTAAACACCTTTTAAAGACCTCCAGGGACCGTGATTCCACCACTTCCCTGGGCAGCCCATTCCAATGCCTCACAACCCTTTCGGTAAAGAAGTTCTTCCTAATATCCAACCTAAAACACCCCTGGCGTAACTTTAGCACCAGGCACATGGGAGAATAGACCAACCCCACCTTGCTACAGCCTCCTTTAATGTACTTATAAAGAGCGATAAAGAGCCCCTGAGCCTCCTCTTCTCCAGGCTGAACAAGCCCAACTCCCTCAGCCGCTCCTCGTAGGACTTGTTCTCCAGATGCCTCACCAGCTTCGATCGCCCTTCTCTGGACTTCCTTGAGCACCTCCATGTCCTTTTTGTAGTAAGAGGCCCAAAACAGAACACAGTACTCGAGGTGCGGCCTCACCACAATTGAGTACAGGGGGACAATCACTTCCCTAGACCTGCTGGCCACACTGCTTCTGATACAAGCCAGGATGCCGTTGGCCTTCTTGGCCACCTTGGCCACCTGAGCACACTGCTGGCTTATATTCAGCCGACTATATACTCCCAATACTCCCAGGTCTTTCTCTGCCTGGCAGCTTTCCAACCATTCCTCTCTCTGCTTGTAGCTCTGCTTGGGGTTATTGCGCCCCAGGTGCAGGATCCAGCACTTGGCCTTGTTGAACTTCATACAGTTGGCCTCAGCCCATGGGGCCAGTCTATCTAGATCCTCCTGCAGAGCCTTCCTACCCTCGAGCAGACGCACTTAACTTGGTGTCATCTGCGAACTTACTGAGGGTGCACTCAATCCCCTCATCCAGATCATTGATAAAGATATTAAGGAGGACTGGCCTCAGTACCGGGCCTTGGGAACGCCACTAGTGACTGGCCTCCAACTGGATTTGACTCCATTTACCACGACTCTTTGGGCCCGGCTATCCAGCCAGTTTCTAACCCAACAAAGCGTGTGCCAGTCCAAGCCAAGAGCAGCCAGTTTCTTGAGGAGAATGCTGTGGGAAACAGTGTCAAAAGCCTTACTGAAGTCAAGGTAGACCACATCCACAGCCTTTCCCTCGTCCACCCAGTGCATCACTTTGTCACATCTGTACTAATACTTGCTTACATATACATACAATGCAAGGGAAGAAGGAGAGGAACTGAGGTCAAGCTCTTTACCCCAAGCCAAAGATGTTCCTTCTAATTTGATCTAATCAAGACAAGTTACTACACTTACAAGTAGATAAACATAGTAAGTCAGACAATAAAGCTGATAAAAAATGTGATGAATCTTATTTTGAAATGCTAATAATGTTGGAAATGAATTGCATTTATTGCATTGCTGAGCTAAATACAAAGATCTGCTTCGGTGGTTAAAATTAGTTTCTTAAGAAAAAAAAATGGAGAAAAAAAAAAAAAAAAGAAAAAAAGCATCCCATTTACTTCTGAAGTTGAGAGAAGTGACAAGTTATGCTTATTGTTTTAAAGAGAAATGTTTCTGCCTAGCCAGGGTAGTAGAATGTACCACCACAGTAGAATGGACCCATCAGCTCACATAATTATACAATTGCATAATACATTTGTTATTTAATTGAGAACACTCGATACATTGTATTAAAAACACAAAGCATCATGTCAAAAAGATATTTTGGAACATAATTATAGCTTTACTGACATTTGGATTTTTTTATATGTGAAATTCAAGCTGATGCAGAACACCTACACACATCTTTTTAAAAACATATTTTAAGTGTTAAAAAGAGTTGTGTAGTCCTTTGTTCCAATGTTAGTTTCATCCTAATTTATTTACAAATTTCTTGTTCTAGTTTCCTTTTCAACCCTATATATGGGAGAAAATTCACTTAATAAGTGAAAAATGTTTGCTAAATATTTGTGTTATGGTCTGGTAGCATTTACAGGCACATGATATAACTTATATGACTCTCCAGTCTAAAGCAGACAGTCCAATGTTGTTGATATAGCCTTAGACAAAACTGAAATGAGGGAAGGAGGAGAGGTTCATAAGGTAATCAACATGACTATGCCAGGTGAAACACTGTGATATGGAAGACTATATATGTATGTCTGGGCAAGGTCAAATGAGAGGAAGGCCAGCTTCCATAACTCCACTTGCTCAGCCCATTCCCTACATGAGGAAATTTACTTCCTCCTTTCTTTCTACTTATGGTTTATATTATGACATTGCAAGTAATTAACATAAATCAGTTTAAAACATTTATTTGATTTTTTTTTTTAAGCCTAATTCTTATCAGAATAAATTTTTATTCTGGTTTAGTTTGAGGAATACATAGTACACAAGTCTTACACTATACTAGCATAAACATCTATTTTTGCTGAAAGGTTATATGTAGACACCACCTTGTTTCTTGCTGAAAGTGGTTAAGATAAATTACAGGACCCAAAAATGGTAATCAACTGTCTGCCCATGATTACTTTCTCATAGAAGCAATAGATCACAAGTGTCTAATTCTGTTTGCATGAGGCATTCAAATTATTTAATGAAGCTGAGGCCATACTGAATACCATAACTACCATGATATCATTAATAATCATTCACGCTGTGGTTGAGAATGACAGGATTGCCAAGAAAAGTATTTAAGCAAATAGCATTATTTGTTAGCCTGTAAAGTAATCAGATAACTTCTCGGGATTTAAAGTAATCCATTAATGTAAGCCATTACTTAACAGTTATTTGACTCCATGTAACCATCACTTAATTTCAGAGCAATGTTTAAAGGGCGGGGAGTGCTGTGCTGCCTTAGTGCCAGATGTCAGACTTTGTATATGTTAATCAGTACCTTTTTACACACTAGCACCAGTCACAACAGTCTCAGTCAACTATAAGCACAGCCATCTTTTAGAAACCGGAAATCACAAATCACATGTCATTCCTACCTTCACTTTTCAGTAGTACACCCCTATATTCACATATCCATCCATACATATGTGTGCTTATATATGTGTATTTTTGAAATCTCTGTTTCTGTACCTCTGCAAAATGGAGAAGGTTTATCTAACCTGCCTTATGGAAGATTCCAAATAAAGGGAGGAAAGGGAAAAAGAGCACGAAGGGAAAAAGAAGTTAAAGTGTATGGTGGAAAGATAAAGTGATGAGAATAGGAAAGAATGAAGAGATAAGTCACAGCAAGTATGATTTATTAGGTTCTCATCAATCCTAAAGCCAGCCTTACATGTCAATCAAACTACATAACTTAAGAAATCACTTCATATTGATAGCTTTTATTCATAATAAATGAATAAAAATCTGTTCAAAATCTTGGACTCAGGAAAACACCTGTCTTGCATCCACATTGTTGTTCATAAGCAACATTTTGTTGGAAATCAGCAGTGGTTTACAAAAAGATTTATGTTTTTTCTTAGAATTTTCTTAAGATCTTTTGCATTCTTTCTTTCAACAGGCTCCAATATGGAGAGCTAGTAAAGATGGATTATCATAGTTTAACAAAGTGAAAAACTAATTGAATCATTAACTGGCTGTTCAGATTCAAATGTCCTCCTCTCATTTGCACCCTTGTTTGTACTTCTGCTTTTCTCCTGCGCTTCTCACTTTAGTTTGCCTTGTTTGTAAAACTCCTTAGAATTTAGCCCTACCCTAAAGAGGTCATGTGAAAATGAACATCAAAAAAACAGCAAAAGTCAAGACATTACCTACACTTTTATTCTCCCATTAAAACTTATGCTATTAGTGACTGAAAACACACAACAAAGTGTTTGAGATATTACACATCTATTAATTTATACAACTTTTTCTTTCATAAAATTTTCCACTTCCCATGAATAATGTACCCATAAACAATGGTTGAATGAAAAGTATGATTAAACGTAGTATTCGTATCAAACAGCAAGCGGTTATAAACTTGCAAATTAAAAATGATCCTTTTCAGTACAAATTAAGTTCTTGTTTATCAGCTACCATGGTTGCTGCAGTGATAAACTGTAAAACATTTTTCTTTGAATTCTCAATCATCGCTTAACAGCAACAATAAATAAGAATATATTGGATACACAGTTAAGGGATCTTACTGATAGAGGTCTAACTTGTTTTTGCAATAACTTGCCTGCATATAAACATCCAACTGCCTTTTTTTTTTTTTTTAATCTTTTAATTTGTCAGTTCTCCTGTCTGAATAAATTCTCTTAAATCTTACTAACTGCACTCATGTTTTACAGAGTCTAAAATTCAGCAATGTTAGTCAACACAAATATTAAATATTAGATCTCTGATCCTCATGTTTGAGATGTAAGCTTAGCTTTTTCTTTTTTTTTTTTTTTTTGTGTAGACTTTACTTATTCTGGTCAAGTGATATTTTGGACTTGAAAGTGAAAATAAACTTGTTTCTTCAATGTGATTGGCTAGATAAGTCGAAAGACGATCAAATTTCAAAGCCACCATTAATTGCACTTTTATGAAATAAAATAATGCACTTATGAGCCACAGAATATGTCATTTTAGGGCTCACAGCAAATGTCTGTGTAAAGTGAATATGTATGTGAATACACAGCCAGTTGCAGAAACTAAAGGTGCATTTCTTCTCAGAAATGCAGTTATCTTCTTCCAGATGTCAACATTACAAGGAGAACCACATGCTGATTGTATCTTTGTAATTGCCTATATACCAAATGTATTTCTATATCTTTCTAATTTTGCTTTCTTATCTTGCTGTGTTATTCCTACATGAAAGAGACAGAAACTATAGACATAAGAGATTGATGCAGCACAGCATACCCATTCACGCAAAGGTGTGGATATTTCAATTCAGATAGTTAATTAATATTTAATTTCCTCTGTAGCCTTTCTGGTAAATCAAATGCAGGATATAAGCATAAATATTAAAATGCACTATACACTCATCCTTAACTTAGAAAAACATACAAACAAAAATAGAACAAGTGTATTTATGTAAAATTTAAGACTTTTGACATTAATACAACTGTCTGAAAAAAATGGTCATTAATTGCTAAAAATAAGACAATAAATTAACTAACTTATTAAAAAATATGACAAGAGAGCTGTGAAGAGTGAAAAGCACACATCCACAGTACCAACTTGAGACTTCTGCAGCCACCTGAAAATTCAGTACTCCTCTGATCAAACTACCAGCCTCTCTTTAACCCTCCTTGCAGATGTATCTAAGAAGTGAGCAACTTTACAGTTTCCACCTCCTCTGATGGCTGCCTGCTGTTCCCACCTACCATAGCCTTCTCCACCACCATTGATCATCCTCAGTCCTCCATGTATTACTATTTTCTACAAGCATCAATAAAGAAGGGAAAATATGGTATTTTGCCCAAATTAATTTACATTAAAGATGAAAGGCAGTTCATTTGCTTTCTCATGTGTGACAATTTGCCCTTAACTTAGAGTAGGCCAGTATTTAGCATAACAAGCATCACCCATGCAGCTGAACACTGCTCATTTGACTTCTCTATACACTTGCCCAGCACTGTGGCATGACTGAGGGAACACACACTTCACTCATGATCTGAGCAGGCTTATTGCCAACATCAAGGCTATGCTGGAACAGTTTAATTGAGTCTATAAATTCACAGATTGTTCCTGATGGGGCAGTTAAAAACAGCTCTCTGGTTTCCCATTGTATCCCGTCTTCCTCACTCGTGGTACCTGTATCACTCATGGGCAGCTTGCACATGTGCACACATACACACACACAAACATATTTGACACATGGACTTCAGAGGCTTGCCAACAATAGACTGGCTTGCTTGTTGATGTCTTTGCAGTACAGGCTGTTTCAATATAAAAGCTATGTGAAAAAGTAGTGTCAAAGCCCATTCTCGTGTAAGAATTTGCTCCTCAGCATACACACTGTATTCATGGAGGATATGTTATATTGCACACATTTTCCTGTTCTCTGTAATGACATAAAAATATATAATATAACACAGATTTTTGACGATCAATATATTACAGGCAGGTAACAGCAAAGAAGTCTAGAAAATCTATCTTCTATCCAGCCATCTATCTATCTACCTTTACCAGACAAACATCAATTTCTAGAGAACAAAAGATCAGATATAATGTCACTAATTTTGAGTTACAGTGATGGTTTTCACTATTTTTCATTTAATAAATTTAAAGTTGAGCTCATGATCTATTAAATACATCATAATGGATGAGAAGTAAAAAGTCAGTTTTTATTTCATGGGCTAATGAATATGATGTGAATGACAGTTATTAGGATCCCATTAACTAATTATCCAAGATTCTGAAATTCCTTATAAAATTCATCAGTATCAGCAGTAGGCAGCTATTTTAACATGAAGAAAATGGTCTTTTCCCAGAGAACTATTAATTCTAAAATAAAAAGTTTTGAAGTCTGTAACAGCTTATTCATAAGGCTGTTTAAAAGTTAACTTCCCTTCTTTGTCACTTGATAATCTACAAGGTATAAATTTGCTGTGTGCTCTTATAAGTAATTAAGATGCAGTCTCACTGGCATTTGCATACTGTTGTTTAATCTCCATATAGCATTTGCAGCAGGTCAAGAAGTTTTAAAGGGGAAATAACTTGGATCTTATTTTGAGGCTGACAGCAGAGTAGGTGAGAATTAAGTTTGGGTCAATGCCAGTAGCTATAGAGAAATTTTAAGTTACCCATCCTCTCCATGATTCCAAGGCGTTTTCAGGGCAATATACAATTCTGTCTGGGTTTAATTGTTACTCACCTTGCTTGAGGCAAGGTAAGAGCAGAGAATAAGGAAAGTGACAGAGAGTAAGAGTACAACTCATCTGAGTTTCTCTTCATTGCAACAACTTCCACATTTCTAGTTTAAAATGTAATAAGTAAAAGTGAATATTTAAATGAAGAAATAAAAAATTCCAAGAAAATCTTTTTATTCTAGTACGTCCCTAAGCCAAAACCCCCTTTTACATTATAGACAATTTTAAATGAATAATAAATTAATTAATAAATAAATATATTCTTATCTTAATGGGGCAAAATGGGTTTAACCAACATGAAAAATATTTTTTTCTTTACCGTTCATCTTTCAGGTTTCCATCACAATAGAAAAAAATTGAAATTTCTTTGTGTCATCTGAGTAACATCTGCTGCACATACTGAAGTAAAAGAATTTCAAAGGTTTTATATGCATGCTAAATTTTCCTTTTTCCTATAAAGAGAAAACAAAACAAAACAAAACAAACAAACAAACAAACAAAAAAAAACACTTTAAAAGATGGGAAAATTATTTTAAAAGTGTCTTTCTATGATGAGATGACTAACTGGGTAGATGAAGGGAGAGCGGTGGATGTGACCTACCTTGACTTCAATAAAGCTTTTGACACTGTCTCCCATAATATCCTCATAGACAAGCTCAGGAAGTGCAGCCTAGAGGAGTGGACAGTGAGGTGGATTGGCAATTGGCTGGATGCTGAACTCAGAGGGTGCAGAATCAGTGGTGCAGAATCTAGGGCTAGCTGTCTCCCAGGGCTCAGTACTAGGTCCAGTGTTGTTTAACATATTCATCAATGATCTGTAAGATGGAAGAGTGCACCTCAGCAAGTCTGATGATGACACAAAGCTGGGAGGAGGAGTGACTGATACCCCAGAGGGCAGTGCTGCCATTCAGAGGGACCTCGACAGGCTGGAGAGATAGGCTGAGAAGAACTTCATGAAGTTCAACAATGGCAAGTGCAGGGTCCTGCACCTAGGGAGGAATAACCCCAAGCACCAGTACAGGCTGGGGGCTGACCTACTGGAGAGCGGCTCTGCAGAGAGGGACCTGGGAGTCCTGGTGGACAGCAGGCTGACCACGAGCCAGCAATGTGCCCTTGTGGCCAAAAAGGGCAACGGTATCATAGGCTGCATTCGGAAGAGTGTTGCCAGCAGATCAAGGGAGGTGATCCTACTCAGCCCTGCCGAGGCCAGACCTTAAGTATTGTGTCCAGTTCTGGGCTCCCCAGTACAAGAGAGTCAGAAATTCTGGAGTGAGTTCAGAGGAGGGCTACAAAGATGATTAGAGGACTGGAGCACTTGTCATAAGAGGACAGGCTGAGAGCTCTGGACCTGAGAACTGGGCCTGTTTAGCCTGGAAAAGAGTAGACACCTCATCAATGTGTATAAATATCTGAGGGGAGTTTGTCAAGAGGATAGAACCAGATTCTTTTCAGTTGTGCCCAGCAACAGGACAAGAGGCAACAGGCACAATCTGAAGGACAGAAGGTTCCATCTGAATATGAGAGGGCAATTCTTGACTGGAAGGGTGGCAGAGCACTGGAACCCCAGAGAGGATGTGGAGTCTCCTTCTCTGGAGATACTCAAAATCTGCCTGTATGCCACCCTGCACAACATGCTGTAGCTGATCCATGGAGTTGAAGTAAATGGTCTTTAGAAGCCCCTACCAACCTTGGATATTCTGTAATTCTGTGATTTTTTCGAAGTAGCCATTCCTAACAACAATTCACTACTGGTCATGTTACCACATCTATATTAAAATTACTCACTCTGAATCTTTTCCTTAAGCTCTTCTGAGAGGAATAAATACATAAATAAATAATAATAATAATAAAAGTTATTTAGATCATCCTTATTACTATAATCAAATACACAGTAACACCTTGAAACATCAAACCTTTCTTCTTAATTGCATGCAAACAAGAAAATTCTCCCCACTGCAAAGAACTTGCAATCTCATTATAATGCCATAGACAACAGATGGATGCAACAAACAGATGGAGGAAGAATAAGGTAGCAATGAGATGATTATAATCAGCATGATAAGCAGTGATGCATACCGGCTGCCTAGCTATTATCTATGTGTATGTGCATGCATGTAAAATTAACATAAATACCATTTTTATGCTATTAACTAATTCAGAATGTCTAATATTGTTAGTATAGAAAACAAGGAATGCCTACAGAGACAGTAACCTTGATGACCCTAAGATAACACTAGGAAAGAGTATGAAAAATGCCTTATGTTACTAGCCAGTGAAAGGGTGGAAAGGACTTTCTGTCAGTAGATGGTTTGCTGAGCTTTTTCAAAGTGATCATTTCGATGTTACTCTGATATTTAAGGTGAGGGAGGAAGCTCAGGTCAGGAATATTCATCCTTCTAGCCTTTGTGATTGTTTTGTTTCTAAATCAAAGTAAATACAATGAATAATAGAGGTAGATAAATGTGTCTTGAATAGGTGATCCACTATATGAGGAGGCACAATCTGAAAGGCTTTATTGCTAAACATCTGATGACAATTTTTTCTCTCTTTAAACAAAATTTCAAACAGATAATGGCAGAATAAGTAAGTAAGTGCAATGGAAGACAGTGGAATAACCTTAGTATTGATCCATATTGTGTTTTTAATAAATAAATAATTTGCCTCTAGTATTTAAGACCTATGCTTCAACAAATACTCAGAGGGCAAATACTAGTGGAGAAACATTGTTGCATCTCATTCTCTTTATTGTTGCAAAGGCAGATGTGTAACTCTGAAAGTATAAATACATATTTGTATTGATATTTTTAGTAAGTTAAATTAGATACTTCTACATACTCATTTGATTTCTGTGTTGTAGAAATAATTGCCAGGAACAGTAAGCTGCAACCACCTCTGGCCTTATAACAGTTTTACTGTCACAGGATGTCTAAGCTTCAAACAGGTTATGATAATAGCTAAGTTCTGAAAACAGTAGCACATATTTTTGCAATTGATTAAACATTGAAAATGTACATCTAAAGTACAATGCTGATATTATCTGCAAAAATGTCCCATGCTGAAGTACACCATATTCTTCTCAGTACAGCATTCAAGGAATGACTTGCAGGGTGCTCTATTTCCATGTTTTTGAAATCTGGTACACACATTAATTATACACAATAATATGGATTTGAAATGGATCTTTTGGTGATAAAAACATTGCATTTGCATTTCCAAGAGGTATGCCAATGAACAGAAGGACTACTTATAATTTTTTTAAACAATTTTTTAATTCTGACTGCTTAAATAAGTATATATTTCTCATGGGTACTTTAGGACTCTGAGTGTTAATGTTGTTATAATTCATTCCTTTTCTTAAATTAAGCCAGGCTTTTCATTAAAAAAGGCTAAGAGGAAATGGGTTTCTAATCCAATGCAAACAAATTAAAAGTGAACTTTTCAAATGTATTGTTATTAATATTATGTCATTAATGAAATTCTTTGCTGGCAATATTGTATTTTTCTCAAAATTCTTTACTCACAATTATCATTTTTCCTACAGTGCATTTCATTTGACCTGTAGACATAGGCATAACTGTAATTTTAATAGCCACAGCTACAAAGAAATCGCTTTCAAACAAAGGGATTCTTTAAAGCCATATCATTTTAATAAAGTCTTCGCTGATTAACGTGATTGAAACATGTGAACACCTACTAAAAGCACAAAGGTATTAAGACATCTTAACGTCTAAAAAAAAAACTACATACTTGCTTCCTTTACACATGCAAATGAAAGTAAAATCAGTCATCTTGCCACTGTTATTTGACTTCATCAAATTAAATAGATAAATTAGACATGCCATAACAGCCACTGATCTGAAGGAAAGCAAGTTGCAAAAGGTGGACCAGACCTCCCTGAGCACTCTGAATCGTTCTTGGCCTGTGACAGAATTCTATCAACCGGAGTCCTTTGAAAATGTCCATAACACTTTAGAAATGTAGCTAAATGAGCAAGTTCCTTAATAAGGCTTTCAGTTCCTTGCCTGATATATTTGCTGGATGATTATGCTTGATGACTTTGAGATCCAGATGCCAGTCATTATTCAGGTTAAGTGAAATGACTATTTAATGATTATTAAAAAGTCAAGATGTTAACATCAAATTTTTGTAATGTTCATGCGGTTTCACTAAAATGAAAATTACCTTATTCTTTGATCTGGTGATATCCAGTAATGGGCTATATAAGA
The DNA here is from genome assembly GCF_963932015.1 of Anas acuta. NCBI lineage: Eukaryota > Metazoa > Chordata > Aves > Anseriformes > Anatidae > Anas > Anas acuta. The sequence goes on along the minus strand of NC_088981.1, from coordinate 78,560,683 downwards.
AAACAGCAGCTTGCCTTTTCTTTGGAAAATGGACACACTGCTATTATTACTTGATTTCTTTGAAATTTTGCTTTCCTTGTTTTCAATATTAATTCCCTTTATTAACAGTAAGTATTAATATCTAGCATTGGAATATTTAGACGCCAAGAGGACTTTTGAGTCTTGTGCACTAAATCCAAGCAAAATAATCCAAGAACTAATATCCATACACATGCACACAAAAAAAAGAGAGGCTGGGGAGGAATGCATCAATAATATCGTGTGAACTGAATGACTTTGGCTATTATTGCCTCAGTGTATAATATCAAATCTGTAGCATGTAGCTCTAAAGTAATGCAAACAAGAAAAGAAAGTAGATAAATGAGTAACAGTAAAGATGAAAAATATAGGACAGGAACATTCCTGAATATTCAATTTTATAGAATTCTTATAACAGAAAGTACAGTAATACACAGTTCTTTAATTCCAGCTACTGCTATGGTTTGAATACGCATTGCTGAAACAGATGATTGCCTTCCCCATGAAGGCAATACAATGCTACAAAGCATTCCATTATTTTGATAATATGTTGAAGGACGAGTACTTTTAGTTGAAGCAATGTATCTTTCTACTGTTCAGGGTTGTTATAAGGAGTGAGTAATAGGATCTTCATCCCAGCCAGTTTATGCCATCCAGATTAAATAAATAACAGATCATCTCAAAACAAGGAATGGAAATGGAAAGAAGAAGTGCCTTTTCTCCAATGTCTCTGACATATGTTTATGAATGAAGACCTTAGATTCATTTCCTTGTGATTCTCCTGAAAGTGGAATCAAAAACACCCTTTAATAAGCAAAACACATCCTTTCTAAAGTTATTCAGTTACATATCCTTCAAAAATTTTTGTTTGTTAGATATTTCTTATGCTAAAGTTCATAATGTAAACAAAATATTTCATTTAATATCTCCATTATTCACACAAGTCTAATACCAATTGCAGTTCATTCAAACTTGACTTTTTGTTTCCAGACTGTTGTAGAACTCTCACCTTTTCTATGTCTAAAAATGAGCAGAGATACAAAGTTATAAGAATCAAGATTTCCCCATGTGTTTGCTCTTTCACATTTTAAAACCTGTTTTACAGATTAATGACATTTTAAAAATTCACCAGTTAAATCCAGCTCAAATTAACTCACTTGGAAATACCTGTTAGCTTTCAGTTCTGCTGACTACATTCATAATATGTCCTGTCTCTGACTGTTTGATATAAATCTGATTTCAGGATATCCTGGGTTTTCCTGGTATGGAGTTCACGTTCTTCATAGTAGCACTTATGGTGCTGTGTTTTTTAGGATAAAAATAATGTTCATGACACACTGATGTTTTAGTTGTAGCAGAGCAGTGTTTACATATAGCCAAGGACTTTTCTGCTTCTCATGCTGCGCTGCCAGTGAGGAGACTGGGACTGCACCAGGAGATGGGAGGGGACACAGCCGAGACAGCTGACCCAAACTGTCCAAAGGGATGTCCCATACCATATGGCATCATCCTCAGCAATAAAACTGGGAGGAGTGGTCCAGAGGTGCTACCATTGCCTGGGACTAGCTGGACATTTTTTGGCTAGCGGTGAGCAATTTTGTTGTACATAACTTGTTTTATTATTACTCTTTTTCTACGTATTTTGTTATTATCTTTTTGTTTCTTTTTTTTTTTTTTACTTTTTTTTTTTTCTTACTAAACAGTCCTTATTTCAAGTGACATGTTCTCACTCTTCTACCTTTCTCAATTCTTTCAAACTGTGTTTAGCTGCTTGCTGGGTTAAACCACAGCACAGGAATTAAAGTTTGAATAAGCTTGGTTAAAATTTTGCAGGATGTTTTCATAGTACTCACTATGAGTCTATTAGCAAGAGTCTATTATTTCCAGGTCTAACATATTGAAAAAAAAAAAGGGGGGGAGGGGGGGAGTGCAAATAATTTCATATATTCAAAAAACATCCTGTAATATTCATCCAGGGCTACGGGAAGACTGTTTTGGTTTTGCTTTCTAAAAACAGCACTAAAACTGCAGCAAAACATGAATATTGAGAGATTAAGAACATGCTTGGACAGCACTGAGGGCTGTGACACCTAACAGTTAAATACCTCAAATTGTTAGTACCAAGTTAGGCACCCAAGTTACCTACATATTGTAGGATTACAATAATTGCTGTGTAACTGTGAATGAAAAATGCAGCTGATGATATGCTAAGCAGAGAAATGGCTAGGTGAGACATTAAGGCCACATCTAAAATTCTCTCTTTGCTAGTCCCTTTCTTAACTTTAGAGTTTAGTAAAACACCCATGGAAAACTGAAAGTCCATTCTGAAACCACTAATGTCTTCTCAGCTAAGAATGTCTTCTAACCTAAGTCATGCCATTGGACAGTGTTGAACAGTCCCTACTTCTAATAGAAAAACAGAATAACAAAAGATGGGAGTAGCAGAGTGTCAGGTGAATATAGAGAAATTTTATTGTAAAAGCACAAAATCAAAATGTTGTTCACTGCTTGGCTCAAGGACATGTGACAAACTGCAAAAGGACCATCTAGTATACATGTATGCTATCTAGCTGAACATACTCTGTCTGCTGCCTACTAATGCCAAGAAAGAGTCCTGGGAGTAGTGAGAAAGGACATGGTTTTGCATTCCCATAATCAGGACTCTCACAGCAGAGACCTCTCAGAAATGCTCCTTAAAAATAAATAAATAGATAGATAGAACGTTGTTCCTTACCTGTCCATGCATTGTGTTGTAGATATTGCATAGTGTCATCAACCTGACAGCACTAACAGGTCTTACTGTCCCTGCCCAAGCTCTGGGCTCCCCTGACCTGCCCAAGGACCTAAGGCCTAAGGCCATAGACACCCGCCCCAGTGAGGGCGGGCCCATCTCCAGCTCTACACAGCCCTCTGATGCCCAGCCATGGGCCTTGTGCAAGCCCAGTCCTCCACAGGTGTGCCTCCCAGCCCAGCTTTGGCCCAGCCCCAGGAAGGTGCCTGGGTCTAGGGCTGCATTGCTACCCTGACCTTCTTATACCATCTTTGGTATGGCAGTACAGTTCAGTTTAGACTGAAAGATTAGTTGTCCCCACTGTTGGGCTATTCTGCAGCTCCAGTGCATGTTTCTAGAAAGGGAAAGCTGCGAATTTAAGTGCAAGCTGTTGTGCTAGGATTGGGGCAATCCCTGACAGGTGTACAGACTGGGAGAAGAACTCACTGAGAGTAGCCCTGCAGAAATTGGGAGTTCTGGTGGATGAAAAGCTTGACATTAGCCAGCAATGCATGCTTGCAGCCCAGAAGACCAAGTGCATCCTGGGCTTCATCAACAGAGGGGTGGCCAACAGGTCGAGGGAGGTGGTTGTCCCCCTCTGCTCAGCCCTCATGAACCCCCCACCTGGAGTACTGTTTCCAGGTTTGGAGCCCCCAGCACAAAAAGGAAGTGGAAAGACATGAAGATGATAAGAGGGCTTGAGCACCTCTCCTATGAAAATATGAAGAAAGACTGAGAGAGTTGGGGATGTTCAACATAAAGAAAATAAAGCTCCGGGGTGACTTTTTTGCAGCTTTTCAATACTCAAAGGTGGCTTACAAAAAAAGATGGAAAGCAACTTTTTGCTCAGGCAGACAATGACAGGACAAAGGGGAATGGCTTTAAACTAAAAGAGGGGAGATTTAGATTAGATGTTAGGAGGAAATTCTTCACTCAGAGGGTGGTGAGGCACTGGAACAGGTTGCCCAGAGAGGTTGTGGATGTCCCATCCCTGGAGGTGTTCAAGGCCAGGATGGCCGAGGCCCTGAACAACCTGATCTAATGGGTGGCATCCCTGCCCATGGCAGAGGGGTTGGAACTAGATGACCTTTAAGGTTCCTTCCAACCTGAACCATTCTATGATTCTATGAATTTGGAAGCCCATGTACCAAGAAGGGAGCTGACCTAGTACTACCTCCTGAAGGAATGTGCCAGCTACTAAACAGTTACACAGTGCTCATACACTGACATTGTGTTTCTTCCTCTGGTCTTCCAGTGATTTTACTATGTCTACTGTATTTTGCGTCACTGGAGTATTTAGTCATGCCTGAGTTTCCTAAAGCATGTAGTTCAGGGACCATGCTGGGCCCAAGCCTGAAGAGTGAAGATTTTTGGCAGTTTAGGCAGATGGTGAGCACCTAGATATATCAGATAAGAGGTAAGTGCTTCAGGTACTGATTTGTAGCTGTACCTTTGGTGTCTAAAAAAATTGTAAGGCAAAAATATAATCTCTGTATAGGATAAGTGGTAGTTTTACAAACTCAGAGGTCTAAATCTTGTTTCGGATCTTGCCGTCCATTCATACCTTTAAAATGCTAAATGCTCCATATCTAGGATAGCTCTTCTTCAAGAGGTACATCACTGCTGACAATACGAAACCTCATGACAAGACAAAAATCTCCAGAAAGAAAATTGTCCTCTCTTAGAGAGACACAACTTTAACAGAGCTGATCATTTTAATTTCTGTAATTATTATTCAAAATAAGTTTACTAAAACACCTTCCCATGGGAATGAAAACCCACTTCTTCTCTGTCTTAACATAATCATATAACATAATGTATTGATAATATACCTAATAAATTGGGAAAATGTTCCTGCATAGTTTTGTTCTTGAGAGGCAGACAGCAAAACAAAGGTGATTTCCAACTTATTGAACTTATAGATATTGCTCAGGTATTGTACTAAGTCTGAGTAAGTGTCTAAGCAGGATACAACAGCTGTAATGAATTATCTACAGTGAATAACATGATCTATTTCTGATTTACCTGGTACATGTACTTCTGTATAGCCAGTTTTAAGGACATGTAAGAATAACTTCTTGGATGCGACTGGCAACATATTAGAGTTAGAATCACAGAAGAGATTTTAGACATTTAATTATTTCAATGACTACTGAATCATATGGATACTTATGGAAAGCTGGTAAATCCTAGGACCATTTCAGGTGTGAATAAGAGAATGGGACTTAATCAAATCCAGGTGACAGGGAAACACAAGCCTTCCAAAGTAGTGGCATAAGGCACAGAAACATGGGGAATGGAGTAGAGATAGGAAGTAAACATCTGCAAGGTTCAGTCTCTGGAATATGATCCAAAGTATTAAGTTAAATGAATCTTCAGTCCGTTCAGTACTTGTTTCTTGTTGTTACTGACAATAGAACAGAGGCTGGAAGGAACAGATGAATCAGTACAGGAAAACAATACTAAGATATTTGTTTAATTTAAAGATGTGAAAATAAAACATCTCTCAGATATATATTCTACATAGTTTATAAACAGAAAAGCTTTTTTTTTTTTTTTTTTTTTTTTTTCAAGCAAGCAAGCTTGACTTTTCTGTAACACTTTCACAGAAAAACTCAGCAAAAAGGAAGTTTACTTCTGAACCTTCTCATATACTCTTCATCCTTATTAGGAAAAAAAAAAAAAAAAAGTTGAAATTCTTAAACAATACAAAAGGAATACAAAAGGACTTTTTTAATAGTAACAACCTCATGTGTAAAAGCAGACTAGTGTGCAGAAAGCCCATTAAGAAGCTGAGTGCTAAGATCTGTGATCAATTCCATTTACACACATGATTCTCCCCAGAATACATTGACCCCTTCCAGACTCCAGAAGCTCATTCAGTGGTCTTAAACATGTCTGTTTAGAAGTTCCTTCCCACCAATATAGCTTAGAAAATGAGGGGGAAAAGGCAAGGCATCTTTGTCTAAGGCTTCGATGCACTTAGACTTACCACAATTATTTTCCTATTTAGTTTGTTCAGTTGTTGGATAGCTCAGTAGGTAAAGCCCGGGATTAAAAAGCAAGCAAGAAAATAAGAGATGGTCTGAGATACGCTGAGCTGTAGTCTAAACAAGGAGAGAGTGACTGTGCATTATCTTCATGTGAATGGAGATTCCTGGGATAATGCTGATGGCTCTTAACTGAAAAAAAAAAAAAAAAAAAAAAAGACTTTACCAATAGCCACCCATTGTCCTGCTTTTGTCAAGACTGAAATAAGAGAAGATGGGCTTTTCAGGTCCAGTCTGTGAGGATGACAGGGTGGAATGTGGTTGGATTCCAGCTGAGTGTTTGATGTCTTCATTTTTGAGGCCTCTTCTGAAAAAGGAGCTGGCAGGAAAGTATGGCCTAACACAGAAAAAGGGCAAATCCTGAAGCAAGTTGCTTCCCTAGTAATGAGTAGACATCCAATTCTATTATAATAATGTGCTTTCATTACCACAGTGGAGCTAATAGAATTGTGGTGACTTCACACCTGCTACAGCCTGGCAAAAAAAAAAAAAAAAAAAAAGTCAACATGAAATCTCCCAGAAGGCTACTGCTGTCTACAGGCAAGAATGCAAGTGACAGATAAAGTGTCTGACAATGAATGACATACCACTTTAGGACTGCAGTGAAATGACTAGACTGCTATAGTATAATCTCCAATTTTCCTGCCACTGAAAAATAGGAAAGAAGCAAAGAAATTATATTTACAATTAAGCATTGCCGTTTCTTTTCCTAATTGTATGAGGGAAGTCTCTTAAATATCTCTTACATCTGAGATATTTAACTGAGATTTAAACTCCTCAAGAATGTATATGCCTATTCAATTCTATAACTGTTTTTATTATTATTAGAAAAGAGCTGTTACAGCCTTATAGTTTACATTCACTTACAAATGATAATTTGTTTTTAAAATGTCAAAATCAATAAAAATGTTTCCAATAGCACAGGACTGCATTATTGTTTTTCTCCAGATTCCACTGATAAACGTGACTTTGGTTTTCTTAAACAGCATGATGTCATCTTTTTGACAGGTACAATATGTAGTTATGTCACAGCATTATGATAAACCTTATAGGAAAGACATGGCAGGGTTAGAGAGTTTCTACATTCCAGCACAGTTTCCATTAAAGGAATGTTTACATGACCCACTGTGCAAAGTTTAAATATATGCAGCAGTTTTGCTGTTAACTCCCTGAATTTGCTTACTGAGCAGCCTGTGACCAGCAAAATTCTGCTGGACTTGTTACAGTGTTGCTGTTAACATTTTCCTGTCTTGTCAGCTGTTTTGGACATCTGCTGTGCTCTATAAAATGTCTGTACAGGGGTGGTTGTGGGGTTTTGTTTGGTCTGTTTTAGTGGGCTGAAGAACATAAATATTAGTCTGTCCTTTTGTTTGTGTTGGTTGAGGGCAGATGAGAGAAAAGCAGGAAGTCTTGGATACCAAGCCAATGAAAATGAGTAAGATTCTTGCCTGACAAGTGCTGTATTTGCCTTCTGTGACTCCTTTTCAAATGTATAGCATACATGCACACAAAGCATAGAGTACTTATGACCTAATGTTTTGTTAATGTGTGGTTTAACAAGACTGATTCAGAACTCATTTTAGTCTTACAGTTTTTTTTTTTTTATAAGTACAATTAATATCTTTGGCTTAGACGTGATTGCTTTATGCATCAGGAGCCTGCTGTACACTGAAAAAATTAAACTGGCTAAAATGCCTTGAATGCTTGCAGAGCACTTCATGTTGTTCTCAATAAGGCCTAATTAAGGCAGGAGTAGATAGAATAACAATGACTGACTGGCTGAAATATATGTACACAACATAGGCCAAACCCAACCGTGTTTGTTTCTCGTGCTAGAAAATCTTATTTGTACATTGATTGTTCTGAGAATATTCTATCATCATTTATATCCATAGTCTTTCAAGTGATTTTAGAAGGGATATTATTGTTCCTAGTCTAAGATGGCGAAAGGGAGGTGTGGAGAAAAACACTTATTTTTCAAGTCCAAATGGTAGAACTAAAGTACAATTCAAAACTAAATCCAAAGTGTAGGTTGCAGCAAGATCAGGTACATATTCACTGACTAGTTTAATACTGATTAAAATGTCAGAAGCCACATCAACAAAAAAAATGAGTGTGGGCTTCAAAACTGCCCATAAATCATTACACGAAGCTCACAATAGCCTCTTTATTGCTTTGGTTAAACTAATAGAGGTGCCTGCGCTACCCTGTTTAAAGCTAACTTAATTATGCTTATAACATATTACCCTTGCTTTTGTGACTGATATACCAATTGCTATCCACAGAAGAATGTTGCTTCCATAGGAGTTCTAATTAGATTGCAAGTTTTGAAGGACTTTCTGAATGAAAATCAAAACTCTGGGGAACTGCTCATCACAGTCTTAATTTTGTGTCATTGTTTAAAACTTTCAAAAAAAATTTTTTTTGAAGAAAGGATGATTAAGATTGCAAATAACTGACAAAGAATCCTTGAAGATTAAAATGTTGTGCATTTGATTTATTAGAAGTTTCTCAGTTGAAGCATTTGACCTTGCATAGCTGTGGCTTCATTTATTTATTTTTTCTTTTAATTTTGTTTCCTTGTTGGTCTGCAGTTAAATTCAAGTATGTTTCATGCATTTGCAGATACTGATATGATTAGGATTTTATACATAGTATGATGTCTAGTGTCTTGCTTGTGCCTATGAAATGAAGGGCTGCTTTTGAAGATTCAGTCTCTGTTACCTCTTTAAAATCATTTTCAAGTATAAAGTCACTTTTTACCATTTATTTTTCTGTTGCATAAATGTATACAGCAATTACCTCAGACAATACATGTTGTGCATATTTTTTCCCCTTTTTGTATTGGTCATGTTTGAAAAGTCTTCAGTAGTTTCAGAGAAACTGCAACTCAGCTATACAAACATACTGTGTTCTCTTCAAATATAAATTTAACTAGAATTGTATCTTTAAATATTGGACTGGGAGCTGTCTCAATATGCATATTATTACTTCATTGCAGATTAAGGCTTCCAACCATGTAAAATTCAGGAAAAAAAAAAAAAAAAAAAAGCTCTATGACCCACCTTTTCAGACATTATGCACTAACTCAGCCCTATCTGAAATCATGAAAATTAAACAAACATTGGTCCATCTGAATGCAAATGCTAAATGAATGGCAATATAAGGCTTCTTCCTCACAGTAAAAATTGTAAGGTAGCAACTTAATCATGCACCCAAGTTGAGATGCTGACAAGGTTGGCTGAAAGCTCAGCAGTCAGATATGAAGGAAATGAGGCAGAGGATAAATCTCAGTCTTATCCGTGCTGCATGAATTAGCTTAGCAACAGAAGGGAGGGACTGGGTATTCTTTATGACAAAAATGTCAGAGATGGTCAAAGGAATGCTGCCAAGCAGCATTCCAATGGATGCTGCAGCACAACAGCAGTGACACCAAGACAACTGCCTTGGCAGTTGCTGAAGGTGAACAGAAAGCACAATTGGAAAAAGAACATCTTTCACGATCAGATTTGAAAGAAAAGAATAAATGTTATTGTTGCACTGCTATATTTCCTGACATACGCCTGCCTCAGACCTGTCAAATTACCTGGATTCACCCTGTGCTCACTAAAAATTTATCTAGATTTGTGGTACTTCAGGGATTGTTAATCCTGGAAACTCACAGGGAATCTCAGGATTTGATCTCTCCACCCTTTCAGCATGTCCCACAGATGGATATGACAGCTGTTTGCATCTGACAGATTAAATCCGATAACTGAACTTGCTGTGAGTGCACTCAGCCAGTCCTTGAACCAGAACCCTGGGGGTGTATAGAAAAGCAGGTTTACCAAGTGAGTCAAAAGGGAGCCTTCTACTAATAGCTGTGCTAAGCTCCTCTCAGTTTGAAGTCAGTTATTTGCAAGTTTTACAGCATTTCTTTGACAAGGGAGATTTTTTCCTGTGACGAAATGAGAAGCAGAATTAATGCTAATAAGAGAGATGCTACACTTTGCCACATCGAAATTATGTGTCTGTTTCATTGCAGCAGGCTCATTCCTGTGATTGACAGCATTAGTGCCTTAGTATAGAAAAGTGACATACAGCAGAACTTGAGAGGGGAGAATAGATTCCGTGTTTGCTTTTTGTTTTTCCATTTAATTAAATGGACTCCATTGCTATAGAATTTTAAAGCAAGACAAAGAGCTTCTGTCTTTGTCACCTGAAAAAATCTGGTCACGACTGGTACAGGCCCAAACTGTTCATTACAGAGGTATAGCTATCTACTTTATTTGCAACAATACAAGAGCCAAAAGGAAATTGATAATCTTAAAAGATTCTATTGAATCTACTGCTGATTACCTGAACTGTTTCGTCAGGTGAATTTCAGCATCCATCTCAGAACTTTTAAAGAACCTGTTTCTGCTGACCTAAGAATAAATACCAATATTTTGACCAAAATCCTTCAGTGATGAAAAGTCTTGGTTTCCAAGGAAAATACATTATCAACTGCAGTCAGAGCAGAGTTCCCTGTTTTATCTAAGACCTCCTCTGCCTAACAAAGAATCTACATGTTAAAGAAAAGTAGGAAACTTAACCTGAATGATTCCTCTGTTGCTATGGCTGAATGACTGTTGGTTCTTCCCATAGCTAATGCATTTCTGAACAATGTAGCTATGGTAGGCAAATAGTCTATCTTCTCCTTAAGGGAATTCTGCCTCATAAAATCTGCAGGAATTAAATTATGCTTATAATCATATTTCTGAACAGACTTGTTTGACTATTTTGATGTTTTTCACCTGTGGAATGTTTCTTAGTGGTTTGAGTTTTATGTTGTAAACTGCTTAAATATTAAATGGGTTTAACAAGAGCAAGTGCAAGGTACTGCACCTGGGTCGGAGCAATCCCAAGTACAAATACAGGCTAGGCAGATAACGTATTAAAAGCAGTCCTGAGGAGATGGACCTGGAGATGTTGTTTGACAAGAAGCTCAACATGATACAACAATGTGCGCTTGAAGTCCAGAAGGCCAAGTGTATCCTGGGCTGCATCAAAAGAGGAGTGGTCAGCAGGTCAAGGGAGGTGATTCTCCCCCTCTGCTCTGCTCTAATGAGACCCCACCTAGAGTACTGTGTTCAGCTCTAGGGCCCCCAGCACAAGAAGGACATGGACCTATTAAAACAAGTCCAGAGGAGGGCCACAAATATTATCAAGGGGCTGTAGCACCTCTAAAACAAAGACAGGCTGAGGGAGTTCACAGAATCACAGAATAATTTTGGTTGGAAGAGACCTCCAAGATCATCGAGTCCAACCTCTGACCTAACACTACCAAGTCCTCCACTAAACCATATCTCTAAGCTCTACATCTAAACGTCTTTTAAAGACCTCCAGGGATGGTGACTCCACCACTTCCCTGGACAGCCCATTCCAATGCCTCACAACCCCTCTGGTAAAGAAGTTCTTCCTAACATCCAACCTAAAACTCCCCTGGTGCAACTTAAGCCCATTCCCCCTCATCCTGTCACCAGCCATGTGGGAGAATAGACCAACCCCCACCTTGCTGCAACCTCCTTTAAGGCACCTATAACATCAATCATGTTGTCTCTGAGTCTCCTCTTCTCCAGACTAAATAACCCCAGCTCCCTCAGCTGCTCCTCGTTAAGACTTGTTCTCTAGACCCCTCATCAGCCTCACTGCCCTTCTCTGGACATGCTCCAGCACTTCGATGTCTTTCCTGCAGTGAGGGCCCCAAAACTGAACATAGTACTCAAGGTGTGGCCTCACCAGAGCCGAGTACAGGGGAACAATCACCTCCCTAGTCCTGCTGGCCACACTGTTTCTTATACAAGCCAGGATGCCATTGGACTTCTTGGCCACCTGAGCACACTTCTGACTCATGTTCAGACAACTGTCAACCAATACCCCCAGGTCCTTCTATGCCAGGCAGCTTTCCAGCCACTCATCTCCCTGCCTGTAGCACTGTTTGGGGTTGTTGTGCCCCAAGTGCAGGACCTGACACTTGGCCTTGTTGAACTTCATGCAGTTGGCCTCAGCCCATCGGTCCAGCCTATCCAGATCCTTCTGCAGAGCCTTCCTACCCTCGAGCAGATCGACACACACAGCTAACTTGGCGTCATCTGCGAACTTACTGAGGGTGCACTCAATGCCCTCAACTAGATCATTCATAAACATACTGAAGAGAATTGGCTGTAATACTGAGCCCTGGGGGACACCACTAGTGACCAGCCTCCAACTGGATTTAACTTCATTCACCACAACTCTTCGGACCCAGCTACACAGCCAGTTTTTAACCCAACGAAGCGTATGCCAGTCCAAGCCGTGAGCAGCCAGTTTCTTGAGGAGAATGCTGTGGGAAACAGTGTCAAAAGCCTTACTGAAGTCAAGGTAGACCACATCCAGAGCCTTACCCTCATCCACTAAGCGTGTCACTTTGTCATAGATGTGTGGTTGTTCAGCCTGGGGAAGAGAAGGCTCCAGGGAGACCTTATAGCGACTTTCCAATACCCAAAAAGGGGGTCTACAGGAAAATTGGGGAGGGGAGTGAGGGGGGGAATAGTTTGTCAAGGATTACAGTGATAGGATTCCAGTGATAGGACAAAGAGTAATGGTTTTAAACTAAAAGAGAGTAGGTTTAGATTTGATATAAGGAGGAAATTGTTTACTCTGAGGGTAGCAAGTTACTGGAACAGTTTGCCCAGAGGATGCCCAATCAAGGCTAGGTTGGATAGGGCTTTGAATCAGTACAACCTGATTTAGTGAGAGGTATCACTAAACAGGGGGTTGGAAGTAGATTATCTTTAAGGTCCCTTCCCACCTAAACTATCCTATGATTATATGATTCTATGAAACAGGTGAATTGACCAACATTTCTGAGTTTTGTTCATGTATTTATTTATTTATATATTTATTTATTTATATTGATATCTAAAAAAAGGAAATAGAAGATAAAGATCTCTAAGCTTATGTCCACATACACAATCGGTAAAACTGATATTAGAAAATCCTATGTGCAATTCCAGTGTTCACAACTTTGAAAGGAATTTAAGAATTGGAGATGAGGAAAGCTCAGAAATGATTTGCAGTCTAGAGAAAATGTCTTACAGTGAGATATGTAAATGGTTTCATCTGCTCAAATGAAAAAAAAAAAAAGTAATTTTCAGCTTACTTACAGATCTCATCATACATGGAAAATACAGAGTATTGAAGAATTTATAATCTAGGCAAGAAAGCCGTAACAAGATTTATGTCTGCAAGAAGAAGCCAGAAAATTTTAAATTAGGGATGAAGCTTTTTTTTTTTTTAAAAAAAAAAAAAAAAAAAAAACTAGTGAAGGTGATTAATGAATGGAACAACCCAGCAAATAAATGAATTATCTGTCTCTCAACATCTTCAAATCAGGAGAGGAGACCTTTTAGGAAGCTATGCTTTTACTAAATACAAGTCTTGTTTTAGTCAAACACAGACTGTTGGCTTCAGCGCGGGGGTAAAGGATGAAATTTAATAAATGTAATAAATGAGTAAAGTTAGATGATCTAATGTTCTCCTGGCTTAATTTTTGTTAACCTCTTATTAATCTCTTATTCTTTTAGATATGTATTTAAGACAAAAATGGTTAAGATATGCTTCTAAAAGTCATAATATTTGTGACAAAGTCATAATATTATGAACATATTGTTGAACTAGATGAGTTGTTTTGTTGTTTTTTGTTGTTGTTGTTGTTTTTTAATAATATCTAGGTAATCTGTATTTGAGTAGCTGTAATAGACAAATACTAAGGTTTTATTTTCCCAAGCCAGAAATAAATTCATAAAATCCTGCATCTCTTTGCTCACATATAAAATCTTTTTGTCTGTAATCTACAGACAATTGTTATCTATAACAACAGAGATAGCCATAATGCAAGCAAAGGTCTGTATTTTGTGAAATGTTGGATGCTTGCTCTTTTCATTGCATCAAGTTTTCCACATTCAGCATCAGATCACAGTTTGAGCTACAGCTGACTTATCACATCATTAGGTTTGCTAAATCTTTGCTGTGTTTGTAAGCATTGTCACTGTGCAGAGGATTCAAAATAATGAAGACAAAGCATGATGGCCAGGGCTTTCTAAAGTGCATTATGGCATTGACCTAACTCTGGTTCCTTTGAAATCAATCGAAGTTGTGCTATTGATATGATTGGCAGTATCTTCACATTGATGCCAAATGTTTTTTAATAATCTTAAACAGTATCTCTTCAGTATCCTTCTTATTTTTGAACTGTATGGTATTAAATAACAGTATTAGAGGGAAATGATGACTAACTGTAATAAGAGTACTTATTGACTTGAAAGGAACAAGGGAGTTGTGATATGATGGCAACACAAATATAAACTGGTAATTACAGAATTTTCCTTTGAGGTGGAAACCACTATTGCTGTAAGTGCCAGAAAGTATTTCCTTTTTCTTTGAGTCTTAAGTGGAAGGAAACAGAGAAAGTTATCACCACTAATTCAAAAACACTTTAACTTTTTCTCTGCTCTCTATGGTTCTTCTAGACAGAGAAGGTAATAACAGAGCTTGTCACTGTGAGAGAAGAAAGACAAACACTTTTAAAGATAATTTATGACTGATTATATGAGCCAAGAGAAAAACATTGCCCTCTTCCCCTGAAGTTTGCATTATATTACATTTTCTTACTATTCCACACAGCTTTGGATTTCACACGTTTTCTAGGCCAGGCATTTTTTCCTGTGCTCCTCCAGTAATTTTCTGATGTCTCAGTAAAATTATTAGAACATTTGATTTATTATTCTTGCCAATTTTTATAAGCAATTATTGTCAATGAATAAAATTTACTCAATGTTTGTGAACTTTTTCTTTTTTGCTGCTCTCATTTTGCTAAATGAATGTGTGCCTTTTAAGTCAGTTCTGGTCCCAGGTCATCCCAATAAAGACTGTGATATGAAAATAAGAAATTTAAGAATAAAATGTATATAGAATCCTTATCAAAAACAACAAAAATAAAAGAAGGAAAAATATAGAGCTACTTTTTTTTTTTTTTTTAATGTGTAATGAAGGGTGACATTTTAATGCTTTCCAGTTCACTTACACAGGTAAAAATGTTCTGATCAGCTGTGGCTCGATAGGGCATAAAGGCATAAAAAGAAATTACTCTGTAGAGATATAGATAATGTGAAATCCTTTTAAGAAGAGCAATCAGTTGGGTAAAACCTTGATCATTGATTATAATTCATATAAAATCTAATCTAAGTATTTCATTTGAGAGACAAAATTATTCTCTCAAGATTTTTCTGTGAAATTAATTTTTTTGAAGTACCCAAGTCACCTACAAACCTAAATCTCTTGGCTTATGCTGCTAAACAACCTACATACATCTGAAAATGTTACCCAGGAGTGTTGTCAGTACCTTTTATGTGCTTGTTATGTATTTCAGTTCAGATCTTATATATATATATAATATACAAATATATATATTTATAATGTAATTTAAATATAATAAAACCCATACTGGGACCAAAGTACTGAATTCTATACTCCTTTTGTTATTGCCAGCGCAAATATAACAGAGATTTAACAGCACTTGGAAATGAATTTTTATGTATTTGACAACAAAGAAGAACAGATCTTTGCAACAAAGGCAGCATGTGTAAAATAAAATAAAAATAATAGGAATACATGATAATAAAATGTCTGGAGGGAATGATGCTTCCATTTGATCAATTTTTAGATCAATTTATCCTCTGAATAGCCAATAAATATATTTGAATTGTTATTTTGTAGTCCTCTTTCATTAGCCTCATGGTCAGATTTAAATATCCCAAACACTTGTCAGCAGTTCAGCTGAGTATTTCCATTGTGTCTGCAAACAGCAAGGATGATAATCATTTGCTTACATACCCTATCAAAAGAAAAAATGTCAGACATTTCCCTGCATCTGGGGTAAGGGACACAGGGGAGCAATGTATACTACTTTCTGCTGCTGGTGATGTTGGGCTGGGATTAATGATAAATGATTAATGGAACAGATTAGTCAAGCACCCATTGGGAATGGAGTAAATACATTTGGAACAGAAAGATAGTGTAGGTGACTCCTCAAGGTTCTTTCCAGATCTATCTTCTGTTGTTACTTGATAATACGAGTCTTTCCTCTCTTGTTGTTTTAGGCTTTTCTCTTAAGGGACGTCTCTTCAAGGTCACTTCTCTAGAACGTGCGCCATGATTAATTGCCTTAAAATAACTCTAAGCTGGTTGAAAACGGAAGTATGTAGGCCAAAATTTCAGCTCTAAGAAGGGTGCTTCTTTTCCCTTCCCTGGAGCTGCTGTAGTTCATAGCAGCTGAGGATATGGGCCCAGTACTTCAGCTTTCATCTCTAAACTGTAGTGAGCTCATTCTCAATATTTCAAGTGCCAGTGTGGATGAATTCCAACACTGGAAGCACATTTGAACTGGCAAATAGTAAATGGCTGCCATCAGGCATAAGCACTTGTTATATCAAAGCTTTGGCACATTATTTATGGAAGAATTATTCTAATGAGTTCCATACACACCTACCAGATGTGCAATCCAGGATTATGCCAGCTGTTTACCAGAATACTTGATGTCATGAGTATAACATGATATTCAATTTTAATGTTGCTGAAACTGTGTCTTAATACCTTTATAGAAAATAATAATAATAATAAAAAAAAAAAAAAAAAAACAACAAACAATGTTCTCACATATCCTGATTTGAAATGTTACTGAAAAGTAAGTTGGTCCAACTCTTATGCAAACACATGCCCTTCTGTGTGTACAGCCAACACCAATTGCATCTGCACAAGGCTTTCTGGTATTCATAACAATTAACTTTCATGTATTAAATGTATTTACAGTAACAAAAGCACAATGTCTAATATCACTTAATGATTTCATTTCACATTGAGAATACTTCTTTTCCACCAGAGATCACATTAAAATTAATGGCATCTCTGACAACCTCAGGTTTTACTAAATATATGTGAAGACTGTTTTTTTTTTTTTTATTTATTTTTTCTTGTACTTACAGAAATATGATTTCCTACTCTCTCTCTTTCTCTCTCTCCCTCTTAAAATCTCCTTGCAGAAATATGCCCATCTTGAATTGATACTCCATTACAGAACATTGAAATAATTTAATATTACTCATTCAGCTTCTTGGACAAGAGTATTTCATTTTCAGCTTCATTGCTTGCAATGCACTGGCTTCATTGGGCATTGTATTTATAAATACAATAATTTACTGGTGAAAATAATGATTTATTCTGTAAAGATCTATTTAGGCTGTGAAGGAAACAAAGACTTCTTGAAAGTGTTATGGCTTGTGAACTGATAAATATTTGTGATAACCTGCTTGGCTTTATAACTATATTTGTAAGACATTGACTTAGATTAGGAAGAAATATAATGTACTGATAAGAACCCAAATATGTATATATATATAATTAAAGTTCACAGCTTTATTTTGCAAAAATGTTTCTCTGTATGTTCCTAATCAGATAATGAAAAATAGATCAAATTCACATGAGTATTGCTCTCACTTACAGGTTCACTGTACTGCTTTTGTAAAAATTGTAACTTTTTTTTTTTTTTAATTAGCTACAATGTAGCTAGTATTACTTAATAACAAGTATCTAATAGTACTTAATTCTTTTTTCTTCAAACTGATCATCAAATTAGGATTTACTAGGTCTAGACCTCAGGAAATAAAAATAGTCACAAAACTGATCTTTTTGTCATTGAAATATTGGTAAATGTGCTAACATTGCTTGCCTGTGTCTGTGACTTCTTTTATTTCCTACTTCTGTTAACACAGTATTAATAAAAAAAAATATTAACTCTGATGGTGATAGGATTGCATTGAAAATTATAGTTTCTGACCTCCCAGCTTGCTATCCCTAGAAATACGTCACATATTGATGTACCGACACATCCATATGCTAGTTATAATGCATATTGTGGTTGTTCAAAAATAGGGCATAAAGACAGTTATAAAATATTCTTATTTATTCTTTCTTTCTTTCTTTCTTTTAGAATAGTAGGATTACTTGAAAACTATCTGATTTTATATTGAACTCGTCTTGAAAATGTTGGCATCTTGCAAAACAGTTTCATGTTAACATTTTTGTATAACATTCTCAGACTTTCACCTGTAAAACATTGTTAGAATTTGTGCATTTCAACTGTGTTTGATAGATGGGCAATACCTGACAATACGTATCAATGTCTTTTATTCTTCTGGTGGCAAAAATGTATGTGGCATGAAAATTATCTTACATTGTCAAAACAGAGTTTCCTCTGAAAGAGCTTTGTCCTTCAGTCTTTTCAATTGCACAGCAGATCCCATCCAAAACTTCAGTAGGTTTTAACTGGTTTCTAATGTTCCCAGTTTTCTGGTTTTGAATCTTATTAAAAAAAAATATAAAAAAAAAAAAAATTGCATATTAGAAATATTTCAACCCAAATAAATAAATAATGATTGGCAAATGCAAATTTATTAATCTGGAAATTTAGTTAAACTATACCTTATTCTTCATTCATCAGCATTGCCAACCCAGAATAAGCACATGACTTCTACTACCTTCTTTTCAGCAATGATTGAACAGTTGTGTATATACAATTTCTGCTATGTTCTTTGAAATATGACATTAATGTTTTTAGGTTTATGAGAAAATTATAACCTTCCTCACTTTGTAGAGCAAGGAATACTATGCAATTCTTCATGAAATGTCCAAAAATATGGATGTTTGTATGATGATAGAAAAATAAGGTTTGCATTTAGCCATGTATGCATTTTTATTGGGTCTGGTTAACATAATTGGCCTTTTATGAACAAGATGAAGATCAGAATACCAAAGTGTGAATTAAAAAGTTTGAATGATATCTTGCTGGAAGATTTTGGGAGTAGAGATTGAGTGAACGAAGATTTGAGGAAAGAGGCAGCGGGGAATCTAGTTGGAAAGGTATTTCCTATTACTGTTATTAGTGCAGTTGTGTAATGAATTGTTTCTATCCATTTCAGCAGGTTGCCTGAGACAACTTAACCCATCCTAAAGACCTATATATTATCTGTGTCCAAACAAAAAAGCCTCAAGCTCGTTTTGAACTCTCCAGGAATACTGGCAGACAGTACTTATTTGTTAATCAAGCCATATGCAGGTAAAAAGTTGCCAAGTGTCAAGACCAAACCAGAAATATCTCCCAGTCAATTATATGCTTGCATACCACTCATTTTTAGAAGCCATACTTTAATAAACAAATAGTTTTGCCATTTGCCCTCATCGACTCAGAGCTTGCATTGTTAAGACTGAAATCTTTTTCCTAAAACTTTTCTCTTTGGATGTCTCCAAGCCTCTGACAAGTAATAGCAACTCATTATTCATTCTTGTTTCATTGGCAAGTACATCTGCTGACAGCAGCCAGGGAAAACTGGAGCTTCCTGTACTCATAAACTTTCCAAGTGCTTGCTAGAGAGACAGCATACTCTCCCATATCTAGATATTACCAATCATCTCCAAAAATATAAAACAAAAAATAGTGAGTGTAACAACAAATAGGAGACAATTTTGTATCCTATGAGACCTTATTTAAAAAGTTATTCTGACTTCTTGAAGTGGTTACAAAAGGTCATGTAATTATATAGGCTTGAGAATATTTTGCCACTTCATAGTGGGGGCAAATCTGACATACTAGGTTAGGTGTATCCCTTTGCATTTAACTAGACACAAAATTGTTCTGATCAATAAAAAAAAAAACACCTACCCTTTGGCCAGTAAGATACATAGTGTGAACACAAAATTAGTGCACTTGAAACCTGAAAAGCTTGAAAACTTTATGGGATATCTATATAGATACAACCAGTGCTTCTAGGAATTTTCACCAGGACACTGTTTATATGTATTTTTATCTAGCTTTTATCTGCTATTTATAATGTCTTTATCTTTGTATATACATGCACGTGTGTGGTATGTGTGTAGAGAGGAAGAGAGAGAAAGAACATGCCCTAAGTTTGCACAGGGACAGTACAGTGTCATAATCTTTTGTTAATATACATATATTAACATATAAATTCATATACATTTTTCCTAAATGTAGATTTAAAATAAAAAAATAAAAAAAAATAAACAAATAAAAAAATAAAAAAATAAAAAAAATAAAAAAAAAAAGCTCTGTCTTCCATAAAAATGAAATAATAATTTAGTAGAAAATACATCCCTGTTGACACTTAACGTTTCCAGGGAAATATTTACAGTATAGTCTCTGTTAAACAGAGACAAAATCTTCATTTGTATATTCATTTGCTGTGTCATAAGAGTCAGGTGTAGCTTACTATAGAAAGGAAATATTTTCTAGCCATTTATTTAGATTGTACTATACCTCCTTTGCATGCCACCCATGTATGATGATTCTACAGTTAAGGTATTGCCAATGAAATACAAGAATAAATTTTGTAACCTCTAATGGAGATGGCAATCTTTTAGATACAGATATTCAGATATTCTTCTAAGAATGGGGCTGTATCAGGGCCAAGATGACACTGCTTCTGAACTTCATCACCACATACTCATGGGTGCAGTGTGTGTAGTTATTGACAGGTTAACCCAGATTTTTCTTCATTATTCTTTCCATTTTTTCTTATGTAGGATGAAAGAGTTTTACAGGTTTGTAGAGGTTTACATGTTTAAATATGAGGAAGACTGCAGATTTTCACTGCTATCTCAGTATAAATTTATCGTCTTTCATTAATTGTTCATCTGATTAGAGAAGTATTTAATTGCTTTAGGAACAGAACAGAAAGGAAGTATTTCCCTAATTATATATTATTTTTCATTGCTGTCTGAAGCAAAATAAAAAAAATAATAATAATAAAGACATTTAAAGGTGTCTAAAAATATTATGTAGTGCGATAAAAACATTAAAAAATGTATGTATGTATCATACATGTTGATAATTAGACTACAAAATTCCATCTAACCTGATATTCAGATAGAATTTTAGGCATTTATTTTTAATAATAAATATATTAAATTTTATAATGGTCTGTTACATCTGTTACATAATTCTCTGGTCTGTTACATCTGTACACCTTCAGTTTGGAAGATATAGTTCATTATATGCTTAAACCTACATTCTAACATATGTTTGAAAGTGGCACCTGGTTCCCACCTAACCCCCTTTGTGATTCACAGATGGGCTGAGAAGAAGCTACTCATTTAAAATTCCCAATCTGTAAAATATAATCTTAGGAAGACAATAAACACAGACAGTCTAGAGTTTTAATTAAAAGCTACAGACAGATGAAGAATCTCATTGCAATTAGTTCTGATAATTCATATTCTTATGTGGAAAGATATGGATGTGGATTCTAGAGCTTCGGTACCACTAGAGACATCAGATCTACAATGCCGACAACCAGGAGAGTGACTTATGCCTCAAAGTGAGGGAGGAACAACTTTGTCTGCATTCCCCTGTTGGACCTGGGATACTCTAGTGTATAGACTGTAAGAATTAATGATTCAGAGAGCGAGACAAAGATTGTGGTCTGCAGTCTAATCCTTAAGGCTTCAGGTTAGGGATACCTGGAGTCCAATACATTTACAAAGAAGTATTATATACTTTAAAGAATGACTATGTAATATAAGAAGCTAATAAATTCTTAAATAGAAGCTAAAGTACCTGCTTTCAGTTTGTATCTTGCCTAGGTGGACTCTCTAACATTTTGCCAGTCATGTCCAGGTCTAGGGACCTCAGCACAAAAAGGATGTTGATCTGATATAATGGGTCCAGAGGAGGGCCATGAAGATCATCAGAGGGCTAGAACATCCCTCATATGAAGAAAGGCTGAGAAAAATGGAGCTGTTCAGCCTAATGAAGAGAAGGCTCCAGAGTGACCTCATTGCAGCTTTTCAGTACTTAAAGGGGGCTTATAAAAAAGATGGAGAACAACTTTTTAAATAGATAGTGATAGTGTAAGGGAGAATGTTTTTAAACTAAAAGAGGAGAGATTTAAGTTAGATAAGGGAAGATTTAAGTTAGGGGGAAATTCTTCACTCAGAGGGTGGTGAGGCATAGGAACAGGTTTCCCCAGGAAGCTGTGGATGCCCCATCCCTGGAATTGTTCAAGGTCAGGTTGGACAGGGCCCTTGACAACATTGTCTAGCAGGTGGCATCCCTGCCCACGGCCAGGGCATTGGAACTAGTTGACCTTTAAGGTCTCTTCCAACCTGAACCATTCTATGATTCTATGATGTTCAGATGTATGTCCTGGCTACTCTGCAGAAGGCTACTGTAATAAGGTTGCCCCACAGGTTTTTACCTTTCACAGCTAGGTTTTAAAAGAAAATGACAGCAACTTCTGCATTCTCTGAAGTATACAGTTCTGTTGATCAGAACTTTAATTAATTAAACACATTTACCCTTTTTGATTCAAATCACATAATATTTCTATCTTAGATAATTATCAAGTCACTTTATACACACATTTACTGAAAGATATTGCTGACCATCTCGAGCTTTGTTTGGAAGTAGTCATTGAATACTATTATGAAGACAAATATGACAATAGTTGAATTATTTGAAACAAACACTCTGATTTAATGTATAATAAACTGCCATGCAACTTCTTTGATGAAAAGTGCTTTGCTTTCTCAGAAAGAGAAATTCATAATGCCAGATGCAGTCACTGAAAATTACTGCAACTCTACTTAATATGCGTACATTCAAAGCTGAAAAAAAAAAAAATATGGAGAGATTCCTTTGGACAGGTTGTATTCTAAGTTAAAAGACTTATTCCAACTCAGAAAAAAAAAATAAAAAAAATCTTTCCCTCAGAAAGAAAGGAAGATCTGAGAAAAAGCCCAACATATCATTCTGTAATGCCCCAGTCTTAATACCAGCATAATAGCAGCAGAATCTACTTGAGGATTCTCTGCTGAACTGCAAAGGCTTGTTCACCAATCACTAGACATTCAAATGGAAGAAAGCAATCTCCTGTAAGATCAGCTAAAAGGCTGTGATTTATTCCATCTGATAAACCTTTCTTGGATATAGAATGCAGAAATGGATCTGAAAAATAACAGACAACTGTACCTTTATCCTTGAAGGCATTACATATATATATATTGAAGTCAGGCGTTGTCCCTCTACCTGTTTCACCCTAGCTATTGAATTGATTTTGGTGAACTCCAGTATTGCAATATGTTTTCCTGAAGGTCACAAAGTTTCCTTTTTGGAACAAAGCTTGATCTTCACAGTCAGCCTAGTGGTGTGGTGTCAAAGCCTATGTTTCAAGCAAATCAGTCATCGGTATATAATAACTGGTCCATAGCTTCTTCATCTTGCCTCCCTTTCCCTAAAAAAAAAAAAAAAAAAAAAAAGAAAAAAAAAGAAAAAAAAAGAGAGAGAGAGAGAAAACACTTAAAAGTGAGTGTCTTGCTTGTATGTCTTCACAGTGAGTCAGGACATCCAGCCTATCTACATAGTCAGTAAGGGAAGACAGTTGTGGAGTACACCTCTGAGCATCCACAATGCTTTCATTATGCTTTCATTACACAAAGTTTTCATTATGTCTTAACCATCTGCCTTGAAAAGGAGCAAAGTTGAGGGAGTGCGCCTTGTGAAGGCAGGGCAGTGTCTCTCTCAACCGCTCAACCTTCTTCCCCATTTCACCATGTCAGCAAAGTATGCTGGCTGACTGTGCCTGTGCCCAAAATAAGTGGGTAATGGGTAGGGGCAAAAAAATATCATTGACACTGGAACTACCCTAGACTCATTTATCAAAAATTCCCTGATATGAAACACACATGCCAGGGAAAAGGGTTGCATAGGACTGCTGAACCTGCCCAAAGAAGCAGGGACTAACCTTTAAAAACCCTGACACTAGAGCGTCTGGGTGTGCATCCACCACTCAAGAGCCTGAAGAGGACAAAACAACACATGATTCACAGGTGGTGATATATCTATCTTTATCTCCATTTATCTCTCCTTTTATTTTATTTTATTTTATTTTATTTTATTTTATTTTATTTTATTTTATTTTATTTTATTTTATTTTATTTTATTTTATTTTATTTTATTTTATTTTATTATTTTGAATAAAAGTGCTTTTGCTAAGCCTCTAATAATTCCTCAGTAAATTATCAGTCAAAGTTTATCCTTGTTAAAATCCTGAAAGACTTATTTTGTCTTGCCCTCCAATTGACAGATTCAAACCTATCTCCTGCCTGGCTAAGCAGGACAAGACAGCAGACCACTGTCATAGCAATTTTGTGAATGTCTACTGGAACTATTCTGAATCATGCTAAACTTATTTTGATCAAATAAGCAACAAGAAAGCCTAGGTTCCACATATAAGCATAATGAAACCTTTAAGATAGGTAGCTAATGCAAATACCCCTGATTTAGAGTTTAATTCCAATGCATAACTACAAATGATTAGTAATATAGGAGACGTACCTGCTCCCAAGTGCAACTCCAGTAGAACATTGGGCACTCATAACTGTATGTTATATCTGCCAGTCCTCAGCTGAGCTACGCTCTATCCATAGTGTATACCTCAAATAGTCTCAAATGGCCTTAGAAACCTATGTTTCTAAGTTATGTTTCTAGTTTTTATAGTTGAGTCCTTGATGTCTATTTTGTCTCTTTACATGGCTGTAAAATTACATTTCCCCACAGGCTGCTGTTAGTTTTTCTGTCCTTCCCAGTGTTGGCTCATCCATGCATCAGCCATCAACCTATGCATAATTATTCTGCTCTTGTTTTTGCTAGCTTTTTCGCTACAGACTGTCAGTAAGACAAGTTCTAGATGCAGCTTCTGCTTTCCAGCTTGGGAAACGGTCAAACATAGGAACGCCTGTGGAGAAAAGGACTCTAATCTCATATTTCACTGCAAGTCATGACACAGCTACACACTTTGGACTTTAAATGATCATCAATGCAAGTCTCTCATCAATGCAAGCATGCCTTCATAGCTCACTGGAGAAGTTAAAAGCTGATTGATGCTTGTATATGCACTTCTTTCATTACTTGTACCATTGGTCTTAATCCCATTCCCTGCTGTTAACTTTATATTCCCTTCTTGAATGTTGAGAAGATGGTTTCAGATAATGTGTTCTGTTGGCATACTTACCCTTGTAGTTCAGTTTAATTTTGAGCTTAAGAATTCTGGACTATATAAGAAGTTAGGAGTGTGATAAGGAGACAAAAAGAGCAAAGAACAGAGGAATACTCATTCCCACAATGCTACCTACTCATTTTGGTGTTATGAATTTGCATTTTACATATTTTTTGCCAAATACTTCTGTGGTGAAATTATAATAGAATAATAATCGTAAGCATTTCTGGAGCTTGAAATAGCTGTTTTGGTTTCTTTTTGTGTGTGTGTTCTAAATGAAAAGTAACCAGTATAAAAGTCTATGTTTTTCTTTTCTTTTCTTTTCTTTTCTTTTCTTTTCTTTTCTTTTCTTTTCTTTTCTTTTCTTTTCTTTTCTTTTCTTTTCTTTTCTTTTCTTTTCTTTTCTTTTCTTTTCTTTTCTTTTCTTTTCTTTTCTTTTCTTTTCTTTTCCTTTCTTTCCTTTCCTTTCCTTTCCTTTCCTTTCCTTTCCTTTCCTTTCCTTTCCTTTCCTTTCCTTTCCTTTCCTTTCCTTTCCTTTCCTTTCCTTTCCTTTCCTTTCCTTTCCTTTCCTTTCCTTTCCTTTCCTTTCCTTTCCTTTCCTTTCCTTTCCTTTCCTTTCCTTTCCTTTCCTTTCCTTTCCTTTCCTTTCCTTTCCTTTCCTTTCCTTTCATTCTATCTTTCTTTCTTTATTTATTTTCAGTCACAGGTTTATCAGTAAGACTTAAGAACTGTGACAGAGAAAGCTTTCTTTTTTGTTTTTGTTTTTCATTTTTTATTTATTTTTTTAATGAGAAAGAGAAGAAAAGAATGAATTGAATGAATTACCTTTGTTAACATATCTCTGATTACAGTTGATGCTTTGGGAATGCTACTAGCATTACAACCAATAAACAATTCACTAATATTAAGCCTAGTTCTAACTCTCCGGCTGCTAATTTTACATAGAAAATTTGTTTTCATTCTTAACGTGTTTTTTTTTTTTTTTTTTTCTTTCACTTATGTGTTTTTGATATCCTTTGCTGAGTAAAAAGGTAAAAATGTTTCCAGCCAAGCCTAAATAGATAATTGTACTGTATTTTTTCTATCTTCACAAACAATAACAACAAAAAAAATTTCCCTCCCTCACCCTGAATAAATTTTGAATGATGTGTTCCCACTAACATAGAAACTAGTTTTATATCTCTGTGTTTTAAAACCTCTGTCTTCACCTTTAAAGCAGGAATAAAGAAATAAAATATATAATTGAAAATTAAATATTTACTTGCACTAGCTAGAAGATGTTGCTTGTGTTTAGAATAAAAAACTCTTTAAAAACTGTTTAGCTCTTGTACCTAAACTGTAGACTTTTTAATTATATCTGAACAGGGGTGTCAGGATCATAGTTAGCTGATGTTTGTAAATTTCTATACAAGTGTTAAATATTATCTAATTATTTCTATTTGCAGAAAGCCTGACAAAAGGCTTTAAAATAATGTGTAAAAATATATTAATGAGAAAGTTAGAAGAGAGACTGGATGGCAGACCTGGAGGAGAATGGTTTTCTGATATATTTTTAATGGACTGGAAAGGACTGCATAACTCTAAAACTGAACGCATAGCCTAGGAAGACATTGTGGTGAAAACACAAAAGAACATAACCATAGAGCAGTTCCTGAGAATAAAGATGTGCGTAGACATTGCCATCCCTTCACTTCACTCCTGACATTGGTGGTGGCAATGACACTGTTTGGCAAAACAAGCAAGTGCAATGAAAGCTGACTGGAAGGGCATGGAGCGCTTGCCAGCACAAAAGCATTCAGAACCATTTGAGAAGACATTCTCTTGCTCCTGCCCAGCCTCCAGCTGCTACTGCAGGAGAGCATGTGTTATGGATCCTGTGTTAGATCTGCTAGTGCATGTAACTGTCTCAGCTATGAAAGAATAATGTACTATGTGTACTATTTGTACAGGCTAGCAGATGTGACACAAGATGTGACACATTGTCTTCCTCCTTGACCAGTTAGATGCTAGTTTTTTCCAGTGCTACTAAAGTACTTCCAGACACCTGTGTTTCTGTAACACCTAGGAATCTAATCTAAAGTTGTCTAAATAATTCAGCTTCACTAAGTGTATTGACAAGATTTCCATTACATGCAGTAGGATCTCATGGTCTACAATTGATGCAGAGATCTTAATGTAGACACCTACATTTAGGTGTCTTATTCTGAAAATGAATACTACCTAAAGAATTTCTCCATTGTCTCCATCATGGCACTGGGTATAGAGTACGCAGATACTCACACAGGTATATATTGTTCCCTTTTTGCTGTTGAATCATGTTAAAAGTGTGTTATTAATAGAAATCTCCTATGCAGCTTTTTCCTGCTGATTGCTGGCAGAATTGTACCGCACAGCATTTTCTGTTTAGCTGACCACCTGAGGTTTTTTGTGTAATCTCCAAATCTGTTGGGTAATATTGTTCTTGGCTATCCCTATGTAAATATCTTCCTGGTTGAACACCAGGACACTCATGAAATCAAAGAATCACACAAGAGGTTCCTGGGCACCAGCCATGCTAGCTTATCTGCTCAGTATTTTATTTATTTTATTTTGTTTTGTTTTGTTTTGGGGAGAGAATCCTTTGTGGGAAAATATCAGCTGTAGTAACCTTCAGTAAGAACGAAATTGCTCACTAAAATTTTGTCATATTCTTGAAACATTCTTATAGGTATTAAAAATATTTCCAGAGGTTTTGTTTTCTACTTTTTGTCCACTGTTATTTCATCTTTTTCTGAGCTTTGGCTTGCCTCTTGGGACTGTTTCCAACATGCCTTTACGCTTTATCTCTTCAGACAATGTTTTATAGAAACCTAGCTTCTAAATGATTTTTTTTTTTTTCTCAAGACATGCCTGAACACGATGGCAATATTTGGCTAATTATAAGGCTATATATCTACAACTATTTAGGAGGATGTTACTGACAGAATGGGTAAGTCCAGTAAAATGCACTCATCTCTTTTATTATAAAGGACTCTCCTGGCTGTCATCCAACATTTGAAAAAATATCACCTGGACATAAAACTTGTTGCGTAAAAGAACACTGAAAGTTAAATAGGCTAAAACAGACATAAGGTGCAAAAGAAGGAAGAGATTGGAGATAAGACATTATACTTAAGATTATATTTGCACATACTTTAAGATTATATTTTCACATACTTCAAAATACACAATGGCCTCCTAAGATGACCAGTATATAAACTCTTAAATAATAAAAAAAAAGTTGTCACAGCAAGTCAGCCACTAACTAAAAGAGATCAATACATCTGTAATCATCCTATTAGTCTTCATACAAGGTCTTTCATTTGTTATTAAGTGTATGTGTGAATAAGAAAGAAGTAATAACTATTTTTGAAAACAGATTGTGAGTAATCATCTTTTGCTTGCTGTAGAAGATGGGGAAGATGTACTGGTGAGGGAGAGAAAGCTTACAGTAGTAGAGCTTTTTACAGCCAAAGAATGATGTGCAGAGAAGTAATATAGAAATGTTGAGAAAATGAAAGTATGGAGGAAAATAGATTTTCTTCTTTTTAGCTAAGTGAGAAAAAAAAAATAAAACCCACAAACAAACAAACAAACAAACAAAAAACAGCAATAAAACTCTAGTTAATTAGAAGAGGGGCAGAATAGCTAATAGCCCAAAACTCCTAAGTTCCAAACCTCCATCTGAAAGTGCCTTTGCAGTAGCAGAGGGTGATTCACTTAACCTCTCCATGTTTTCCCATCTGTAATTTGGAGATAAGTATTTATTTGCCTCATAAGAATTTTATGATGAAAATTAATAAATATATATGTGTAGCTTGATGTTGAGAAATATTTTGATTTTTTTTTTTTTTAACAGGATTTGTTTATCCTATCTTACATGTCTTCAGTAATTTTACTGTAGTTGGTGAAACAGAGTTGTGGCGTCAGACATTTTGATCCAAAGTCCTCCCACGGGAACTTTTAAATGAGATTTAAATTAACCAAAGGGGATCAAACATTGTTCTCTAAATGTAATAATCTCTGCCTTTTAGAATTACAGAAAAGTAATTAAAATCTGAATATAAGGATTCCAAGTCATGTTTCCCAGTTCATTCTTGCATCTAACTTTTCATGTAAATCAGATTATGCTGTTTAACTTAAAAATCACTGGGCCAGATTCTCAGCTGAACTGAAACCAGTGAAGTGAAGCTGATTTACCCAAGTTGTGGGTCCAATCCATGACATTTATTTAACTTATTCAGAAAAGAAAAAAAGAAAAAAGAAAAAAAGAAAAAAAAAAGGAAATAAAAAAGAAGAAAAAAAAGAAGGAAGGAAGGAAGGAAGGAAGGAAGGAAGGAAGGAAGGAAGGAAGGAAGGAAGGAAGGAAGGAAGGAAGGAAGGAAGGAAGGAAGGAAGGAAGGGACAGAGGGAGGAATGTAATGGTAATTTCTTCAGCTTCATCATACTCATCATATATCACTACTTGAGAACCAGGCCTGGGAAAGATGTATAAAAAAGAGTTGGAAAAGAGAATTTTATCCAGACCTTTCTTCAGCTTTGTTTTTTCCTGTAATTTCCAGGTTCTACTGAAGAGTGATTATCATAGAGATTTCTGAATGAAATAGCAAATCAGAATCTAGGTTGACTGCCCCCTGTCCCCCATCTCTGTCGCCATCCCACTCCCCCCCCCTTCTCTCCATTAATCTATGTTTTCACAACTAACAGCTAGAGACAAATTCAACAGCTGGTTTGAGCAAATTTTATTCTATGGAACATGTGCAAGTGTTGCCCTTGTGTTGCTTCTGCATAAAAGTTGCAAGACAATATCTCTGTTTTTTCCCATGCATTCTCATTCATAAATGGCAAAGAAAAGAAAAAGGGACCCCCAAATCTATTAACTAAAGAACTGAATGTATGAGAATTATTCAGAATCTCCTTACTGGTGTTTGGAACAATTAAAAAAGCATGCCTGCAGACGCAGATACTGCTATATAGGAACAGTGAAATCTAATGAAACAAGCATCAGATGCAGAGACAGGAGTTCCTAAATTTTATTCCACATTTTCTTGAGACAAATTGAAAATTGGAAAGGTATCTGGATTCATTTGAAAAATATATTTTAGAAGATTCTGGATCTCCTTGTGTGTTCCACCTACTCTGCTTTATTTGGATTAAGAAAATGAAATATCTATTGATCCAAATTAGTCAATATGTCCACATGATTCTCCCCAAAATCTTAGAATTTCTTAATTTTATAACTGTGAGAAATCTTTGATGAAAAGTAGTTCTTATTAGCTTTATCCTAAAAAGGGAGATTGCACTGGGCAAGGAAATCAGTGATATGGGTATGAACCTTCACAAAAATATGTTGGAAAACAATTTTAATGTTTTTGTTTTCACATGGAGAGCTATGGAGTTCAAACAACTAAATTGAATACTTCTGGAATATACTTGTAAAAAAAAAAAAAAAAAAAAAAAAAGATTAATTTCTTACAAATTGTATGTCAAGTAATGGTCTGAATGTAATTATACTGTGTGCTATCTATCATGTTTAGTGTCCCTGAAATGCTGTTGCAAGAAAGAACTCTGTATATATAAGGCTTTAGTATATTCTAAGTCCTTGTGGAGACAGCCAGCCTGATCTATCAAGAAAGTTTCCATGATTGTTCCTGTAATTTGGAGGTGAATGAAAATCCCAAATCCTTTGGAACAGAACAAAGAATATTTAAATCTGATTGCTGCCTACAATATATTTCTTCCTGTGTAAGGACTTTTTGACTTTTGTTTAAACTTATTTCTTAATAATCTTGGTATGGCGTGGCATTTTAGCTGGCATACTGATAGATGCCTAGTTCCTGAAATTTGATCTTCCAGACAATTCACTGGTATACAGGGAACTAACTGTACAAATGTTTTTTTACTTACTGTAAAATAATAATTTTACTCAATATAGGTGCAATGCAAATTATACATTCACAGCCACTGATTTGCATTTAACTAAAATATTTTAAAATGTGTAAATGGCACTGCCATCTCTCTTTGTAATTTTGATATTAAAGTCTTGTCTTTAGGAGAATTGCATAAATCCTTTGTGCCTGTTTTTATAGAGTACAGAATACTGTTTGCTACTAAAAAAGAAAAGCTGGGTTGCTGATCCAGCTGTTAAATCATGTCTACAATGTATCATAAACATCCAAAAGATATAAAGCAAGAAACTAATTGACCAGTATTTGGATAGTGTGTAACATTGTGTAGCTGGCTTTGTAACATCACAGAAATCTATACTTCATACTTCATGAGTCACAATCAATAAACCTGCCATTACAGTCTCCAAAATCAATCTTGCCTATGTGCTCCCCCCTAACACGCACACACACTTTAATTCATCCCCCTTTCCTTCTACTTCCCAGCAGAACAAAATTAACTGCAGTGAGAATTTGTAATCTTTTGAGGAAGTAAAACAAATGAATTAGGAAAGTCAGTCTTACGGGCAGAATCACTTACCACCCTCTTCAGTCCTGAGTGTTGAAATGAACACTTCAGAGTTAGCACCTACACCCATACCGGTATTTCACTGTAGCCATATGGCCTTGTTCTTTTTCTTTTTTCTTTTTCTTCTTTTTCTTCTTTCTCCTTTTTCTTTTTCCTTTTTTTTTTTTTTTTTTTTTTTTTTTGTTTGTTTGTTTGTTTGTTTTAAGGTTGCTATGTCTTAACACTTATTACCAATGTTAGGCAAATGAAGATTTTGAGTAAAATTTAGAAGTCCAATTCAGTTCAGTGACTGAAATTCCTCTGTTCCAGTTTCTGAGAACCCATTTTACAATTCTTATCTCCAGTATTGAGGTATTGAGATCTATATGTTTGCCATCCTACTTTTTACCACACCAGCTCAGGACTCCGACCTTGTAGGTGCTACATGTCACCTACATGTCACCTACTTAACTATTTAACAATATAAACATCAATGATATCCCCAGTAATTTCATAAGATCAGTAATTGAAAAAGCAATATATGGCACCGCTGTCATTCAAAAATGTTACTACAGCAATTGTGTCATAAGAATAATTTGTATAATGTCTCTGACCTTGTAACACATTCTAGATAATTTGAAATCCTTACCCTTTCAGGAAGGAAGAATAATCTTCTTCAGATATCCTATAGAGAAAGAGCACAATAATAAGAGCACCTCTGAATCTTTGGAAGTCCAAGCAATCACTTACCTCCATATTCTTAAGGGTGTCCTAGCTACCAGAGAAAAAGGGAAAGAAAAAATGTGAGTATTCTCAACTTTTGAATGACCAAAATGGCTGTTAAGACTGCTCCTATGTAGGAGATTTTGTTGTTCGCTCAGTGCAAATGTAATTATTTTGTTGACAATGGCTTGGTTTACTATCAAAGTGTCTGAAGTG
Source organism: Anas acuta (assembly GCF_963932015.1). Taxonomy (NCBI): domain Eukaryota; kingdom Metazoa; phylum Chordata; class Aves; order Anseriformes; family Anatidae; genus Anas; species Anas acuta. The sequence continues at coordinate 78,528,308 of NC_088981.1, read as the reverse complement.
ATTTCATGAATACATGAAAATAGTTTTAATTGGTAGAAGTGTAGTAAAAAGAATTACCTGCTTTAATAGGATAGGGCAAAATTTCAAAAGCAGACATGAATAGTAATATGATCTTTGATTGGTTTATTGATAAAATATTCCAGTATTATTCACCAAGGCAATTCTGCTGATAGATCTAAGAAGTTATCTTGAAAAATTAATATACAAATAGTATCTTTTGTACATCATATAACTCCTGGGACTTTCTGAACTTCAGCAATCTGAATACTAATCTCTTTTGAACACAGATTTCCTATATTTTCCTCATTATTTATTTATATCTCCAAATAGCCCAGATACTGCTTAGGATATAGTTTAATAATCTTGGCTCATACTGTCAAGCTATTATTGCTCTTGTAGAGAGTGTCTTTTGGCATTTATTTTGCTGTGTCAACCCACTGGAGCACTTAACAGAGGTTGGTAAATTAGAAGTATGAGATGGGAAGGAGAACAGTTAGCAGGTGTCATGCATTTGCAAAGCTGCACTTGCTACACTGATGTCTAAACATGCAACCCAAGATATCAGCCTGAAAATGGCATAGAGGAATGAAAAGACAATGTATGGAAAAATTATTCTTTCTTGACATTTTTTCACAGGTTCCGATTTCATTTTTGCCTATTCATAGAACAGGCAGAACTGTTCCTCCACAGAAGATTCCATGTCATCCTTAATTGGCTTCTCTGATCTTTCTGAAAAGGAGATGTCAGTATTCCAGTCAAATTAAATGGGTAATCTCTAATTGATTGCAACAAAACTTGGAAGACAGCTTGTACCAAACAGCCCTCAGGAGACCAAAAGCAGGTTTACACTTAGTTTATGTAGCAGCTCTTCAGATTATAGAATATTTTTAGTACAAATAGCATTTGCTCTATTTTCAGTTGTACTATCAAATACTGCTAATCCAAGCATAGAAAAGAAGAAGCAATGTAAGAGTATACATTTTGACAAGAATGTATGCAACAATACTTACTTTAAAAAACTGTCCTGAAGCTATATTCTCTTGTATATGATACTACAGTCTCTATACAGACAAGTGTAAGTATAAGCAGATAAAGTTACCTCCAAAACACACCACTTGTGAAACAACTGCAGAGAACTTCACAGACAGCTCTACAGACAGTAGTAACCCATGTTACTACTTGGTATAAATTTTTCCTTTCTTGCAGAGAAGAGGAAAGTGCTGTAAATACAATGAGATTTTCACCGAATGTCATATGTATGAACTACTTGTGTACATTGGAATACAGATCTGAGCTCAGAGAGAAGGATCTCAATTTTCTCCTTCACGTCAAAGCACAAACCACCACTAGTTGCTGCCACCAGCCTTCAATAACTTTAGATCTTTTTTTCAGTCTGTAGAAATGCGAGAAAAAGACTCTGTAAACACAACTCCAGCTTACACACATGTAGTAAAGGCAAAGAACCACCAAGGCTAAGTATTAGGGGTCTGTTTCCTTCAAGAGACCCATAGGTTTGGTGAAAAAATGACTAGTATCTCTCTTTGCACAGAAGTAATTAAATTTTTCAGTCAGTGCAAGTGAAATAGTGTACAGGTATAATCATAGAATCATTAATGTTGGAAAAGACCCCCAGGATCATCTGGTCCAACCATCCCCCTACCACCAATATCACCCACCAAATGTTCCTTATCAGTTATTTTTGGACAGGAAACAGTGCAAACAGTGACCCAGATGAACATGCTATGTCACTAAAAGTGACTTATCTGCCTGTAGGAAACAAGTATTATTCTGCAGAGTTGAAGAACAGTCTAGCCAGCATTCTGAAACTTATTACAAATTAAATAATAGTATTAAGCTAGAGATGTCTGTCAAATGTGAAAATGGTAAACCCACTGATGACACCAATAAGAAAAGAGACAATAACTAAATAACTAATAACTATTTTTCCCCCAGTAACACACAGTGAAGCTTTTCAGTAAAGATTGATCTTTATCTCCTTTTAATAACATGAAGATTTTTTATTTTTTATGCCAGTGTTTCTGATACCTTGTACCAAGGTTTGATAAAGGCTTAACTACTCTGTGCATTGTTTTTTTGACCCGTGCTTTTAACTTACAACCACAGTTTTCAGAGCAGTGTATCTGTTTTCTTGTGTTTGGGGGAGAATCTTGATGAGAGAAAAGTTTCATCACTTCTCCCTGATGATCTGTCTTTTTTCAAAATGTAAGTTATAATGCTTCACACGTTGTCCCTGGCAGGACATTTTCTGAGCAAAATGTCAAGATTTGCAATATGAAAACAGTTTCCCACCTATTGAAATTTCAGTGGTGAAGACATGAAAAATATTTCACTTGTCACAGAAATCATATGAGAGATACTCTCTGACAGTGGTGGGTTTGGATTTGTAAGCATGTGAATAAGTGCTTCTGACCATGGATACCTTACTCAGGGACTTAAAGGTCAACATGGGTTTATGAGTTACATGGAGTAGATGACACCTACCAACTTAACTATACTGACTTTCTTTTTAGTGACTTATTTCTTAGTGTATACTTACAATTTGAATTCTTCATTTGTATTCTTCATTTTTTCACGGCTTTATCACTGCCCATCTTTGTGGAAATGGAAGTAGTGTGTCTCTCTGGTTCTCATTTAGGAGTAATTAATAATTTTGTTCTTCCCCATGTCATTTTGTCAAATGAGCCATTTAAAACGACGTGCAGAATCTTGAAGTTAGAAGTGCTCTAAATTATGTATTTTCAGTGATACTACTCTGCACAGCTGCGTGAGATTTCACTTCCCAATCTCATATTTCCGCCCATTTAAATAGAAAAACCCATGAATAGTAACTAGCAATTAATAATCCTCTCTAACTTGTTGTTGCCATCAATCCCTCTGAAAGAGATTGCTCCCCTCATCAACACAATAGAAATTTTAAAGAACTAACAATACAGTTGTAGACAGTATTATCTTTTCTGTGGTATTCCTTAATAGCAAGTTATTACTTGAAGTCTAAAAAACATTTCTGACCATTACACAAGGTAATGTGTCCTTGTTGACACCTCCCACCCCCACCCATTGTTAGGACCATTGAGTCTGATGAGTCTGATCACTATTATAATGCTACTTTTTTTTTTAATTATTAATTATTATTTTTTATTTTCCCAAGAAAATAGATTTTCTGGACCATTTATAAGAATATAATGAGATGTAGCTCTGTCTCATTGATTTGTCCATTTTTAAGTTCTTATGTTCTTAAGTATTAGATATCAGTCCTCAGCATCAGTGGCAGTTGTATCCTGCAACTAGGTCACCATGGGAGAAGTATTATTCCAGAATATAAAGTAGACCCAAAATAGAGTCAACTTCTCTCCCTCTGGAATAATAAGATCAAACCTGCAAATACGTCACTGTCTTCCCTATTTTTCTGATGACTACCAAATCCAAAAGAAAGTTTGCATCTGCATTGCTACTTCACTATGAAATTGATTGTGAAATTGAATGATTTCAATGATTTCTTCATAAATAGATGTAAATACATTTGAATATTGTAAGGCTGTTATATTTTTAAAGAAAAAAAAAAACTGTTTTACATAACTAGAGTGCTATATGTTGCTTTTATATATATAAATATGTATTCATGTATATACAAACCATAGCATGCAGGTTTGTATTATCATCAGACTCGCTCATATTACATTGCCTGTTCCAAAACTGATTTTTCAATAGATATCTCTGATGAACATTTTGAGCCATTTACAAGTAGGATTCGGCACTTGTACAGCAAGCTCCCAATGCGCAGTGAATATACTTGTAAGTTTTTCAAGTTTCACAATTTAATAAAAGCATCATGAAACTGTAGAAAATATTTCATTCATGAAAAAGATTCATTTTCAAGAACTGTATCATGCCCACAATATCTTACCTTTTTGTGCAAATGGTGATTTGAATATGAAAATGCTTCGTGCTATAATATTTTGAAAAATTCTGATTCTGAAGTGTGAGTTGATATATAATCCTAAATTTAGCAATAATACATAGTCTTGGTGCAAAAACTGGCTAAAAAAAAAAAAAAAAAGTCCCTCTAAGAATATTTATCACTTCTTCTGTCTTGTTTTTCATTACAAAGTCTGAAAATGCTTTGTAAACATTGATTAAAAAGTAAACTGAAGATTAGAGGGTTTCTCTATAATAAAATAGTATTTCTGTGGAAGATCTGAAAGTAGAATTCAGGATGAGAAAACAATATGCAAAATTTTCATAATGAAATAAAAAATGTCTTAAAAACATGGAGATTGTTATAGATTCATAAGTAGATCCACACTAGTGATAAGAACATTTATATATTAGTGAGAACAAAATTCATTCTTCTGATGGAAGTATTCAAATAACAATTAGGACTCTTTTCCAGTAATAATACCTACTTGTGGGTGAACATAAAACTTTGAAATTTGTTTACACGTATAAGGACAAGTGAAAATTTATGATTTTATGTACCTGTGTATGTGTATACAAGCATTTATATTTATATATGTATACAACCAATAAAATCATGTTATTAAAGTTAAATGTTGAAAGTGGGACTGAAAGACAATGACAGCTTTCAAACAAAACTACACAAAATCAAAAGAGCAAATTTAATTCAGTCCTGAACAGTGACAGAAAAGACTAAGGTGCAGTATTGAATCTGAAAATTTATTTCAGTTTTCAGATATGTGAGCAGTTGTAATATCTATAATTTCTTTTTAGAAACAGCATTTGATCAGCAAGTAATGGACAAAATTAAACCAAAGAGATATATTTAGAATATTTATTGATTTAGTTAGTTTTTTTTCTTCTTTATATATATATATATATACTGACAGCAACAAATACATTGAAAACTCTCATAAACTTAAAACTAAAGTAGAAACAGCATTTCACAAGCTTCATGACTTTTATTTATTTTTTTTTCCTGAAGATTTATTTGGCTGTATTATATCTGGCACCAGCTGGTGAACAACTAACAGCATAGCACAGTGGTGACCACATTATGCTGTCTCTGTTCTCACTGTGTGCAGGACAAAGATTCCTATTTTAGGTACCCCTAAAAATTTGTTTTAGTGGTAGAAAAAATCTACTAAACTTGTCACACTGATGAGAACAAAAATAATGTACATTGAGAAATGTTTCTGTTATGTTAGTTTTGGAAAATTATCTGTGAAGTAAAATGTGCAAAGCAGACGTCTCGGTGATTGTATGAGCTTATCTCATCAAGGCCTCCCAGAGTCAGCTCAACACCCAAGTGTCAATGGCCTTGGCTGCAGATATTAGGCAAGGATTTCAGTGTGTTACATTGCAAGCTCCCTTACACCTTGTCACAGAATCACAGAATCACAGAATTTTCTAGGTTGGAAGAGACCTCAAGATCATCGAGTCCAACCTCTGACCTAAAACTAACAGTCCCCACTAAACCATATCCCTAAGCTCTACATCTAAACGTCTTTTGAAGACTTCCAGGGATGGTGACTCCACCACCTCCCTGGGCAGCCCGTTCCAATGCCTCACAACCCTTTCAGTAAAGAAATTCTTCCTAACATCTAACCTAAAACTCCCCTGGCGTAACTTTAGCCCATTCCCCCTCGTCCTGTCACCAGGCACATGGGAGAACAGGCCAACCCCCACCTCGCTACAGCCTCCTTTAATGAACTTATACAGAGCAATAAGGTCACCCCTGAGCCTCCTCTTCTCTAGGCTGAACAGGCCCAGCTCCTTCAGCCGCTCCTCGTAGGACTTGCTCTCCAGGCCCCTCACCAGCTTCGTCGCCCTTCTTTGGACCCGCTCAAGCACCTCGATGTCCTTCTAGTAGCGAGGGGCCCAAAACTGAACACAGTACTCGAGGTGCGGCCTCACCAGAGCCGAGTACAGGGGGACGATCACCTCCCTAGCCCTGCTGGTCACAGTGTTTCTGATACAAGCCAGGATGCCGTTGGCCTTCTTGGCCACCAGAGCACACTGCTGGCTCATATTCAGCCGACTGTCCACCATCACTCCCAGGTCCTTCTCTGCCTGGCAGCTCTCCAACCATTCCTCTCCCAGCCTGTAGTTCTGCTTCGGGTTATTGCGCCCCAGGTGCAGGACCCGGCACTTGGCCTTGTTGAACCTCATGCAGTTGACCTCAGCCCATCGGTGCAGCCTATCCAGATCCTCCTGCAGAGCCTTCCTACCCTCGAGCAGATCGACACACGCACCTAGCTTGGTGTCATCTGCAAACTTACTGAGGGTGCACTCAATGCCGTCATCCAGATCATTGATGAAGATGTTAAAGAGGACCGGCCCCAGCACCGAGCCCTGGGGGACGCCACTAGTGACTGGCCTCCAACTGGACTTGGCTCCATTCACCACAACTCTTTGGGCCCGGCTATCCAGCCAGTTTCTAACCCAACGAAGCGTGCGCCAGTCCAAGCCAAGAGCAGCCAGTTTCTTGAGGAGAATGCTGTGGGAGACGGTGTCAAAAGCCTTGCTGAAGTCAAGGTAGACCACATCCACAGCCTTTCCCTCGTCCACCCAGCGCGTCACTTTGTTGTAGAAGGAGATCAGGTTTGTCAAGCAGGACCTGCCTTCCATAAACCCATGCTGGCTGGGCCTGATCGCCTGCTTGCCCTTCAAGTGCCGCATGATGACTCCCAGGAGGATCTGCTCCATGAGCTTCCCTGGTACTGAGGTCAAACTGACCGGCCTGTAGTTCCCCGGGTCTGCCCTCCGGCCCTTCTTGTAGATGGGCGTCACATTTGCTAGCCGCCAGTCAGCTGGGACCTCCCCCGATAGCCAGGACTGCTGATAAATGATGGATAGGGGCTTGGCCAGCTCCTCTGCCAGTTCTCTCAGTACCCTTGGGTGGATCCCATCCGGCCCCATCGATTTGTGGACATCCAAGTGCCGTAGCAGGTCACCAACCAGTTCTTCGTGGATGGTGAGGGCCACATCCTGCTCCCCGTCCCCTTCCACCAGTTCTGGGTACCGGGTATCCAGAGAGCAACCGGTTTTGCCGCTAAAGACTGAGGCAAAGAAGGCATTGAGCACCTCCGCCTTTTCCTCATCTCTTGTAACTAGGTTTCCCCCTGCATCCAGTAAAGGATGGAGATTCTCCCTAGTCCTCCTTTTTGTGTTGATGTATTTATAAAAGCGTTTTTTATTATCTTTAACGGCAGTAGCCAGATTGAGCTCCAGACGAGCTTTGGCCTTCCTAATCTTGTCCCTGCACAGCCTCGCTACATCCTTATAGTCCTCCTTAGTGGCCTGCCCAATTTTCCAAAGATTATAAACCCTCTTTTTTCTCCTAAGCTCAAGCCACAATTCTCTGTTGAGCCAGGCTGGTCTTCTTCCCCGCTGGCTCATCTTTGGGCGCATGGGAATAGACCGCTCCTGCGCCATTAGGATTTGCCTCTTAAAGAGCGCCCAGCCTTCCTGGACCCCTCTGCCCTTCAGAACCGCCTCCCATGGGACTCCACCAACTAGTGTCCTGAGCAGCCCAAAGTCTGCCCTCCGAAAGTCCAATACAGTGGTTTTACTGGTTCCCTTCCTGGCCCCGCCAAGAATAGTGAACTCCACCATTTCGTGGTCACTCTGCCCAAGACTGTTCCCGACAATCACATCCTCCACCAGTCCTTCTCTGTTTGTGAAGAGAAGGTCTAGCAGGGCACCACCCCTGGTAGGTTCACTAATCAGCTGCGTCAGGAAGCTATCTTCCACTTTCTCCAGAAACCTCCTAGACTGCTTCCTCTGGGCTGTGTTGCGCTTCCAGGATATGTCAGGGAAGTTGAAGTCCCCCACGAGTACAAGCGCTGACGATTTCGCAACTTCTGTCAGCTGCCTGTAGAACTCCTCATCCGTCTCCTCATCCTGGTTCGGCGGTCTATAGCAGACCCCGACCAGGACACTAGCCTTGTTGTCCCTGCCGATCCTAACCCAAAGGGACTCGATCTTGTCATTCCTAGCCTCGAGTTCTACAACATCGAAAGACTCTCTAATATAGAGAGCCACACCGCCACCCCTTCTGTGCTGCCTGTCCCTTCTGAAGAGCCTATAGCCAGGCATCGCAGCACTCCAGTCATGAGACTGGTCCCACCACGTTTCCGTGATGGCAACCAAGTCGTAGCCTGCCTGCTGCACGATGGCTTCCAGCTCCTCCTGTTTATTACCCATGCTGCGTGCATTGGTGTAGATGCACTTCAGCTGGGCCTTTACCCTATCCTCCGGCCTTGCCATTGTTCCCCCTGGCACAGCCCCAACAGTCCTTGTTTCAGCCCCATCCCCCTTCTTACCTAGTTTAAAGCCCTATCTATCAGCCCTGCCAACTCCTGACCCAAGATCCTTACCCCTCTCCGAGAGAGGCCCATCCCATCCGGTGCCATCAGGCCCGGTGTAGCATAGACCTTCCCGTGATCAAAAAACCCAAAGTTGTGCCGGTCACACCAGTCACGAAGCCACGAGTGTATGCGAACAGCGCACCTTTCAGCTTCCATCCCCCCTATCGGAAGGACAGAGGCAAACACAACCTGTGCGCCTGAACCTCTAAGTTGTCGCCCCAAATCCCTAAAGTCTCTTTTGATCGCCTTCGGGCTTCTCTTTGCTACTTCATCGCTACCAGCCTGAAAGACCAATAGCGGGTAGTAGTCAGTGGGCCGTACCAGGCGCTTGACCTTCTTGGCAACGTCCCTGACCCTGGCCCCAGGGAGGCAGCAGACCTCCCTACGGGTAGGGTCAGGCCGACAAATGGGGCCCTCTGTTCCCCTAAGGACAGAGTCACCCACAACAATCACCCTTCTTTCGTTTTTGGTAGAGGCAGTCCTGATGCGTGGAGTTGACCTCCTCACCCTAGGAATCCTCCTGGGAACACTTTCTACCTCTTCCTCAGTTGCTGTTGATCTCTCATTCTCCAGGGCCTCAAACCTGTTTTGTAAGGGCACCTGGGAAGGTGGGGTCGGAAGAGGAGGGCATCGCCTGCGATGTCGAGCGGGGACCTGTCTCCATTCCTCCTCAACTCCCAGGTCCCCTCCCTCTGCCCGACGGCGACTAGGCAGGGTGTCCACCCCCTTTTGGGGTGTCTCACCCCGGTACCTCTCCTTGAGGCCCTGCAGGGAGTTGCTCCAGAAGTCTATCTCCCGCTCACACTCCCTGATGGCCCTCAGCCTCTCCACCTCCTCCTTGAGCTCCGCCACCATGCGGATCAGGTCATCCACTTGCTCACACCTAACACACGCAGCGTCTCTGCCTCCTGCCGATGGCAGGAACAGGCTCTGACACTCCCTGCATCCCGCGACCTGAACCGCTGCATTCTTTAGCGGGCAGTCGGTCTGGGTGTGTACCGACCTCCTGCAGAGCGCTCCGTGCCTGGTGGAGACCATTATCGCCTAGCTAACGACTGTCGTTAACAGGCGTTCGTGTGGGCGGGGGTTCCTCTCCGCCCTTCCTGCTCGCCCTGCCTGCGCGAACTGCCGCGCGAACTGCCGCGCGAACTGCCTGCGCGAACTGCCGCGCGAACTGCCGCGCGAACTGCCGCGCGAACTGCCGCGCTAACTGCCGCGCTAACTGCCGCGCTAACTGCCGCGCTAACTGCCGCGCTAACTGCCGCGCCACTCCCTTCTGACGCGCCACGCCCTGTTTGCCCGCCCTGTTCGCCGCGCTCCTGGTCGCTCGCGCTCCCTAGGGGCAGCTTTTGAACGGCCGGGGAGGGGGCGCTGCTGGCTCCGCCTTCGCCTCGTCAGCCTCCCTCACGAGGGCTGCCGGCTCCTGGCGGCTCCCTGAAGTCGGCTCGATGCCGGAAAGTTAGCCCTGCCTGGCCCGATCCCCCGCTCCGCTGCAGAACGCGTCTGCCCCGGAGCCGATCGCCTCGGCAAATGGCCATTGTCATTTCTATCTTTCACACATTTTGCTTATTTCATATCTGAGTAAAATTTCATCTTCCCAGGCAACTGCATGCTGCCGCTGGTACCTCAACTCTGATCCCACCAAGGTCAATGAAAATATTCCCATGGAATCCATATCCAGATCTCATCAGGATCTGGATGAAAGCTTTTGTGTGGAACAAAGCTCATTCTGTAATGATTCCAGTATTTATGATTTATCTGGCATACTTTTGGCTATGAAACAAGCTCGAAATCAAATTCCTGCTTGCCAGACCCAAACAGCTCAACACAAGCCATTTCTGACCTAAATGCAGAATTCAGAAAAAGCCAGTCACATTACTTGAATGAGAGAATTAACGGATTTTTTTTTTTCTTCTTTGCTGCTGTCTGCAAGTCTTTGTGTATTTAATCATCCACTTATTGAGGTTATTTGATAATATACAGAAGGCATGGCTGGTTTCAAGGGTCTTAGGTGAGTTTTGCTCTACAAGTGTCAGGAAAAATATGCATATATATACACGTATATATTTATACACATATATAAATATCTTTTGTGACAGCCCTTCCAATTTCCAAGAACAAGGAAGTAACTTTCTTAATAAGAAATTATTGCTCATTCTATAATTCACAATTACTTGCATTCATGTGTGTGGAATTAATCTCATCTAAGTTTTAGCCATACTTAGCCAACTTAACCATGTCACCTGGTGTTTCTCCATAGCCATAAGAATAGTTTTAAATGGTTTTAAAATAGGTAGGTGGAATGAATTACCTTCTAATGACCTTCGTCCTTCTACATTATTTATACTGTCTAAATAAGTAATTTAGACTAGACATATAGATTCTCTGTACCACCATTTTTTTTTTTCTTAAAACCAGAAGACCTAAACTAAAGACAAACTTCAATAAGTCTGTGATTGCATAAAGTTGTGTCAATGACTAAAAGCAAACTTATACATATAATATATAATGCTTAAATGCACATGGATAGGCACATATGCATAAATACATATAGACATAGTTTTGAACACATATACATGTATAAACACATACTACACCAATGCTTCCTGTGTCTGTATATGTGTTTGATTATGTTTTTCTGAAGAGTTTTCTATAGTCAGTAATTCTGTTTCTCTAAATCTCAGCAACTATTCTATACACCTTTCTTTGTGGCCTCCTAAGTATCCCAGAAACTTACAAGAATAATTAAGAAATTAATGTGGTCAATCTGAACACGTTTTCTTTTCTAGTTTGTTTTCCTCTTAAAAGGAAACAAAAACAACAAAAAAAAATAATAATAAAAAAAAAAGATTTAACTCACTTCATCCAGTTGTTTATTTGAGTAAAAGGAATTGGAAAATTTTCCTTTCAAAATTATAATATTATGTACATTTAACAAATATAATTTACTTATTTTTCCAGTTATGTTAACAGAAAATAAAAAAAAAACCTGACAGTAGATTAACTTTGATGACACCCGTGTTCTTATACAGCCGTAATAAGATCTTAAAGTTCATCTCTTGTTAAGGAAATTTTCATGACAGTGGAAGAAACAGCTCATTAGTAAGATGATAAAGAGGGACACTAAATGCTCTGTAAAATAGCAGTCATGCTTACTTTCAAATTGGTGTTAATTTTGTACCAGAGATAATGAGTCTATTAAAAGTGATTTTATGCAGTGGTTTTTTATTTTCAGTTTTATATTTGAGTTAGATTGGAATCTGAGTTACCAAAGAGTTGCTGAGACACTACAGCTTAAAATTTCCTGTAAATGTATTTAAACTCAAAAAACATTGAAACTTACTATTATTATTATTATTATTATTATTATTAATTATTTATTATTATTATTATTATTGGCTTTCATTTTTCCTCCAGATAAACAGAAACCTTAAACAAGATTGTTATCATTACCAGTAATTGTTAACAATAACACTGTTAATACTAATTAGAAAAATGCTTCTACACCAAGGAAAAAATAGGCATAGCTAAAAATACAGGTGAGGTGCTTGTTAGGAACCTGATCAAACAAGCTTAATTATGACCCCCAGATAAAGGGACTGCCATTAAGCCATTAAATTATCACAGATAAGAGAGACTCTCAGTCACTGTCTGATAATAAATCACAGCTAACAACAGCAAGGAAATCAGAGCTTGAACTGCTAATCCTTTTGAGGTTTGTGATGAGCACCAGTCCCCCTACTGTTTTGCATCTATTTATATTGCACTCAGAACCCCCAAATGGCCTCTGCTTATCAGCAGCTCTCAATAAAGTATGCCTATCAGTGTGTCACCTCACAGCAGAGGCTGTTATCAGGAAAGAGGAGTTTTAGGAAATCTGATCCCTTGAAAAACCTAATCCTCTAGAGATTACTGCACATGAACAAGTTTTCTGCTATGATTTACCTTTGTTTATTGGTAGCAGAGATTAACACTTCATGATTGCTATTTCAAACAACTATTTAGTTTAGGAGCAAAAGTAATGACTGAACGTGCAGGATTTTCACATTTGAAGCTATCATAAGTCTAGCAGTCAAAAGGCAAGATAGGCATTTGTATTTATATGTTGTCTCTTAAAAAAAGACTGGTAAATATTTCTACTGCCATGACAGGCTGATCTAAAATGCCCATTACCCATACAGAAAAGAACCTACCTTTCTGTATAGTTTTAGTCATGTGAATGATCACTGTACCTTTGATGGTATATTCTTGTTCTTATAGGTGGACTTAAGTGGTCTTGCATTGGCCCCTTCATTGACATGTTCTTGGTTTCATTTGACATGGTCTCCCACAGAATTCTCTGGGAGAAGCTGGCATCCCATGGTTTGTACAGGTACACTCTGCTGGGTTAAAAAATTGCTAAGAGAGTAGAGGTGAATGGAATGAAATCCAGCTGGCGATGGGTCATGAGTGGTGTTCCCCAGGGGTTGGTGTTGGGGCCCATCCTCTTTAATATCTTCATGGATGATTTGGATGAGGGAATTGGGTATACCCTCGATAAGTTTGCAGATGACACCAAGCTGGGGGAAAGTGTTGATCTGCCGGAGGGTAGTAAGGCCCTGCAGAGGGACCTGGACAGGATGGGTAGATGGGCAGAGGCCCTTGGGATGAAGTTGTACATGACTAAGTGCTGGGTCCTGCACTTTGGCCACAACAATCCTATGCAGTGCTACGGGCCTGGGGGAGAGGGTCTGGAAAGATGTGCAAAGGAAAATGACCTGGGGGTGTTGGTCAATGCTTGCCTGAACATGAACTGTCCATTTGCCTAGGTGACAAAAGAGGGCCAACAAAATCCTGGTTTTTATCAGGAATAATGTAGCCAGCAGGACAAGGGAAGTGATTGTTCCCCTGTACTTAGCCCTGGTGAGGCCACACCTCAAGTACTGTGTTCAGCTTTGGGCCCGTCGCTACAAGGACGAGGCCATGGAGCATGTCCAGAGAAGGGCTACAAAGGTTGAAGCTGGTGAAGGATCTGCAACACAGGTCTTATGAGGAGCTGCTGAGGGAACTGGGGTTGTTTAATCTGCATAAGAGGAGGCTCAGGGGAGACCTTATTGCTCTCTACAACTACTTAAAAGGAAGTAGGGCAAAGCTGGACTTTGGCATCTTCTCACTGATAACTGTTGATAGGACCAAAGGGGATGACCTCAATTTGCAGCAGGGGTTGTTTAAGTTGGAAATTTTGAGAAATTTTTTCTCAGAGAGAGTGGTTAGGCATTGGAACAGGTTGCCCAGGGAGGTGGTGGAAGCACTGTCCCTGGGGATGTTTAAGGAAAGGTTGGACACGGTGCTTAGGGACATGTTTCAGTGGGTGATATTGGTGATAATCTTGAACGTCTTAATGAACCTTAATGATTCTATGATTCAGCCATGATGGGTACTTCCTATGTTGAACCGGTTACTGCTAAGAAGGGATGTGTGCTCTGGAATTTTATTAACAAAGTTCTTTCCTAACTTAATGCCATTGAACTGCTAAGAAATCTTATCTTTTAGAATTTGTTAGGATTATTTGTTTGGTAGTTAAAGGCCTTGCTTCTTAGTGCTGCCATATATTCCTAAATGAATAACTACTAAAACCATCAAATTCAGTTATGCCTATTAGTGTAGCATAATAATAAGCATAATAATCTTGAACTGTAGGAACATAATGCTGCTGAAAATAGGTGGACTAAACAAAATTGCTAAGAATTTCAAATTTCCTTTTTCTTGTTGTACTCAGGTTCAATAGTCAGGCTAGATGAGATGACACTAAGTGACATGACTGATTACTAATTAGCCAAGATTTCTGGTGGTAGCTGTTGGTGGCAGCTATTGAGATGCAGTGCTGTGAGTCAGAGAGATAAGAAGAGGTAAAAAATTAAGCTGACCTCTAGATTTCATTACATTTGATGTCACCTAATAAAATTTGATATGTTTAATCCTGCCTACATTCTTCTTCCCAAACCTTTTCCAACTGACAATCATGATAAAAATAAAATAAAATAAAATAAAATAATAATAATAAAATTTAAAAAATATGAGTTTCAGAACTTGCTTTCTCCCTTGGGAATGCTACAGTATAAAAATGTACAGGAGGACAGCTTTAGTGGGGAAGGAAGTAGATGAAGTAGTGTCACCTATTTTCAAAAGTAAGAGAGAGATGATTTTATTACATTAAAGCATGTTTTTATATAACTGTATATATATACTTAAACTATAAGTTTTCAGTAGACATTAGAAAACACTACATGATGATTTATTTTTTTTTTTTCAGAAAGAAATATGCCTCATACATTTTTTACAGATTAGTTGGATTATTCTTGGCAATGTAAATAATTTACAGTAAGAAAATTATTGTTATTAAACTGTCTAAAGAAACTTCTGCTGGATCTGTTTACTGGGATACAATTTTGAAACACTTATTTTTCTGGAAACAGGTATATAAACAGTGGACTACAGCAGTGTTTGCCAACACTGCATCTTCTTTTAAAGATTCACACAACATGTAACCAACTTTTGTATTCATTAGAAAAACTGCCTCAGAATAGTCCATCTCAATTTCACAGAATCACAGAATCACAGAATTTCTAGGTTGGAAGAGACCTCAAGATCATCGAATCCAACCTCTGACCTAACATTAACAGTCCTCCACTAAACCCTATCTCTAAGCTCTACATCTAAACGTCTTTTAAAGACCTCCAGGGATGGTGACTCCACAACTTCCCTGGGCAGCCCGTACCAATGCCTCACAACCCTTTCGGTAAAGAAGTTCTTCCTAACATCCAACCTAAAACTCCCCTGGCGCAACTTAAGCCCATTCCCTCGCGTCCTGTCACCAGGCATATGGGAGAACAGACCAACCCCCACCTCACTACAGCCTCCTTTAAGGTACCTGTAGAGAGCAATAAGGTCACCTCCTAAGCCTTCTCCAGGCTGAACAAGCCCAGCTCCCTCAGCCGCTCCTCGTAGGACTTGTTCTCCAGATGCCTCACCAGCTTCGTCGCCCTTCTCTGGACTCGCTCAAGGACCTCGATGCCCTTCTTGTAGCGAGGGGCCCAAAACTGAACACAGTACTCGAGGTGCGGCCTCACCAGAGCCGAGTACAGGGGGACGATCACCTCCCTAGCCCTGCTGGTCACACTGTTTCTTATGCAAGCCAGGATGCTGTTGGCCTTCTTGGCCACCTGAGCACACTGCTGGCTCATATTCAGCCAACTATCAACCATCACTCCCAGGTCCTTCTCTGCCTGGCAGCTCTCCAACCACTCATCTCCCAGCCTGTAGCTCTGCTTGGGGTTGTTGTGCCCCAGGTGAAGGACCCGGCACTTGGCCTTGTTGAACTTCATGCAGTTGATGCCCATCAGCCCATCGATGCAGCCTATCCAGATCCTTCTGCAGAGCCTTCCTACCCTCGAGCAGATCGACACACACAGCTAACTTGGTGTCATCTGCGAACTTACTGAGGGTGCACTCAATGCCCTCATCCAGATCATTGATGAAGATATTAAAGAGGCCCAGCCCCAGTACCGAACCCTGGAGAATGCCACTAGTGACTGGCCTCCAACTGGACTTGACTCCATTTACCACGACTCTTTGGGCCCGGCTATCCAGCCAGTTTCTAACCCAACGAAGCATGCGCCAGTCCAAGCCAAGAGCAGCCAGTTTCTTGAGGAGAATGCTGTGGGAGACGGTGTCAAAAGCCTTGCTGAAGTCAAGGTAGACCACATCCACAGCCTTTCCCTCATCCACCCAGCGCGTCACTCTGTCATAGAAGGAGATCAGGTTCGTCAAGCAGGACCTGCCTTTCATAAACCCATGCTGACTGGGCCTGATCGCCTGCTTGCCCTGCAAGTGCTGCATGATGACTCTCAAGAGGATCTGCTCCATGAGCTTCCCTGGCACTGAGGTCAAACTGACAGGCCTGTAGTTTCCCGGGTCAGTCCTCCGGCCCTTCTTGTAGATGGGTGTCATGTTTGCTAGCCGCCAATCAACTGGGACCTCCCCCGATAGCCAGGACTGTTGATAAATAATGGTAAGCGGCTTGGCCAGGTCCTCTGCCAGTTCTCTCAGTACCCTTGGGTGGATCCCATCCGGCCCCATCGACTTGTGCACATCCAAGTGCCGTAGCAGGTCACCAACCATTTCTTCATGGATAGTGAGGGCCACATCCTGCTCCCCATCCCATTCCACCAGCTCAGTCATTTGTTTTCCTTGATATTCCATCTTTGAATAGAATTTCTGTCCACTGGTTAAAAGTTCATTTCCAGTTTTAAAATGGAGAGACTGCCCTAGGTATTCAGGAAAGTGCAGAGGTACTTCACAAACATAAATATGTATGCATTTCTAAGAAAAAGGAGAGCTTGAGCACACTAAAATAAATCAAGGCCCTAAATATCAAAGGAAAGAAATTGGCTTAGGCTGCTTCTTTTATTCTAAATAGTTACTTTTTATATTTATTCTGTTTGGAATAAACTGAGAATCCCTACATTTCAGAGGCTTGGAAAAATCAGTGTTTATACATATTAAAAACAAACAAAAATTTAGATTCCAATATAGGGTTTCAAGTTGAGTTCCCAAACTTTTGGAAACATTGGTACAAAAGTGTACGACAGGAAAAGTTTTTTGCTTTTATGGAACTAGGGAAGATTATCCTTATTTATTTATTTATTATTTTTCTTTAAAGAATCAATAAATTCTTACTTCCTGTACTGTAGGGTACTGTAGGATTAGAACAAAAGACTGAACCAAGACCATCTTTCAATAATGTAAGTATTGTTTATATTTAAATTGAAAGTAAATTAATACAAAAATCTTAAATAAACCAATGAAGAAATGCAAGAACAAGTCCAAGTAAAGGCAAAAGAAGGGTTAGAATCTGTAGCAAAAAAGAGTTTGGATGACCAGTATTTGAAACCAGACTACAGGAAAAGGAAAGAGCTGGAATGGGCAGGTGAGATGTTCTGGGAATGAGAAGCAAACTTTCCTTAATGGCAGGGTGCAAACACACAATGACAGAAATGGTAAAAAGTAAATAATAATAATAATAATAAACAATAATAATTTTTATTATTTTGATTTTTTTGTCCAATTTTAAAATAGCAGCTTGTCTATGAGTTCCTTCCTTTGTGTCACTGAACATATCTTCTAGGAATATCTATTGTATTGTTGTTTGGCATCAGTGCATAACAATTCACTTTCCTTGATATTTTGGCATTTTATGTAACAAAGGCTATACCTGTCCAGTACATACCAGGAAAGATTAGTTGACCTGGGATTTGTTATGAATGTACCTTTAATCTCAAATTTCTACTCCTTTATTTTATTACTTCCTGCCATTGTTACTCAATTAATATCTGTCAATTAAAAAGCAGAACCCACTAAATTTAACATCAGCTATGCAGCAAACAATACTGAAGCAGTGGAGACTGGTCCAACATATATGACTAATAAATTCAAACAGTAAGGACTTAATTACATATGTAGGAACTGGCCTGTATCAGTATAGATACTTAGATACAGATATAGAAGTCATTCAGCTATTGTTAATTTTTAAAATGCTATATGGCAGTTTGATTTGCTAGTTTTTGGAGTCTCTTAATTTTTGGCTTATTAGTTCCCAAAGTTCTACTCCTTCAGACAGAGGAAGATTTATAAGCATCCACACTATAACAGATATAAATTTATAACACATTCCCTCAGAACATCAAATAAATCCTCTGGCAGCTTGTTCTCTTTTGTCACCATCCTCTCAGATATATCTATAGCATTTGAAATACTACTTTTGTAACTACAAAAAATTAAACCCAGTACTACATATTTCTGGATTATTTAAGGTAGAAAAAAGGGAGAGGTCTCTAAAAACAAACAAATAAATAAAATATTCATTTATTCTCTCAAACATACAAGATATAACTCAGCTTGAGAAACTCTAAATGTCAATCACCACCCTCTTATTTCCCCCACTTCATAAGATTTCTAATATAGTATGAATACTAATACTACTAGTAACTCGTGCAGTCTATTCACCTGCCTAGAGCTACATACTTTCAGTATTCATATAAGATTAAACATAATTGTGATGTAGACACAGAATTGGTTTTGGAGAATTATGATGACATTTCAGTTAGGAAGTTAGCATGTTGGACAAAAAAGTGACAAACAGGTTTAACCTGTTTACTAAGTTAGGGTTCAAATAATTCTCACTGTTTCACTGGTGTTGTAACACAGACCCCAGTTTCTGCAATGAAACAGAAGTGGCTAAATGCAGTTTTGGGTCCTTACCCTGACAGGGTAGTTCACCAAAGTCTACTCAGTTGTTGCCTAATCCTCAAAGTTCAATATTTACTGGGATAGAGAGGAAAAGAGGGACTGACATCTCAGTGCAGTAAATTGGATATTTGCATCAGATGCTAGAATTCACTGCAGGGAATAATGCCAAAAACAAGAGGAACAGCTGCAGTGGGAGAGATGTTGAGAGTCTCACCTTGCAAAATCATATAGTCTCAGAAGTAAGGCAGTGCTGAAAAATATATCAGGGAATCATCCACTTGTTTTGTTTCCCCCTTCTGGCTGTTTCTCTATTTCGCTTAGCCTGTTTCCTGCTTAGTATGCTATGGTTGGAGGATGTTTTTGCTAAACATCCAGCTGTCCTCTTTAAACGTAGAGAGAGAGATGCCCAACACGGGTTTAGAGCTTCTGAGAAGAGGCAGGATATCTAAGAGACTAAAGACTGTTCTTAAATGTATTTCATGTATCTAGCCCTTAGTAATTTTTCACTGAATGTTGTATAACCACTCTGTCATAACCAGTGTGCAAAGAGAAAGTTTAAATTCTACTTTTAAGGTTTCCAATTAATAAAACATAAAGGAAAATAGCTTGAAGGTCTCTTTCCCCCTTCCTGAAAAATACAATCATAAATTATAGCATTTGAATGTATGCAAAGCTTCTTGGATTCTGAAGCATGAATTAAAACAAAGAATTTAAACAAAAGTACTTTTATTAGTAGTAAAGGGAAATATGATATCTAAGAACTGTCAGATGAGAAAGTTTGATACAAAATGATTTTAAAAAGTTAACCCAAAAGCTGCCTGTAAAGAACTGCAAAGTGATTTAACAAATTTAAATGCTATTGGCAATAAAGTGGTGATTAAATTTGATAAAGCACAAAGAAATGCATAAGGGAAAAAATAAGTCTACCTATACATTCACAGACAGGGACTCCAAATTCACTATTGCTTAAGAAGAAAAAAATACATGAACTGATATTAGCTCTCTGAAAACACCAAGCCAAGCACTCAGCATCAAGTAAAATTGTGAAACAGGATATCTGGATGATTAAGAAAGAAGTAAACAAAATAGAAACATATATATATATATATATATATATCACTGTATAAATACACTGTATCGCTATATCATTGTATAAATACATCATACACGCTTATGTTGAATAATTCATGCAGCCCTGGTCATTCTATTTCAGAAGAAAGAAGGGCAAAACAGAGAGGGAAAGAGAGACAGAAGGAGAAAGTAAATTCACCAGATCTAGGACAAATTCAGACTATCAAACATAGGGCACCTCCTGATTTAGGAAGCATTTGAACTATACATACTGGATAAAAGAGCCCTGAAGGTGCTTTGAAGTTGACTGTTGATGGTGTCCCCAATCTTTAGGGGACAGTAGAGGCCTTTTGACAACAGGTCTGGACCTCTACACCTGCCAGGCACACTGGGCTATAAGGACTTTGGGATTGAGTTAGTGCAGCTATTCTTACTTTATGCATAACCAAGTATCTCGGAAGAGCTGATAGATAACAATAGGAAAGGATTTGCAGGAAAAAAACTTAGGCTAAGTTAAGAAAAAAAAAAGAAAAAAAGAAAAAAAAAAGAAAAATAGTGATGTTTTCCTTTACTTTCAATATATATTATAATGTTTTTTGTTTGTTTGTTTGTTTGTTTTCAGCCTTTTCCCTGTAATATCACGTTGCTACTGAAATAGCTGGTACTAAATCCCTTCCCAAGCTTTGTGTCCAGATCAGTGTCTGAATTTGGAAGGCATGTCAAACTGCAGTTTTCCAGAGGTTATGTCACCTTTCCCAATTGAAATGATAGGGAATGAAAGGGTGGTGATTATTTTTTTTATTATTATTATTTTATTTTTATTTTTTGTAGCAGAAGGAGGGAAGATGTCACACAGCGGAATCTTTTCTCAGTGCCAGTGCACAGGTACATATAACTTCTACCTGATCTGCTACCATGCCAGAATCAGGGGGAAAACTAAGCAAAATCCAGAGCTTGGATGAATATTATTAATAGAAATAATAACTACGTTCTGATATTGCTTTATGCTGAATGTATTATTGCAAAAGTTATATGTAACTGGTATGAAAATATGTAAAAATGATATGTAAAAAATATGTTATTACTTTATTACAGAGAGATACTATGACTTATGACACTTGCTTTTTTTGTTTCTGTTTGTTTGTTTGTTTTTATTCATACATGGAATTATAAACCTTAGAGCTACTTTTGATTGAAGGAGAGAGGAACTTATATTGGGTAGATTTTGTAAGCTTACCCAATGGATTTAAATCCAATATTACTTCAATAATGGAGGAGAGACATAACTGATGTGGGCCTGATTCTACAAGCACTGCTATGCATTAACTCTCTGTACCTGTTGTATTCTTTAATAGCTGAAATCCCTACATTAACAGAATAGGTCCTGTTAAACTCAGTGTTAAAATGATACCCTAAGGTGACAATAGTTTAATTAACTTAAGCAAAGTTCAAATTGCAGGCAATTAAAAAAAAAAAAAAAAAAAAAAAAAAAAAAAAAAAAGTGCTTGGCAATTGCTGCTATCTAAGAATCCAGTAAGTTACCAGTTATCAAAATCTTCAAGCAAATGATGAGCAAACCCAACTAGTTAAGGATTACTACTAACTTTTCAGGTATGATTTTCAGCAGTTGTCTCCTGCTCACCTAGATGAATTATTTTAATTCTATCTAGAGTTGCCAAGATGGACTTAAATGAGGCCATTGTCCCCAATAAATAATGTTTATATCATTCCATTGCTAGAAGAGACTAAATCCATGTATCATGTTGATAAGGTGTTGCAATAACCAAAATATCCATTGCTGCCTTCTAAAACTTATAAGAAAAAATACAAATTGCAAGTATTTATAGTACCCTAAACATCAAACTTTTGAAGTCAGAAGTACAAAGCAAAGTGTCTATATATGCCAAAGTAGTAGAGTACTCCATTACAAGGAGTAGTCTCTCAGCTATCATCCCAGTATATCTACTACACTATAACTATGACTAAAAACAGTTTCATTGGTTACAGAAACATCTGAGGCTTTCCAACATGCTTTCTGACAAACTTTCCCAGGCAAAATGGAAGAGCTGTGATGAGGGTTTAAATGGAGACATACTCTATAAAAAAAAAAAAAAAAAAAAAAAAAAGGTATTTCCCATAAGCAGATCTAATTAATAATTTAATAATTCTTCAAGAAGTTGGCAATATGCCTTTTTTCAGGGAGACATAGAAGCTGGTTTTGCTCTTTGCAGCTTGATCAGTAGAAATGCCTGATATCGCAGTAGCAGAGGAGAAGGAGGTGAGGAAGAGATTAGACTGGCCATTTTGCAGCTTTCTTATTCCTGAAGAACCGTTAACTTGGAAATCAGTGTAGTTTAAAACATCAGACATTCTGAAAATGCCAGTTTTCCAGTTTACTTTGAAAAAGTGTTGATACTTTTTTGGAGAAAAAAAGAGCCAATTCAGCATAATTAAAATTATTTCCAATGTTATATTTTTTCATTGAAAGTTATAATTTATTTATTTTTATTATTTTCAATGAGCATTTCCTTTCCTTTTTTTTTTTTTTTTATACTGAAACAATTATTTTCAACTCTAAGAAAAATGTCTCTGATATTTTTCTTCTGTGTTCCTCTTTCACTGTAAATGTTATGATTTCTGCTTCTTTGTGATCTAGAATGAAGGACATTTCAAAATGTCCTGGACTGGTTAAATTATTAAAATCTGTTTCTTAGCAAGACCTATTTGTAAGTAGTGGCAAAGATTCACATTGATTTATGTTAATGAAAAAGACTAACTCTGCCACTTGCATCATCAGTAAATCTATATCATCCTGATTTAAACTTCTTCCTCAGCAGTACTTTTGCAAATGTTTGATTTAGCTGCTTCTCCTTCTCCTTTGCTCTTTTATATGGGTATTTTGTGTATAAGAGGGGAGCTAAAAAGATGGGGAAGCAGGGTTATATTAGTGTGAGGAGCTTCCAGGGCAGGCTTCCAGGGCAGCTTTGCTGGCTCTTCTCTCCCTAGCAGCATCGCCTTGTCCTGCTTCGCCATCCTGAAATCATCATGCTCTTCAGATGTAGTCTTTCATTCTTGGCATTAGTCATAATCATCAGTTTGTCAGGTGTGTGTTCTGGCCTCTCCCATACACCTCTGTTTACTCTTCCTCCTGTTGCCAGTCTGTTCCTCCCTTCTTCTCCATTCCTTTCCATGCTTCTTTTCTACATTTCCATCCTCTAATCCCAACTATAGTCCTTATGTGCTTTAAAAAAATGCCTCATAGCGTTCACTGTGCCTCCAAACCAATCTCATGATTTTATGGTTATAACTCTTGTTTTTGTTATAACTCTTGTTTTGCTTCCCCTTTCTGCTTCCTTTGTCTCCTGCCATTATGTCATTTCTATTCAGGCTGTCATCTCTTCTGGAAAGGGATTTTTCTTGTTCTCTGTTTTGCAAAGCACCTGGCATGTTTTTGATTCTGTCAAACAAACAATAACAACAGATATAAAATTGGCAGTGCAGCAGAATCCTGATATCAGGAAGTAATAGAGGCAAATTATACTATCATTGTCATCTCCATGTATACACCATTACTTGACAAAAAATATTGTTGATTCACTAGGTAAACATCAATAAACCCAAAGACTCCCAAGCAAACAACTCTACCATGAAGGAAATGTAGCTGTATTTCACATTTTTCTTAATGAGGCAGGTTATAATTGACAATTGTAGTATTTAAAATAAAGGATGTAAATTAATGAGGTGCCGTGTTTTTTGTTTGTTTGTTTGTTTGTTTGGATGGGTGTTTGGGTATTAGGAACAGGGAGAAGATGTTGATAATTCTTTAATACAGAGAAGCAAGAAAAGGGTGGAACGGCTGTGTAAATTCAGTTTAAACTATACTTAATTTAAAAAAAAAAAAGATTCATATGAACTATAAACTAATATAAACATATAAACTAATCAGGTAGAATCTTCTTTAGCCTGGTATTATCAGTATTGTTGAAGAATCTTATACAATACTTTGACTTTTCTTAGTCATTACAAGATATTAGGCACCCCAAGGCAATGTTAAGCAAAAGCCTAAAAAAAAAATATATATATATATTTTTTAAGTTTTTAAAAAAACTTTTAATAATGGCAGATTGGCCATATGGAATCTCTAAAGAAATATAGCTTTAGAACTAATAGATTTAGGCCAGGATTTTAAAAATATATGTATATATTATAAATATGGTTAGCAACCTCTTGGCTAAATTATTTGAAAATTCCCGAGAGAAAAGCAATCTATTACAGACTTTGAGACAAGTCAATGTAGTACTAATACTAAAGAAAAATAAACCAGAAGAGGAATGTCCCCCTACCATACCAACCAATATTCTTACAGTTGATTCCAAAGCAGCGCATGTTATTCTGGCACACAGATTAGATTATTTAACAGTGTGAATCAGAGGGGAGATACTTATTCAGAAAAAGAACACTATTAATACTTTATAGCATGCCATACATCTCTGTCACCAGACTGGACAAAATGGCAGCAGATGTTTTATGATAAGCTGAGAAGAGGATCTGACAATATTAATAGCCATAATACTTGAGTTTTAGGGAAAAAAAAATGGCTAAAGGAAGCAATCTGATGGAGTGACATAACGTTTCTTCATCTCTAGTGTAGTGTAATTTTGCATGAGGGAAGGAATCAACTAAGCTACACCTCACTTCTATTAGCTTTTATTTGCACCTGCCCTTTGAAACCTTAGTAATTCATGGAATGCATGAGAAAAGAAAGCAGCAAGAGAGAACTCTGAGAATAAATTCCTTCCAAAAAGAATACTTTTTTTTTTTTGACTCATTTTTTTATTATTTAGAAGGCAAGTATGTCTTTGAATTAGTAAAAATGATTGACATGTGAATTTATGCAAAGCTAAAGGCAACTGTTAGTCAGAGATAGCTCTTAGATATATAGGTATTTAAAACCTCAGGTTATATTTTATTTGCAATGCCTCTACTGACTTTTTTTGGTCAGCACCAGGATGAAGGCCTTTCGATCAAGAGATTAATGGTATAGTGTATGTATACCCTGGACACTGGCATGGCTTTACTTTGGGCTGCGTGTATCTTGTTGTCACTGCCAATTACTGCCTTTTATAGAGCAGAGACCAGGTGCAAGCTAACAAGTATGAAACATCAACAAATGGGACAAGAGTGTCCCTGTGTCACACATGATAAATCAATTTGATTATTTCTTTGCATCTGTATGACCTAGCTATTCATTATCAATGCTTCATGTCAGGCTGCCCTGATGCTCAATGTCATTCCAGGCCTATATCTCTGGGAAGATATAGAAAACTGAAATGGACATTCAAGAAACTGAAGGACAAAGAGAGTGGCTAAGCTGTCTAGACAAGATATGCTGAAATGAGGACGGGGCTTCACTTCCTGTTTCGGTCAGCTGTGTGGTCAAAAGTAATACTCATTTATCCAGGTTCTGCATACCAAGGCCATACATGTATTCAGTAACGGAACAAAAAGAGCACATGCATAAGCTACCAGCCACACCCTAACTCCATAGAAAGGAAAGTCAGTGTGAACTAGTACTCAGCACACTTAAGGGGGTCCTGGGTATGCCAGCATGCATCCCAGCAGTAAATCTGTTTGTGCTCTGATGAACATTTTTCAGGGATTCATAACCTCAAACCTTCTCTAAAAGTAGATGTCTAAATTCATCCTTTCAACAGAAAACACATTATAAAAGATCAAAGAGATAATAAATATTTTATCTAATAATTGAGCAATGGCAGAATGATGTGGGAAAGCCCAGATTCACTGCGGTACCTACAAACCAAGATATTAGCTCTTCTGGAGCATGGCAGGCCACTCAACCTCTTGCATGAAAAAAGTCGAATTTACTTAAAACATAAGGCTCCTTGTTCCCAGAGAAGTGGCCTAAACACCAATTTCAGAATAAGAGGGAAGGTATTTATGTGGTTAAGGAAGGGAAGAAAGTGCAGGAAAGAATTGTGGAGATAAAGCCTGCCTGTGGAGCATCTTGCTAAGCCTGATAAACCTTTTTCCAGGCAGCAGATGCAGCTCAAAGTGCTTGGCTGTATGTGCATATCTACAGACACTCACCCTTCCCACATGTTGCCTTTCTCTTACCTTCCCAAAGCCCAAAGCTATAGGGTCAGTCTTAGACTTATTTTGCCTTTCTGCGTAAAACAACTGTGTAAAATTTCTCTGTGTCCTCAGAAAAGGAGTAGGCCGTTTCTCAAATCACAAAAAATAATGAGTCTTCCTGAAAACAGAGGTAAAAGGATGCCAGATAAGAGTTACATTTACATCGGCTATGTATCCTGAACTGTGTGTAGTTACAATTCATCTGTTAATAAGCATGAAGGGAGTCAGTCTGTCCTGTTGCTTTGGCTGTTGTGGTAAACAAGGATAGAAAGTGAATTTAATAAACGCCAGACATCACCTCTCTGAGATATCTCCATACTTTTAAGAAATGGCTTTTACCAATTTACATCATATTCACGTGCTCACCAGTACTCACTGACCTTAGCTAACAAGGACTTCAATCACCTAATGGCATTAAATAGGAAAACAACAACAATACAATGAACTTGTGGTCTAATCTCTACCAAACACAATATTCTGTTCTGCAAATGTATGCCATGAAAGCTCTATGACAAACATGCAGATGTTTGCTAACATACATGCTTTCTGTTTTGATATCTAAAGTGAAGCACCATCAATCAAGCACATCAAGTCTGTCTTCATAAGCTTTTTTTTTTTTTTTTCCAAAAAAATTATTAAGCAAATTTCCCGTGCTGAAAATGGGTAGTATTTCTAGGAAATACTTCCAAGTTAGAAATGTAATTCTAGTGTAAACCATATTTTTTCTTCAGCAAATAATTCAAAAGCAGGTAACACAGGTAAAATATTAATTTCCATTTGACTTTCTGTATGAGTTTCATTAATTCATAAAGAAGTCCTCATCTCTCCTCCCCCCTACTCTGAAACAGTCCCCTTGCTAGGTGGTCTGATTTGTCTCATTCAGCTCCCTCCACACTTAGACTGTTCTATCAATGTGAAGATTTGGATATTATTTTACTCCATTAGCTTATATCATTGGTGTTCCTGGGCAGTTCACTCGTAAGCCTGGCTGATTCACCTCTTCTGTATACCTCCCAACCCCCTGCCACTTTTTTAGTTTTGTTTTGACCAACAGTATTGACTTCTGCATTTAGAATGTGGCATTGATCTCCCCAACCCATAGATTTTTGATCACAGAAAGAGATGTAGGGAGCCTAGCAGCAGTACCAAACATGCCCACAGCTTGTAGTTGCTTTAAAGAGGGAGAGCATGACAGGAAAGAATACGGAAAACCTGCACACTCAATCCTGGTAAATTATCTAACAGCATTTATCATCACTGGGGCACTAAATGTCCATTCCTCACTGCCCACTTCCACTCATCCCCCAGTGAAGCGTGGGTGCTGCTAGGTGTTAATGACTCAGACGGGAAGAGTTGGAAGTAGAGCATACTTCAAAATTAGTTTCCCTCTTCATGGCTGGGAAAAATAATCCTCAAAATTCAGAGACATCTCTGCACAAGGCAAAGGCAACAAGTATGGAGACTTGGAAAGGGGTTTCAGTGCTGTAATACAAGAAGATATCACCCTGAGGACTGGAATGCATACCACTATGCTAAGCAAGGAGTGTGATGAGATAGGAAAAACTGAGGTTTGCAACAGACAGCACACAGTCTGTCTGGGATAGTTTTGCCAAACATCAAAAAGGATTTGTATTTGCACAAGTTTAGGGAACTCAGGCATTGAAACAATTATTTCAATTATTTCTCTTAAAAAGAGCACTACAAAGAAATACCTGAAAGATTTATTTATTTATTTATTTATTTGCTTATTTATTCCTCCAAACTCCTACCTTTGGCAGTGGATGAGCTGAAGTATGCAGGGAAATTATATAATAAGGTGTATCCTTTATCTCCAGAATAGCATTGAATTAGTTGTCCAATTATAATACTGAGACCCAGCAATATAAAGAAGAATCTTCATTAATAATCCCCTTCCATGCCTTGTTGACCCAGTTTCTTCCATAGGTAGGCAAATGAATTGCATTTAAACCTAACACTGTCTTTGCATCTTCTCCAGCATCCTGTGGTGGCACAAACACTGTCAACCAGGGAAGAAGATACTTTTATTTTGTGTAGGGTAATATAAGGGAGAACTTAAGGGGTACTTGATTAAAAGAGACAGTAGGGGGTCGTGGGATGAGGCAGGCTAAGGACAAGGGGTCTACATGGCAAAGATCCTGGAAGAGAAATATAAAGACTGCCCAAAGTCACCCACAGGTCCACCACCTTTTTTCAGCCCCTTTTTTTCCACACAAGGAGCCCCATCACCCCAACCAATCTTCTAATGCCTTGATCATCTTATTATTCCACTGACCTGATATGGAAGCATTGCTGTTGCCAAGGTCAAACTCAATAAATGAAAGAGAAATCTTGGTCTAATTCTGTTACAGAATTAGTTTATTATTTTTTTTTTCTTTTCTTAAGGACTTGTACATTCTGCATTTGTGGTCTAGTTTCAATGACAGTGACAGAGGACATCTACCCAGAACACTCCATAATTTGGTAGCTTGACTATTTTATGGGGGAAAGCCACACACACAGACTACCCAGTAGTATTATGAAGATAGACCCAGTTCTTTCTGAACACAACCCTAGCCACTATCTAAAGACCCTCATTTCTGGTCTTCAGGAGGTATCTGGATGCATTTTCTAAGTTTATTCAATGAAAATCAGATTTCTCATGATTTTTACTATGTGCAACCTCAATGGGAGAACACATTTATTTTTTTATAACTATGACTGAAAAGAACGCTCTGGAGAGAATCTGAGATTGCTGAACCTTCTATTCTGAAACTACACATACATTCTTGTTATAAGATGGTTGGTCCCTGAGGAAAGAAAATTGAAACATTTTCCAGCAAACATCTTAAAAATAGACATGTAACCCTTCAGGAAGCCAGTGGAAGCTGGCATAGTAAGACAGGTTGAATGATAGTGAAGAAATTGCCTGAACAATGTCTCTACAGACATGAAATGTGAGAGATCAAGGTGTATAAAGTCTTCAGTCTGGCCTCTTTTCAAGCAAATTTTTGATGCCCTATTAAAACAAATGGATGATTTTTCCTCTCAGTGAGACTGAGTCTTTGGAGCAAGATGTTTGTTTCTTAATACATGAAATAAACTCATGTATTTCATGATAATTCTAAGGAAATAATTAGCAAATAATTGATATTGCACTTGATTAACCTTACTGACTCCTCAGTATTTCTTCTTTTATTTATTTTTTTTCCTTTGGCAGAAAATAGGAAAGATTTAGTTAAGGACTTGGGGCTTTATGTTCTCTGGTTTATAACTGGTTTTAAATAGCTCAGAGTCCAGAAACTCTAATATCACCAACATACATAAATCTTTAGATTTAAGCATTTAGTGTGTTTTTCAATGCTGTCCATATTACAATTCATCAGATGAACTCTAAGTTGTAGTTTTTCATTATTGGTATTAATTATTATTAGCAGCACAGTTCTACAATTCATTATTTGGTTCAATTAAATACAGAAGCTTTGATCCGTGGATGAATAGTTTTCCTGTTCCTGATTTAGCTATTCTGGCACTAGGAATTATGTCTTGTTTTGTCCAAGATTCATTTGGCTGGCTATACAAGTTTCGCTTGGTTGTATCTCATCTTTTTTCATAGGCTATCAAGACATCAACTATTTTTTGACTTGTGGTTCTTTTTTTGGGCACTAATCAAACAATAATTTCACCCAATTTTATAGTATCAGTGCTAAAATCTGCTGTCATTACCCTAGATTTAAAGAAAACTATTCTAAAACATACTGAGAGTAAATATCATCATTTTATGTTTTATTTACAGGCTTTTAATGTAAATTTCTCCTTTCATGTCTCTTTCAAGTCTGCTTGAATGAGCTGCATATTACCAGTTGCTTTCCCATCTGTCTCAATTTAGTCTCTTTGACAAATTCCAATCTGGCCTGAGGAAAAATCAGAATACTGAAACCACTCCACCCTAGATTATTAGGTATATTTTATTAACAGCATCTCTTTACTTAAACAAAAATCTCAGCACTCCTCAACTCCATTCCCATCATGTCTTACAGAACCCTACAGTTTAGACATGCTGAATGGCTTCACAGCTTTCTCTTCCCATTCACTCCTGTCTTCTGACTTTTCACCAAGAACAAAAGTGAACATAGCATTTTCCTCTTAAGCCTTTAACCTTTCATAATATCATTGGAAATAATATACAGCATATAAACTCCAAATTATTCCTTTCATCTTTCATAATCTTGCTGGACATAACATACATGGTGTCTACAGCATATAAACACCAAATGGTTCCTTTCTCTCCCAAACTGCTTGACCCTTTCCCATCCTAAATGTGTGTTCAGAATTCTATGGATATTGTAGACACACTAATTTTGTTCCTTGGGTTGTCTCAATAGGCTTTACTCTAAATGTGTGTTGATTATCTTAACTTAAAAATCTTGCAAAACCTAATCCAGAAAAGTTTTTAAAATAAATAAATAAAATATTTGTATTCTTCCCCCTCCACTCTTCCCCACCCCATCCTTTTTGCAGGAAATTTAACTAATTACAGGACCACCTATTGACAAGTAAACAGAAGGCTGCACTATGAAAATAATAAAGATCACTTTTTAAAAACAATTGTTGGATAGGTTGAACTTTTGAGCATTTTTTTTTTTGAATCTCAAATTAATCATCTTGAATTCCATTCAAAGTTAGTCGGGAAAAAATAATACTCATTTCTACATATTAGTAAATTCATATTGTACAATCCTAACAGGTCCTGCATAAATCCCATTTTGATAGTACCTCAGCTATCTAAAAATCACTGTTCCAACTGTCTGAATAGTCCTGCAGCACCAGCTGTCACAATTACTGTTAGGCAAGAATTTTTATTTTACTTTTCTTAACCATTCTATCTGGGAACTTCCAGAAACAGCACAAATGATAGTTGTCCAAAATCAACAAAACAAAACAAAACAAAACCCCACCACCAAACAAATGTTGAACAAGTCATTATATAACTGTATGCAGGGATATAATGAATTATGGACGTAAATGTTAGCTCCAATATTACACATATATATATATGAAGGTGGAATGACCCTTTTTGACTGAGTTGACCTTCACGCTTCCCACACAACCAGTGGACTGCTTCATGTCAATACTCGGCAACAGAGTGCCAGCTGAACCTGTAACTGTGTCTCAGTATCACTTGGCATTATGGCTGTAGTGACACAATCACTATCTTGGTAGTAACCCAAAAGTGACAGAATTTAAATCATTCTTAAAATTGCTACATACGAATTATTTAGAAAGTTAAGGACAAATTATTATTATTATTTTTATTTCAACTACTAACCCATAAATGTAAAAAAATACCAACAACAAAACAAAAATAGACCCCTTCATCCCCCACATTAAAGCAATAGTTTTTGAAACATTCAAAACAGTGGAAACTATTTACCGTATATTACGATCAGTGGAGAAAAGCAAATTTAATTTAAAATAATTTTTCAGACTCCCTCAGTGGATGCCAGACGACTCCAGTTTAAACAAATATTAAAAACTCATTTTAAATGGAGAATAATACAGACAGAGCTCAATTATTGAGATATTAAGGGCAACATTCAATTTTAGACACATTTAAGCATCTTTGCCTCCTGGAGATTTTTACATGACAAGTTTTAGATAAACATGGTTTTGCAAACAGCAACCATCATATCTGATCACATAACCTCTGGACTGAAGCAGTATGTCAGCAAATATTTCTGATTACTTAAAATATTCAATAACTGTAATTTACTAGGCAGGTCTTCCTCAGAACAATCACAAAATGTATCAAGAATTAATACCCATATACAAAAAGCGTTTAGATGATCTGTTACAAAACCGTGAAGGAAAAAAAAAAAAAAGCCAGCCACACACACACACACACACACACACACACAAAATAATAACAACAAAACCTCTCTTTGTGATAAAGCCCAGTTTAAATACATTCTGGGAGGTACCAGTAGCGGAAGAGCTGTCTTTTTATGACACTCAGCTTGGGGGGAACTGTAGCAGCCAAGAACATATAGAATAGGAATCATCTGGTTTTAAATATCTAGACATCAGATGCCTAAACTAAGCTAATCATCTGGGTTCCCTCTACAGGTAATGGAGATAAGTATTCCCAGAGGGAGATTCATTCTGCTTGTTTTAGGCATCTCTCTTTTAGATGCTTTAGATACTTGCTGTAGATGGATAAAGTCAAGAAAGATTAACCTCACTGACAGCCTGATATTGTCTTCTCTAGTGTTGCATAATTCCTAAGTTCAATGGAATTAAGCTCATTTCTTTCCAAAACTGAGCTCATTTCTTTGTTACATCATTTAGCTTTTAATTCTTTCTCCCAACTCTTTCTTCAGTTCCTCTCATGAACACCAACTTTCTCTGGCACTTTTTTTTTGTTACATTGGATTATGTTTTTCTGGAATCTGGAGAACTAAAACCAACGTCAATGTTACTGCTCTACCAAATATAAATCATGCATGTGATCTAAACTGCAGTAATGTTCTGAATAGATAGATACAATAGGGATACTGGTATTGATTGTGCTTTCTTTTCTACTCTACCACTTTCAAATGTGTAAGAAACTGTGGCAACATTAAGGCAATCAAGGTATATAGATGAATGATAAAATATATTTACTATTCAAAGAAGATGGCTTAAATCAAACAAGGAAAAATAAGGAAGAAATAAAATTAGGGCTCTCACTTTTACATGTGTGAGCCTAGGTCACCACACATGCTTTGAGGCCTCTGTGCTTCAGAACATTGAGCAGGTCCTCAAGGTGAAGCCTGGCCTCAACTCTGTTGCATTTAGGGTCTGTGGGTTCTCAGCAATACCAGCATTGCTGTATTGTACCTGGAATCGCCAAGCCCTTAGGAACAATAGCCAAAGTTTGTAAGGAAGCAGGTGTCTGAACGTAGACTCCTAAATTCATAGTTAGGTGCCTAAAGCAGCAGCAAAACTGACAAGCACCCTGTGGAGTTGCTCACAGATGCTCACCCCAGTAGTGAGGCACTTAGCATTAGTTATAACACAAAATGGATGCTTATTAATTACTAGTGTTCCAATGGCTACTGGAAGTATGTTAGCTGAGTGCTTGCATGCACTAATTTCAATGTTGGGTGTGCAGTCTACTCTGCATCTTATTTCTATAGCATTTTTGAAAATTAATTTTAATAGCTAAAAACCATCTTGAGCCACATACAGAAAATAACTCAATTTCTACTGACTGACAATCTAATATGAAATAAGAATAATCACCTTATTTTCTTACTCTGCCCAAATCCAGGCAATAAATTAGGCTTCTCAGCATGACTGTAAAGTGCTGTGAATTGTATAAACAATCATATATGGACACTGAAAAATAACCCTTATGCACATTGCATTATAGTTCCAAAAATATATTTACAGTCTATTACAAAGATTACAAATGGAAGTGTCAATGTAACGGGATTATGCTAATTAAAAGCTTTTTACAGATTTTGTTCAACAAAGGTGAGGGGACAAAAATTGGTGTAACCAAACTGTTTTTTCTAATGAAACAAATAAATAAAATGACAAATATAACTGTACAGTGATTTAAAAAGCGGTTCAAAAAAGGAGGGGGGAAAATGATGTGTTTAAGTTTTTGATAACTATCTTTGGTCCTAAATGTGGGAAAACACATTATGTATCACTGAATATATATGTTTGTTTGTGATGCTCTGCAAGTAAAATAGAAAAATATAGTGCATTTTCAATGTATTCAGAGCTCACTACACTTAAATGTGTGTACAAACCAAGACAGTATAAATAAAATTTACAAGTTTTACAAAGGAACATTTACAGGGTTTTTCTTTTGTTTTTATTTTTTTTGTGTGGATGCCCACATTATCAAACAAGTCCAATTTATGACTGATCCCTGGGATCTTTCGCTATCAAAATCAATAGAAGCAGCCCAATTCTCTTTGGAAGTACAGCATTTCACTGTTGGGGTAGTTCACAATTTTCAAATTTTTTTAAAGCATTTCTCTCTGCTTCATATACATTCCTGCAATATCTGTAAAGACATGCTTTGTTATTGCTTATGGTTAATCTAACAAAATACATATATAAGTAAATGGCATACAAAGATATTCCATTGAGCAAATACTCTTGCATCTGTGTTCCTGATGAATGACCGTTGTGTCTGTGTGAGCACACACATATTTGTTCAGAGCAGCAAAAGCCTGTAAAAAACATGAAAATTCTGAACTGCCCCTTGCTTCATGCTCTATGGTTCTAATATAAAATCTCTGTCCTTATTCTCACAGTTGGACTGAATTCAACTTAAACTAATATAAAATATATGCCAGCTATTTCTTTCAATTTGCTAATGCAGAGCATTGAAGAAAAATGTGATGTGCTCAGATTACATGGTTTAGGTAACACTGGAGAACTGCATCCATGTTCTGAGACACTCCTACAATCACTTGTCCATTCAATGTAGTGCCTCAGCAGGTTTACAGTTGTACATCTACATCTTAGAATATATTTCACTTTAACTCTAGTCCATTAAAATCATCTTGCAAACAATTTGCTAAAAGTGCCTAGAACTACTTAGGGGTCATTATTGCTTTTCTTTCTTTTTATTTTTTTATATATTTTTTTTGTCTTTTATTTTCTTTTAAAAGATAGTATATGTGTAACCTTAAAAAATTCTGTAAAAAATATCAGAGCTCTTGGCAACTTGCATTTTCCTGACTCCCTGCCAATTAGCTAGCCATGTCGATACGGTGTTGATTTAACAAAAGTAAATGGCACAAAAGGATACCAAAGTTTGGACAGATATACATTGCTTGGTCATGCTTCTTAAATATCTATGAATTCAAATAATCCTTCAGAGGTACCCAGTGTAGTAATGTGTCATAGAATTAGCACTAAAAAGGTCCAAAGATATAAACATCATACTAAAAGAAAGTCTTTATGAAGAATAAACACAAATGATTAAAAAAAGATTCAGAAATCACATATTTAAGGAAAATATTTTGTTGAATTCAACAATATCATGATTTTATCTGACAAATATATTCTTTTTTAAATTTTTATGTACATTTAAAAAGTCTATTAGATAAAAAGGAGGTTAGAGAGCTCAAGGTGTTTGTATGTTTATTCAGGTAGTACTTTGTTTATTGTCACTGCTGTTTTCCTTGCCACCACTGGTGGATCCTAATTCCCTTTTCATAAATTCTGGTGGCACTTAGGAGTTCAAGTCTGTAGGTGCTTCTTGTAGCTCTTCTATTCACTGCAGGAAGGACCCAGGAAATCAAGTGTCTTCTAGTAGCACTTCATATATACTGAAGGCCAGTGCTGTTCTCTCAGTCTGTCACCTCCCTCATAAGGGAGAAATGTCTATCACACTTGGATGCCAGTGCCGTGTAAATGTAGCATTTGTGCTCTCATAGTCTGAATGCTGCTCATGATTTTCTTTTGATGACCAACCAACGTGATCCCTAAACTCATCACATCCCTGGGGAAGATAAATGCGTACATTGTTAATTTTTCAACTTAGATTCCTACTGTATGGTAATCAACTGTGAGTTAAAGCTACATAGTGGTCAGGGCTATACAGGAATCTCAGCTCAGTACTGTGAAGTCCATACAGACCCTCAGTGAGGACTGTAATTACATGGCATGTGTCATGTAATTACACTGCACTGTGTCTCCACATCTGAGAAGGAGTACACTGTATTATACTATGATAATCTTTTATTGTGTCTTTTAAGGATGCCCAGAGGAAGAGACGCTTCTCTTATAAAATACTTAGGGAGGCTTTTAAGATTAAGTTAGGTATAAATGAAATATTTGGGGGATTACATTCTGCTTCATAAAGAGATGCCTAAAGAAAGTCTTTGCGTATTGACCCATATCCATCATGCAAATGAAAAAGAATCATCTGTTTTGATTCCACCACTACTAGAGCTACTACCTGCCAGAAGTTTTTGGGCTCTGTTAACAGTTCCCAAGCTATTGGCTGAGACCCCCAGTGATACTAAGCAGATAAGAGTGGGGCTGCAAGCCTGAGAATATTGTTTCAAAGGGTTGTTTTGCCTTTTTTTTTTTTCTTTATATATAAAAAAAACCACTGCTCTGTAACAGGAATTACAAGTGTTTGGCAACTACCAGGATAAGAACTTTGTTTTCAGGGTGCCAAGAAGACCTTCTTAAGATAGCAGTGCCAATACTGGCCATGATTGCCTTCAGAAAATTCTTTTGCTTCTATAGACTTTCATCCCAATGCAAAGTCACTTCTTGCAGGGCACAGACAGACCCCAGCCAATTAGAAGAAAGCTCTACGTCTTCCTAGCACACATATAGAAAAGGTACCAATTAGGTAGTGGAAACAAAGAGGTTATTTTCCTATACATACTTACTCTGAAATGGGCTACATTCTCCCTCAAATTCTAGCCCCTTGTTATTATTGGTCTCAAAATCATGGAAAAATGTGTTGCCACACATAGGTAGTAGGGTAGGTTGCCTTTTCAAGGATGCTGTAATATAACATCATGAATTGCTAAACCTGCTGGCTTAACCCCAAGTACCATGTTTGTACTTAGGGTAAAGTTTTGGAGTTGAACATTGTGTATTAGTTCACCTAGAAGTTCCCTAAATGCAAGTTAAACATGCCCAGTACTAACTTACTCAATAGTCATCCTGGCAACTGATTCAAGAGAGTTGTAGCCTGCTGCTGTGAAATTATCCTTATATCTTTCCATCTTAATAGCTTGTAACCATTCGCCTACGGAGCAGAAAGTGGTAAAATCGGGAGTGTTCTGGTCCAGAAGAGGGCTAATTGGTCTACAGAGAAGGAAAAAGGAAAGTAAGTTGTTTCCAAAGAGAGTAAAA
The DNA here is from genome assembly GCF_963932015.1 of Anas acuta. Taxonomy (NCBI): domain Eukaryota; kingdom Metazoa; phylum Chordata; class Aves; order Anseriformes; family Anatidae; genus Anas; species Anas acuta. The sequence continues at coordinate 78,491,565 of NC_088981.1, read as the reverse complement.
CATCAGGGAATATTTAGCAAGGTAAGAGTTAAATAAGTTTGGGGTATTAAAAACTTCAAGAGTAGAAAGTTTTAGGCCTTTTTTCTTTTTTTTTTTTTTACACAGTTTAGATTACTCTGTGAATAGTTCTGACTACTCTGTAGCTCACAATACATGTTTCCTAAGATTATTCACGTAAAAGATGATAGGTCAGAGTGAGCAATATCAGCCTAATGGACTATTTTTACGAACAGAAAATCAACCTTATTATCTAGTGTGACAGCAGCTGCAACTGAAGTTGCTGAATAAAATAAAGATACTACTCTTTAATATTCTTTAATATAATATTCTTAGAGAATATAGCAGTAGCTATTCCCATTATTGAATTGGATGAGACAAAACAAAGACATGGAAAGAGAAGAGACACAAAGTAAGTTGCTTAAGGTCACACAGCAAATCAGTCAGTAGAAGAACTGGAAGCAGAACACAGGCCAGCTGATTCCCTAGTGCATTGACCTAGCTTGTGAATCAAAAGATTACCGTGATTAAATAAATCACCTGAATTTAATGAAGAAATCATAAAAAGCTACACCATGAAATACAATGATATGCAATCACTGAAAGGAAATAAAGCCAAAACACAAATCTAAAAATCTCAAGTTTAGCAATGTCAAAGTATTTTGGCTTAACATGAGTATTATTGTTAATTATTGTTTTTACTGTATCAGTTCCTAGTAGGCAAGGGAAGCATCATATAAAAATACAATAGATGATGATCTTGCCAACAAGACAATAATTTTAAGAGACAAAGAAAACAAAGACTGCTGGTGGTGAGTGTGGAAAGAGTGACAAGTAGCTAGTAGCTACTGAGAAGTGTATTAGTTCCACAACATTTACTTTATTTATTTTGTTTATTTTTTATGAAAAGTCCCTTTTGGTTTTGTTCCGCACAGTACAAAAGAAAGGTGAATGAAGGAAGGGAAGAAGAGGGAACAGGAAGAAGGAAGAACTGAGAGAAACATGTAGTAAGAGTGAACTGGAACCAGCCACCAACCACAACATCCAGAATCCAGCCACACGCACCATCACACAAGAACTCTCTAAAGCTTTTCTTACCTGCTACACGTTCCCAGAGGGGTTTTCAAGCTGTTTGGGTTCCTAATCATTTTGTCCAGAATACCAACTATCTGCTCAAACTTTGGCCTTTCACCACGTTCTTTCTGCCAACAGTCTAGCATCAGCTGGTGTAATCCTGCTGGGCAATCCATGGGTGCTGGCAAACGATAGCCTTCTTCAATTGCTTTTATAACCTAGTAGTCAACATAGTTAGTCATTTTTCATCAACAGCTTTTTAAGTAATATATTTTGCTATCCAGTGCAAGAAAAGCAAAATAGTAATAGTAATAAACAAAATAAAATCAACTAAAATTTGCCATCAGCATTGTAAAAATATGAGTCTGTTGTTTTTATACTAGCCTTCATGTCTTCAAATAGTTTCCTGATTTTATCTTTGGGCTTACTAGGCATATTATTCTATATGTGCAGAACATAGCTCTATTACATGTACCTGGTCAAGTGAGCAGTGGGGAACAACAATTAAATTTACCGAGGGAGCAACAGATAGATTGATAAATGGAGTTATTTCATAAAGCATTATTACTTGCCCCAAGGTCTTTATGAGAAAGTGTGGTAGAAGCAACTGACTTGTAAATGGATAGGGATATATGTATGCACGTATAAAATGCAAAAACCCTGAAGATATTATAAAAGGATCCAAGAAAAATATTTAGCAGACAGAAATTGTTACGGGAAAAAAAAAAAGAAAAGTTGTATTCTATGTCTAGCCATGTTACATTAATGATACAGAAGCAAAAATGTGAGTGAAGGAGAGCTGGTTGAATGGTATTTTAATATTTTACCTAAACAGAAAGTTAGATTTAATAAGAGATGCTGCTACATGATTATATGATTAAAAAAGATCACAAATATCTGAACCAAGAATTATATCCACTTGTTGATATCCTTAGCCAAGTCCATTTGGATTTAAGTGAGAAAGAAAAATGGTTAAAGTAAAATCACAGAAAACTGCTGCAAACCTTGGGGGCAGGATAAGAAATCACATCAGGAAGCAATGCAGATAAGAAAAGCTTTTGAAAAGGGGCTAAACCACTGGTCATGGGGGATTTCAAGTATACTGACATTGACTGACACAGCATATTAGAATTGCTAAGGAAGGGTGCTTGTTTCTGAAGGGTAGTGCATAGGACTGTGTTCTCCCTCGTTTTTTACAGAATACAGAAACAGCTTTGTTCTGGACTTAGTCCTAGGAAACAGAACTGGTATGATACATGAAGCTGAATATCCAGGTGAATATCCTGGGTTTAGTGAAAATAATAACCTCAGATGTAAAATATTTCATAGGTTATGTGAGAAAACACAAAAGCAGTGGACTGCAAAAAGCAGTAGACAGAACAGCAAAGGATACAAAGGATACAAAATGACCTTCAAAAATCTAGCTGAATTCCATGATTGTATCAAAACTTTTTTGAAGAAATGAAGTTTGTGAAAAGAAGAGGCATAACCCAGAGGCAGAGCACTTTCTGCACATTTGTGTCACAGGATGTCCTTCTGACCTCAGGGAGGTTGCCTCATCTCCCTGTGCCTCAGCTTTCTATCCATAGATTTAGAATAACAATACTGTCCTGCAGCTTAAAAATGGCTGAGAAATATTCAGTTCCTGCAGTAACATCCACACCTTGAAGAATGAGTGTGATGACCTTTTAGAGACAGTGAAGTTATTTGTCAGACAGAGTGGGAAAAGAGGATTTCAGCAGAAGGAGAACAGGAAAATTGCAAAAAAGAGTACTATATATGAAAGAAAACATTAAAAGCAAAATGTAAGATATTTTGGATCAGTATTAAAAAGAAAAACAAAATAACAGCACTGCACAATCAAAAGAGGCAGTAAAGTGGAGTAAAACAAAAATAAGCTACAGTGCATAGAAAAACTGGTGTGCTTTGAAAAGTCAATCAGAAATTTCTAAGAAAAGTTTTTATACAGGATAAAAAGTTTTAAATACATTGTGCATAGCAACTACTATTTGTTAAAAGTGAAGCAGTTGTTTAAGAAGTCAGAATTCAAAAACAATCAATGAGGAATGAAAAACTAAATAAAACCATGAGCAAATAAAAACCAAATTATTTAAGAAACTTGGAAATAACAGATGATCTAGGTAAGATTTTATTCTAGTGGTGAAAATATGAATGAAATCAGGAACACAACTTTTCCATGCTTACTACGATTTGGAAAGAAATCTGAGAAAGGTAGGAAACAAGGTGACAATATTTTTAGAAGACTTTGGAGATATCATGGAATCAGCTTCTTTGATACATGTTCTGAGAAAAGTGAACATGAAGAATGAAACCTGAAAATATATATGAATGAGTTATCTAGAGATGGATGGAATGGCTGGGAATATCCAAAAACTGTAAAAACATTCCAAAATATTGATAAGTACAGTTGTGTGTGAGGAGGGGTTGTTTTTAATTTTTTTACAGAACTCAGATAATTTTAAGAATAATAATATGAGTGTCTACTCCACTAAGAAAGGTGGTGGTGGTGTTCAAAGTCATCATTCAGAAACATATATATATATATATATATATGTTTTTGGAATAAGCAAAGCTACAAAGAGAACTCAGCTGGAGTTCTTACTAATAGAATTTATTTATACTATTTACAATTGCCAAAATTTGTTTCAAATTCAAGTGGTGTAGCTTTTCACACAGAATCACAGAATCACAGAATTTCTAGGTTGGAAGAGACCTCAAGATCATCGAGTCCAACCTCTGACCCAACACCGACAGTCCCCACTAAACCATATCCCTAAGTTCTGACACAAAAGAAAAAAAAAAAGTAAAAAAAGAAGTAAAAAAAAAAGAGAAAAAAAAGTACTGTTGAGAATCTGGTATGCTTCTCTCATAATCTGGCTATCTAAGATTAGAAGAGCAGGTCTGTAAACTGTATATAGTGGTTGCTAACAAAGATCAGAGAAAACTTAAGTAAGAGAATCAGGATATTGTAATGTCCTTTGTGGTTATCACACTTCTGCATGTATAATAATAATAATAACAATAATAAGGTATAAATTTTAATAATAATAAAGGCAAGAGTCCAGAAATGAAATAATAAACAAACACCAACAACAAAAGCAATAAAAACATGGAAACCTAAAATCTTACTCCATTCTGGAGACCTAATCTTACTATTTTCTGAAGAACTGATCTACATGAACACTAGTAAACTAGTTTACTAGAACTAGTAAACTTTGGAAAATAGTAAAGCACAGAGCTTTGAAGGCACACAGATTAATCTTAAAGAGACACTGCAACATAAATCTATCCTTTATGAATCTAAAACAATAATTTATAGGAAGAGGTGTGGGATTAAAGAAGTGCCATCCAAAGCTGAAAATTTAGAGATGCTTCAGATCTGATCTGGTCCATGACTACACCAACATCCACGTTTAGGCAAAATGATGGATTTAAGATTAAAAAAGCTGCCTGGGTGTGTATAGAAAATTAGAAGAGACACATTTAGCATTTTCACTTCCAGTTAAATACTCACACTGATAACCATGGAGGGGAATAAATAAATAAACATATGATTTTTGCATCATGGATTTGTCTGCAATTGATAGTATGTGCACAGGTTTTGGGGGGTATATTTTAGGACACACTAAAAGATCACAGCATGCAAAAATATTTGAATTTATTTTACTCAGCAATTGATGCATCTTTTATCTATGTGTTATTGAAGATTATTATGTAAAATGTTAAAAATATATTAAAGTGCAAGAGATTGTAACAAGCTATTTTATGAGAAAGGTTAATTCATGTGCTTTACTTGCAGCTTTCTATTAAGAGAATACTTTTCAAAATCCATCAAGATGCATGAAGATATTGGAATTTCCCCTTTATTTAAAAGTTTTTCCTTGTTGTTCCCTGAAAGACAGGTAAAGTTTGCCTCTTATATTCCTGTCAGATTTCTTCTATATTTGAATCTAGTACAGAAAGAAGGTGTCAAAAGAAATGAAAATCTACTGGGTGCCTAGGGAATGTAAATATTTCTCTTTCTCTGCCCCAAGGACTTGTTTGCCCATATTTTGACAGTCCATGAAATCTTTGACACTGAAACCTGTCAAATATTAACAACTTTGCACTGTGTCAAACTGACTCATCATTTACACTTCTGTAATTTTTTTAAACTCTGATGTCGATCATTCAATCAAAAAAGAAAATAATGATGATAATAAAAAAGAATCCCAAGCCTTCGACCTGAAGAACTTTAAATGTGTATCTTTCTGACATCTTTCTCACCTGCATGGCTTTTCCCTGTATACTTTCTATGTTAATAGACACTCTTGTCAGAAACCAAAATTAACACCCATATGTTCTATTACTGCTGACCTGTTGCTCTAGGTCATATTTTATGCAAACAAGGATATTGTTAAATCAGCATAATTAACTTTAAAGTGCCAAAGTAGGTCATTAACTGCCACTCAGATTTTTAACAACTTTTTTCAACTGATTAATCATTGCTCTGAGGTCAGAAACCTCACAATTAATTTTTCATTTGAAAAAATTAGTTCCTTCTAATAGTATATATTCTAATAATATAATAAAGTGAAGAGCCTATATTACTATTTTGGACATTCCAATTTTACTTTATACTTGGGACAGAAACCTACAACAACCATGTGGAAGAATAAGGATTTAGAGATGTAGGTAAAAAGTGCAAGCTTTGTAACTTTTCCTATTTTTGAGAACCTTACCACGTTTTGGAATATCTTATTCCTAAAACAAAATTACATTCATATGTAGTGAAATATGTGTATACATTTAAAGTATGTAATATTTGTTTTTCTAATACATGTGTGCTCACAGACAAAGGATAACCTACATCTTGATTTGACATGTCCCAGTAAGGCCGTTCTCCATAAGACATTACTTCCCACATAACTATTCCATAACTCCATACATCACTGGCTGATGTAAATTTGCGGTACTGGATTGCCTCTGGAGCTGTCCATCTCACTGGAATTTTTCCACCCTATGGAAGAAAAAGATATATCTTTTTTCTACCTCAGAATTTCCTCATCATCTTCCTTAGAGTGCATTTATAATTATTTCTATAAAAATCAAAATTTACATCAGCTATTGTAGTTTACCAATTTCAGCTTTTTCAAAAGTAAGCTTAAACTTAAGCTCTTAAGCACCAGGACTGTAGAAAGTAAGGCAACTGAGCTAAGTTGGATGCATTTCTCTGCAGGTGTTTCTATCTTCATTGATTTTAAGGGGCTGCTTAGCTGTCTGATTTAGGCTCAACATTTAAGGTGTGTCAAGCTAGGTGAGAGGAATCTCATCCTGTGCATATAAATTCCATTGAATTGTCATATGACTCCTCTGAAATCTCCGTCTAGCACTTTAAAATTGGAATCCCACTTAGATCCAAGTGGCAGGAGTGACACCCATGAATGTGGAATGCCTGTGTGCTTTCCAGATCCCTGTGCCTGTTGGAGCAGATTCCAGGGGCCCCTCCTTCCCTCAGCATGAGAAAATAGGTACAGTGAGGCCCCACGGGTGGGAAAAGAGAGCTGGCTTAACAAAAGAATAAAGAACATAGTGTGCCCAATGAATGGTTATTTAAGAAAAGCATCCCACCCAAAAGCAAGGGAAAACACAGGAGTTGAGCTTTGTCACAGTCTAGCCTCAAGCTAGTCAACTTTTTGGTGAGATAAAATCTAGTCTGAAAAATAATAATACCCTACAAATATTTTAATTGGCTCATACTAGGTGAGATGACTAACCTTTATTATGATTAAAACTTCTGTATTTGTTCAAAAAGAGAATCGTGAGGAAGGGAATAAAGATACTGTACAAAATATCTAGAACTTTACCAGTTAAAAATGCATGCTGTTACAAAAATATCATACTCTACTTAGAGCCAGATTTCTGCAGAAACTGTTTCCCTTTTCACTGGTTACCATTTCTCAAGCAATGAATGTATTTCTTTTTTCTCTGCTTGCCAGAAGATATGCTTCTTCTTAATAACCACGTTTCAAAATGACTAAAAAATATCAATTTCTCTTACAGTAGTAGTGTAGACAGCCTCTGGATCATCTTCTACAACTCTGGAAAGACCAAAGTCTGACACTTTACAAACAAGGTTGCTGTTGACAAGAATATTGCGTGCTGCAAGATCCCTGTGTACATATCCCATATCAGCCAAATATCTCATTCCAGCAGCAATTCCTCTCAGCATTCCCACCAGCTGAATGACTGTAAATTGCCCGTCATGTTTCTAAAGGGGAGAAAGGAGCAGTAATTCTTGTTAGTATAGCTGAGAAAAGAAATAAGAATTAGTTTTACAACTTCAGGTTTCTACTTATTTACAATTTGTGTGGCAATTCATCCTAGGGCAAAGAAACACACTTCAAGAGCAAGTTTTATTTGTTTCAGAGACAAAGCAGTACATCCAGTTAAGAAATGCATGTTACTTCTAATGTACTAGAAGTAACAAAGCTTGCTAATCCCCATAAAATTCTGACTAACTCATGGGAAGTCTTTTTCAAGAGAGCTTTCCTGATGAACCAACTCTTTATTATTTGCCTCTATGCTCTTCCTCTCTCAGAATAATTGTATTTGTCAAGATAATAAGAACTGTCTCCTTTTTCAACCCAAGCTACCAGGAACTTTATTCATAGCTTGCAATTTCTCTCTCTCTCTTTCCCATCTCTATAGAGTGTTATACATCATTTCATACTGTACACCAGGCAAAGCATAAGAACTGTCCAGTTCAGAGTACACACACAACACTAAATACTTATGAACTTATTTTTATTTTTGCTTTGTTCTTCTCTTAAATGTGACAATAGTTCATTTAGGGATTCTTGTGTTTTGACTTCTACCATGCTCAAAAAATAAATGCTGCTCCAGAGAGGCAGAAGACTGGGCTTCGATATCAGCCACCTCCATGCAGCTGGTGGCAGTAATAAGAGCCACCTTAAATGCCACTTAAAATTGCCACTTACATTCCTAGAATGTTTCCATATGATCCTGTCTGATCTTCTGATTTCTGAGCTGATTTTGCTGAGAATTGCTAGTATTTGACAAGTTCCATTTCAGCCTGAAAAGGACTTTTATTTTAATATCATCTGTCTGCATATAAATATATATAAATGCACATATAAAACAATGTATTTTTAAACATTATATATAAAACTATACATAGATGTGTAACTTAAAATATGATTATGTATGTTATGTTTTCATTTTGTTACTCACCCTAAGAAATGCATCTAAGGCCCCATTTTCCATGTATTCTATTACAATCATGACTGGTTTCCCTAAAAGACATGAAGACACATTTCTTTGAGAAACTGTAAAACAATGGAGTGCCTTTTTTTTTGATAAAACACATGTTATTCCTTTGAAGGTCTGAATTGTTGAGACATGAGAATTTCTGAAGCCTCCAGCACCATTACCGAGCTCTAATAAGTTCTTAAATGTCTTCATGGAACGTGGTCATGATCCACAAAATTAAACCGTACAAATCAAAATGTCAGTGTGTTCTCCTAACTCCTGCTGTGTGAACAGGACTCTGGAATAATGACACTTCAGATAATATTAAAGGACATAAGAAACCTTATCTCTCTGCATGGTCTTTGAGGCTAAATGAAACTAGAAAAATAATATATTTCAAAGTACTTTATCTTTTAATTATGCATGCATCTTAATTTTTTCCTCAGGTTGTAGCTTAAAGTAGATATTGTTTCAGTTAGTTACACATCAGTATAAAATCCATTAGGAGTGTACAGTCTGTTTATAATTTGAATCTTTGACCATGAATAAACAAAAGTAATTTCTGATATTAGGTTGTTATCTGACTTGTTATCAAGCCACTGCTTACCTCTGGTAACGACCCCTTCTAAGTGAACAACATTGGGGTGATCAAATTGTCCCATGATGCTTGCTTCACACAGGAAATCTCTCCTCTGCTTTTCAGTGTAGCCAACCTTCAGAGTTTTTATGGCTACTGCAACATCTCTCTTGCCAGGAAGCTTTAGACGCCCACTGCACACTTCACCAAACTCTCCTAAAATGAAATAGATCAACACTGAATTACTCTGGCTGTAATATCAATGCTCTGTTTTGAACTAGCTGCCTTGATTGAACTAGCTGCCTATGTATGTATTTAAATTGAATACATGAATATACATATTTGAAATGGATTACTTAAGAACACAAAGAAAGGAATGTGCTCTACATGAATTTCTGAATGAGTACCCTATGGAGCAAACAAATGAAGTTAAACTAATCTACAGGACTATTATCTGAATCTTTGTAAAAGACTTGTTAGTAATTTGCTGCATTTTTTTTTTCAAAAACAGGAAATAAAAATGGTTTTCATAAGAAAATACTGTTACTGAAATACTAATACTATTTCTAAGTGAAAATGTCATTCTGTTTCAAATGGTTTCCTTGCTATCTTTATATCCAATGTGTTTCTTTTTCTTTGTTTCTTTCAAAAGGCACCTCTTTCAAAGCTGCTTTTAATTTAACAATTTTGTAGCGTTAAAAAGCACTTCATTATCACATTCAAGAAGGATAATTTACTTTGCAGATTAGGAAAGGGAAGGTGTGATTTATAATAATTTTGTTCCATTAAACAAACACAAGCAAATGTTGGAATTCTGTAAAAAGTTTCTAAATTATTAGATAATTGGAACATGAAGAATCATGTGAATAAAATGGCCAAACAGCCAGTAAGAATACCAATAAATAAATAAATAAATAAATAAATAAATAAATAAATAAATAAGGCCTCCTACAATTTGGGATAGAAGTAATTGGACTGCATTGGACAAGAAAGAGCATTGAAATATATGAGATGTGGAGCTGAATGGCAATACATTTATCACACTATTTTTGAGATTGTGGAAGACTGAAGGGACTGCCCCTTGTGTCACAGTAGTTTCAGCAAGGAGAAAAAGAGAACCCCCATTCTGTAGCCAGAAAAAAAAGGTTTCTTGGGACATGTAGAAGATGTAGGTGGTAACATATTTTATGCTGAATAGAGGGGAACATCTCTTTAAAAAAAATAGACTTTGCAGAATATTTAATAGTCTGGTACATTGCAAATTTACCTGGAATATGGTAGAGAGAGAGAGCCAAGTCCCTCCTCCAAATCCAATCAAGTCTAAAATTTATCTCCTGCATACCCACAGAATGTCTTTAAATTATTGAGTACACACAAGTATGCAGACACACCTACATCTAAGACATGTTTTAGGATGAATGCTGAAAAAAAATATGATTGAATTAGGAAACAGCAGTGTAGACTGTTTGATTATAGAATCCATTTGAGATGTAGGCTGAGGTCTTAAGAAAGCTGGTGGGATTAGGATTTAAGTGCAGATACACACTGGTAAGGCAGCAGAGAGGGGTGCCTTGGAATTACCTAAGGAGGTAGGTGGATTTCGAATTGTCATAATTTATGAATTTTGAGAAATCTTGTTTAAAACACTGTCCCTCCAGCCCAGAAGGGTAGAACTTTGGGTGGACCACAGTATTTCCTAAGCTTTGGGCAAATCTTCACTCAGCACAGCCAGTTTTACAAATCTCACAGGAGATTACTCTCTATGTAATTGAATTCCTCTCACTCAGTTCGACAGAATTTAAGTTCAGGTTAGCTTCAATCAACTCCACATACCTCTGTTAACAGTATTGTACTAATCAGACAGACAGAAGGCATTATTCCTGTCTGAACATTACCCCCAGCTATCCTTGAGCACTGACATTATGGTATGAAAATCTACGTCATAGTCGTGAATATCATGAGAGACATAGGTAATGATCAGCTGTTGGACTGCTCATGTCTTTAGCTTGGTGCCTCAACCTCCATCCTGCACTTCATGAGCAATACGGATGACTACTAACGAATGCGCCACTCACCTTAATCACAGCCCCTAGCCACAACAACAGCTGACTAAAGTAGAACAATTAGTATAACAATTTTCTCTCGCTATACCTTCCAGATCTTTTTTTTTTTTTTCCCACACACTGAGAACAAGATGTGAGTATATGTATGTATTTGTATGTAATATTTCAGAGCCAGGTAATTAGGGTACTTGGCACAGAAGACACTAAGCCTTAACTCCTTTCCAGCTCTCTGGGATATGATTTTGATTGATATCCAAAAGCAGATCACTCATACTCAGGCAAACCAGAAACTTGAATGTGTATATCATTCATTTCAGGCCAGGATAATAGCCAAAGGACTACTTTTATTCCCAACAAAGTATATTTAGCTGAAATGGTGCCCAAAAAGGAACCAGAAAAGATGACAACAAGAGTGGGAACATCGCACAGCCAACAGCCATGAGCTCAGCATGTCAACAATGAAGAGACTAAAACAAAGGATCTGTGGTATGAACAAGGACTCAACATAGTGGATACAATAATCTGTATCTGACAGGTGGCCACAGCAGGGTGGTAATGAAAATCTTGGCAAGGAAAGCACATATCCCTCATGCAAATTGAGCTCAAGCATACTTGCACCCTATTTGTCTGTGAGAGACATGGCACTACTGAATAGCTGATGTGGCCAGCATTACTAGTGCACATTGAGACTGCTAAGTGGCTTTTCTGGTGCTGTCACCAGTAGAAATTCTGTATTCTTCTTTGATGTATGAGTTTCAGCTGCTTCTTTTAGTCTTTAACATTCTGTTGAACTTGGACTGTATTTCATTTCACTCTTGCCTCTGTCTACATCAACAAGTTAAAAAGACGACTAAAATATTCTTTATCATAGTACTTCTAAGTAACTTTCTTAAGGAATGACTACTGACACAAGTTAGATTTTTGCTATCAGTTATACTCATTAAAATCAAGAATAAATTAATCTATAGCCAACCAAATTATTACTATTTCCTCTGCCATAACATTGAAAATACTTGTGCCTTAAATTGCATCCTCTTTGCAACCAAGGCATTTTCAGCATTTTGCCCAGAAGGCATCAGCAAAGTCCAACTGAATACATCTTCATGCTCTGAACTGTTGCTATGCTGGTAGTTTTTTAATTCAAAACAAAAGATAAAACTCAATAATTTTTCTATGCTAATCTAGATTTTAAATCTTGTATATTTATTAGAAGAGGCGCTGCCATTCTAGCATTACAAAATTACTAGTTAGCAGGGGCTGGATTCTTATGCTCTTACTCATCTGAAACAATAATTTTCTCAAGCAATGTTGTTAATTACAATAGTGTTACTCCTTGATTAAGACATGATTCAACATGAGTGAGGTTACTTTAAAAAGTCATTGTGAATTCTCAGTGTAAAGATTTTTTACAGTTAAAACAGCTTATTTTAGAGATCTTTCTTCTTTTTCAAAATAATACAATGTAATTTACAGTGCATGCCAAACTACAGGGTGATTTAAAAGTATTTTAGTAATACTTTTATAAAACAACGGGAAAGCAAAAGAACATTTCCTCCAGGAATCCAAAGTATTTGATATTTTTCTTACCCACAGAAACTTAATTTCACTACATGGAGTAGTGCAATAAAAATGTCACATATCTTATTAATGCAAACAAATGAAACTGCCTTTTTAGAGCATGAACACCACAGCTTAAGTAGGTGGTAGACAGTTCAAGAGGAAGAAAAGCAATGTTATGCTGGTGCAATTACAATCAGTCATGAGGAGTTAAACAATAACTTTTTGTATTCATAAAATATCAAAAAGGAAAATGGCAGAAGAAAAAACAGCTTTAGGAAAAATTTTGTTATACAGAAACAAGACCTTCCCAGTCTATATGTAAGATTTTGAGCTAGACACTTTTCCTTATTCACAAGAAAAAAAATCAGAGAACAAAAAACCTTCTTACAAAAGGAAAGTGAGCAGAATTTGCACTTGTGCCTAACCCTTTTACTCTGACAGTAAAGAATAGGAAGCAAAATTACTTCCCCCACAAGAAAAAAAAAAAAAAAAGAATTTTTAACAGTAGATATATAAATTAGAAACCTGCAACTTTTCAATGACAAACAAAATTCTTCATTTACTTCTTGTAAGTATGTGTGTGTCTGAGTCTGTGTGTGTGTGTTTTTCCTGTTTATTTTTACATTTTAGAAGTGAGTGCAATTTCATTGCTCTTAACCACTCTGGTGAATGCAAAAAGTTCTTCTATAGTCAAGGTATAATTATTTGCCTGTCATTATGATGTATGAGTTTCGATCCTGGCTAAATGGAACAGTTGAATAAGGAAGCCACGGCCGCCTTACCTGCACCAATCACACGCTCAATTTTAATACAAGAGGCATCTAGCTCCTTGGCGAATTGATGGACAGCTCTATTTGGGTCCTCGTAGGTTTCAGGGTCAATGTAGGTTTTGGTGCCTGGAAATTTAACTGTAATGATGTAAGAAAGCATGACTGTGATGAAGCAAAGGCACTTATTGTGCAGTCAGTCCAGGAATTTCATTATGCAGAGCGCTCCTTGGAAGAGTGAACCTGCTTCCAACACCACCTGAGTCAGAGTCGCTCTGAGAGGCAACTTTAGTTTTATGTGTCATCTGCAAGCATGCTGACACAAGTACACAATCCCGTCTCTAAAAAATGACTAACATTAACATTTGCACCTATTCCTTTAAGTTAAAGAAGTAATATATATTAAATAATGTTCAATGGAATAAAATGCAAGGGCCGGGTGGGAGAAAAAGTAAAGTGAGATGGGGGGAGGCTATAAAGGAGGTAAAACTTTCTTTTCTGTATAAGAACAGCTTATTCTCCTTTCCCAGGCTGAGTAAAAAGCATTTCTTTACATTTTCCCTATCTTCTAGAGGGATTTAAAAGGATCTGCTACCTACTTTAATTTGTTTAAACTATTGAATATATTTCTAGACTGTGGCAATAGCCAAGCTAAAGTTTTCACCGTGTTTAGAATTTATATTGTTAGGTATATGTCTTGCACTACAATACAAACATGAAAAACACTTGTAGTCAGCAAGCAAAGGCACAGGAAAAAAAAAAGATGCCATGGAACAATTATTTCCTTTCTCAAGCACCTAAGTGAATAAAATGCAGCACCTTGGGTTTTGTTCGCTCATTTTCCAGTATAGCTCTTTGTGTAACTCAGGCAGCAAAGCATTCTGGCCAGCATGTATTTTTTTTTTCCCCTTAGTTTGCTGCTGATTCAGGAAAATTATTTTCTCTTCTTTCAAAAGCAGAAATTTATGATGGAAGTAGAGGAATCCTGAAAATCTATTAACCAAACAATTTTTATTAAATTAATTTAGCTCTCAAGGATTACAGACCTGAGTTTTAATTAAGTCAGTCAATTAAAACCCAGTATCAAAAAGCAATAATGTTTCTGTGCTATTTGATGCACTGATATACATGAATTGGATCAGAAGTCAATACAAAACACAGTTTATGGTTGCTTTGTAATCTCTTAATTAAACTTTTAAACTTGAAAATGTATTAAAAAATGGCTTAGTAGTCATTTGTTTTTACGTTTCAGATTGCATTACTGACAAAAAACAAACAAACAAACAAAAAACTTATAAGAAGGAAAAGGTTAGAGAAATTGTTAGAAAAATCTAATGAATTTACACATAAAAATTATTCAAGACTTCACCCAAATGTTACTGCTTCTTCCAATTGTATTGATATATTTTTCAAATTATAAATGTTTATTCGTTAAGTTTTTGTTAAATGAACAGTTAAATATTTATTAATTAAACATTCATACAAATGTTTATTCATTTGTTCAAAAAAGACCAAAGGGGAAGAAACCAGTAGGCTACCCTCCTATAATAGTGCTTTCAGGCAGTAAGGTGGAGAATGAGCCATCCTTGTTGTGTTTGTGATAAGAGGCCTGGATTGGAGGTAACCTTGCAAATCTCAAATCGGCCTCTGATGGTTTTTTATTCAAGCTGTCATAAAATGTTTTGACAGGCCATGGCTATCTCGGCATACCAATGTGAAATAGTGCTGGCATAGATTTGAAGACATTGTTAGAAGAAAATGGTAGGAGGATTTAAAATGTAAATCTGAATTGCTTGAGTAAACCCCTCCATTGTTTTTGTATCTTTAAATATAGCACTTGGGGTCACAGAGAGCTGAGAGGTATAAAAATGAAAGAGACGATATTATACTAAATGCAGTGCTTTAAAAGCTGCTTTAAAAATAGTTACTTGTAAATTTTGGTGCTAAGTGTTTGTGGTAAGTTAAGTTTTTGAAAATCCAATCTAGTATCTCTACAGGTAAGAAGGTTGCTTAGAGGTCCTGGAGCAGAAAGACACCACGCTGTTTTTCATGTCTCTGTGACCAGGCTGGTGACGACAGCTCTGTATTCCATCTTATTCTGTCTATGGTTATCAAACAAAATTAAATACTAAGCCTTCAATCAACAGATGATGAAAAACTAGCCTGGGAAAAAGTGATTTACACTTTTAAAAGTGCTACAATTTTAAAAAGACTGTGTATGCTAACTGTCCTGATTGACTTTCTGGATAACCAGATTTCTTGAAAGTAAAATGAGAGAAACCATTGAGTGAACCATTTTTCATTATTTCTGGATCAACTATTAAATGTTAAGTAGCAGCTTTCATATTAATTTGTTTACACGTTCACAAAAAAAAAAAAAAAAAAAAAAATCACAGATAATGGAGATGAGGAAAGACATTATTTAGCTAGCATATTCCCTTTGTTTATCTACTCAAATACAAGAATATATAGTCGATATTTTCCTTCAAGGACATAATGGAGACTTAGAAAGTGAAAGCAGTAGCTCTTCTGAGGATGTGAAAAGCTTATAATGTATCTGTGAGAGGCAAATTTCTAAACCATCACTCCCAGAATAGAAACATTTAAGTTAGATCAGATTTTCAATGATTTCTTTAAAATCAGCTGCACTGCAAAGTGCATGATGAGTAATTCTCGTCCCATTATTATTTTCCACCCTTCTTGTACAGATTATAAACTGATTGACAAAAGCTGCAATGATGTCACTACTTGGTTTAATAATCACTGCATTTAAATTAAAAAATTTAGGTAGGATCAAATCCAAATTAATGGAGCATGAACAAATTCCAGCTGATCTGATTTTGCTAGGGCAGAAAGGTGAAACAGAAACCTTGATCTGATTTCTACTGGACTTTTGGGCTAGAGCTACTTCTTTAAAGAGTCACACACTGAGAAGATGCTATAAATTTGTGACTAGTGGCTACTTAATTCTCCATATGATTCTTCATTCTCCATATTCGGATAATAGCTCCTGATTTTAACAAATCAAAAATAAGATAAACTATATTGATTTCATAGAAAGAAAAAATATCTAATGGATTTAAACTACCACTGCAATTATTGGTGAACAACAAAGGCTGCATACAGCATAGCATGACTACATGGCACCTTTTACCAATATGTGAGTTACCAGATATGGGAAAAAACTGGAAATCCAAGCTTCTTATTTCTTATTTTATTTTATTTTATTTTATTTTATTTTATTTTATTTTATTTTATTTTATTTTATTTTATTTTTTTATTATCAGAAGTTGTAGTAAGTTTAGTTCTATTATGTGATTTTTCAATTTTGGATGAACAGAATCATTTTGCAACTTAGTTTCATCATATTTCCTGAGTTAATGACTGATTTAGACCAATTTCAAACATTGTTAATCTCTCATGTCGAAATGATAATACAACTAAAATAAGAAAGGGCTAAAAAAAAGTTTTTAAAATAACTTTCAGATACAACTGAAACAATTCTTTCTCTTTTATTGCATAAGCTGTCCTCTCTTCTTAAATTTTCTCTTGTTACTAAGCAAAGAAAGACATTTTATTGAATTTTTCCAGGGTTCTAAAAATTCAAGTGGTACCTAGGATTTTACAAAGAGAGTTTTTGGGTGCTATTTTTCACTAGGCAAGTGATTCTGTTCTAGAAAAAAAAGAAAAGAAAACCTAGAAAACCTGTGAAATAGCTGATCTTTCTTTTCATATTAAATATTTTAAGGATTTATTTATTTATTTATAATATTGATGCTATTGTACTCTCAGTAGCAGAAAACAGCTTTTGAGCAGACCAACTTCATTGCTAGGGTGATACAGTGACTGTTGCTTTCTTAATCTGAAGTTCGCCTGGGGTAACGATCATACAGCCACTTAGCCAAAGACCTCTCAAATACTTCATCTCAGAGGAATCATTAGGATGGTGTGAAACATGTATTCAAAGGAAACAATTAAAAAAAAAAAAAGTGGAATGAAAACAATGGTATATCGTATACATGTATAGAAATAAAATTGTGACAATGTTGACTTTAATCTGCATTCTTTTTGTGTAGGTCACATTTTTACAATGTTTAACTTCCCACTTGCTACTTACACAGAATTTTTAAATTTCATTCAACTTTGTATTTCATGGTGTGTTATTTTAGTATTGTCTACAGTACTGCAGTTCAGGATTTTTGAAAAGGGGAAAAAAGCAAAACACTTACAATGAAAGTAAAGCTCTTCATCCCCCTCTTGATCAGCTTTGCTATAGCCGCAATGCCTAAAAAGAAATACGTCAGTTTTACTGGTAAATAATGATTTACTTCCTCACATATAAAGTCCTAACAACATTGGTCTTTCAGGCTGGGATTTTCAGCCTATGAGCACCTAGCTCCTGTAGGCCCTTTGAAAGTTTGAGCTATAATTCTCTTGACAGCAGAGGTTTAAATAAATCATGAGCAGTTGTAATCAAAAGGCTTTTGTATCAAATACGAGTTGGGACAGGTCCTAAAGATCCTTGTTCCTGTGAAAAGCTTCTATGGATATAGCAGGGGATTAAAGAACTTGAAAGTAGAACACTATTTAACATGACGGTATTCTTAAACATACTGCTGTGTCTCTTTTTCTTGAATTTAAAGTCATTTAAAGGCTGATCAGATAAAGTGTCATGCTTCTCCACGTGAGAGAAACTAAACAGAAAGAGGAACTTTGAGGAGTACAGGTGAAGAGCTTGCTAAGGGTTCGTTTTACAGCATATTTACATACGACTGAAAGAACATCTTGATTTAAGTGTGTCTTGCTAAAGTAAGCAGAAAACTGTATAATTGATAATTGGATTTGAATTTGGAATGAAAATTGTCCTTAAAAAACATGAGTTCCGTGTATAAGTTTTGCAAATTTCCATTCCAGATTAGAATATGCCTTAAGAACTCACAAAAGTGGGGTCAGATGTGCTTATGTAAGGCAGAATACCTTCGCCCAATGATGAATCCAAACACCATGAAGACCAGAATGATGGTTCCTGCTACAGCAACCACAGCTATGATTATAACAGGATTCTGTTCACTGGAAACAGCCGTGGCTGTAAATAGAGAAAAAAGCAGAGATTAGCTTAATATTATTCCCAACAAAGGAGCTGCAAAAAAAATTAAATCAACCTTCACGAATTGCAGACTGTTTATTTTTTCAGTTGCCTACAATTATTAATTTGATGAATTTAATCTAAAGGAATGCCCCTATCAGAAATTCACTCAAATGCCGGATGAGTTACTGATCACATACAGGGAATAAAAAAGGCCAAAATTAACTTGGTCAAAGTCATACAACCATGTGCTGAAAGCCAGCACCAGCCAATTTAACTGCCTTCTGGTGTAGTGTCTTCTGCTTTGTTCAGTGGTTGACCCCTTCCTAAAAGGGAGGAGGACATCTCTTTAAAGAGGTACAGTAGGAGAATGTTCCTGCTCCTAGCCACACTGCTAAAAATGGTTGGTATGACTTTAATGGTAGTATGAAGTAGTATCTTAAGTGTAAGATGAATTTTTAAGATGAAGCATTAACTATCTATTAACTCAGACTTCTTAGCATATTTATCTCTCTTACTGCTATTAATCATTGTAAATTGATATTATCACTTAAAATTTGTTTCTGTTAGCAATGAAAAGGTGCTTCCACATACACAAAATGGAATTCTCTATGCTTCAGAGGATTTACATGCCAAAATATCTACACGCTATCATTCTTTTTATTCATTTATGCCAATTTTATTAATATATGCAAATGTCTGCATGTCACATTAATTTAAACTGAGGATGTAAATACTTAGCCTGAGAACCCTCAAAGTTTGTTAAATACATTGCTTGCCACTCAGCTAATGAAGGTGGTCATATGCTCAGCTGTATTAAATGAGCACAACTCTACTGAACTCTGCAGAGCTATAGTGATTTGTAACGAGGATCTGGCCCAAGAGACTGAGAATAAAGGAAGAAACATCAGGCAGTGATGCTGAGAAAGGGACTGTGGAAGTATGAGTCACAAAAAAAAAAAAAAAAAAGATACTGACATCTGATTAACTAAACTGTAGATGATACGTTAATATGGTTAACTGGTTAAGTCCTGGCCGTGCTACCTAAAGATGAAGATTTTATGAATTCCACAGAATCTTCTGGGTGCAGATTTCATAGGTTCCCATAGAAACAAACCATCCAATCTTTTCTTTGCTGTGTCTTGGCAGAAGTAAACCAATCAACATGATTTATTTTGTCACTGAACTGTATTACTTACCCCCCCACCCCCACCCCCAAATAAAAACCCCTTTGTTGTGCTTCACAGCATAACACAGCACCTCTGTATTGAGGTGAAATTCCTGCAGCCCCCATCCCCCAATTTTATTTCCTAAAGAAACTATAATTTTTATATATTCTACCTAATGCAGGTGAGGAAGGTCTCATTATTCTTATTGGGCTTTAACTGAAAAGAACAAATGTGTTTTTTTTGACTAACTACAACTTTCTGAGATACCCAGTCAATGGGGTATTGCTATAGGCCTGCACATATCCCATTTGTGCAACCTTTAGGAAATTAGTGGTCACTGTCTTGTTTCATAAGGGCATAAGTAATGGGGTATAAGTGGAAGGGGCATAGGTAATACAACTCAGTTCTTGAAAAACTACCTGCCCATCAAACTAGATGGCCTCAAACATGAGAATGTTGAAGTTATGTAAAATTTCCTAAAATATTTCTATTCCTTAGAACTTAAGTGCAAACCTCACCTGGGAGTCAAGACAAGGTGGCATTTTGTCCCAATGGCCAGTGTACAAAGCTTTATCCATCTAACAGAGTTTGGAAAAACACTTTTCCAAGCTTGCCACCTAATCTAGCAGCCACGTTGAGTGCATAGAGGTTGACATATGTGATTGGGTTGCTCTGCATGACTGCCTCACAGATTTTGGACACTGGTACAGTCTGGAGGCAATCCAAGGATGTTATTTGAGCTCTTGAAATGCTGGGGGCACAGTACACTGCCCAACTGGTAAAATAGGTGGGATGAAATTCATGATGTAATTTTACATCTTAAAAATAAATAAATAAATAAATAAAAGGTCTGGTTATGGGATTGGTCTGGTGAGAATCCTATGTTCTTGTACTGTCTCTGTGCTGCTTCTCCCATCTGTGTGATGAAATCAGGCTGTTACTTGGCTTATGTGTAATTACGAACTTCTGGAACGTGATCTAACCGAAATAAGGATGCAAGAGTATCCTGAGAGGAAAGATTTTGGGGTGCAGATGATCCTTTCAGGGAGTCTATGACATGGTTGCCAGTCATTCGTGTTGCCACAGTAGTAGTGGTAGGGAAACATCAGCAGGACAGAGAAGTCTGCCCTTATTTCCAGTTAAGCCATGCTCAGGCTCTGAAGGCAGTACAGGGACCAGCTACAGGTGACACCTAATCTGACATTATGATATCTTCTTATCTAAAGGAATGAGAGAGTGTTTAGGTTATAGGAGTCAAGGTTACCTTCTATGTACAGGGCTGGAGGGATGGGGAATACCCAAAAACCCTGGAGCATTTAAAAGAGGAGATTAGCTATAAAAGCTGTGCAGCTCCGCCAGCAACAATTTTTCATGCAGGCAATCTCAGCTACAGAGAAGAATTCCTGATGAAGTGTACATGAAAGCTTCAACAATATATTGGAATCATGCGGGCCAAATGTCACATTTTTAAATATTATTCTTATAATATTTATTCTTATTATTCTTATAATATTATGTCTTCTATTAAATTTTGCAGCAGTTGTTTATTTCAGACATCATAAATATATTTTACATCTGCATGCTACTTCAACATTGCTTGATTTAAAGCTATTCATGGCAAAAGCAAAAGGCAAAATTTTATTCCTGCCAGGTTGCACTGAGTCCTTCTACTTTGCCAGTAAGACATGTAACAAGTGGCAAACTCCCCATCAGAGATTTTAGGCAGTACAAAGGTGAAGGGAATGTTGCAGTATTGTAAATAAGATGGCCTATTTTGAAAGATAACACAATCAACTTGTCTTGCTGTGACTGAGAACATCCAGGAGGGCTTTCTGGCTTTCAGGAAAACAGATGAGAGCACCGCTGAAATCTGTGTGTCCCCTGAGAGGTTGCATTAGGGAAGTTTTAACTCTGGTTTGTATACCTCTAGTCCTCATTGAAAAACAAAAAGTTTTCACAAGCAATTGCACAATTTTCTAATAATTCTTATTAGAAAATGCCACCAACATTTTTAAACTGAATGTTTTCATTTATTCTTCTGGTTTGTTCTGCTTGATATCTAGAATACATCTCCCATACTTTTGGAATTACAGAAAACACAGCAGCCTCTTTAGATTCACTGGCTACAAATAATTCAAGGTATCTTTTAGATAATTCAGTGGATCAAAAAAGGTAAAATTACCACTTAAATGATACTCTTTGAATTTATATTTTCTTCCAGGAGGATTTCTGTCTCTGATAAATGATGTTTCCAACAACAAAATTCAGTTACTTTGATCTGTGACAAACACAGCATGGAATATAAATATCCTACCTTCATAAAGCATTTTTGCTTTGTAATTTTACTATTTTTATGTAAATGTATGTATGTTGTCCAACACATACAATATGTGTGAGTACAGGTATTAAATATGTATATTTTACATATCAGATTACATAATGGACATATACATAATTTGAGTTCCTCAAATATGGGAAAGTGGCCATGCAGTTTTGATCACAATACAGAAACTGGAACATAATATAAAAATCTACTAAATCAACAGCACCAGTTGAAATTCCAGGTGAATTTCAGGTAGGCAAAAGGACTATCTAACTGCTGGTTGAGCATTACAACTATATCTAATTTTAAAATACTTTGATAGTTTTGAAAGTCACATTCAGAAATCCACTGGAATAATGCCAATGACTCTTAACTGTAGCAGGTTTTCTGCTCACCTGTATACTTCATCTGAGGTATATTTCCTAAAAATGATCTACTAAATTTCTTATGAAATGCTAACGCAAATACAATTTTATTGACCTGAATGATTTGATAGTACTACAAATAAAATATGAGACGCAAATATTCTTTTTTTTTTTTTGGTAAGAGAATTTTAAAATAATTTAATTAAATTTACTATCTTTTAACAAACATTTTAATTATTTCTGAAAACTATATGTGGAAAATTGGGGTTGTTTATCATTGATAGGAATTACATCCTACAATTTCCTCTCAATACAATTGAAAATATGTTGCTTTTGAAATTTTCTTTTGTGAATGCACTGCACATGGAATGTTAGAACACAAAGCTAGCCTGCGACAAAATATCTGCTGTGCATACTGGTTCAGAATGTCACTGGTTTATATGTAGATTTTCATCACCGAGTCAGAAAAAGGGTACACGATGCAAAAGGGCCAGTGATTCATTTATTCTAAGATTTCCTAACTTTCCACAAATTAATCAAACTCCAGTCAAGACTGTTTACCTCAGAAATGGTCTTTGCTCATCTTAGTGGCTTAGTATGCTTACATGCAGTATATAAAAAAATATTAGTGTAATGAATGAAATGTTTGGAAAACATTCTGGTCTAACAATTTTAGATTACTATGGACAATAAGTTAGATAATTAGCAGGAACATGTTACAGATTGTTAAAGCCTTTTCATTTGTTTTCCAGAAATTCATCCAAAATACGAAATTACTTCTGTCTGTAACTCAGGATGCTGATGCATCTC
The DNA here is from genome assembly GCF_963932015.1 of Anas acuta. Lineage (NCBI taxonomy): Eukaryota > Metazoa > Chordata > Aves > Anseriformes > Anatidae > Anas > Anas acuta. The sequence continues at coordinate 78,468,502 of NC_088981.1, read as the reverse complement.
AGGGATTCTGTTGAATTTTACTGCCTTTGTAAAGCAGTCTTTACAAAGTAAGAAATAAAAAAGAGTAACTCTGCAGATGAAAAGCATGCTATCAAACACACAGCTAATAATAATGGTAATAATATTTTATTGTTGCTATTATGACAATTACTATTTTAATTATGTCTATCAGCTGTGTGCTGTTATTTGTTATTGAAAGCTTTTATATTCTGTGTGGAAACAAGATTAAGATCTAACTACTGTGTTGTTTTTTTTTTAAGAATGCCCACAAATTCTTCAGGCGACACCTGGCTGCAGTTAAATAAGATGCAATTGTGTGTGCCTGTGCCTCAGATGTGCTGCATAAAGCACAGAGAGCAGAGTTGGTACCCATGGCTTCTGAAACTGTACGTTTTGAATTCTCAGCTCCAAACTTGGCTGACTTATCAGGCTGACCTGAAGCAAATGACCCAAACCCAAATGACCAAATTTTGCTGCCAGGGATACAGAGAGTTTCCATGAGCTGACTCATGACTAACAGTTCTCACTGGTTCAAGAGTTTATTTCCAAAGACCCCAAATCTGGAAGATTTTCTCTAAGTATGCATGAACATTATCAGTAGTGAAAAACGTATCTGTAATTTTTAGGCAAATAAGGATGCGTGATTGGTTTCAGCATCAAAGAAAAAACAAACTCTCCCAAAATGTTATCCCCCTGCTGAAATGTCACAGCCAGATTCTCTAGTGAACTGTACTGAGTAAGTTCATGCTTCAGCTTCATACTTTCCATTACAAGGGTTACAGAAGGCTGGTTTTAGTTTACAAAGCCTGCAACTTTGAGCCCTGAAGAAACCTGGTGTCTTTGAGACTTTAAAAAACAAAATTGACTGGCCTAGGAAACCAGAAGATAGCAGGAATGGACGTACATCTGAAACAAGACACACACTTAGGTAAACAAATCTATATAAATTTGTTTGCTTGTTTGTTTTTAGTAGGAAATCACACAGGAAAAAACAATAATAAATAAATAAATAAATAAAAGACCTAAAGAAGCCACCAACGGCTGAAATCTGCTCTTCCTTCCTCTCCTCAGTTACTGAAGAACCTAGTAGGGTTATTCAGCTCAACCTCTTCTAACCTCTAACTAACTAGCCTCTTCTTTTGTGTTCAAGTGAAAAAAAATAGTTTTTTTCTTTGTGTTAGAAGAGGACATCAGAGAAGAACCCGACACGCTACATTTTTCCCCGCTAATTATAAGAGTACAATTCATAGTCCTATGGTAAAACAACTAATTGAAGTTCATCCCTCAAAATATAATGACAAAAATTCACCTTCACTTAGAATTTCTTTTTTTTTTTTTCCTAATTTTAATAACATTACCTCTAATGACTAATTTTTTGCTTTTTTATTACTTCTGAAAATGCAAATTTCCCATAAATCTAAATGTTTACCTGTGGCTTCTTCTAGTGTGGCAACATCCAGTCTAGGGCTATAATTTCCATAACCAGCAGCAGTAAAAGCACGAATCTGGAAAACATACACTGTTCCTGGCTTTAGGTTATTAATAGAAGCTGAAGTGGACTTTGTTTTTACTGTTGAATAGGTTCTCTCCCTTTGATCCTGGAAACAATAAGACAAAAGATTTAAATGACATTTATAGGTCAGATTTGATCATGGTTGCACATCAGCAACTGACAGCTTGCCTGGGGGGTAGTTTATTTCAATTTGTTGAATGTTTTTTTTTTTTTTTTTTTTTTTTTTTTTTTTTTCCCAACATAAAAAATAAAGCATACTCTGTGGAGTATTTATTACAAAACACTGTCATTGAAACGAGGAGGTCTTAAGTGTAACATAAAATTCAAATGGGATGCTCATGTTGTTACTCATAAAATATCTAGACATAAAATGATTGTTTCTTTGGCTCTGATTAGATTTGGAGTAATTTTGATGAAAAAATAGTTCAAACAAAACTTTCCAAGGGATATGTAGGGCTTAAACAGTTTAGGGGCAGGGAAATCTGTTATTTCATAGTCAGAACCTTTCTCTTCTTACATTCCAACACTTTAAAAAATTATAACAGTGCCAATGACTGGATCTTGCACAAATTCTGAGGTCTCTGTCTAAAACTTTTTAGTCTTTTCTCTGGCTTTTCTTGGGTTTTGACTCTATGGCATCAAGAAGAAGCCAGGGAGAAAAGCTCAGTATGAGACCCCCCAAATCTGAAGCTGTACGATTATAGATGCCGAGTAATTGCTCACTTTCAAATGCTATAAAAGCCCATAGGTCCTTATGATATTCAACAAGCTCTACTTGTTCATCACATTTATTGATCCAGATTGTTTCTGCAGAGATATATGCAGCCCTGTTGATTTTTGGTGCCAGATGCAACCCTGATTTGAAGGGCAGAAGAGATGAATTAACTAACCATCTGAATGCACCACATGATCAGAGAAGCATGAGCCATACGAGACAGTGTTAATGAGATGGATACAGAGGGAAAGAATAAATCTGTAACTCATTTCAATTTACCAGCTAAAAATGATGGAGAACCTTTCCCTTTGCAGTCAACAAAGCAACAAAGGCTTTTGCTGAAACACAGGGTTCAAAACAACATATATGATTTCTTTTTCAATAGATTCAGTAATGGCTTCTCCTGGGCCTTGCCCACTCTGTCATTTGAGCAAGCCCATCAGCTCAGCTAGCAACAATTTTTCATATCTTATACAAGAAAATGTAAATCATCTGTAAGTGAGGACCACGGTAGAATGTACATTGGTATGTGAGAAAAAACAGGAACGCTTGACAGAGGAGAAACATAAATAATGAAACACTGTAAATAGTCATATATGTTCACAACTGTAAGCCACAATGGAATTTCAGTTTGGGTTTTGATGCATAAATGAGGCTTATTTGAATTGCCAGTTCTTGAATTTAGATATATGTATATATATTTAATAATAACAACAAAGAGGTAAAGATAACCTTAGCTAGAAATATCAGAGTACAGGCTTACTTGGGAGATTTGGGGCATTTTCCATTCCAGCCCTAGCCAGAAATGAGGTGGAAGAAAAAAAAAAAAAAAACACACTTCTCAGAATATTTGATTTAATAGTTTGATTTAATTTGGCTCTAAAAGGAGCTGAAACTCCAGGAGTGTGAGAGGGGATAAATAACAAAACAGGTACAAAACTTAACTGCTTCTCTTGTTCTGAGCAAGAAGCTTATGAAGTACTTTTCAAGCTGATCTGCACTACCTTGGAAGGAAAGTAAGTATTTAAGTATTTGTTTTAAAATAGTCTCACTGAATTTAAGGCTTAAATTAATTATTTCATTATATCTGTGCCTGATCGTGAGATGAGGTTTTTCTTATCTTTTGTTAATTTTACCGTAATAAATAGAATACCAATGGCTTTCCTTCATTTAGAAAAATAACTTGACATCAGCTCTTGCCTTGGCAAACACAGGAAACTGGCCATGAAATTCCACTGCTTATTTAAAGTAACATTAATATGTAGATAAAATAATAAAAGTTATAATTTAACATTTATTACATATGAAAAGTCTAGTACTTGGGCATTTTTCTGTTATCTTCCTCATGGTATTTACTTTTTTTTTTTTTAATAGAACAGAAACTATCGTGGATATAAAAGCAAGCAAAATGGCATATATATATATATTTTTTAATCTGTGTGTGCAGAGGACAGTTCTGCTTTTGGTAAATATGCATTTTTTGTAGTGTATGGACTTCATTTGTATGATTGTGTGAGGGAGAAAAATTGCTTGCCAAAATTAGTAAAATTATTTTTGGAAAAGAAAGGTTTAGCTATCTGTACATATCTGTTAAGTTTTGTCATAAGAGTTATTAAAGTGAACAACTTAAAGTGGGACTTAGAAACAACAAATAAACATTTTATTCCCTTCCCAATCTATATAAATATCTATTGATAAGCATATTTGTGTAATTCAACACTGCAAATTAGATGCAACACATTATATTATGTTCAATCTGGTCTGAATTTATCTAATTGTATGTTAGCTAGTAAGCTAATATGGTCTTTTTGATATAGAGATACTATTGCCCTGTTTGCACAGATGAGATGTTCTCACAAGTGATCACAAAAGAGGTCCTTTGTTCATTTCTTTGTATTTTCTTTCTTTCTTTCTTTCTTTCTTTCTTTCTTTCTTTCTTTCTTTCTTTCTTTCTTTCTTTCTTTCTTTCTTTCTTTCTTTCTTTCCTTCTTTCTTTCTTTCCTTCTTTCTTTCTTTCTTTCTTTCTTTCTTTCTTTCTTTCTTTCTTTCTTTCTTTCTTAATTTTCCTCCCACTATGCTTCATAAAAAATATCAATATGCTATATGCTGCATTAAATTTCCTAGGGAATCTGGAGGAGCCACACTTAGTCTGGGTCCCATGACAAGCTTATAGATGCATAACCTTTCACCCCATTTTCATCCAGCTTATGGTTGCTTTTCAGGTTTTTGTTTTGTTTTGTTTTGTTTTCTTTTTTTTTTTCTTCTGGAGTACTTCAAAGTTATCATGAATGAAGCCTTAGACACACTGAAAGGAATGGCAAAACTCTAACTGACATCAATAACAGTGCAATTTCACTCGAACAGAAAAAGAGATCATCTACTATTGAAAAGCAGCCCTCAATTCATTACTGTATTGAGAAAAGGAGTGACAAATAAATCTCATGTTCCTGGGACTTTTTTTAAAAAGGACAAATAAGGAATACTTATCAACTAAAACTGTAGGAAGTGTTCTGGAAGTTTTCAGACATCAAGTCTGAGCTGCTCAACTCATAAAATAATACCAAATGAAGTCAAGAGTTGTATTTGATGTCTCATCTCAAGACTGGAATCACAGTGACACAGAAGGAAATGAAACAAGCCTTAAAAACAATGTAGGAGCAACTTTAAAATGATAAATCTCATGGTAAAATCTCCACAGCCTAACTTAATAACAGAAATACTGTGGGAAAAAATAATTTTAAAAAAATAAATAAAAAAGGCTGATTTTGAGTGGATAATTCACTTCTAGGATACCTAAATACAATATATGGAACATATGATAATAATAATTGCAGGGAATCACTAGTTATTAAAAGAGAGTGAAATCACTGTGACAGAAAAAAATGGGATAGTTGGTAGTATAGCTATAGTTTTAACATTGTTCCACAATTTGGTGAGCCAACACAAGGCAAACAGCACATTGTTGTACATTACAGATAATCTAAGCACTTACTTTCTCATAATACTTGATTTCATATTCAGTAATGACTCCATTGGGATGTTCTGGTTCCTGCCAGGAAAGCTCCACGCTTCTCTGCAGCACTCTCTCTTTCATTACTCCACTAACTTGTGAGGGAGCTGTTTGGACAAGATGTATCAATAAATAATAAGCAAATTTGTTGGATGCCTAAAATCAAATGTCATTACTGATCCACCCCATGCTGAGCCACTTTCATTAAGGTAAAAGAAAGCACCTTTTCATAGCTCACAATTCAAAGCTAATGAATATTCAAACAGGACCCTATTACTGTTCATAAACTTAGAATGGAAATCAAATTAAAGTGCAAACAGCAAAAAAGTGGAATTGTTCAAGTTAGTCCAAAACCCAGATGGGAATAACAATTAGGTAAGTGAATTCTGATTAAGAGAACAAAATATATTTTTAGATTGATCTGTGGTAAATTAAGAGTCTGAGTATTTATTGCATATGTTTCAGAAATGATTATGAAAAGAAAAATAATGTGTTAGAAACAAAATTGAATTTTAGGCTGATTTCATGTAGTTACCAGTTCTCTTTAAAAAATAACCTGTTGCATTATCTGATTACATCATCACTCAGTGGTGAAAACAACTTTGTTGAGAGACTAAAACCCCTCTTTTGCATTTGCTCAAAACTTTCCAGGACATTCTGTCTTTAGTATTGAAGTTTCCGTCTTTGGTCTTGGTGTTTTGTGGAAATCTGAGACAATTTAAGAAGCAGGTCTTATGAAATAAAGGGGTCACTCTCTTCTTCCACCTCACTGCACATAGTTACGCATACACACACACATATGCACAATTTCCTAATAAACAACACACAAAGCCAAACATCATTTGAAATTTGTAAAAAGCAGTGTATAAGCATTATAGAGACATTGCTCTCACTTAAAAATGGTTAAGAATTAACGTAATAAAATGAGTGACTGAAAAAGTAATTTTCCTGATCAGGTTACTTCGTGTTTAGCAAAAAAGAAAGACAGTGGATTTACAGCTGGTAGGTAGTTCCAAAGAAAACCTAACATTACACTTTTCCTCCACATGCTGCATATATGAACATAGCACAGAAATAGTCCTATGAAATTATAGCTCTTTAAAACAAACAAACAAAGAAACAGCTATATCAGCTCTATCTATGCAGAACTTGGTCTTGTTCCTTTTCAGTTTATTTGAAATAATTAAATTATTTTCAAGAGTGTTAACACTGCTCACATAGAAGACATAGAATGTGCAATTGGGTCCTCACATAAAGAGAGGACCCAATTGCACATTCTCTCTCCTCTCTCCCCCCCCCCCCCCCCCTCGAGCCGTGGCATTTAGGCATCTAGGCAAAAGTAAAATGATTATGACATTTATGTGTATAAGAAATAGATGTATTTCACTGTATTTTGAGAGCAGACTCATAGACAGGAAAGTAAAGAAAAGTTAGAGATAAATTTATTTATAACTACTATTTTGAAAAAAACATACTGAAAATTTAATACTTTTTTTGCAGAAAAAAAAAAAAGATCAGCTTTCTTTCAGACCTGCAGACAAAACTTTCATTAAGTAAAATTATTCCCATTGATTTCATACCAATAAAATTATTTTACAGAACAAGGATATTTTGATGCAACAAGTAGGTGAATTTCACCTTCATTTTCACCATTCATCTCAAAGTCTAATTAAATTAATTCCCATTCTAATATTCTTTAGCACACCCGCTTTCCTTAATTTAAAGAATACAGAAATAAAACAATGAGAACACATATCTCTGTTAGCCAAGATAAAACTATAATGATAAAGTAAAAATCTTTAAAGCACAACCAACATGATAATCTTCTAGTAAACTTAAAATTTGATTGTTAACTTCATATTTTAATCATGTTACTAGCCTTTTGTATTATAACGTATATAGTTATATAGGTTTTAAAATCAAATTCATTTACATTTCATTAAAGACGGCAGGAATCCATGAAAATTAAGGATAGAAGCCATGCATAATTTTCATTATAAACTATTATATCTATTATTCAATATAATCAAAGTTGAGGACCCCTTAATGTAGGCTGCCAAACTGATAAAATCATGAAATTATGCAAACACCATGGGTGATAAAGCATTTCAGAGCCAGGATCTATCTCTTCTTATATTCTCTTTCTAAAAGCTTAGAGTATTTTTTCTCTCTAATTAGCTTTTTCTCTTTTTCTTTCTCTTTTTTTTTTTCTTTTTATTTTTCTCTTTTTCTTTTTCTTTTTCTTTTTCTTTTTCTTTTTCTTTTTCTTTTTCTTTTTCTTTTTCTTTTTCTTTTTCTTTTTCTTTTTCTTTTTTTCTTCCTCTTCCTCTTCCTCTTCCTCTTTCTCTTTCTCTTTTTTTTTCTTTTGTAGCTAAGAGTGTGGAATGCAGCAAACTAATTTACTCTGTCTAATTTTCTGTACCATGATTAACTAGTTGTCTTCTTTGTCTAAATGAGCAGCACAGTATCCTGGCTGAATTTCAGAGAGGTCATTATGATTCATGTATAATGTTATATCTCATCCAGATTAATGTTTTCAAACTGTTAGTTTTACATTTTTAGATATCCAAAATTCTTAATGTTCATACTTCTAATGAAATAATTTTATAGGTCATTGGAAATTGTTCTCAATATTCACTGCCTTTTGTTTTACCTTATTATTATTTTTTCATTCTGTTGGTCATAGCATTCACTTTTTTAAGCATTCAAGCAAAATAAACTCACTTCCTCTGGCATTAGTGAAGTCTGCAGATGTGGGGAAGGAACAGCAATGTGGGGAAGGAGGAACAGAGAAGGGGGAAGATGAAACAGAATAGAGGAAGTGAAATATACTGTACAAGATTCCCACATAACATCCACACATAGTATACACAAACAGGCATATTCCTTTCTGAAGGGATTTCCATGAAAAAGAAAATCTGAATGATTTATCAGCATTGCAAGCTAATATGCAAAAAGTCTTAAATAAATGAGCTTTATCTCCTGGTAATTAATATTCTCTTCCTTCAAGAATGATGAGATTAAAAGGTTTTTGTTCGTTTGTTTGTTTGTTTTTCCTAGCTGAAAGCATTCTACCGTATTTCAATGGTAGAAGAACCCACATAAGGTGGAAGAAAGAGCCCAGCACTTCAGACTCACTGCAGGTCAAAAATGTTGGTAATTTTGACCTAGATATGTCTTTGACCTAGGTATGTCTTTGAAGCTCTGAAAATGATAAGGTTGTATATAATTCCCATAATGGATGATATTCCTAAAATGCATTAAATTATCTAATCTTATTTTGTGTCCTACTTAGAGCCCTGACATTTGTTCGGGGAAGAAGGGAATAGTCGAATGGGTTGAAGCCAGAGTGTCAAAGTACACCTGGCAAAGTACACCATCCTATTGCCACTGGAAGAAAATCTCTGTAAACTAGAGCAACTGCATAAGCCAATTTATTGATGTTAAATGTACATGTTAAATGTGTTAAGTGTACATGCTATCTTTATCCTGCCTTTTTGGTTGCATTTCTGTGCTTAGTGAAAGCATACAGGTCAGAAGCATTTTATTCTTTTTTTCTAGTAAAATCATTTCCTCTGTATACTCTCTGTACCTTTCTTACAGACTGTTTTGCATTTGTATTTTATTTGTTCTTGCTTCCTGATACCTCATGTTAAGCCTTTAGCCCATGTCTCATTGCCTACCCATGTTAATTAATTAATAATTTATGATTTTGAAACAACTATCAGCAAGCTTGAAAATGAGTTAAAGTTTGCAATTCAACCCTAAATACAAACTAAAATTTGGTATTAAACCAGATTAAAAGATAAATCTATAAAAACAGAATTAAAAATACCATTTTTTGTTCCCTTTGCTAGCTAAAGTAGTAAGTTAAACACATTTATTTTTTTTTTAGTAATCTAATTTTTGCTACTGCAACTATAACAAAGTTGTTCATGATGAAGACACTTACAGAATTTGTGGACAACTAAGTATCCAGTCCAGAGTGATTTGAGCATGCATAATCCCTACTGAATCTTTTCAGATAACAAAGAAGCATCACTTGTCAGGATCATTATTTCCATAATATATTACACCAGGGGATACAGGCTGTTCAAAACACCATTTGCTACCAACTTTCTTTCTGATATACCTCATCTCCTCCTTTACTCCTTCCTGCTGACACAATATCCAATGCATCAAACATACGCAGCCTCTCAGGGCTAACAGGCAGATGTACCTACACATGCTGCATAAGAAAGTACTTCTAGAATGACAGGTTCTCAGCACACTCGTTCACCTTTTTAAAATGCTTCAAATATACCATTCAGCAAAAGGAAAAATTGATTTTTCACCAGGTTTCAACATCACAGCCACAGAGAAATATAACTCTGCTGGGCTTTACTGATAAAGCCTTCAAGTTATATAGATTTCAAGCTGGTCATCATTTCCAGATCAAGTTATAGAAGAAGTTAAAACTGAGGTGTCAAAAAGAGCAGGATATTCCAAGGAAATATCCCGTTCCAGGGAGAATATTGTGTCTGGTAGACTGATGTGCTGCATTCATACTGCTAAGCCAAGCATATAGTATATTATTATATACCAAAAATACATGCATAGAAAATTGCAGTGTTGTTTAGAAGGCATTGTTTTTAGTCCAGAGTTCTGTGAAAATATTTTAACATGATATTACTCATGCCTTAGCTCTGTCATTAACTATTCTCTGGCTCTCATGCCTAACATTTCTCTTTATTTGAAGTGTACTTTCCAAAAGACAAAGACAGATGCAAAATTAATTTTTTTTTTTTTGCAATTTGTAACTGAAAAAAAAAGAAGAAGAAGAAGAAGAAAAAAACTACAAAATGCTAAAACAAAGACATATAAACTGAAAAATGAAAACGTGAAACTGGACTTACACATACAGGAGAAGCTAGGTATTATGTGCTGATTTCTAGCACAAAATCAACTCTAACAATGTTTTCATTAAGAAAAAAAAAAGTTGTCAACAAAAGAAATCTACTTAGCTATTTCTCTTTTCTGAGATTTATTCAACCTCTGCATAATGAATGTGTCTCAATTTCATCTGGCAGCATGGAGACTTTTCATCTGATACTTTTAAAAAAGTCTCTCTAGAAACAGCATTTCTGAGTTGTTAGTAATTCATGTCTATAAAACAAATTATTAAAAACCCTCAGGAATGAGGGTTTTCAATTCTGCAGAAAGTTTCCCAAATGGAGGTGAGTAAATGCTCCCAGTGCAGAACCAGAGCCCATGTTAATAAATGCAATCAAATCTTCGTTTACATCTCTGGTTTCATGATTTATTATAGAAAGGCTAAAGAGAAAATGGGCTATCAACCTTCCTTAACTATTTTTTCATATATATATATATCAACCTTCCTTAACTATTTTTTCATATATATATATATATATATATATATATATATATTATTTTATAATAGCAGTTGTGTGCTTATGGCAATCTGAACTTTGTCTTGCTACTGGCTGAAATCAACAGTAACACTCGTTCTCATTGCACGGGACCCCTGTAGTACTTCCTGAAGGTCAAAAATTCTAGCCTTTGACCTCTTTCCTTTTCATATCCCAAAGATGTGTAGCAAGTATTCAAAAGCACTAGCTTTTCACACAGCAGCAATGATATAATTTTTTATATCCCTGTAAAACTGTATCAACATACATTTTACATTACATGAAGCATTAACAACAGTTTCCTGCAATGGAAGGTAGCAGGTATGGTTGCTTTGAGTATGTGGTCTGAAGGGGACATTGCTAACAGCAGTAAATAATGGCAATACAGAGATATACGCATCTCAATAGTTATAACATAATCAATTATTTCTTTGTAAAATGTCATCACTATCTCCTTTCTGGGCAGAAATCTTTAAGCAAAAGGGTTGCTTTGCCTGTCCAGCTCTTTTAACTGAGATTGGCACCTGGCTTCTTACAGACAATAAACACAAAATTAACACATATATATGTATATAGATGTGTGTATAATGAAAACAGTAGCAAAGAATTATACTGTTGTTGGCTCTTCAATGGTTGTTCAGGAAGAGAATACAAAACTCCCTGTACTGTGTTACCATTCCTATACCACTGTTACCCAAATGGCATCCTTCCACACTGCTCTGCTTACTAATTTGCTCCCAAGAGAAGGAGTGTAAATTAAGGCAGAACTTGGCCTCCCACTGAGCTCTGGTTTGTTCTGAGGGGAAACATATGCATCAGGATTGCCAAAACTACTAGATAAGATCTTAAGATCTTTAAGTGAAGAGATTATACACCTTGAGGAATTGCAGCAGTTGTTGTCAAAGACCTGGGGTTAGCATAGGGCACCACTCTGGGTATTATGCTGGTATGAAGCAATGTGCCTCTGGACATGCTCACTTTTGAGGAGCAATATAGATATCAACTAAAGCAAAACCTTTACAATGGTTTGCAGGTACTGGGCAAATTTTAAGACCTTACTAATTTCTCTTATTCAGTTATTCAATTTCCCATAAATATACAAAAGATTTATGTGAAAGAAAAAATAATATATACATTTCATAGCATTGCACCATGTCAGTGCTATTCAAGCCATGACTAGCCACAGCTGGTCCTTTGAATGCTTGATAAAATTTTCCTACATGTAATCCCCATGTTTACACTAAGATGTAAAATAATTTTCATATTATTTTTCATGATACACATTCATACATCAGAAAAGAGAATGGTAGCTCTTAAGCTGAACATTATTAAACGGATAAATGGAAATTTATAAGACTTTCTTTTTTGTTAAAGTATATTTCTCTGCCCTCAGTTAAGTCTCCACATGACAAAGAAGCCCATGATAAAAGGTTATTGAGTACCACTGTATTATGCCATTAGTACCCATTGCTTTGGATCAATGACAGCAAAATTCCCCACTGTGTTTATAAGCTACAGTGTTCAAAAAATGACCCAAATAAATCAGATATTTTACACTAACAATATCCTACAGAGAAGCCATTTTAACTTCCTTTCCGACACGCTTTACTTTCCGGCTCATAAATATAACACAGAGTGCTTACAATTTTCTGTAAGCCATGAACCGAGGCACATGTGGCCCTCTAAGCACTTGGGGATGTCAGGAATATATGGTAGCAGGCAACATACTCAAGTAATACTTGACTGCATTACTCCATTGATTTTTTTCCCATTGCTTTTGTAGTTGAGAAACTCCTAAATTACCTGCTGATTTAAGGAGAGCAACAGAAATACTAAATATCTGAATACTTTTGCAAATCAATTAATAAATAGAAGTCAAAAATGAAAAAAAGAATAGATTCTGATTTTCCCTAATATTACTAGAAAAGTTTTAAGAAAACTTAAGTTTAAAATATCCAATACGTAGTCATTTAGTAAGTTAATTTACCAATTCATTTTAAATAGTTAGTTTTTGGTAATTCCTTCATCACCCTCAATCTTGCCAGCTGGATCAGTTTTATATACTATCTACTATGGCAAAATCTGGAGGAAAGCAAAAAAAAAAAAAAAAAAAAGAAACTAAATACATAAATAAATACATTAGAAAGATCTGATTAGAAAGGGCTGACAGTCTGTCTGTCACATTTTTTTTTGTTGTTGTTGTTTTTTGTTTTTGTTGTTGCTTTTTCTGGTCAAAGTCTATGTCTAGACCCATTCTATGAACTCCCCTGTTTCTTTTGCCTGACATTTGGTACAAATATTATTGTCATGTCTGTATCCCATTTCTTCCCAAACTGGCAACTTGGGCATCAATCAGTGCTGAACGGATGCTGAGTTGCGTAACAAGTGACAACATCGTCTCCCAAGGTATCCACAACTCTTGCTTTGTGAATACGTTTTGACATGTCAGACACAAACGTGATTCTTACAAATGTGTTAGACTAGCTAGCAAACCAGCCTTACAAATAACAGAAAGAGGCTTTTGTTCTCATGCAGCATTTGTTTTCCTTTGCAGAAGAAATATTTCTATGTTAATTAGATTTTTCTTTTGTCCTGCCTTTTTTTTTTGTGTGTGTGTGTGTGTGTGTATGATTCATCTTTCATAACTTTTTTTTTTTTTTTTTTTTTTAGCTGAAACATCTGCCACTAGCCTTGCAGTAAATCCTTGACACATAGGTATTACTCTTCATTAAGGAAAACAAAACACTACAAAACTCCAAAAGATGAGGATACTCTTTTCCCTGGTGGGCTACTCAGACATATTATGTTCTCCTTCTGTCTCCAGTCATCTCTGTTGGCAAGTGTCAATTACAGACACAGGTTTTAGGGAATGGAAGGATAAAGCACAATTTACAAATCCTTTCCTCTGGAAGCAGACAGGTGTAATGACTGAGACTGTTTGCTGTAATTGAATTTCATGCTGTCATCTATTCAGTCACAAAAATGTCAGCTTCAAGGATGTTGTTCATGAAAAGAAAAAAAATTACCTTAATACATTCTTCTTGCTACAGTATAGCTAATATTGTTATCCCAGTTGATTTGTCTAAAAGTAAAAGTTGCATTTGCAGCCATAAAATATTATATGAGGTAGTGACTTCGGAGGCCTATGGACCAGTACAATTACATTTATTTAGCATAGGATGTCCAAGAGACAGTTGAATAAATTCCAGCCCCATAACAAAGAATTTCAAATATTAATGGAAAAGCATATAAATATTCTACAAAGATGTCATCACAAAACAATAATTATCACTGTGCCACAGGTTTGATCAAACTGGTGCTTTCAAAGATATAATTGTTCAGTGGTGAAAAAACATTGCTCTAGTAACATTCCTAAAGTGTATGCACAACTTCTGTTTCAGCCTTCCAAATTCACATGAAATGCATTATAATGGCACTGCTAAGGATGGATGCATTTCTGAGAGCAGCTTGAGTGAGATTCCTCAAAAAAATGGCTGTCAATTTTGTATAGTTATAAACCTGTATTTTTTTTTCCAAACAGTGCTACATCTCTCATATTTTTATATATCCATCTGGGAATCTCTACTACAGTGATAAACAGTAGAAGTAACAAGCCTGAAGTTAGTGAGTATGCATGGGAGTGAAACTCATGGCTGTGAGAGGAAGGTTAGACACAGCAAACAGTCCATGACTCCCTTGGTCAGGGCTTGTCAAAGACGCAGTCTCACTGATGAAAGCGGGGTCACTACTGTGGAGAACTGCCACTGATGTAAACACAATATTCAACATTTCTCTAAAAGTATAAAAAATTTCAACATTTCAACAACTGAGGAAACAATGAACATTTAAAACAATGTTGAAATTAGCATCATGCAAAAGCAGAAGGAAAATCCATTATCTCATAGGAAAAATATTTTGTAAAGTGAAGCTAGCTGAAGCTCACTAGATCTGAATATACAACATAAATTAACACCTACTTATTAAACAGTAGAATTACTATAGAGATAATGCACACATTTAAATGCACACACATTAAAAATAAAATGCACAAAACTTTGATTCCTTTAGATTTGGTCTCTCTTTTTTTTTTTTTTTTTTTTTTCGCCCAAGAAATAATATTAAAAAATGTAACAGGAACAAAGCACTTGTAGGACTTCTGTAACTGTATTTATATGATAAATTGTCATAATTCTAAAACAATTGTCTCCCTACTATCTACTGCACAAAAAGCACATTCAAAATATTATTTCCAGAAGACCTTTGGGTAGATGTTAGTTCCTAATTCCCCTTCTTTTTTTTTTTTTTTTTTTTTTAAACAAAATAAACAAAAACGAAACAAAACAAAAAATCACAGAATCTCAGCATTGAAGGGTTCACATATCCTTCATTGGATGGGACCCATGAGGATCACTGGGTCCTACTCCTGGCTCCACACAGGACAAACACCAGAAACACTTTTGATTTTGTTGTTGTTGTTGTTTAATTTTGTTATTTGAGAACATACTATAGTTCAACATGCCTCTGGCTTCTGCTCACTTGAAAACCTTGCACAGAGACAAAGACTTGTCTGATGTAGGAATAAATTAAATTGGAAATACATCAATCATTTAAATTAAAGAATTTACTATGTGGTTTTAAAAGCTGTACAGAATCATCATCTTTTTACAGACTTTCTAGTGGCTTAATTTCTCTGAATGTTAGGAGGCTCTAAGGGGAACCCAAGTTCTTTATCCAAAGGTTAACTTCTTGGAAAGTTAGATTAAGAAAATGTCAATTGCGCAAATTATAAGCCCATTTAGTTTTCTGATTAGTTCTACTTTTAGACCAGCATTTAGGGCTTGATTCTGACCTCTCATCAATTATATTTTAGTTCAGCTACATTGATTTTAGCTAAGTTATCCTTGCTTTATATCAATGGAAATAAGATCAGAATCAGGTCCTAAGGGTAAAGTAATTAAAAATTTAATTAACACAACTGATCATCTAGCATTGCTACACAATTAATTGGTTTTATTTTATTTTTTTAACAAAAAGATTTTGGATTTCTTTGCCAATTTCACAGATAGGTTTTTTACTTTTTTGTTTCAGAAATAGTTCTGGATGGGATCCAGACAATTTAACTTAGACAACTTGGTGCACCTACCCTTTATGCAGCTACAGCTCTCCTAGATTAAGTGCTTAAATTCTCTAAATAGTTTCACTCCCTGTGACAGAGTGGTAAGTGTGTTGGAGAGATCCAGAATAGATCCTGACTGTTTAAACTGAGACCCATAAATTTGACATCTTCATTTTAAGACCTGGGAAGAACTTATTCCATTGTATACACAGCGAATATAGGCACTTATTTTAGGAGAAACTGAATATCTGGCACACCAAGTAAACATGATGCCTCACACATAAATATTTTTTTATGAGAGGTGGACCCTTTATTTTTCACACACCATCTAAAATTTACTCTTATTCCTTGCAAACTTAAAGAGGATTCCTTGATCCTTAAATCTTCTGAAGGAAATTAGTCCAGGGTCTACTCTGACTGACCTCTCATGCAAATCTAGCAAGATCCATCTTTCTGCATGCAACAGTGTAAGTTTAACTCTCAGTGAGCTTAAAGGTAGTTCAGCAAGCTGCCGGTTAAATACCATAGCTACTCATTTAACTGAAACTTCAGAACTGTAGGCAATGAATTTAAAGCTGAAAAGATTAAAGCATGAAGCAACATTGGAAGGAGGAGATATGGTGATACTCAAACTAGCTAACTCAGGGTTTGATTCTCTTTCAGTTTTTAACGGTGTGATTGCTGTGAATTACCAGAATTTTAATCAATATCCAGGGTGAAAAAGTTGAAAATGGAGATTTTTGTAGTAACAGAGTAACAGAAGGCCATGTACAATTTTGTACGTGTTAAAGTTAAAAAAAAGAGAGAGAGAGAAAGTTCATTCTATTAAATTACAGAATTACTCAGTACATTGGCCAAATAAGCAAAAGTGTATAAATAATCCTTGAACAGTTTATTGCAGTTTTATTTATCCCAAATAACAGAACTGACTCAGAAATGACATGCCATTCCATCACTCACAGTGAAGATATAAAAAGAGAACAAGGTTGGTCTGTCTCTCACACTTTATATAGTATGTGCTGTCCTGTTAAATAAAAGTATGGAAAAATAGTGTTTACATATCTTACGAGTCTTTCAAGGTTGTAAAGGATACAAAAAAAAAAAAGTAAGACTGGAATGACACAAGAGAAATGAAACTTGAGTCATACCCACAGTACTATACTGTGTTAAAAAACAAAACAAAGCAAAACAAAACAAAACAAAACAAAAACTATTTTCCTACACAGAGTGCGTAGATCATTTTTCAATTACTGTTTTTCTATGAAAGAGGCTCCAACTCTGCAGTAGAAAATTATTGCTACCTCCTGGTAACTATAGTGAAAAAATTGCATTCACCACCAACATCAAAAGACTAAAATTTAGTGATTCTAAGGCATATCACCAGTAGAGCTATTTACATGAATGAGAATATCATAAAATATAGTTTATATTTAAACTAGCTAGAGACCATTTAGACACTGTGTTAATACCAGAACATGCAAAACAGAATCTAAAGGTTACATGGTATCTAGACAGCATCAGAAATAGGCCTATATTCTCTTAATATTAGTCTATTGCCTGTAAATAATTACACTGGAACATGTTCCAGTGTAATTATTTATTCTCATGAGTGTATTATAATACATGCATTAAAATAGATATACATCAGTATCAGGAACATCTATAGCTTGTTTCCTTAATGTATATGGTCTCAGCATTGTTTACAGTATGAAATGAAAAAAAAAAATATCAGTATGGGAATTTTGCATGATAATAAATACATAATATATATAAATACATGCATATATATAATATATATACTGAATGTTCATTACTTTCTCTTAACTGTGTATATAAAAACCCTGCCTTAGAAAATAGCTATGCTAAAATTCTTAGAAACTGCTCTCTTGATCAATCTATTACCCAGGTTATTTACTAATCAAAGCTGTATTGCACAGACACTTGGGTATAATAATAAATATTAATAAAAAGTATATATATGTATGTTCTGATTGACCAACAGTAATTGAATTAGTCATAATATAAGGCTGACAATTATAAGGGCATGTCTTATTTTAAATTGGAACTTGATGAGTTTTTCTTTCTTCAAACTTGGAATTTCTGTAATCCAAACTACGTTAAAGGTTTATGAGATACACATGGCCCCTTTTTAACAACATTTGTATCCTACAAGAACCAGTCAGAAATTCATCGATGCACTGCATGTACGGATTAAACAGGATAGAAATGTTTTCTTGCACAGCTAGAAACAGTTTTTCACATGTTTTCTTGCACAGCTAGTCTAGCCAGATGACATATTCTAGTGTTAAGTACATACTTCTCTCTTTTTTTTTTTTTTTTTTTTTTTTTTTTTTTTTTTTTTTTAGCCCTGTTGTAAGCTGCTGGCAAAAGAATTTAAAGGAAATAAAAATAAAAGAGATCATCCATGTGGTATTTTAAAATACTTAGAATATGTTAATATACATATTTAGTAGCAAAGGAAGAAAGAAAGGGAGGAAGGAGGGAAGGAAGGTAGGAAGGAAGGAAGGAAGGAAGGAAGGAAGGAAGGAAGGAAGGAAGGAAGGAAGGAAGGAAGGAAGGAAGGAAGGAAGGAAGGAAGGAAGGAAGGAAGGAAGGAAAGAGAAACAAAAACCAAGTCTGTGGAATATTGCACAATATGGATTCAATTAGTGTGAAATTATCATATTTGCTCCTTTATGTTAGTTTTCATGAAACAAGAAGGATGACAGAAAAGGAAAGCGAAGGAAATAAAAGGAAGGGAGGGAGGAATGTATGTTTTTGCAACCAGTGCTTCTGAGAATTCAGATGCTGGAATCTGCCTCGTTGGCTTTAACATGAACACATAGTCTAGAAAATAATCCTTCCCAGTTCCTGACTGCACATGCAGTGCCATGACTGGTCTTGAGTAGAGGTTTTGTACTACAAGAAGTTAGGAATGTAAGCAGTTGTCTAGAGTTTTAAGAAGCTTATCTGTTGGAAGAAAAAACAACAACTACAAAACATTTTAATGATTTCTCAATTGGAGAGCTGGTTAAGCTGTCTGCATAGATACAAACAATGACAATAAGTATGCTAGACTGAAGAAATTCTCCTTACTGATGGAATATCAATGTTTATCAGAGGAACTTTATCTTGTTCTTAGCAAGTTGAATCATGCAAAAACAAGATCAATAAGGAAGGATGTCTTTAAAGCTCAGTTGTTGCATAACGGAAATTACTTTGAAGAGCTGGCTGTATGTTCATGGGGAGTTAGCAAACTGTCCCTGCAGGCGCTGGTGACATTAAGCAGTTCAAAATACAGTATTTCACTTGAAGCATATTTGACTCATTCTATTGACATAAACATCACATGTTTAGCATTAACTGCTTTTACAACCTGCTTTATAAATATATTTTGCTTCCTTTTGCATTGTCTTTCTTCTCCTTTCTTTTCTTGCAAATATTTTTGGTTATCATTTTTGCTTCTGACAGTTTGATGGTTATTATTAAGAGATCGCAGGTGTTCTTTAGTTCTTTTCATTTAGTTCTTTTCATTTAGGTACCTAAAGCATTCAACACATTAATGGGCGACTAATTTTTAACTCTACACTTAAAAGAAAAAAAGCCCATAGACAGAAAATATAAAAAAATAAAATAAAACAGCTACAAAGACAGTACATTTCTTTTTTGTTTTGTTTTGTTTTGTTTTGTTTTGTTGTATTTGTAGTATTGTTTTCAAGCAGGAATGAATAGTCTAATCAGTGGCACTTTATAACATGGCACAGCAACACTCATGTCAAAATAAATGGAACACACTATGCTCTTAATTAGGCTATTAATCAGCAGAGTGAAAGGTAGATCAACCACCCAGCATTTGCTCCAAATACAGATTGTCAGATTGTCACTGGTTATCCAGGTAACAGCAGGTTTGGAATGATTATTTTTGCTTAATCAGCACCCTTTGCACTAGTCATTACAGGCCTGAAAGTAAATTTCTATTCTTTCGTCTCCACGGCAAGATCCCTTTTCCAGAAACTATGAATTTGGAAGAGAATCATTTCACTTGAGAACCAAATTTATAAGTTTGTGGTTCAAAAATATCCACTGGTCTGTACCAGCTTTTCTTGAACAGAGTCACTTAATGGAGGTTGGAGATTGAGAAGAAACTTTTTCACAGTGAGGGTGACAGAACACTGGAACAGGCTGCCCAGAGAGGTTGTATAATCTTCTCTGGAGACATTCAAAACCCACTTGGACACGTTCCTGTGTGATCTGATCTAGGTGTTCCTGCTCTGGCAGGGGGATTGGACTTGATGATCTTTCAAGGTCCCTTCTAATCTCTAACATTCTGTGATCCTGTGATATGCACAATCACCTCTTTCTCTTTGCAAGATAAAACAGACAGGAGGAAGAAAGGTCAGCCTCCATCCTATATGCCTGTTATCTTATTATTTCTTTGCTGTGAATTCAATGCGTGATAAGTCTGATCCGATTTTCTTATCTATAGACTTTCTGTCTTCATTCCTCCTTCCCTTGTTTTGTCTGTATTAAAAGTAAAAAGTGTTTCTAGCATTGACTCAACTATCATTCATGTTATATTTTATGCATCTAGATCATAATGAACTCAAAGATTTATTTTTTTTTAAAAGTTTTGGACATTGAATAACAAAAAGGTAGAGTTTAATGAAACATTAAATTCCATAGATTTTGAAATATTAAAAATGGACAAATATTTTGTGTCTCTACTAGAGAAGAACCAAAAAGAAAGAAAAAGATAAACATAATACAGCAAAATTAGTGGTATTACAAGGAAGGCTATATACATGTAAAGCCACTTGAAGAATGAGTACGAGAGGTGACCCAAAGTTAAATATGGTTTAGAGTGGCCTTAGGAAATTACACTTCCAGGTCTCCTCTGCTATTACTACAGAAAACTTTTACTTAACTGTAATTTAAGTGAACTTGAACAATTTAAACTTTTACTCCATTAAGAAGACTTTTCTATGTGACCTTTGCCCATAGCAGCTGAAGAAGAGGATGAAAAGGAATATAAGTAAAACAGGGATATACTGGTGTTGAATATTTTGATACAGAGATTGCTACAATTAAACAGAAATTAAGCCCTTTTTGTTATCCCATGGTTTGCTTTCATACCTTTAACATTAAATGGTAAATTAATTTTGAAATAATAAACAAAACACAGTACAGTTTCAGCACCATGACCTAAATCCTGCCAGTAATGTGAACTACACTACTGCTTGTATCCCCAAAAAGGAATGGAAGGGAGGTGGTGTGTACCACTGGACTGGGGCCCCAGAGCAGAATGCTGCCAAGGGCTGGGAAACCAAATTATGTCTTTTAAAGACTGGACTCAGGTTAAATCACAGATCTGAAAAAATAAAATAAAATAGGTATATAGATACATTAACTTCTGTCCATATTGAATACCTGACTCTTTTGACGTAGTATTTAAATGCAGTTTTCTTCTAAGTAATGCATAAATAACTTTTTTTTCCACTTTTTTTTTTTTCCCTAAATCCTAAAAGATTTGTTTTTCAAGTTAGTTCTTTTGAAATTGCCATCTCCAACAATGGTTTATTTAATGTACCCTGTAAAATTATTTCTCTCTTAAGGCTTATTTGTTTATTTACTGGCCTATTTCCACCTTTCTTTTTATTTTTCTACGTTTATTTTTCTTTTTGCATTATTTCAAAACACTGAGGTAAACAAAATCTCATATATGTACCCATCAGGACATGTTTTTTTTAACTGAAACTCTCTGCACAATGTAAGTTAGACTATGGGCTTTAATTCAAGATACATCACCTCACAATGTTTTTATTTTGTTGGTTTATTTATTTTCTGGCCTGATTCACTGGAACATTAGCCATGAATAGAAGCTAATACTCCTGCTTTCTTTTAATGGCTCACCAGAGCAAAAAAAAATCAGTAATAAAAATGACTTGTGCATTAATGACAAAAAACAAACAAACAAACAAAAGTGTTAAATTGATGACCCTGCAATTATCACATCTTTATTGAGGCAATGACAACATATTTATAAATGCTGCTGGATGTTTATTTTGCCAGGATATTTATTTTTGTCAATTAAAGAATCTTTGTGCCTTGAGAGGATACTATTCTGTCTTGAGCTAGATACAGATCTCTGATTTCCCAAGAACATTCAAATGCTCTTGGGAAAACACCATAGCTTTCAATTTCTGCGTTCTTTTATTTATGGAAAAAAAATTGAACTAACTTTGCTGGAATAATTATCATTCCCAAACCCAACAAAAATCAAAATCACTAAACCAACAAGCATACAAAATCTAACAAAGTGGTGTTGATAATAAAATAAATCACTACATTATGGTTCTGTAACAAAAAAAAAAACAAAAAAAAAAAAAAGAAAGTAATATGCTCACCTGACTGCAATCCCACCAAGCTTTGCAGTACAGTTTTTACATTAACCAGGGTCTACCAGAGCAAGTGTTTTATGTATGTATTGCAATGTAAGCATGCATATGTAAGCATGTATTTTAAACAGTTTTTTTTATTTAGTTATTTTTTCATTTTAATGTTTTTTCATTAAACTTTTTTCATTAAATTTTCATTTTCATTAATGTTTTTTCATTTTTTCATTTGAATGTTTTTGCATTTAAAGATTTACATTTGCTCAGTCAAAATTCCATTTAAATTATGCATTGTTTATTGACATTTATCACAGTGTTCTGTGAAACACTACTTTTGAAGCATGTTGGTTAAAAACGTGCAAGTAGCAAGAAAACTCAGTACTAACAGAAATACAGTTTTGTTAGATGATGAATATTTCTATCTAAAATGGAGATGAGAAAGAAACTGAAGTACCATAATCATCAGCAGCTGCAGGCTGCCAGAGTTCCTCATTTTCTAGCAGTAACTCCAGATCAGAAAATATAGAATCATAGAATCATTAAGGTTGGAAAAGACCTTCATGATCATCTGGTCCAACCATCCCCTTACCACCAATATCAGCCACTAACCCATGTCCCTAAGTGTCAGGTCCAAACTTTCCTTAAACATCCCCAGGGATGGTGACTCCATCACCACCCCGGACAACCCATTCCAATGCCTAACCACTCTTTCTGAGAAAAAAAATCTCCTAATTTCCAACCTAAACCTCCCCTGACGTAACTTGAGGCCATTCCCTCTTGTCCTACCACTAGTAACCTGTGAGAGGAACAAACCCAGTTCTCTCAGTTTTAATCCTTTTCCATTTTCCTTGTGCTGGGTCTGTCTGGGATGGCTAACTTTCCCTGCAGCAGCCCATACAGTGCTGTGCTCTGCACTTGTACCTAGACCAGCTATATACATACCACACCAGTGTTGTGTCTGTTGCTGAACAATACTGGCATCACATCAGGACTCTCTCCAAGCTCCCAGCAGGCAAGTGATGTGAAGAGGTGGGCAAGTGATGTGAAGAGGTGGGCAAGTGATGGGAAGGGGACATCACCAGGGCAGCTGAACTAAACCGACCAAAGGGATATTCCATGCCATATGATGTCACACTCAGCAATAAAATGTGGGAAAGAGTAAGGAGAAGGGGGGCTCGCTTTGTGGAAGTGTCTGTCCTCCTGAACAACTGCTACAGGTATTGAGGCCTTGCTTCCCAGGATGTGGCCGAACATTGCTCGTTGATGGGAAGTAGAGAGTAACTGCTTTTCTCTCTCTGTGCTTATGTGTGGCCTTTGTTTTTTTGTTTGTTTGTTTTTCCTTCTCCCTTTTCCCTTTAATTAAATCATCCTTATCTCAAACCTTGAGCTCTTTGTGTCGTATTTTATCCCCCTTTCTCTTTGAGGAGGGGGAGTGAGAGAGAGGCCATGGTGTAACTCAGCTGCCCACCCAACTAAAACCACCACAGGCCTTATTTAGAAAGTGTATGTAACCCAGCTTACCCAGATGTATTATATTTAACTTAGAATACATAAAACACTACAGATAGTGCATAATATAACTGTAAAATACAGGAATGAATAATCAAGCAACAACTGCATTGACAAAAATCTCTATTCATGATTTATGTGCTAAATGTTTTGGTTTTAGCTTCCTGCAAAAGGCAAAAGCAGGAAGACCATTCAATTAAAATCAACAAATATTTGTTTTCAGCAAAGTTCTCACTGTCATAAGAATATTTCCCTGGCAATTATTTATATTATTTTAATATTAAATTGGTTTCTAATATTAGAAATGTTTCTTAAAAAAAAAAAAAAAGACTAGTAAAATCAAAAATGTCATCGAAAATAACCAGTATAATGACTTGTTTAGAAAGCACAAATATATTTCTCTGCTTTTTTACTGTAAGGTTTTAACCTCAAGTCTGGGTAAATGTGTACATCATCAGTCTTCAGCTAAATTATATCTTAATTACTTTAGATCACAAAAATATACTGGATTAGACTTTTCCAAGTCCCCAAAATTTCACTTAGTACACATAACAAATTTACCTCAAATAAACTTGCAGTTAACCAAACAACTTTTGACTGCTTTTCTTAATCTAAATATAAAAAGCTGTGTAATGCTTTTCCTGCCATGCCTAACAAGAAAATAAATAAATAAATAAGTCTATGCAAGAGTTTTAGGAAAGAAGACATGAGAAATGTGTGTTGAACCAGCAGATGAAGATTTTAATCTAAAATGGTGGAAAGAAATTTGAAGAATCTATATTGTTTCCCAGACAGAACTGTTGTAAATTGCCATAATAAATGAGCACGTCCTAATTACTCAGGAAGTTCCAGACATTAGAATCATAAAGCTGTCCTTCAGACTAACGGCATTCTCCTGCTTCACCAGGCAGTAGGTTAGAATAAGTGGTAAACACAGCATTAGCATTTCACCTTGTCCTTGACAAAGTATGCCATTGTCATTTAGGGTAAAAGCTTTTTGGGTTAGAGGATGCATTTTTGTATGTGTATCTAATGACTACTATAGTCAGACAGAAGTCTGATGGAAGCCTTTCAACACTACTCTGAAAAAAAAAAAAAGATAAAAAATCAATAGGTAAAATACTGATAATGACACCGTCTTTCAGATAGTTTCATAGTGATGTTTTATATATCCCTGCAGATGAGAGATTAATTTAAGCATTCCAAAAATAAGGTGAAAAATCCACTGTGCATAACATGGATTTAATAATAGCAAAAAATAAGGGAATTATACTTTCCCTTGCTTTATTCTTCACTCCTTGCCATTCTCTTCCTTTACCAGAAATTGCTGTGTGAGACAAGATAGGCTGTCTCTATTTCCACCTTGGTTAGCAAGACTCATTCTTGAAGAAAAGTCATAAAGATGATTACTGAAATCATGACTAATATTCAGTATAACAGGTCTTATCAAAGATTTTGAGGCAAAAATTCCTCGAAAAATAAGCCAGGAGAAGATGGCTCACAGGCAGGAAAGGCATAGAAATATCTGGAAAAATACAAAAATCAAGCAGCAAGTGGGATAAATGATTATAACAAGTGAGTTCCAATAAACGTATTATTTCTAAAACTGTGTACAAGTATACCACTAGAAATTGTATTTCATTTATTTGAACTTTTATAATATACTAACAGAATTCTCTTTTTTATTTACCATTCATAATCAATGTCAGTGGTATATCCAGACAGTGATATTTATTACCAGTAATGCATGATGTTGTGAATGTCCCATCTCATCCCTGGAAGTGTTCAAGGCCAAGTTGGATGGGGGCTTGGCCAACCTGATCTAATGGGTGGCATGCCACCTTATGGCAGTGGAGTTGGAACCTGTTGACCTTTAAGGTCCTTTTCAGCCCAAGCCATTCTATGTTTCTGCGATAATGCCAATACCAGTGGAATGAGTAATTTGATATTACAATAATGATTGTTCCTGAAATGGGTTTAAATAGTATAAACAATATAAAGGACGTGGTAACATACATGCAATATTTAAAAGTTATTGTTATTTTGGTTGCCATAATTCATCAACACTTATTTTCATAAACATCTACATGATGATGAATAACATACCTTCGTAAAACGTGCATGAACGATCTGTACTGTCCAAAGATATGTGATTATGCCAGATCAAAACTGAATTTCATCAGAATATTAAAAAAAAAAAAAAAAAAAAAAAAACAACAACAACTAATAATCAGTAATAATTTCCTTGCTAAAATATCAATTGCTGTAAGCATGCTGCAAGTATGGTTCAAACAAGTATGCATATGTAAGTCATTAAAAAAAATCTACCCTTTCACTATTCGCATAATACTAATGATTTTATTTTGAAAGTCCAACTTTCTTCTTTCACAAACTACTATGCAAAAAGACAGATATCCCATCAGTCTGAAAAATTTTAGCCAAAAATGTAAGAGCTGGAATGTAAATACTTAAGAAACTGTAAGTACTGCTATTGACCTTACTTTATCTTGGTTATATCTGTACACACATCTATGGTAGATTTATCATGAAATTAAATGTTTAAGGCAGCTCTAGCTTCATAAAATCAGATTTTCTGGGAGATGCTTGGCATTGATCTGTCAGCAACAAGTGATTTAAACCTTTGTCATTTGAAGATATGCATCTCTATGGTCTAATTAATTGTAAATACATCTATTGGGCACAGAAATAAATAATAATAACAACAACAACAACAACTTTTTTCTTAGTACATAAAGCGTAGAAAAAGAAGCCTTACCACAGTTTTGAGAGAACTATTCAAAATAAATTAAAATTGTCATTAACTGGATCTAGTCATACTTGATGATAAGTCAAGTGTATGTAAAATGACAAAACACGATGTAAATCAAAAATAGAAATGATAGCGGTTGTTAGCTAATGATCTTTACTTGCTGATCTGTAGGGCTGGTGAAAGGAGAGGTATTTTAGATCAAACAAAAGTCCACCATATGGTACAAGGCAAGATGCATAATGATTAACCCTTAACAGGGGAAGCACTGCACGCTATCAGCTTCTGAATTCTCTTTACATTAGCTAAATTTCAAATGCTGGCATAGTTTTAAACAAAGAAAAATCTTCAAGTGTTCCAGCAGTACACCTAAGAAGTACTGTGGCTCTGTCACCTCTCTGTGGATCAGTATCTCTCTCTTTCCTTCTAGGCTTTGAGGCTAGGGTAAAAGATTTTAGGTATGCACTTAGACTAGAAAGCAGTTATTTCACAGGAACCTAGAGGAGTTAAAATGTTTTCTTGTACTCTTTACCTCTGGACGACATCTAGGGATGTCATCCAGAGGTATATACCATTGGGAAAACAAAAACAAATATATATATAAATATATATATATATATATATATATATATATATATTATATAATGTATACACATACAAACACATTATTGTCTCCTCACTTTATTTAGACACTTCAAATATGATAAATGTTCAGCATTTCTCTGAGCTTCCATACTAGCAAGACAGTAAGAGAAGGAAATCTGTGTTAGGATATCAAAATTAATATAACTGAAGTAACATTAAATGTGTAAATTATGTTTTACATACCATGTCTACTGCCAAACTACTACTGCAAATGAAATGACATGGTAGTCAACTCAAACAAACACTGTACACTCTACTGCTATAAAAAGATAATATAGCTTTCTGGTATCTCACTAATTTTTTGTTATCTACAATCAGTGATATGCATTCTGGAAAGCAAATTTATGCAAATTTTGATATATGGGAAGGAGAACATTTTTTTCGAAGAGGCTGAAGATCCTTTGTATTCATATGGGAATGCTGAAAGCCTTTTCTTAGCTCTTAAATTTTAGCATTTTTCCTTATAAAAATGGAAGACGATTTTTTATTGGGGGTGGGGGGTAGGATCTCATTTCAGACAGTATAAATAGGTAGTGAAAATAAGGGAGAGAGAAGCTCTCTAAAGATATTGTTTTAAAGGAGAGATGAGAAAACAAGATTGAAGGCACAAAGAAAGTTGAAAGGGTGCAAGTATACAATATATTCTTTATACTCCATGAAATGATCACTGTTTTGAAACTTTTGAGGCTTAATCACTAATGAGTGATGTGCCATATGATAACTCAAAGCTTCATCTCAGGATCTAGCCACTCCAAACCTTTACTGCTCCTGAAAACTAAAGAACTACAACTTATTTGTCAGAGGCTCACTGTATGGAGCTCACATACACTCCATCACCTGCTCTGGCAAGTGTGAGAGCTTTGAATAAAACCAAAGAAAGACTTATGCAAGCACTGCCCTTTATTAGCAGAAAGCTTTAGAAAGAAAAATATGATTTCTATTACATCTCCAAACTAAATCAAAACGATTCCACTTTTTTGAAGCTGAAGGAAAAAAAAAGTGGGGGAGGGAGGGGGCAGAAAGAGGAAGGGTGGATTGGAAAATGGAGTTAAGAGAGAGGAAGCAGCAAAGCTTATAGCTGGGAATGCAGGTCAGCAGATTAATATAGCCCAAATTGCAATACATACAGGATGTGATCTGCTCCAACCTCGACAATGAAATCAGTTTGCATGCTACTTTTTAAATCATTCAGTCATTCTTTAACAAGATGAACGTCTGGCAAGATTCTTTACCTCCCTGCCTCCTGGAAGAGATTACATTTTGAAAAGCTCTAATTTCTGAGAGTCTTCAATATGCTAAAATGTGGGCTGCTCCAAAAAGCAGCTTTAGCTCCATATTTCAACAAACGAAGTGAGAGTGAATACACAAAGAGAAAGATGATTTACGCTCACTGTCTCTCACAGGTTATTGTGGGCAAAGAATAAATGAGCAAATAAAAAATAAATGAATTCCAAACCACACTTTTATCTTATTACTTTGCTGAAATGTTAATTTTAATAAAAAATATCAGAGATTGTTGGTTAAATCACTGCTTTGCTACTCATGCTTCCAGGAATGAATGATTCTCTGTAGCTAAATTCACCCTGATACAACTCCAGGTTATACTAGATTTGATTCTGTGCTACTGTGAATCAATCATTTACCTGAAATGAGTCACAAAGCCAGATAAGGGGTTTTCTGCTTTTTTCATGCCCCCATGCCTCCTCCCTCCCCCCCTTTTTTTTTTTTTCCCCGTTTGTTTCCATTTTCTTCACAAAAGATATCACTGGTAGGAAATAAATAATTTATTTATCCAATTCTAAACAAATAGTTTTTTCTGGTTGTGAAATTGTTTAATCCGATGCAAAAAAATAGGTAGGAGAGGTAAACTGATTTTTAACTCACTCATCTGTCAATGAATACTTTGACAAGCTTCAGTTCTTTAAATACTGAAAGCATGTGCTTACCTTTAAACAAACAGCCAACTAAAGTCAATGAGATTTAAGAATATGCTGACTTTAGCCTACCTATCTTGTTAAATGGAGTATTTTGTGGGACCAAGTCCAAACTAAATAAACCAAAAGTAGCCAACTGCTTATTTTAAATGTGTTCCACTACAATCCCATACTCTCACTAAACATTTAAAAAGAATGAACACAAAAAAAAAAACAAATATATTGTCCTTTTTAACGCAAAGCTTTGGGAAGGAAAAAAAAAAAGATTAAAACATATTTTTACTTTAACTGTGTACAATAAATGTTAGATGATAGTGCTTAGCCGAATTCTCACTGAAGTTATTTTTGAAGTTGACACAGCACTTGGTGGAAACCTTCAGGGGTCTTCCTGGCATTTCTGAACTCTGGTGCATTTTTCCTTTCAGAGTCTATTTCTGGTAGCTTGCTTTGTGTCTAATTAGTTTCATACATGCTGCAAAGGGAACTGTACAGTGGGAACCCATCTAGAAACAAATACACCTGTTGCCACATTAGCGTCAAGGTGAATTTTCATGAAGTTGGTCCTTCATTAGCAATCTCTTTCAAGCCTTGAAAGGAAGAAGAATGGAGTTTCACATTCATTTTTACATACAAGTTCTTGGAAGGAATATTTAGGTCATACCAGAAATCCTACAATTAGATTAATATTAGCTTTTCATAAAGTAGTTTTGAATTTATGTATCCTGCCTAAGAAATGACATTCTGTGTAATTCCCTATATAGCTTGGCAGACCACTCCTATGGATCCTCCAAGATCTGTATGTATTTCATAGACAGATGCAGACAATTCTGAAAAATCATATATAGTATCAAGATTTCACAGATTCATTAATTTATATTTATTGTTGAGAACATCTATGCTCATATTTATATTCATTTTATATACCTATATGTATTAATTTTATTATCTTAGTTTCAGTCTGTATGAGGTCCAAGAGGTTTCTAACTAGATCTATCAGATTAGTGGACTGTTCCTACTTTCAGTCAGCTTCTTAATTATTTTGAAAACTTCATCTATACATGTTTCCATGTCTCAATTAGATGACTGAATATACTAAGAAAAAAAAAAAAAAAAAAAATCAGATTCTGGTCAAAATCAGACTCTTTTTGATACAGTTCAGCTGAAGTTATACTAAATTTCACAACAGCAAAAGTAACTACAGAGGAATGTGTACAGATAGATAAATGCTCACCTACATGATTATTAATTACAGAAACAGATCTTTGCTGTGAAAATCTTTTGGGTTAGTCTTCTACCTTATGCAGACCATTGGGATTTCTGGGTTCGAAGTCCACAAAGGTGTGATCAAATTTATCTCTTTTCCATTTCCTTTTTCTTGACTATGCAGATTTTTAGATGTGAAATA
This sequence comes from Anas acuta, assembly GCF_963932015.1. NCBI lineage: Eukaryota > Metazoa > Chordata > Aves > Anseriformes > Anatidae > Anas > Anas acuta. The sequence goes on along the minus strand of NC_088981.1, from coordinate 78,438,088 downwards.
GCATTAAACACAATACTTCAAATATGGTTTGAAAATAGACTTTATGAAGAGGTGGAATGCATTGTCCAAGTTCCCGTGACAAACTCCCAGAGAATGACTAGTAATTTTGAGGGTTTTAACATTAAAGATGTTCCTCACATTGAGACAAGAAAAAGATCAGTTTCCGCATTCACCATTCCAGAGACATAATTATCCAGTGTGAAAACTGTTGGTTTTTAGTGCACCACTCAGATCCTGTCCTGTCCTGAATACCATACTCAGAAATAGTTTGTATGTATATTTGTTTATAATATAACTCCTAACTGCTATATATATATAACATATATATATTATATAATATTATATATATATAAAATTATATATATTTTATAAAGAGTTTTTTTCATACTCAGGCCCCAAGTCAAATCAACCCCATAGGAGCTGACCTCTGTGCCATGGTATAGACAATTTATTCCAGCATCATAACACACTGTCCCCAGCAAGATATGCAACAAAGTCCAGATATCATAATAAGGCCCCACACCTGTAACTGTCAGTAATGTTTCTAGTTTAATTCAACAGATAAATTATTGTACTTGGTTAGTTTTAAGTATATCAACATCTACAAAAAAATAACATGAAATTACTTGTCCACAATTGTGCTCTTCTGGGCTTTTATTCTGAGTGACCTTTACATACTAGAAGTCATAACTGACATTCGGACTCATAGGGGAATAAGGACAGACACAAGAACATTCCTGAAGTAGCAGACTGTAGTTTCATTAATTCAGTATACATGGCATGTAAGAAGACCCTGTCTAGAGATAACAGGGCTCCCACCCCTGAGAACTGCTTGACCGAGTTGATACAAAGATTCAGAAAAATCTTTAAATTCTCTCATCCTTTTTCTTGAGTGGAACAGAAGATATTCAAGAAGGAATTCAATTGTCAAAATCCTTTTTTCTGTGTTTCTCACAGGAAAAAGCTTAACTGCTAAAACGCCAGATTTCCTCTTGCAAGATGAGTCTTCAGTTGTTTGCACACAGCAGACATGAGTCACTGGCTGAACTAACTAAACACAGAGATCTGGTTATCCACTGCTAATTAGGAGTCCTTTACCCCTCCTCCTCAATGTTCCCAGAATGTTTTCAGGAATGAAATAAGAGCTTACCAAACTTGAATCTGACTATCATTGAAAAATTCACCTCAGGAAACAGGGACTACTCATAGCTGCACCATCATACATTTATTCATTACAAGTAATGTGAATGGGACAAATAAAGAGCCTCAGGGATATTTAAAACAGGCAAAGTTCAGCTTACTGAAGAGAAGTAACCCTCATGTATTAGTTCTCTGTAGCACTCCATGAACTGCAGAAATTGTCTGTAGTACATACCATGTATTCCCCGCCATTACTTCACCATGCTTTTCTACAGACAGAAGACTACTCCACCTCATAATGTAATTTCAAGTACCAAAACTGTCCAAATTTCTGCACTATTAATTCAAAAAGCTATAGATAATGCAAACATTTGAAGAAGCAGTCATGTTGTTCCCATCCTTAAATTGTTACATTTCCTCAGGAAGAACGAATGGTTCTATATCAGAAAAATATATATATATGTCATTATGTCTGGAGTCCTGTGATATTTGAGAATAACAGGCTCAAGATATTGTCAGATTGCTAGGAATAAAGTTATTTTCCTTTGATTGCCAATAAAAACTACTTATGGAGTAAACAGAGTTTAAATGAGGAAAAGAAGTAGAGAGCACAGAAAAAAAAAATACTACTCTGATGCTAGGAAAGGAAAAAAAGACAGCATTTAAGATCCTCCTTTATATTAAGATACTGAGTTTATTTTAATTTGTGGCTATAGGAAATATAATTCTTTAAAAGATGTATTCCTTAAACTTGTATTTTATATTTTGTAATAACACATGAAAATTTATGGTGTTATCCTGAAATTTAAATCTATGTGAAAGTGACCCTTGGGGCATATGTACTTTCTTCTCTCTGCAAATCTATTTCCTCTGGTAAACCCTGCTTTCCTATACCAGCTAAAGACCTTCCATTCTGCTCTGCTTCCATTCTTTATTCTGTTGCAAACTATCTGGTAAAAAGATTTTTCTGACTCCCATTCTAGGGGTTTGCTTATTGATTGTTATTATTGCTGACTTATTTTGGTTTTCTTTATTCTTTCTTTTCTCAAACTGTCAGAAAGTCTCCCTCTGTTGTAAAACTAAATAAGATAAGGAATATAGGATAAGAAGTGTAGGGTGAGGAATACCTTTATGATATGAGGATAAAGAAAGAATATCCTATACGAATAAAGGAAGAAAAAAAAAAAAAGAAATTAATTTCATATACTGCTTTTTCCATCTCTGGAATGGAACTTATCTGCCTGTTTTGAAAGACTATTTTAGCTGGAGACCCAGAACAGTGGCAATGCTTGTGGACTGAGCTGAAAACTAACACAGATGGAGGAAGATAGCTGCAATTATGGTTACTTATGGAACAAAACTTATAGAAGTATGAGGGCTGAAACAATGCATCAAAAAGAACATGAAATGTTGCACAGCCAAGTTAAATTTATTCTAGAGGCTGGAACTCTTGAGAAGCTAAAATTCCTGCTCAAAATGATGTTGAATGAGATAACCTTCTGCTTCAAAATGACCAAACCTGCATTATCTCCTGCTTGCTGCTGGTACAAGCACACAACCATGATTTTGAGTTTCTCCACCATCTTTTTTTGTTTCTTGAGAAAGCATCCTTCAGATCAGCGAGTTGTTCAGAAGCCTCAGAAGCTTCTATTGAGACCATATAATCTGTGGTGTGAGCTTTTCTTTCTGTCATGTTCACATTGACTCACTAACATGCTTAGCAATCTTTGGTTAGTCCTTCATCCCAAATTATTTAATTTGAAATATCAAACATCTGAACTATACATAGATTTTACTCCCTTTTTATTTTTTTTATTTTTATTTTTTAATGTCCTCTAAAATCCAGTCAATGTTGACATTTCTGATTATAATCTATAAATATTTTAAGAAATGCCACTTCCATTGAGAGTCACGGCTTGACTTAAATTCTTATTTATTAAGTTGTCCATGGAACAAGCTAAGATGATCTGAAGATGTGTCTGTTTTCCTGATGTAGTTCCTAGATCTTTTCTGTCCCTCCTCTCTTTGGTAATATGCTCAGTTTTAGGAATTTATAGTAGTTAATAAATATATCTTATCTGACAAATCATTGCAGTTCTGTGATTTGAAAGAGTCTCTGGGTCACCAAGCTTAATACTCTGCTAACTACATTGCAATAACTATTGCTAACTACATTGCAATAACATGCAATCAGCATAACAAGATCCAAAAAAAGTCAAGGGGCTTGCTGCTTTTCTGATGGGAAGATTGCTCTAGAATGACACACATGCATTGCTGCCTTATGCGCATTTTCTATTTACCTTTCTCTTGCTAAACAAGCAAGATTATTTCCATTTCTCCTTATAAGGTGAGACAAAATATACATATCCAAAATCCCTACAATGTTCAGGGAGGAGGCACTAAACAATCACTTAGGTAGAAGAGACATTTAAGTGGGAGAGAACTGTTGCCTAGGAAGCCTGACACTGAAAATGCTGTGGTGAAAGGGAAGCAGATAGAAGTGAAAGGAAGGGAAGGAAGCAGTATCATTCAAAATCTGAACTCTATCTTCTTTACCAGATCCAAATCCCTGCAGTATGAAATACAGGCTCAAAAGAGGTATTCTTATAAAACTGCTTTCTGGAGAACCCATTGATAGACATATTTCTGCTGCAGGCAGATTTAAAGTAACACATCCTAAAGAAGTGAATGCAGTTTCACTCCGTTTGTCTTCTTACTGTCCTGGGTTACTGCAACATGGGCTTTTCCAATCGTGCAGAGACAGGGAACATACCCAGGTGAATTACAGTTCCCTCTTTCTGCACCGTGGGCCACTTGCAGCACTGAAGTGGCCAGTATACTCCTGAAGATTGTTCAAACCCTGAAAGTTTACCTTGGAGAATATGCCCTATGAGTAGAACAAATATTTGCTGACATCAGTGATGGGGCAACAATGCTGCTTTGGTTGTGCACATAACTTTTTCCTTCCTGATCTTGACCTTGGTCTTGGCTGACAGGTGGCTCTTGATTCACTATTTGAAGCATCACATAGATTAATAATTTAGAACAGGTGAGACAGAAGATAGAGAATAGAATTAAGGAAAATGAGAATAGTGATGAAGGGATTTTTGCTGAAAGAAAATGTATGGCATTTCCAGGCATTTCTAGTCAAAATATGAACCATTTATCGGTCACACTGCCTTCCCCTTAACTAACAGCTTAGATGAACGCATTTTTTTCTGTGTACTTCAATGACAATGTCAAAAGAAAAGGTAATTACAGTATAAATTAGCTACAAAGATCACAATAGTTAATTGGTATGATCCAAAGATTAAGGAATAAAAGTTGGAGTTGAGATGTTTGGATTCCTGCACTCTGCCAATGATTTCATTTAAAATCTTAAGTAACACTTAACATCTTTTCATCAGAAATTTCTATTCTAACATTAGATAGCAATTCTTGTCCGTATTTATGATGCATATTAAGATTAGAAAATAATCACTAGATCTTATCTTCCCAGAAATTTTCCTGTACTTATGGCATGAACCTACAAGGCATATCTCTGTGAAAACATAGTGCAATTATTGCATTAAACAAAAAGGTCGTTCACTGACCCAGCTCTGGCTGTTTAATAAGAACTTTTCTGCAAAGATAAGACTACTATTTTTGTATATATTACTGCTATTTGTATTTAGCAACAGTGTGCGAGGCTGTGAGATTATCCTTGCGTCTTTACACTCACCAACAATTTTTCTTCTCCCAGAAGTGACAACCATGAAAAAGACTTGCCTTGTAATACAAGACATCCTTATGATTTATTTATTATTATTATTTAGCTTTTGAAAAAAAACTATATACAGCTAAATAAAAACATCATACGACGGGTGAGCAATTGGCTAACGGGCAGGGCCCAAAGGGTTATGGTGAATGGGGTTGCGTCAGGCTGGTGGGCGGACACCAGTGGGGTCCCTCAAGGCTCCATTTTAGGGCCGGTACTTTTCAATATTTTTATAAACGATCTGGATGTAGGAATAGAAGGTATTTTGAGCAAGTTTGCTGATGACACCAAACTTGGAGGAGTTGTGGACTCGAATGAGGGTGGAAAGGCCTTGCAGAGGGATCTGGATAGGTTGGAGAGCTGGGCGATCACCAACCGCATGAAGTTCAATAAGAGCAAGTGCTGGGTCCTGCACCTGGGACGGGGAAACCCTGGCTGCACGTACAGACTGGGCGATGAGACGCTGGAGAGCAGCCTAGAAGAGAGGGATCTGGGGGTCGTGGTAGACAGCAAGTTGAATATGAGCCGGCAGTGTGCCCTGGCAGCCAGGAGGGCCAACCGTGTCCTGGGGTGCATCAAGCACGGCATCGCTAGTAGGTCAAGGGAGGTGATTGTCCCGCTCTACTCTGTGCTGGTGCGGCCTCACCTCGAGTACTGTGTGCAGTTCTGGGCACCACAGTATAAAAAGGACATGAAACTGTTGGAGAGTGTCCAGAGGAGGGCTACGAAGATGGTGAAAGGCCTGGAGGGGAAGACGTACGAGGAACGGCTGAGGGCACTGGGCCTGTTCAGCCTGGAGAAGAGGAGGCCGAGGGGAGACCTCATCGCAGTCTACAACTTCCTCGTAAGGGGGTGTCGAGAGGCAGGAGACCTTTTCTCCATTAACACCAGTGACAGGACCCGCGGGAACAGGGTTAAGCTGAGGCAGGGGAAATTTAGGCTTGACATCAGGAGGGGGTTCTTCACAGAGAGGGTGGTTGCACACTGGAACAGGCTCCCCAGGGAAGTGGTCACTGCACCGAGCCTGTCTGAATTTAAGAAGAGATTGGACTGTGCACTTAGTCACCTGTAGACCTGTGCGGTGTCAAGAGTTGGACTTGATGATCCTTAAGGGTCCCTTCCAACTCAGGATATTCTATGATTCTATGATTCTATATTAGCCATAGGTTATATCATGACTAGCAGATAATAAATACATAAATCTGAAAGCATGAGATTTATTAAATTCATTATGTTTAAACTGATTGATTTTCTAATTGCAGCAAGAGTAGATAGGAGCAGCTGGTTCCAGAATCTGCAAATGAATGAATCCATCATGACACAATTGTTAGGTTCTGAAGAGGCTGCTTACTAATATAAAAATCTTTGTTTATTGAAAAAGAGCAAACTATGTTAAGAAGAATGCAGAATAGGCTTCCTTTAATTTTGTCCCAACTTAATCAACCAACCATTAACCTTTCATTTTATGTAGCTGAATATACTTTATCTTACAACTGAGTGTACAAAACAACAACAAGAGATACTTTGTTTGAAATTCAGTCCAATAAAAATGTTACAAGAAACAAAATGTTCATTAGGCTAAACTGACAGGGCCAAAAATGAAGAAATTTGACATAGGAATACCAGTCTAAAATATCCTTAAAATGACTTATGCTTTTTGTACAACAAAAATAAACACAACAAAGGTTTTCCATTTTTATGTTTATCAATATCTATTTTTTATTCCCAATATCCCCAAAGCAGATAAAGAAGTAGTTTTGATTTGGCAGATGGAGAGAAGTGATAATGAATAAACAAAAACTATAACAAAAAAAGAAAACGATCACACAAAACATTAAATTTCCTAAAACTGTCTATGATTTTGGTTTCCCAAAACACAAGCACACCCCTAGTCAACCACAGTCTTGCATTTATAAGTCCAAGAACATGAGAATACACAATTCTGATCTGAATCACAGAATCACAGAATCACAGAATTTCTAGGTTGGAAGAGATCTCAAGATCATCGAGTCCAACCTCTAACCTAACACTAACAGTCCCCACTAAACCATATCCCTAAGCTCTACATCTAAACGTCTTTTGAAGACTTCCAGGGATGGTGACTCCACCACCTCCCTGGGCAGCCTGTTCCAGTGCCTCACAACCCTTTCAGTAAAGAAGTTCTTCCTAACATCTAACCTAAAACTCCCCTGGCGCAACTTTAGCCCATTCCCCCTCGTCCTGTCACCAGGCACGTGGGAGAACAGGCCAACCCCCACCTCGCTACAGCCTCCTTTAAGGTCTACACTTGCCTATCTCCTGCATTCGTAAGAAGTATGCTCAAACTCTGTCTGCTTTGAAGAAAGCAGCGGCTCTGGAGACAACTGTCTCAATGTTCAAGCAACGGGAGAAAATGTGCAGGTTTTGTTTTATTAGCAACAAGTTCAGGTATTTATTATTATATTTAAATTCATAGACTGGTCTATTTTATCAACTGACTTTCGTTGTATTTTCTAGTATAGCCCATTGTTGATTCCCTGATGTTCCCATAGCAGTATATCAAGTATATCAGCATATATCTGTAAAAGTAATAGAAATTGTTATGTCCTCAGCAGAACTACAATATCTTTGCAATTATATTTTTTATGTAAAACATTTTCTTCTTCAGAACACATTGCTAATTATTTCATCATGTATTGATATATTAAATTTTAATCTTCAGCTCATAATCATGTCAAACAGATTATGCAAGGACATTTATTGTTTCTCGGTTTATAACAGCTAAACATTCCACCCTACTAGTCCATTTTTCTCACTAGCAGGCCACCTATTTATAGAACCTAAGTGAAATATAACAACTTTCTTAAATTGGATAATTCTTATTATCTCTGTCATGCACAATTTTGGAATACACTTTTGATTTTGATAACTTATTGAAAAGACTAAATCCTGCTGACATACATAAAACTGCATGGTATAGATGAATTTGCATGAAGAAAGATATGACCTTAAAACTCATATATATATATTCCTGTACATTTCTACTTTAATATTTACCACCAGTTGTTAGTGAAAACTACATATGGATTTAGCTCAAAGTCCATCTGCTAAATTTTGGTTTGATGTAAACTATGATCTGCCGTGAAAATGAAATAAAGAGATGCAGCTGAGACTGGAAAAAGCCTTTCTTTCACACCTGCCCTTAAAAACTACTGGGTTATTAAATACTGTATTTCATTAGAAAAGAAGATCAAGTATGCTTTTAATATACTGAAATTTTAGTAAAAGTATATAGCGATTTCAGTGAAAACGTAGAGTTCCAAAAGATGGGCTTTGTAGTTCTATACCATGCCCTGAGGGTGAAGACCAGTTTTATTAGATTTTTTTTTCTTTTTTTTTTTACATTAGTAACTTTATATAGAAAGGATCATTTTTGTCAAATTTCATTACACAAGAAGAGAACACATCCTTTAAATTTTCATTATATTTAGATGCCATGTAACAATTTTAATAATTAAGTGCTATGATATATATTTTTTCTTGAAAGATTAACATAAAGCACAAATTGAAAAATGATAAAAAGCGGGACTGCCTTTCCAGTTATCTGCTTTATCTGTAGTATTCTAAACTGCATAAATGGCAGCATAAAAATATTTTTAACAAAAGTTTGCATACTTGTAGTAATGCTCTGGAGCCAGTATTTTCCAACACAATAAGTAAAGCTCTTGCCCCAAAAGGCAAGATAACAATAAGCTGATTCATACGTCCCCAAAAGAACTTGGTCATAACTAATCCTACTCCTAAGGGGTTCCACATGTCTCCACACACTGTATCAGGGAAACTGTATTTCCCATCCTGTGGCATTAGAAAGAATCAAATGTATGACAAACCCACTGCCTAATAAAACATCACAGCTGTTTATCTCATAAAGCATTATTGTCTCACCATCATTAAACTTGCATAATTATAACTTCATTTTATGTTCTTGCCCTGCCATTGGAGTGCATGAGTGCATATGAGCTTTAACATAAGCAGATATGTGCTTTGAAAAGATACCTCACTTATTGTTAAGGTGCCTTTCTGGCACATTTTAATTTTTCCAAGAGTGGACTATGATGGAAATTGGAAAGAGCCCCAGGAGATGATAGCTGAGGGGGGCTTTCTGTATTAAAGTCTCCAAGGATGCCCAAAGGTAAGAAAAATTACTTAGAGTTTGCACAATGCTTCATGCTGTTATTTTGTTATTAAAGGCACTGTTACATTTTAGTACACTGTGCATTCACAACCCACCAACAAAGAGGCAGGAGGCATCACAGGCCATCCAGTAAAGCAGTTTTGTTCTCTTCAGATGGTAATTTATAATACAATCATTTTATATGCCCAGAGAGATACTTTTCTTTGCTACCTGTGAAATGACAAAAAATGAAGAAGTCTGCTTTGGAAATTCACATGACAAAAATGACACAAAAATTTGTTGCTGCTTAATGAATATAAACAAATGAATCTTCACTTCCTATACATTACCCCAACACTACTGGAAGGCTCCTGGTACAGATCACTGTTGTGTCAGCACTATCCAATGTTGTATCCTATGAGCATGAAGAGAAACACACTCCATTTTTCTTCATGGTCCAATATGAATTGGACCTTAAATATTTGGGAGGAATTTGCATGAAAAGAACATGGGAAGAATATTGGGAAGAATAATCCCTCTGTGAGGGAAAAAAAAAAAAAAAATCTGAAACTGTTAATCTTCTAAAAATATCTAATTCCAGAAATATTGTTGAAATCAGGGGTCCATATTCAGCCCAGATATAAATGTATGATATGTTATTAACCTAAATAGAGTAACATCCCATGTTGTCAGAAGATTGCTATATGGTCTGGGCCACAGAAACAGTACATTTCAGTACACTTCTGTCACTTGCATATATTAGGATGGCCCTGAGGTGTTTTTTGTTTGTTTGCTTGTTTTTGTTTTGTTTTTAAATAAAATAAATAAAAAAAATAATCAAAAAATCAAGCTTTAAGTTGAAATCCTTGTTTGAAATGAAATTTCAGTATCTGAATATGCCTTCTTCCTTTGGACTTCCTAGCACAAGGACTCTTTCCCCCACTGTTTGTGCAGTGCCTAGTGCCATGGGATAGCAAACCTCATTGCGTGCATTAGGCACAACTGTAAAATCACTATAATCTACACAAAATTGTTCCATTCCTTTGGTTCCTCACTGTTATTGATTTGCACTCTCCTCTATCAAACTTCCAGCTGAATGTTCTCTGTGAAATAAGAGACTACATCAGTAAATATGAACTATGCAGATTCTGAAATCTGCCAGTAAAGCATACAAGATAATTAAACATCGGCAGATGTGTGTTATTTGCTAACTAGTTCTTAAACATCAATATATTCTGGGTTATATTCTGCACTCCTCAGACTATTTATTAAAACATAGTAATATGTTTACCTATTTTGAAATTCTTTTAAAATTATTATAGTTTTAAATGTTTTACTTACCCCTGGATTAAAATGATCCCTATGAGGCCAAAGCTTTAAAAATTAAAGAAATTTGCTCTTAACTGATCTAATGAAGTATCATCTCAGCTTCCAGTCATTGCTGCTTTTTAGCATCTTTGAGCCTGACATCAGTTTTGGATGCAGCTAAATGCCAACTATCCCGATAAACATGTACACTACCAGCTGTGGCTCCATCTGCTCAACTAAACATTTTCACACCAAATCTGCCGGGGAAAAAAAATATTGTTTTTGGAGTTGGTTTGTAACAACTGAAATATTAAAATTTTAACTCCAGGTGGCCCTTCACTTTTCTATTTCTCTGATGAATATATTTAGAAGAAAACAAAAGAAAAAAACAAAACCAGCTATTTATAGCCTGCCTCAAAACCACAAAATCCAACTGAAGGAATTTGGTGCAAAAAGAACAAATTAGCAAAAAAGAAATCCAGAGCTGGTAAACGTTTACTCTGTGTCTTGTAGAGCTCCTCCCATACGCCTTCATGACTGTGTGACCTGACCACTGTGCAGCAGTGGCTATGCATAGTTCCCACCCCTCTGCCCAGGGCAGACAAGGCTGGTGGTGCGTCCATCTGCCTGCTCTCAAAGTGCTGCAGTTTCAAACCCAGTGCTGAAATCATCAGTTTAGTATGTGATAGCTGTGGTGTTTCAGAGACGTTTCTAAGAGAGCACCCTCAATGATGAATCACATAGAGGTCTAATTAACTAGTGTCCCATTATTAATTAGTGTCCCATAATTAATTAGTGTCCCATTTTTGAATATTCAAATCTTCTTGAGAAAAGCAATGGGAGTTCTCAAGAAAATGTAAACAACACAACACTGTGAGTTCGGTTCTTGCTTGAATGTTCAAAATCATGTTATAAAGTTTGTCATGGTAATGAGAGGGTACTGGGAATAGTACCTGCTTCTGAGTTCGGAAAATAACTCAGATCTATCAAGACTAAACAGGGACCAAGGTTTAAACTGCACTAAGCCAATGCTTTCCACTTTCCCCTTCCCTGCTGGGAATCCAGCAAAAGGTGTTGGGTTGCTCTGACTCTGGCAGTGTCAGTGTGCAAGCCTGAGCATCTGTTGTGAAGCTCAGGTAGCACAGTGGCTAAGCAGAAGAAGACTAATCTTAGCCACGTGAGGCCTGAGAAGCCCAAGTTTTCTTTCTTTTTTTTCCTTCTTCTTTTCTCTCTCTCTTTCTCTCTGTATCTATCTACATATATATATATATATATATATATATATATTTTTTTTTTATTTTACTTTTTTGCTATACCTGCCATGGCCTGTAAACTGCTCCTCCTGGGAGTCCTTGACTACACATTCCAGACTACACAGTCTGGAGGCTAACCTTACATTTTCATGAATAGTTTAAAAATAATGAATACAAGTCTACTTATCTTGAACCACCAGCTGATGCAGACTGGCATTTGTTTTATATGGTGTCATCTTAAAAGAAAAAACTGAGCAATTCCCCACTCCAGTTAGGGCTTTTAAACACCTTCAGTAACATAAGAATTAAGAAAGCAACAAAACAGTAGATAAGTAGATGACACTATGGCTTAAAATTCAAAGGCATCCTAGTGAAATCTCAAGTGGGATGAAAAGATGTGGTGCTTCTCTAACTTACGTTAATGAAAGCTAAGAGTAATTTTATTGAAGTGAATGTTTTGAAGTGAGTTTTGCCAAAATTTTCATACTAAAGAGACATCAGACACATTTAGCTCTGAAGTACTCCTTGAAAACTGAATACACTTCTGCTTTAAAAAGTTTGATTGTATTTTTCCACATTCTTCTATACTATTATGAATGTTACTTATGAAAATTAAAGAAAAAAAAATCACACTGCATCTAATATTTCTTTCTAATTAAAAAAATGTCAGTCAGGTCGCTTCAGGATTGCTTCAAGTCGACATGACAAGCAATCAACAGTTGAGACTCTACATTAGAAAATTCTGAGCCTTTTTGATTCAGCATTCATATGAGCATTCATAAATCTTTATGAGTTTGTTCTCACTACAAAACTCTGGTAGACAGGAAATCCATAAAGTTCTTCCAAATGCTGGAATTAAATAATACAAATGAAAACAGTCACGAGAAGGGTGTCCAAATTCTGCATAAAGATTTACATCTGAATCCTTCCGGTTCGATCAACAATATCTTGTCTATCTGCACTAATACAAATATATCAGTAGAAAAAGAGTTTCAGCTTGTAAATGTTATTATATTACATTGAATAATTTTATCACCTGACAGCTCTTACTATGGAACACATCACAATCTAATACTCAGTGCTGTGGAATATAACAAGTTAATACAACTTGCATTATTACAAGTATTCAATTGTATTCAATTTTTTGAGTGAAGAAACATTATAAAGAATCTCAATAATAACACAAGTTGTGAGAGACAAGAGTCTCAAAAATAAGCTAACTACTATGTAGGTGTGTATGGAGACATAATGTGTACAAAACCCACTTTACTATGTTCTATATTTTGAGGCTCTCCAAAAGAAGTAAAGGGAAACAGTATAGTCAAAGAATATGGAAGAATGGAGTATGTTCTTTTTTTCCTTTAATATCATTAATAATATTATTTATCAATTCATTATTATCATTATAGTATTTATACATTCATTATTAATAACTTACTATTTATATAATATTCTAAATTAATTACATTAGTTTAATATTATTACGTAATAATTATTAATTGTAATTATAATTATTAATATTTTATTAATATTAGAGAAAAATACATTTAAAAAAAAAAGAAGAAGAAAAGATGAATATCCAGAATTGGATATAAATAAATTTGGTTTACTATTGTGCAATATCTAACATATCTGGCCTCTGGCTAACAGGAAACAATATTTTAAAAATAATCATATTTTGTAGTATTTATTTTAGTATTTTGTTATTTAGCTTCAGTATAGATATTGCATTGTTGTCTACATCTGTTATTTACAACAGAATAAAAAGTTCTGTGGAGGAACTCTCTGTCTGAGGAAAAGCTTATGAGCCATAAAATCCAGTAAGTTCTTGTAATAATGACTTCCCATCTATATATTCATAGATTATAATGTGGCATATTTTAACTTTAGTCCTTTGAGTTGGACTAGTTTATAAAGCTGGGGATTTTTACAAACACAGAAGCATTCCAATAAAAATATAATACATGTTTATCATCTTTTCTTAAGGACTGGAGGAAAAAGTAATATACCATCCAAGTTGGAAATGCCTTTTCTGTTTTAACTATACATGTAAGTGTATCAAGACAGAGGCAAGTTCAAGAAATTTGCATCACACAGAGAAATAAAGCAATATTTTGATAGTCATCAGATCCTCCAGGAATTAATTTCAGAGACTTTGATGCAAACTCTAATGCTGTATGCCCTCTCCTACAGATAAGCCTTATATTTACTGTGAAGAAATCTACTGGAGAACTTCCAGCAGTGAAGCTATAAAGCACTAGGGTTTGAGATAGCCTTTTAGATATCTGGACCCAGACCAGAGAGTCTTGAAGATAAGAGCGGAGACTGAAGTTAAGAATAATTCTCTAAAAAGCCGATGTCTGATGTGCTCATGGTAGTCTGAGTTGTTACAATCTTCTGTATTAGATAACTTTCCCTACCCTATGAAAACACGTTCAGTTACTCTGTATAGCTCTTATCCAACAGAGAAGCAGTAAATGCATGAAGCCTGTTCAACATCCATTGGGATGAGGTGGACTCTCCTATCCAAACAGGAAAGATGGACAGCTTTATTTACCAGATGTTACTGGTGGAAGCTTTAGTGTCAACACTGAATACAAAAGTACTCCTAAATTATGGACTGCAGTAATCAAAAGAGGATATGTACCCTTCACTAAGAGCTACTGTACTGGGCCTGGAAACTCACTGACATGTTTTCTTCTTACTAGTACCATCTTGGTCTCATCTGGGTTTACTTTCAACTAACTGTTCTTCATCTCTGAGCTGTTTTCTTTCAATCAGTTGCCACCATAGTAAAACAGGAATGGTCACAGGTCACAAAGTATAAAAGGAAGTGCATATGATCTGCATATTTTTCAAACATACTATCCAAGATGTTCACACAGTAGCTCAGTACAGATACCAGAAAGAGCTAACAATAAAACTGATTCTTGAAGAACACCAGAAAGAAGAACAGAAAGGCAGTCTGCCCTGTCTACTTGTTGGATGTGTTTATCTGGGAAGAATGCCAATCATTTTAGTGAATTACTTTGGATCCTGCTACTTCTCTCAAGCAAGAAAGTATTGTCTTGTGATCAACCATGTTAAATGACTCAGATATGTCTAAAGGGATGAGAATAAATGTATGTCCTCTCTGCACTGGCAGGAGTAGATTGCCTATTACACATGACAGGATAGCCATTTTTTGCCCTAGTTTAAATTCAGATTTTGCTGGATCTAGGATTTTATCTTAATTTAGGTAATGCAGCTGGCCTTTGGCTAGCTTCTCTATGAGCCTGCAAAGAGTTTGACAATTATTCTGTGTCTGTATATCAGGACAGACAAAAAGAGATGATTACAGTTAGCTCTAGGGTGAAATGTGGAAACTGTTATAAAGCACATGGAAATGCTATACAAAGGTTTCAGACAGGAAATGAATAGCTAATCCAACTGAAGCTACAGGGAGAATGAGAGGGATGTGAGACATAATTATTCAAACTGGAATTTGTTCAGAACACTGAGGTTAACACCTCTCCTCTTGCAAATTGTGTCAAGGCTATAGCTGACAGGACTTCAGGTTTTTATTTCATTTGAAAAGGAACAAATCCAACCACAAAATTCTTTTTCCCGCAAGGGACAATGGGTTCAGTATAATGCAGTGAGAAAGAACTATCTTCTGAATCATCCTTAGCACTTCTTTCAACATCTGGATCTCACTGCAGGTATCCCATTCAAGTAGTTACTCAGCATAACCTTATCCTGTTTGATAAGTGGAAAGAAACAGCTTAAAGTTGTATAACTACAATGAGCGTGAGTCAAATATCCATGTAATTTAATCCTGACAGCTAACTAGCTAAGTAAATAAAAAGACATAGTGAGTTGAACATTGGAGAATACACCCCAGAAAAATTCTAGGTTGTTTCTTTAAGCTTAAATAGGAACTATAAGTAGACTAATGCAGATTATTAAAACTCATATACAGTCACACACATATAAATAATCAATTTTATGCTGTATGAAACCTACTACATTTCTGTGGGATTTTGCTGATCTTTCAAGAATGACAGATCAATCTGTTAAAGAAAGAAAAATGGATAGAAAACCCACAATATTTTAAAAGGTAATTCCTTTCAAGCTCGACCTTTTTGACACATTAAGTATGTGCAGCAATGGAGAACTCCATTTGCTTTTCTATTTAAGCTTTAAGAATGATATGTAATTTAATGTACATAAGCAACTTGTGTTAACATCCACGTTTTTCAGAAGTAGCCTCTACTTTTCAATTCTGTATTTTCTGTGTCTAAAATCATGATTGTCAGAGATGCTAATTGTCTACATGTCCAATGACACTTCAGCTTTATGGTAACTACCCTTGCCAAGAAGTCTGGCTGGTGTCTGCTCTGTTGCATCCCTGACTGATTCAACTCAGTGCAAGGTGAACTTGTGTCCTATTGCCAGTTTCCTGCCCAAGCTTTTGAAAGGAGCAATTCCCCACAGATCACTGTGGAATATCAGGCCATGGGCATCCAGCACCAGAAACATTCAGAGAAAATACATTTTTAAACCTTGGTTGTATTTTTACATTAACAGGCAATTATGTCATGACTTACAATCTGCAACCTTACAGACCCTCCTCCAGGGGTTTCATGACATAGAACAAGATAATGACCCGCTGCAAAATACCTCCTTATAATGGCATTCAAAACTTCATTTTAGCACCTTGATTATGAATGACATGCTGCTTGTTTCATTCCCATTAAGCTGCTGAGTCATTAGCAGCACAATATATAAAGGTAGAAACCTTTCAGATGTTAGATACATAACATTAAAATCTAGGACAAACACAATCTTCCAAGGAGTACCTTGTATTTAAAGATACTATGCTAAGACTATGCTATTGTTATTATATATAACAGAAAATCATCTAGTTCCTATGCAATACAGAGTAAGGCAAAATTTGTTTACAATACATTATAAGTGTAAGAATGAGTTACTAATAAGGACAATATATTTTTCTGATGGTTTTAGGGCTACAAAGACGGTGAAGAGGGGAAGACATATGAGGAGTGGCTGAAGTCATTTGGTTTGTTCAGGCCGGAGAAGAGTAGATTGAGGGGAAGCCTCCTGGTTGCCTGCAGCTTCCTCACGAGGGGAGCAGAGGGGCAGGTGCTGAGCTCTGCTCTCTGGGGACAGCAACAGGGCCCGAGGGAACATGATTCTAAATCTTTAATGTGTTAATATAAAGATTAAATAAATAAATACATAAATAAAATTAAATCTTCTAACTTTAGTACCACTCTAAAGTAGTATTTTGGAGTACTCCTTTTACTGACTAAAACATAATCAAATGATTTGTCCTCCTACGCATTGTTAAAAAAATAAGTGTTTTGGTTAAAAATGGTGAAGTCAGAATACAGCCAGTATTTTTAGTATCACTGATGCAGAATTTACAGATTCTTAAAAGTTAACAAATAAAGCATTCATTTAAAGCAAACAAACCAGTGATAAGCCCTTGCTCTCCTTCTAAATATGTTATTCAATAAAACAACACAGACTCTATGCTTTATCACTTCTGACATCAATATCAACAGCTACAAAAAACTGCCATCGCTGCTTATACATCCTTTCCATCTGATTCAATGAGAACAGTGTCCCCCTTGTTTCTTGCCCTACACGTAGCTATTTCATCATCTCCAGTTCACATACCATTTTCTAAACTCCCGCAATCTGAACAAAAAGATTTTGCTTTTTTAGCCTAACCTCTCTTAAGCAATAAAAAATTCCCCCATCAAATTACAGATGAAACATTACTGAGAAACCAGAGAACATAACAAAATAGAAAGTATTTTCCTAATTAAAAATGTAGAAGTGGAAGGGTATTTTGGGATCACTGTCAGTTTACCTGCCATCTCAGTCAACCACCTGGTACAATTCCTTCCAAAAGAATGACTAAGGTCCATCTTAAAATCAAATTATATCTCCCACTACTCCCATCAAAAGACTGCTCCAGTATCTCCCTGCTCTGATGGTTAGAAAAATTAAAATTTCCAGACTAAATATCTCATGTTACTAAATCAACCCCTTGCTTTTACTAGTCATTTAATTAAGCTGGCATTTCATTTGTGATTTTTCCCCACGTTCCCTCTCAGTAGATTTGATGGGGTCTGAATGGGGTGTGAATAGTAATCTGTGGCAGCAAGGAGTTTCCCTTTGCTGTTCCTGTTGAATCTGTCACTTCGAAGAAAGGTAAGAACAGGGGAGGAATAAAATTAGGCACTGCACATGATTCTGTGCACATTAGGCACATGATTCTGTGGCCTAAAAACTAGGATATTCCTAGAGAAAGGATGAATGAAACACAGTTAAACCCGTCAGTTAAAGATGGGAACCAAACCTGACTCCCCTATCACAGGCTACAAAATAAGACGGGGAGCATTTGTGACCCATAACACCTCATTAACAAAAAGCTGGGCCTGATCTTTTCTCTAAAAGAGCATGGATACTGGCACACTCACCTCTGAACAATTTTTTTTTTTTGGCTCCCAGTATATGCCAATAACAAATTAAAGGCAGAAGGAAATGATTTATGTTACTTTTCAGCAAACTAACTCCAACAGCTTTTCTTCTAGCATGTTTCTTCTGAACACTACTCCTGAGACACCTGACTTTCTACAAGCACCACAAACAGGGAGCTGAGGGTGAAAATTAATATTATTTGTATTCCCTCCTAAATATGGGCTACTGATAAAGCTATTTTCCCCTGTGCTCACAACAACACTATCCCATTGTTTCCTTTACATGAGATCTAGGAACTGTACAACCACGCTTCAGAGTAGCAGAAAACTATTCCCTTGCCTTCTGAACACTGGTGCCTGCATTATGAGTGCAGGACTCAGCACTCAGATTATTTCAAGCACTCTGTTTCTTTTCTTTTTCACCTATATAAGGGAGCTAATTAGCACTTTTATGTAGAATTAAACTACCTCTTTGAGGTTTCTCCAGGCTGTCACGGACTCACGCTGCTGAAGAAGCACAGTAAAGATCATCTTTGGTGGAGTCCACATTGTACCCACACTGAAGACTAATTTTTATTTTCCATGTGGCTAACCTTGGACTTTTCATAACCAAAGACTTCTGTTAAACTTTAAATATAAATGACTTCATATTTCTTAAGTAAAATCTAAGCAAATTATTTTGTGAAATTCAAGCTAAAGTATAAATATCCATTAAAAACAAAAAACAAACAAACAAAAAAAACACAACCAACCAACCAACCAACCAAACCTCAACTAATCTGTAGTCAATTGCCATTAATCAACGCATTACCAATCCTCTGGTTTCAAGTTTCTCTTTATTTTTCAAAGAGCAATGGAAGACAGTAAAGCAAGAACAAAAATACAGCAGCTAATGCCACAAAAGTGAAGAAGTTACTTTCAACTCTTATGAGTCTGAACCTCATATATTCGACTTTTTCACAGGTAATCTGCACAGATACTACACTATATTAAGTCTGCACCACCAACATGTTTATCTTGAGATTTTCTATGTATGCTCATGACAAGAAAAAAAATAAAAGACAAAAGAAAAAGAAAAAAATCAAAATTCCCCAAGATGCTTCATATGTACACGAGTAGTTTTTAATTCACAGCCTCATGCCAAAGTCTAACCACTTGCATGTTTTGCTGTAAGAGATTTGTCTGGTAGTACTTCAAATTTATAACCTCTAAAAATAAATAAATAACTAAATAAATAATAATAATAATAATAAATGCTTTTATCCAGTGTAAAAGCTGTAATTACCTTACTTTTTTTTTTTTTTTTCCTCTACCCTCTCCCTCCCCCCACAATGGATTTAATAATATAATTAGTGTTGGTCACCTAACATGATCATTTCCCAAAAGGTCAAAATATACTTCATAATGGTAATTTTAGGTGTTCTTATTGTGAAATTGCATTTGAAATAATTCAGTGCAATAATCTATAAATGAGCATAACAGATTTATGGCAGGTTTTCCTATACTAGCCTGCATTTCAGTGCAATATGTGGGCAGAAGAAACTGTAAGCAGTTTTATGTCCAGAATTTCTAGAGTAAAATATAACAATTATTATTCTGACTGGAAATGGATACAAATTATGGGAAAAAAAAAAAAAAAGAAAAAAGAAAAAAAGAAAAAAATCAGAGAATTTCCATTAAAAAAAAAAAGAAAAAAAAGAAAAAAAAAGATTCTCTGAGATTTTTAGTAGCTTGCATACATGCAAATAACAACTACTGATTTCTATGAAGTCATGAATAATATTGTCAAACAGAAAATAATATTTGTAGTTGAACAGTTAAGTCAGAAGTGGTATCACCTACTCACTTCAAGGTTAAAAGAGTAATGCAAATCCATACAGGCCCCCGATGATCGAGGTAGGATTAACATATTTTCACCTTCCCTAATAGAACTGCTTTGGTACAAAATACATTGTTCTGCACTGTCATGATGTATGGCTCATATTTAGAAATCTGACAGTTCAGGAGTGCATTATGGAATTACATTAAACTGAATACATTTTTGTGCTGCACAGGAAAAGATAAAGAGGCTCCATTTTCTGTCTTATTTTTTTTAAAAAAATAATGGTTTTGCTCTATTTTCTTACTACAGTGGTGTAAAAAAACAAACAAACAAACAAACAAAAAAAAAAAAACAACCATAGTATTTACTGGACTAGTAAAATGTGTTCTCTCTGTTTCAAAAAACATGTGGAAGATGTAACTCTATTCCATACAAATCCTAATTGATTTATAAGAATATGAACTATATTAATTAATAAAACCCTTATTTATAACTAAACCCTAAGCTAAACCCCTTAATTATAAGAGCAATTTTGAAAACCTTTGGAATTTGACATGTAAGTGAATTGCAATGTTTTAACTTCTATACAATATTGATGAGTTAAGTAATTGTAAAATGCCAAGAAGAGGGAGAAGAGAAGGAGCAAGGAGAGGGGCTGGAGAAGGGAAAGGAAAGAAGATTAGAAAAAAAAAAAAAAAAAAAAAAAAAAATTGAAACTTAAGGTTAGCCCATATAAGGGTAAGGATCCCTTAGTCCTATGGTGACAGGATAGTGCAAAGTTGGCCATAAATCTCTGGAATGTGTAGACAAGGAATTCGTTTAATAATTTTATCCATACTTGATAGTTCTGCCTTTGCTCATAATCACCTGGGGTTGTGGGAAACTGTGTTCAGTGTTTGTCTCTAAAATTTACTTTGTAGTAGCCACTTTTATTAAAGGTTTGAATTTGCTGAATGTCTACAGTTTTATTTCTGGCCTACAACTGACTTTAGCTGTATTCCAAATGAAAAATAAAAATAACAAAATTGGTCCCCGGAATGTAGTATTGTCTGTTGTTTGCACATATTTTTGTTTGATCTTAGAAGACCATCAGATTTAAAATTGTTTACCCTGGAGCAATTATAACAAAGATAAAAATTGTATGCCCATATTTTTGAACAACCACTTCAACCTCTTGAGCTTTAATGGTGTTGTGATGTGGCAGAAAGGAGACACCTCAGTTTTGGAACACTGGCAGTAAAAAAAAATCCTAAGGTTTTTCTACACGAAGATATAGAGCAATGGTGCTGGTTTCCATAAAATTATTTCTCTTCTTTGGAGTTGTGGGGTGAGATAAAATATAAGCCATGAAAGAGAACTTTAATGTGACCAGTCTTGTTATTTTCAAGTACTATGTGAGCAGCTTATTAACTGCAACAAGAACACATCTTCCCAGGTGCAATTAGGGAATGGAGGAATGCATCAATATTACAGTTTAAAACCTGCTATATTAAAGACCTGCTTTTTTCCCATGGGATGCTTATCTAGAACATTGCATAAGTAATCATAAGGATTAGGTTGCCAATAAAATGTCATAATGATTAGTGATTAAAAGTGAAGTTCCAGCAAGAACAAACTATTTCAGAAAGGTCACTATCTCAGGATTTTTAAATAAACATGTATATTGTTAAAATATTCTTAAGGGCTAATCCTGCTACCTGCTCACTGAATCCTCCAGCCAAACTCCACAAGACCCAGGTTTCTTAAAAAGCTGTTGATATACTGTACTCATCCTGTTTACAATCTCTCATTACAGTTCCCAGGGAAAACATAGAGGGACAAAAAAGTCTGTCAAGGGAAGTTTATACCAGTCAAGGAGAATTTGGCCATTTCTGAACAAAGAGGACCAACAGCTCTAGATTAACATGAAAAGAAGGTTTTAATTCCATTATACATTATAACAAGAAAAAAAAAGAAAAAAAAAAAAAAAAGCAGGAAGATTGATAACTTCAACCTATCTTAGCACTTCTATAGCCACTAGCAAAATAGTATCTATACACAAATGGATTTTTCTTCACAATGCTCCTTTGATGCAAGGAAGTCCCATTATCCTCATTCTTCTTATGAAGAACAGCAGCATGAAGAGATTAAGTCATTTATCCAAAGTAACACAAGATGCCTATGGGACTGACTGTGTAATTTATCATGGATCTCCAGAGCCCCAGTCCAGTGCTTTAACCAGTAGACCATTCTTCGTCTCAACTGACAGACCTGCTGTATGTTACCTTAAATGACCTTTCAAAATGGCTATTTTGTACATGCTTTTTGCTCTATCAGCATTCTAAAAGTTGTTAAAACCACAGTCTTGGAGAAAGGCTAATTAAGCACCCTGTACCTTGTCTCAACATCAGCTGTGACACTCAAGAACACAAATAATTTTCAGACCAAATATTGTATTTCTCTTCAAAGTTAGAAGCAAAGCTAAAGCTTGGCAGCTGGCAAAGATCCCTCATGCTCTGCAAATGACCATACTTTAATAAAGTCCTTTTGAGTTTTCTTTTTAAGGCTTTTATATTCCTGTGACTGAAAACAGTTACTATAATAGCATTATGGAAATCTAAATATATATGGCAAGAACCATTACTTGAGTACTAAAATACGTTCTTTCCTGGCAAACCTCAAGCAAAACTAAAGAGATCAGTTTATCATTTGCTAAGCTGAAAAAAAATTAAAAAAGCTGGAAAAAAGAAAAAAAAAAAAAAACACACAAGGAAGTTGATTCTTTTCTTTTTATATGCATGAGACTGGCAATCGTTCTAGGACAATGGGTCAGTAACTGCCTCTAAGGATACAAATTAATTAAAATATGGAATTTAAGGAATAAACTACTGAAGTAGTTTGTTCTTTCTTTACCCAGAGAATATGTACAATTACAAATTATCTCTGATGGTACATCAGCAATGTAAAATTCTCCAGCTACTACATTCACCTGAAGGGATCATAACCAGGAGTGAAATGTTTACTAGGTCACACTCCTTTAATCTTACCTTCTCTTTTGGGTGACTTCCAAAAGCACTGCTTATGATGATGTTATGAAAAAGAAAATGAACTGAGATCATCATTTAAATTCCACACAGTTCACAAACAGCTGTCATATGGTAACAATTTTTGGTCACTGCTTGGGTTGACTGCATTTGAATTAGTGACCTAAAGGTGAAAGTTTCTGGGTTCCAGGATCAATCTCCATACTGTTCATTGTTTTCATTTTCTGAAGTTCAAAGTGGTAGAAGCAAGACTTATATGGCCTCTGCTTTTCATCCAGTTAAATATTTTCAGATTTTTTTCTCTTAAAATATTTCTAAGCATAAGACACAAATATACTAAGTTTTCTCATGTGTGGAAAACTTACTATCAAAATAATAATAATTACATAATAATAATTACATTATTACATAATAATAATAATAATTATTATTATTATCACTAATATAAAATACAATTATTATTATTATTAGTAGTAGTAGTAATAACAACAACAATTAAATGTGAAAGCAAATTTTCTGGTAGATAATCAAATTTTGATATTAAAGAAGTCCTGCAAACAGTAAAGAAGAAGCAGTGCTACAACGTCAATACTGCCTTTGTAAAACTGCTTATTTTAAGGGGTTTTAGTAAGGATGTTAAGGATATCAAGTAGCTTGTTTTGGCTAACTTAAAATGATGTAAAGATGGAAAAATCTTGCTATCTTAAGATTTAATAATTTCCTTTACAAATTACTTTCTTAATTTTCTTAATTTTCTAAATTTACAAATTACTTTCTTACATACTTTCTTAATTCTATTGGAAAACATTTTTCTAATTCAACAAATCTGTTCTGTACTCAATAAATGAGCCTTAAATAAAGCACACATTCTTATCAGCTTCTGCTGTAGAGTACATTTATTTCCATAGTCTAGGAAATGGACCTGTGAAAATTCACATGGAATTCTCAAGTGTATTTGAGGTAAGATGTTTCTGTCAAAACCGTTGTAAAATTTAACCTGCAAAAAAATGTTCTTTGCTGGGTGGGAAGAGAACTGAAAGGAAACAGAGGAGATAAGACACTTTCAGAAAAATTGCGAAGCAAGTTCAAAAATAGACATAGTATATCAAGTATAGGCAACTGAATGAAACATTCTCACTACAGTATTATTTATTTTCACTCATGGAGATAGTTTTTGTTCAGCTTTCCATATACCTCAACTCTTTACCATTTTTAATGAGACAGGCACGAGAAAAAAATAACTTCTTCTACAAATTTATTACCATGATATTTAAACTGCTTATTCAAAAGTACATTTTTAAAGGTCTGTCTTTCACCCACAGAGCAATGAAACACAAACCTGAATGCAATTGCAAATTCCTGTTCTAATAATGGAAGGAATGCACCAGCTCTACAAAAAAACTTTGGCATACCGAGTTCATACTGTAAAAGCTATACATTATTCAAGAGTGAAAAATTATTTTCGTTACCTAGTTTCACAACATGATAACTATTTCTTCAGAGACTGATTGACTTTTATGATCTTTGCTATTTTATTAGCCACCATTTTCTAGCAGTGCCTGTTCCTGCTCTATATTGTGCAAATCTCAGCATCTCAGATGCGCCAACCACAGCAATCAGACCACAACATTAAAAAAAAAAAAAAAAAGAGAGAGACCCAAGATTTGTTTCATGGCCTATTCAGTTTAAAAACAGACCCAATGCCCGTTCAAGCACATATAATTCAGAAGGCCTGCCTGCCAGCAATAAAGACTGAAATTGGATACTTTGTGAGATTAATTACCTAGATAGGGCATGATAATGCTAGTCAAATGGGAAGGTAATTAAAGTGCACCTTCCATGAAAATTATTCATTGCTGATGGATCAGGTGACAGATAAATCAAAAGGCACTTAAAAAAAGCTACAGGTTAACTTGTGAAAGGCCTTTCTCCCCTCCCAGTTGCTACAAATATGGCCGCTGAGTGCAGCTCCACGATGTTGTTCCCATCGTAAGAGAAAAGGCAGGACTGTAATGCAGCCTCTGAGAAAGAGGAACCTTTAGAGAAATTATCAGCATTGTGCCTGCAGACAAAGGGTCAGCTAGAGTGGAACCAGTCAGCTGGCACTTTTCGGATTACTAGACCTCTCTGCTTGTATCCCATAAAGGAGTATTGCAACCATAAAAGGCAGCAAGTGATGAATTAATAAGTTGACTAGTCCCCCGGGTGCAATCCTTATAGATGGAGGACATGCTGCGGTAATCAAACGGGGTTATAAATTGTGTACATTGAATGGCACAAAATACGTCTCACTTCATCACCGTTAAGTCAAGACTTCCTGAATTTGTCATTAACTCTTTAACTTCAATATATTTATTTAAACAGTAAAAGTAAGAGAAAGAGCTTACAATAACAAAAGGGCAACTGATACTACCCAGTGGGATACACAGTCTAATGGAAATCAGTGACTCTTACTTTTTAAAGCAACGGGTCAAACTGCACTCCTTTTACACCAAAGGTGCCCTTGAGATGTACTGATTAAGTTGAAAACATTCAATTAAATGCATTTCTGAGCACCTAAAAAATACAGGATCAAATCAGATTTTATTGCTTGTTTGTGCAAATTTCTAAGTATTCATTCCCTAATTGAAAAAAAAAAAAAATAAGAAATATTGATATGAGTAAGTATTTTCCGGATTTTAGAGAAAATGTCAAAACTATCTTTCTCTGGATGTAACATTTGATGATTAAAATATGTGAAAATGGATAACTGAATAATTACCTTCTTATCTCAATGGATTCTTGAGATCACAACTCTTTAGGCTGTGATCTAACTTTTCAGTGGAAGTTAAATGAAAAGAAAATTTATTCTATCCTTTTCTTTATTTTAAAAGCAGTAAATAGCCATTTTGAAGGCCTTAGAAGCCTACCAGGTTTAAAGAAAACCTAAAACTGCCTTTGAGTCAGAGCACAAATAAGCAAGAAGACCTTTGCAATCCTCTACTTAATTTATTCTCTTCAAAATATAATTAAGGTTTTCCCAGATTTTGAAACAACAATTCTGCATGTTTCATAAATAACTTCTAAACTATTTGTTGTGTCCTCTGATTTTCCCTTCCCTAGGCTTCATAGTGAGTTGTTGAAATGAAAATTTAAATGAATACTGAAAACTAATGTAAACTTTAAAAATATGAAGTCCAAACCAAAACCCTTTTTGTATGGCCGATATTAAACCATAAACAAATTTCTAAACAGAATTTGTGGCACTGAGCATTACTATTCCCAATCTGTGTAAGTATTCCGTATTCACAGGAGTCTATAAGAAAAGAGGCTTGGTAACCATTCGCTATCTTCACCATACTTGTCAGATGTGGTATTTCCCCCAGGAAAGGAGTTTTTGCTGATTTTGTACACAGTTTTGTCACTTTAAGATTAGCCTATTACAGTACTTCCCAAGAAGTTAAATTTTATAGACCTCTTAATCTATAAATACAGCTCAGTAAACTTAGTGAGCTTAAACTGTTAAACTAAACTGTGGTAGAGTTGAGTTGCTCATGCTGTTAGTTCATTAGCATGGTTAGCCTGTTGGGCACAGCTTAGCTGCCTCCCTGCTAGGCAATGTTCAGACATGAGTCTATAGTTAGAATGGGCCAAGATTCTTCCCTGGTGGGCAACCTCAATGTGGACACAATTTGGGAAGATAAACAGGTATAACTTTGCAAGCATCAGCCCTGACCATGGACCCTGGCCTCATCTGTGTGGGCATAGCTTTTGTAAACAGGGAATGCACGCTTCTTTAGGGTTTCACTGCCTGTCTGCTAGTATCCAAGGAGCATTTGAGCTCTTGGTTTTGATCTATAAATTGCTAAGCAGGATGAGACTTTTCTGACTGAGAGATCACCTCCATCCTTTACTTCTGCTGTAGTCAGCAAAGGTGTGAAAGGTAGTTTCCTTTTTGGCATCTAGAAATTACTCTCCAAAGCATTACGACTGTGATAATATTCTGGGAGCCTGAGGTACCTTCTAGGGCAAAGGTTGAAAAACTGCTCCCAGGAGGATGGTGAAGGAGTTCACTTTAATTTATTGCTCATGGAAGGTTATCTCTTTGTAATTATTCTGTGCCACTGCATGGCTGAGCTAATTTATTGCCTACACAAATGTATATAATGCTGATGGGTGGTCATCACTGCATTATTGTAGGTAAGATAAACTGTAAGGCACCTGCATCCCACCTAATGGGGGCTCTTAACTGCTGTTAAAGTAGAAAGCAAACATAGAATAAATAATTTATATTTTTGAAACATTTTAGCATTAGTGCTGTAAACTGTAATCAAAGGAAATAACCCTAAAGACACAACTGTACGTGCATATCCTCACTAAATATCTCAGCTAATTCTGCCAATGGTAAAAAATCTTCAAACAGTTGTAGTAACATGAATTACTATTAGAACTAGCAAACTATTTTTTAAGGAGTCTTAAAATCCTGAAGACAAGAAATTATATTTTAATGTACTTGTTAAGTATTTTATTGAAAATAAAAAGAATCATGTAAATATTTACTGTTAACAATGTGGCAGAAAATAAAATTTGCATATATGGGGGTGGGACGAAGGGGGCATTCAAGGCATTTTACTTTTGGCAGTTAATTTAGGTGACTAAATAGGGAAGGTAATCTAAAGCTTCCTCTGTAATTAAGGATGAGTCAATGCACAATTCCTAAATTTGGCTTCTGTTCCAAATCACTCCCTAAAGAAACCTATCAATCTCCACTGACTACAACAATGTAAATATCCACCAAAGATTTAAATGCTAATGTTTAATGCCAACATCAAAGAGCAGAATGTTTAGCCCTAAAATATTTCATGAGATTAAATCTACACAATATAAAGCACAATGACAGGTTTCCCTTTTCATTGCTAGTTAAGCTGCAATACGAATACTTAGAACTAAGGGTGAAATTCTGATTTCAGCTACACAGGGGAATATTTGGAATAATTCCACAGGAGGTCCACAGAGACAGATCATTAGAGCATTGGCTCTGAAATATTACCATTGAATTCCTCATTTCACAGGCTTGATGAGAGGCTCTATGAACTTAAATAGACTCTTTAGCGAAGTAAATGGCATTTCTCCGCATAAGCATCCGAGTTTACTGGCTCTGAATCTGGCCTGCTGACTCAGCTGCTACTATGAAAAGAGCTTGGGTGCTGTGAAGAAAAATGAGCACTCTGTGACACAGTAGGAAATGCGGTACTCAAAAAGGAGAAACACTTAGATGACAGAGACTGTCAAAAGGAGAGATGCTAGACACATCCATCAGCAAGTCTGAGAAAGAAGATACATGAACTTGAGGATCTGCTTCTGTAAATGCAAACATGAGTGGAAACCCTGGATTCAGTGGACAATCCTGTACAACTATGAACTGTTGAAGCATAGGTAAAAGTTTAGGAGAGCCATTCTTAAAAAGAAAAGCTATGAATAACAATGGCAGGACTTGCTGTTACAGCTCAGTTCAGAGGAAGTGAGATCTGGCTTAAAAAGTCTGGAAAACACAGTAGAAGAAAGAGAAAAAAAAATAAAATTAAGCTGCAAATATACATGTATGCATGTATGTGCATCTCCCCCTCTTCTCCTGTCTTCTTGTGCCTGTACAAAGCTGAAAGAAGATGGAAGAAAGATAAGAAACATCCCATTTTGCACTTTGCAGATTTCTTTCATTAACATTAGAAAAACTCCAGCAGTTTTGTGAATAATTTTCTTACAGTTTTCTGTGTTTCAAGTAGATTCACTTACACCTGATACAGGATTTATCTCATTCAGGTACAGGTCTTCACTGGACTGCTAACTTCAAGTAGGATTTTAAGATTTCTACTGTTCTGTCAAATGTAGTTAAAAATGATCAAAAATTATTGAAAGATGAAAGAAAATTGTCCAAAGAGATACACAGATAGCACACTCACACAGCCTCTTTAGGAAACGGAACTAAAAATAGCCTTTTCTATATTAGCATGAATACTAAAATGGCCTAAGTCATATGAATTATCCTGCTTGCTGTGTAGATTATCCTGAAAAATTAAGAGTACAGATGAAAAAAAAAGCAAGTTTGGGGGTTTAAACTACAGCTGTTATTTAAGCCTGATTTATTTTGTAGGTTGCTATCACAGTCTTAACAAACTACCTTCTGGAAACATAAAATGCAGTTTGTTATAAGCTTGAATTTAGGACATTTATATTGGTTGAACAATAAGATTTCTGTATCATTTTCATGAGCATGATTTAGTTGACTTATGTTCACAGGCAGACATAGTTATGTAACACATAGCTCAGACAAATGGCTCTGTTCTTTATCTTCTCTATTCTACTGTAGTTAATGACCAAATATTGTTAAAAATTGGGACACTAATTATCTGATGTCGACATGTTATGGATAATTAAGAATTGCTCACTCTGAAGCCATGCTAATTGTTTTTCACAGGTCTCCTTCTCTTGTCCTTGTGTCCTCAACAAGGCAAGCAGCTACAGGTTTGTGCATACATCTCTGTCACGTACTTTGTCACAGAACATACATCATCCTTTCTGGCTCATCCCCGATTAATTTTGCTGGCTTGCAGCAATTATCTCTCCCTTTGTGACTGACCTCCTGGTAAATGGAGTGCAAGATAGCTGGGCAATTTTTTCCTGTGTAGTTTACCACTTAATTGATCCTTGTTGGCTGCCCACAGTAGCATATACTAAACTTAAGTCATAAAATGGTTGAAATTGAGAGAAAGTGGTTACCATGTTTTAACAATTGTAGTTGACAGCTGTAAAAATCAGATCTTGATAACATTCTTTCATTTACCCTATTACTTGGATCAGTTGGTTAAAGCTGTTAATGATCCGCTTGGATCAATGTCTTTTGCTTGTAGCTATAATTTACTGCATTGGTGGATTAGTACAGGTGTTTTCATAGATAGCTCTGCATCATTCCACCAGACTGCTGTCTGCATCAAATTTGCTTCTATTCACCACTAACGAAGCAAAGAAAAAAATAATCAGCATCTCCTATCTTAGCGTTAACTATTGAACTGAGGACAACACTTTTATTGTAGTCAATCTGCAGGCTTCAACCATGGTTTACTCAGTAAATTGCCCTACGAATTTCCTCTAGAAATAGACACAATATATTTTGACTATACTAGGAAAGAACTACAAAAACTGCACAAAACAATTCATAAACTAAAGAATATTAGATATAACTGTTCAATTAGGAACGTACCCATGGAGCCAGGGCTGTTTGTATCACAAAGAAAGCCAAAGAAACTACACAGGGCAGCAAAATGTCAGAGATGGCAAAAATTGTCTAGTCATACTAATTTCTGGGACTATTCCAGAACCTAGAGAATCTGCTGCTGCCTGTGGAGATGTCATGGCTTACACGGAGATGTAAGTCACCAATGGCTATCGCTATTATGTCTTCTCTTCTTACTACCCCACTAGCATTAGGAGGATCAAGCCCAGCTCTTCATGGACCTTCACTTTGCTCTAGCTTTCCAGATGAGCTTGGCTATCTTCACCCTTGCCTGCCAGAAGTGAACCACCCATTCTTGGGCTATCAATACTCCCCAAAACAGCTGGAAGGCCGTGGACCAGAAATGAAAGATTTGTATTTTTTCACCTAATAGCCAGTTTAGCCAAGACTGTGTTTTTCTTAAAAAAAAAAAAAAAAAAAAAAAAAAAGGCTTCCTGGTACATGCAACAAATAAAAAGTAAGTAGCTGAATAAAATATGATCTGTCCTGAAAGAGCAGCAGCAGAATCTCTATATTTCTAATTAGAATATATACATAAAGCAGACTGGAAATACGTTGTCTTCAAATGCTGGACAAATCTACTTGGCATCTCTCGATAGACAGTTAATTACGAGATTGAACCTCAACACTAAGTGGTGGACTGAACCTTACTTTAAGCTCTTGATTTGAGACATTCACTGCCACTTCACGCAGCAAATTTTTGGCATACTAACTACACTAGCTGTCATAGATTCACCACAAAGATCTTTCAACTATTAAATGGCACCAATGTGAGCAATCTCTCCATCTAGATAGAAGCTGCACACTTAGCTATTCTATAATTTAAGCTTAATGGAGAAACTTCTTTAGCTCTCCCTGTTGTTAAGCTGTATTTTCTCTTTTACAGATTTCCACAGGAATCATTACAGTGGGCTGGCTCATTGCCGTGCTGTCATCAAATGTTTCACTCTACAGAGATGTTACAGTTGAAGAATTTTTTAATTTAGTACATACAAGCTCAATTAGCGTTTCAGTTATGATGGCACTTATGCATTTGCAATAGCACCTTTCAATAGTGTTCATTTCTCATTGAAAAGTATCTGTGCACTTAGAGGATTTTGTTTGTTCTAGTGACAATGGGACTGGAATTCTTCAACAGGTCTGAAAGAAACCATCAAATATTAGGAAATGCAGGGTCAAAATATCTAATGTCTATGATCTACAACAACTATGATCTTTGAATCCTTTGAATTCTGTCTAGGCAACATAACAAAAAGATGAAACATCTTAATAATAAATTACTGAAATACGTTCTTAGAACTCATCAGTACAGCAGGTTTTTTTTTAGATTAATTTAAGCAGTTTATATTGTTCTGATGTACTGATATAATGATTTAAGTTTTGTTAATTGAAGGAGTTCAGATCTATTTTGTAAATACTGAAAAACAAATCCTCCCCATGCTTTTATGAGGCAAGCTATTAGTATCACAGGCAAGCATCACTATTAGGTACAAATGAGAAAAAAGAACCTCCACCAAACAAACTAAAGACATTTTTGAAAACATTTATGACAGTATCAGAACAGGCTTTCCCTTTTGCCAGTGTCTCCACTGTACTTCTCCTCTATTCTTATGCTTATATATAATCATCCCACTATTTTCCCTAACAGAAATTCCTAAGGAAATTCTAAAGTTTCAGAACTTTACCTCCTTTTCATAGTCATCAACATGAAATTATTTTGGAAAAGGAACAACATATTTGGCCAATGTACCAAATAAATAGCATTGCATTCATGAAATCCTACTGGTGGTGTTCAGCACTTGATACTTCATCCAGATATCATACTACTGTTAAGAGGAAGTGGAAAAAGGAAGATCTGGAGATGCAGTTTTGCTGCCAAAATCAGTTATGTTTAACCTTTCTTTGCACATGAGATAACTAGTTACTGTTACTGTGTATCAGCATATATAAATGTATCAAGCAATTTCTTGTTTTTGAACTGTATCTTGAAAGTCTTTGAGTTAGTCCAGGTCTTTACAGAACTAACCATATAATAAATTACATTACACAAATTGTATAATAAAGCACAAGTACTGTTTAGCTCCCATTCACTCTAAAAGGATCTACCACCATGAGATGCAATCTAACTATGGATGTAGGAAAGAAAAAGCAGAGGGCTAAAAACTGACCTAGCAGGAGTCAGAAGTAGAGCTCTTATTTCACACACCTTTCTGGAAACAGTCATAGAAAATGTGATGCTACCACACACATTTTTCTTTTCAGGATTAGGTTTAGATTTTCATCACTATTTTTAAAAAGACAATTGGGGTAACTGACAAGATGTCCATCTGAGGAGATGTTCAGTCTATATTTGTAATGTTAGAACAAAAAGTGTCTCCAAGTCTCCTATTTCACCCTGGCAAACAAATCTCTCATTTCTTTGGATAGATTGTACTATCGTTTTCTTCCTCAAGTACACAGTTACTTGTTTTGTAACTGGTGGAAGTCTGCTTTAGTAGCACATGTTTGACTGTGATGATGTAACCTGCTACTTCAATAGTTCAGTGCACGGGAAAGTAACGGCCCTGTGGTTGTTATGCTCTTCCCAGCAGGTTGTTACAAAACATTTAATATACCTAGCAACTTGATCTGTCTATGCCTAAATCAGAGCTTGGGCTGTGTGAAGCTGAAGCTTTACTTTGTCTTCGTATAGCTGAAAGCTCTACTGTAGCTTCCTACTATGTTTATTTCTAAATATTGTAAAATTCACAGTCTCTACTAGAACTCTTAGTATCTTGGCAAAAAAAAAAAATGATATCTGTTTCTAAAAACTTTTATGGTAGATCTGGACAGGGGAGTTTTGATACCCATTTGAAAAACAAATTAAATCACATTTCTAGTATACTTGAATAAAAAATCAAATGTCATTCAGCTACAAACTGATGTGTAAAAACCTGCTACAGTCAGAGTCAAAATGTGATAAGAAGTTTCATTTCAGGATGACAAAGTGCCCATTGCTTTGGTTCCTGTGTTCTGATAGAGCATAAGGTTCAAATCCTGCTCCTATTGAAGTCAATGACAAAACTTCCATTGACTTCAGTGGTGCAGGATCAGACCCTAAGCAACACAGCTAACATTTTTTTTCTTGCTTTCTCTCCTATCTTTCAGTGAAAAATATTAGAAAAAATTAGAACTAAATGTATTAAAAAACAGCACATACTATCAATGGACTATTATGTGGTAAACTTTTTTTTTTTTTATAAAAATACATATTGCTTATTATTTAATTACATATATGCATAAAATTGTCAAAACTAGGTATCAGATATGCCATAGTTTACTATAGTCTATGTAACAGTTTCCTTCTTTGTGAAAATCCTAAAAAACAAATAAATAATAATAATAATAAAAAGAACTAATCTTACAATAACACCAAACCTAGCAATTCTACAGTATTTCTATAACCTTGTGGATTTCACTGCATTAAATATGACATGATAAAACCAGTGAATGAACAAACTATTTTCACCAATCCGATGGTATTTGCTATACAGAGACTGGACCTTTTACTAAGTTTTTATCCATCAGCTTAATTCAGGCAAAAATTCAGTTACTACCTCCTGTCAAAATATCTGCATTATTAGCCTAGGGTAATGTGATTTGAAACCAACAGACAGTCTTAGTACACAGAAATAAACCAATCCATTTTTGAAATGTATTAAAAGGACATATAAAAACTAGAGGAATAATAACTACCACATGTTCATTTTTACTTTGATTTTACCCCTTTAAATAGGTGGCCATGGAGTGCAGAGTACATGGAGTACATGGAGTACAGTAGAACTATGTTGTCTGTTCAGAAAAAAGCCAAAACAGATTAGAAAGTATCTTAAATATTATTAATAAAAGGCACTGATATCTTTGTAGCTCCCATTAAATAAACCAAGCAAAACGGAAACTCAAAGAACAGTCATTGTAACATATGTGTTTCTAAGAACCTCAATTTAATGAAGGTGGTTAGGAAAAATTAGTTTTAAAATGTGTCTTTCTATAGGAAATTTTTTTCCCAGGAAAACGTTTGATTAGAAAGAAAAGAAAAACATGATTTTTATAATTGGAGCTATTTTTAAATGAAGCAATGGTTTGAAGTATATATGGAGATAATTTAATCCTATCAATACGGGAAAGCTGATCTGCAATTGAAAGCTGGAAGATGAAGCATAGCTCAGAAAGTAGTCACTAGCGGGAAAACAAATGAAACCTGAAGCCAAAGGAAGTCCATTGAAATGGGAAAACATACCAACAGTGTTCAGTTGAACACTGAAGCTATTTACAATAAGCCATCATGTACCAGCAGACATGAACATTGGATGGAAGGCATAGATGAAAATAGATTAAAACATCATGGAGGCAGAATGGGAAGACACTACAATGGTCTGGGGAAAGGAGAAAAGTGAGACTAGCACTGAACAGTGAGGTCAAAGTGACTGGAAAAACCACAGGCATAAATCTTCTTGATTGCTGCCTCTGCTTTAGCACATGGCTGAAGTGAGTCAAGCTTAAGTGAGACTGACAGGGAACAGCAAGGAAACAGATGGTCAACAGTGTGGAGACTGTGACATAGGAGACTTTCAAAAATGAGTAGAGATAATTGAGAGCTGAGGAAAATGAATACAGAAGCAAAGAGAAAAATGATGAGCAGCAGTGAGCAAAGGATAATCTGAGTATGAGGAAATTCAAAGCATCTCTCCTGTTCAGACAGATTTTTGAAGTACCTAAGAAGAGCAGAATCCATCCCATGCTTTAATTCATTTCTTCTTGCCATATATTTATACTGGTACTCTTGCTAATAGGTGTGATTTTATAGCATGTCATGTTTTTCTCTTTAAGTTGTTGGGATAATACAACAGGTGTCTTGTTTGGTTTCTTTTTTTTTTTTTTTTGTATCTGTGTGAGATTTGGGATCTGCTTCGTGTAGGGAAAGGCCAGAAAATATGAACTCTAAGCGGTCAAAAAAAGGGAAAGGAAATCAGCATATGCAAAATAAGTTGTTACTATAAACAATGATCTTAAGACTAAAGACTATATTTCAATTATGGAATTAATCCTTTTTTTTTTTTTTACCATTTCAACCATTTCAAGTTATCAGCATTAACTGCATCTGAAAGGGCAGCATGAGCTAACAGTGCTGTGGGGGACTTCTCTCTTGCTGTGAAGAAGCAAGCATTAGAAAGTGTTCCCTGCATAAGGACAGAGAGCAGGCTTAGGAGCAGACATTTTAACTTTTGTTTGTCATGTTTGGTTACAGTAAGAAGACATGATGAGTGTCTCCTTGGAAATGGTTGGATATGCTTTTTTCTTTCTAGTAAAGACAATTATGTCAAATAAAGACAACTGGCTCAGTATGGTTTTTTAAATTTTCTCAGACCCTGCTGAATGACAAGGTTCATCCAACCCATCTCAATCTTTTACAGAATCAGGGTAGGATGCATGAATATCACCCCTTACCAGAGACCAGTCCATTGTCCATTTACTTTTCAGAGGAAAGGATGTCGAAAGACGGTTTTAAAAATACATTATTTTTGCAAAAGTGTCAAGAGAAAAAATACACAATTATTACTGAATCATTTTTTCAGGATTTACGAGTAAGTGCCAAGATCTGAAAAATATTAATTTGCCATGAAACCTACACAATTCCATTAGACTTTTGAGTGTTTTATGGAAAAACTGTAAAATTTGGAAATAAATTTGATAGATCAAAGGAACTTCCAGTACCACCTGAAGATGAATATCCTAGTAGGGAAGTGGCAAATTTTATCTTCAGTAAACAACCATTCAATAAGCTTGCAAAGCTTGTGTTTGTCAGCTGTTCACCAGCTGCAGCTCTTCAGTACATCCCCCTGTTGTAACTATGGCTTGGTCACATTTAAATCTGAATTCTGTGAGGATGCAGGGGTTCACATAGACCAGCTTGCATTACTGGGATGACATCCTGTATTCTTTATATGATGCTGGATGAGCAAGATACGAAACAGGATGGTTTACTCCTTGGGGACTTAGGGCACTCAAACTTTAACCCTGATTGTCGGTCATTTTTTTCATGCTTTTGTTAATTAAAAAAAAAAAAAAAAAAAAAAAAAAAAAGTGAAAGCCTCACAGTTCTTGGCTGCAGCATAAAAATATGGCATATGACAACTGATAACCTAGTCACAAAGACTTTAACACAGGGAAATGAATAGTGGTAGGTCATATGTATGTATGTGTGTGAGCAGTGTGAAATGCTACCTTCCTACTTGTAGTCGTTATGTTATTTTTACAAATACAAATAGTTGTTTGTTGGTTTTTTTTTTAAATCAACCATCTGGTTCTTTTCTGTGACATGTTCCCTTTCTCACATCAGAAGCTTGTTATATGTGGGTGAAAAAATACTGAATATATCCCATAACCCCATTCTTTTATTTCCTATTATCCTATTATCCTATTTATTTCCTATTATTTAATTTCCTATTATCATTACAAAATTATTTGAACGTTTTGAATATGACCAGAAAGCATCAATTCAATTAAAACAAAACTACAAAGGGAAAATCTCACTGCAAGTCTCTGTGCAACTGGTGAACCTAGTAATTATATATAGCCACCTATTGTGCTAGGATAATAACATGTGAAGAAGGTTTAGTTAGACACATTTACACACATAAAAAGCAATATGGGCAAAGAAAAAGTCATTTTTGCCAAAACTATTGAACAGTCACATAGTAACAAATGAGAGCTGCATGAACTCTAGTTTACTTGGCTATAAATAAATCCAACATTTTCCTTCTCTCTGTGGTAAAATAAAATAGAAGCACAGAAGCATAACAGTCTCCTTTGAGCAACCAGTCTCTTTCTGTTCAATTATAGTCATCAATCTGTTCCACCTAAAATATTTTCCTCCTTGAGAAACCAGAGAAATCAGTATTAGGATCCACAACAAGCTGTTACAAAAAATAATGTAAAAGAGGTCTTTCCTTTTTGTGAATGCATTTGTTCTGAAAGACCGTATTTTCTTTAACATTAATTTTGTAATTCAGGTTAAATAGGCTGCATTTATCCAGCACTTTTAATCAGAAAATCTCAAAGTACTTAATGAAGAAAGATAAGGGTTATCTTCATTATAGAAATAGAGAAAACTAACAAAGAAAACTTAAAGCCAATCTTTTTTCAAAACATATTTTTTATGTATGTTTCTTTTATATGCCCAACTGGAAGCATTTAAATTCTGATATTCAGAAGTGCTAAATAGACAAAGCTTCAGCTGTACGAGGACCCTTTTCCTCAAGAGTGGCAGTGTTCAGACTCTGCAGCATTGGGAAATGCTTGCCTGTGCATAATCCCACAGCAAATTGGAGAGAACAGGGTGAACAGGGTCAGGTGTCCTGCTGCATGTTCTTATATAGCTTGTCTAGGTAGGTGAATTCCATTACTTGAAATCACTATGTCCAGTTTAGATGTCTTATGAAAGTTATAGTTTCAGTAACATCTCTGGACTTGACGTACGAATCATTTTGTAAAATCATATAACTCATGTATAACATAACACAGGACAACAATATCACGTCTCCTGCCTCTAAAAACCCTATGCATCTATGACTACGAGACCTCAGGGGAATTAACTATTATGAATTTTCTTGGGGGTAACATGCCAAAGTTCTGAATAAGACTTCGTCTTCCCAAGATATGATACCAGGCACTGAATTATACTGTCTCTTCCTTTATGCTGTGTGCCACTGACTCATCAAAGAACATGAAGTAAAGCCTATTTGATTTAGCTAAATAGGAAAAAGTCCAAATCCTCTTTATGTAGCAGTGCTGTAGAGAGCAGAACACTGTCCACCTGTGCACATTTGAAGAATTACAGAGAATTATTTTAAAGATGAAGAGTTGGGATGCTAAAGTACTATAATATTTGGAATAAGAATAGTTTCAGGGTAAGTTCTCTGTACTCAAAAACTCATCAGAAACCTCAAGAACTGAACGAACACAGAGAACAATCCTTTCAGTCACAGAAATGGTTCCAAAATCATATGAAATGTGGATTTCGTATGCAGGTAAGCACTATGGGGAAGTTAAAAAACACATAAATATTGCAGAATAACTTTAACAAATACATAAAATATCCTGCTTTTGTGGGTGAGGAGTGGGGAATGTGAATTGAAGTAAATTTCTTGTCCTTTTAATTATTTTTTCTAAGTGACCATCTTTAAAGTAGCTAAATAACTACAGCTTTCCCTGTTCGTTCATTGTCCGTGTATGGTAAGCTTGTCCTTAGTGCCAAGCATTACTGTAAGGGAACAATTCTACCAGAAATTATATATGGTTAAAAAAGAATAGCTTGATCACAATAAAAAATTTGTCCCAGATGTAACTATGAAATATCCTTTTAAACATTGGTTAGCTGTTCTTATAGCAAACATCAGTTATTCAGCTCATGTTTTCTTTTAAGGCATTTCTTTGGAAGCAAGATCTTGCAATTAATGTTTGGTTTAAGATAAAAAAGATACAAAAGTTTAGTTTTAATATCCTCTCTTAGAACCTACAGTGAACTACAGCAGATCCAGAGGCCTATGATTTTTAAAAAGAAGCAACCTATCATTTCAGAAACCCAAATCAGAGAACTCAGCATGCAGACAAATAAAGCCCTTTTCCCCCTGGGGTGATACGCTAGTTTGATTTTATTTTCCCTGACATTTCACCTGTCAGATTATGATAAGTAGAAGAAACAAAGAATAATCATCACATTCTCATTGAATCTCATAATCAAATATCTGGAAATATAAGATAAATAAGAAATGTAATCCTGAGGGAAAACATGAACACCAAAAAAACTATCAGTTATCCAAAACATCTTCCAGTGACCCAGGACTCCCATATAGGTTTAAAAGATTCAGAAATGAAGCCTGCATAAGATCGTTGCATCTACTTTTTCTTCAAGTACTAGGAAATGACCTACAATAATATAAGAAAAAAAAATGTTGCATAATAATAATAAAGCTATATGTTTTCTTTGAGTCTTTCATGCTGCTTTCTGAAGTAATTCCTGAGGCCAATAAACAGAACAGATTATCATGAAATACTATAAACTCAAATTAACTAGTTGGCAAGGTGAAAAGACTAATGAGCCAGAACACACCAAACATGTTCCTGATTTACTGCATCTGCAGTTTATGTGTTCCCAATTTCTCTTAGTGTTGAGATTCATAAGTGATGAAAACTTACCTGCTTGACCAGTGGTAATACTGACAGCTGCAAAAAGCCTCTGGGAACGACTTAAGTCAGAAACCCCATTCACAGCTTCGACTTCAAATGTGTAGTTAGCATGAGCTAGCAGGTCCATGACAGTGACATAATTATCTACTAATCCAGTTTGCTGGGGCATATATCCAATGTTACTTCCACAGGGAACACATTCGCCCTGCTCCCAGCTGCACCTCTTGCACAAAATGCGGTAGGTCACATCATTTCTTCCCCCGTTGTCAGCAGGAGGACTCCACTCCAAACTCACAGTAGTCTGGTTGATATTGAAAATGAGGTTCTGTGGTGCAGATGGAGGTCCTGTGTAACACACACAAAAAAAAAAAGTCCAGCATCATGCGCAGAACCACCATGGGACATGCAGCTAGCATTCTAATTCCTGAGACAGAAAATAGTTGAAGCATTTTTCTTCACATAAACATTTCATTATTTTTTACTGCAAGCTGTATAAAAGCTTCCTTGAACTCACTTGGCAAGAGCTTATTTATTTTCCATTAAGGCATCAGGCTAACAATTGTCTGTGTATTTACTGCAACTGACTTGAGATGTTTCTCTTCTGTGCAATTAAAAAGATTGGTTAATGTACCTTAAAGGTTGCTTTTTATAGTTTTCCTAGTGTAGGATTTTTTCCTTTCTTCTAAATATACAGAACCAACTTCATCTATTTCTTTGTTATGAGCTCTGATATGATTTATAGATATTTGGCGCTGCTTTGGATTTAGGAGACTTCCACTATTTGAACCACGAATCTGTGCGGGCTAGTCTATTTCCAGTTGGAAGGTTAAGCCAGATCCAATTACAGTTCAATCAAAGCTCAAATCCACACAGGTTACTTTTCATGTTACTCTTTTTTGGTATTATATCACATAAAGCGTATTGTCTACAACAATTTTAA
Organism: Anas acuta; assembly: GCF_963932015.1. Taxonomy (NCBI): domain Eukaryota; kingdom Metazoa; phylum Chordata; class Aves; order Anseriformes; family Anatidae; genus Anas; species Anas acuta. The sequence goes on along the minus strand of NC_088981.1, from coordinate 78,397,700 downwards.
AGCCATTGGAAAACTATGTCTGTATGCTATTACAATGAGTTACACGTTTAGCCAACATGTAGTGTTTTCCAATGTTACATCAAGCAATTGTGAAAATTACATTTATGCTGATTCCATATTCACTGTCAACTTTTTTTTTTTTTTTCCCTCTGCCTTTCAATTTCATTTACTGTAGTAAATGTACCTTTCAAATATAGGAAAAGTCAACCAAAACTACCAGCTACAAATGGCTGCACCTGGTTGGTTAAGCAACGTCCTTCACTATTAAATTCATGACTGACTCACTTGTGCATGCGACATATGGTGGATCAGAAGGTGCTCTGTAATAGCTATCTTCACAGTCGCATCTTGAAGATCCTTCCTTGTCAGAAAAGCTGTGAGTAGGGCAGCGGGAGCACTGCAGATCTTGTGAAGATGATTTGTAGAACCCACGGCCACAAGCTAAGGCAGAACAAAACAAATTAAGATTTAGATTTGCACAGACCACTATTCTGATTTTTTTTTCTGTCCCTGTCATATGCAGTACACGCTGCTGAGAACACCTAAACTACCCACTCTATTACAGTGGCAAAGTCAAGAATTCAGAATTTCTTTTTCTTCAGTTGGTGCTATTAATGATTTTGTGGCATTTTTATGAATGCAAGCATATGCTAACCTCAGCAGTTAGCAGCACAGTGTTTTAACACAAAAGGCCACAGAAATATAACAGGCATAATTTTTCACCAAAGAAGAGTACAATAATGGTTTGAAACACAAGGGAAAAATGTCTGAAGAAGCTCTTATTTAAGGCTACTAAAATATTTCGGGTATCTGAACCAGCTAATTTGGAATTAATGGAGCAAAGGTTACTCTTCCCTGATCTGAGAAACCCAAAGAAGCTGTAAACCACTAGCAAACCCTGATCCCCAGAAAAGAATGAGGTGTGAACACTTGTTGGACAGGCAACACTGGTATAGAACAAGCAGAAAGAGTGGGAGGGCAGACATCATAAACTGCACAATCACATTATTTTTTTTCCAGTTTCACAGATAGTTCCAGATTTAACAAAACCTCCAAGGAAAAATTAGAAGGTGGATAACTGGAAATATGCATGCCAGATCATTTCATATTTTGTATTGCGGGCTGTGAACCCATGAAAGTAAAAATGTGATGTGTTCCAAAACTTATATTTAGAAACATTTTTTTATCAGCTATTGTCACACTTCCCAAAGCAGAAACATGCCTATAACAACACTCTCAAGCAGAGGAATGCAACTTAGAAAGCCAGCTTCAGAAGTGCTTAACTACGTGGGCATTAGGGGAGAATGAAGAAGGAAATGAAGATCACACAATGTTCAAACTGGGAACAGATTAAGACTTCATTTCAGCATTGAGATTATGGGCACACTTACAAACACTGCTGACATGAAAAACTGATCACAAAAGTCCTCCAGAACTTTCTAATAAAACAGAAACTTTTTCAACCATATTATTTTATTGAAGTTCTTTTTTTTTTTTTTTCCATCCCTCATAGGCAGTCTAACCTTCTTCTAAGCCTCCACCTATATGTAAAGAAAATGGACTGTGGGTGACACTTAGCATTGCATATCAAAATATTAAAGCTAGTTAAATACTCATTCTGAATTCAGAGAGAGAGAATTTACTTTGGTTATATTCATATTTGCTTGGATGTTTTCTCAGAACAGAAATGCAAAGTATCTGAAGACACTGATATTTAGAGCAGTTATTTCAGTTTTCGGGTACTGCAGTGACAGAAAGAGCAAGAAAACAATGAGCTTTATCTAAATCTCACTGAATTCAATGAAGAGTGTCTTTTACTTTAGTAGTATTTGGACTAGACTCACAGCACAGTTGTGGCCACATGATTCTAGTTAATCTGTTGAATCTTATGAAACTGAGAGAAAAACTTGGAGGTAAGATAGATAAAATTGATGAATTAGTTTAAACAACACTGGATCACACCATTCTAAGATAAAACAAAATTCTGACTCTGTACTACTCTCTATAAATATATTGCCTTTCTAAAGAAAAAACATGTCTAAAGGACAGAAATTGCCATATCATTTACTTTGTCATGCTGAAAAAAAACAACAGTGAATGGAAGCTAAATTACCTGGCAGAGAAAATCAGCATGCAAAGCATGTATCCCTTGACTTTGACAAAGGGGCATGGGTTTGCATTAGAAAAAATCAGGCTCTGCTTGTAAAACATGCTATGGTTTGATTCTACCAGAGTAGCTGTTACATATAACATTAAGAAAAGGAGACAAAGAATCTTAGAGAAGCGCTTCAGATAAACATAATGAGTGAAATTATAATTGTGGCAAACTTAACTCAGAATTAGCCTTTTGCTCCTTCATTCAAGATAGTTTCAAAATTTCCCAGTCAGAGACAAAAAGCACAAAAGCTGAACTGATTTGTATTCATGTACCTGAAGACATATATTTAAACTTCCGTCTGCTCTTTCAGTACTTGCAATTGAAATGTAGCTAAAATTACCAAATAATAGTTTCCTGCCTTTCTTAAATAGTCAGGCTCCTCTCATGCCAAGCAAAACACTGGACAAATACACTGGGTCTTACAGCACACAGCCCTCTGCAAAAGCAAAGAGCAACTTAAAAGGCAAAGATCCCTACTGTGTTTCCAGTCTGTCCTTCTCAGCAGGGAACATTGCAAAGCAAAGACACAGAGTAAAATAGAGATTTCAGACAGAAATAACAAAACGTAAATAGAACCCCCCACCTTTTTTTTTTTTTTTGATGGCTTGATCAAGACATTTATATGCTTAGTCACTTACTATTTAAAGTAAGTGTGCATCTCTTATTAGAGTTCAAAGGATTTGAATGTCTGCAACTAGTTTGCATGACCGTAAGCCATTTATTCTCCCACAAAGCACACCAGAGGCGGCAGGTTTAGGCAGTCAAACCATGCTATGATTCCATTATCCTTTTTGCCATTATCCTCCAGTACTCCAGCACTGAAATTGTTAACAGTAGAAAGAGTGCTTTTAAAAAGCATTTAAGAAACTTTATAGTTCTTTAGAAAGGAGTGTATGCAAGAGTATACATCATAATTAAAAGCACTCATTAGAGGAATACAACTAAATTATTTTCCCATTTTGCTTCACAAGTTGAATTTATCACAAACAAATATTCAGCCTAGTAGTAGACCACTTCTATTGCTCATAAATGAGGGTGTGATGAATCTTCAACTGTTTTTAATGTATATCATATCAACATATATTATTGTCCTTGCCTTTACAACTGAAAACTTTACCAAGACAGTCTGTTGCATGGACCACTGACCAAGGTGTGATGACTTGCCGGGGATCAAAGGTTGGAAAGAACTCCTCTAAAATCTTTTTTGTAACTTTATTTTTTTTTTCCTTTTGTCCTATTTTGCCAAATTCTCATGGTGATTTTTTTGATATTAAAAATAATTTTAATATATTGGTTTGCTCTAATCGATTTTAAATCCACTTAATTTGACCCAATTTAATTCTTTACATAATATTTTTAAGATTATAAGGATAGGTGGTATAATATCCACCACTACCTCCATAAGCAATATTAAACAAATGTTAATTGTAAAAAGAATAATAATAATTAGGCAAACATTACTTGGAATTTTGTACATGCAAATTAAAGGAAATAAATCTAAAAATAAAAGGTGTGTACTGTTTCAGAAAAGTATCTAATGGAAAAACTTGAGGTAACTCAAGTTGTATACGACTTCATACTATTCATTTTAACATTTCAATTCAGTGGTGCAGGAGAGTGCTCAGCAGCAGCACTTCTTCCCTATAAAGAGTCTATCTTGTAAATCAAGCAATGATGGGAGATACGCTGTCGTGTACCTGGTGAGGCAGAACTGTGGAGGTGTAGCCACAATCCTTCTCACCCAAGCAAGGTAAGATCCAAGAGAGGTTTTGTTACTGAAGGGCTTCTGGGGTACTGGAAAAGGTGTGTGAGGGAAAAGGGAATGAATGCCAGCACAAAATTTTCTTCCATTCAGTGTGATGTGTCATTTTCAGCTGGTAATTTACAGCTTTCCCCAGCTGAAGCTCCTATTTTGTTCAAACACCTGCTCCAAAGTCTTACCCATTCCAGGAAATGGTTTCAAACCATAAGCAGTCATACTTTACTGACAGCACAGAGGCAGAATAAAACCTACTGGTCTAATGTAAAACAGTCTTCAAAATGTAGCTGCTAATTATTTCCCCATGTATTACAAAACCAACAATACATCGAAGAGGGAGTTGTACCTCAGACAAGTCACAATTTTTTCTTACTATCTCAGCCCTACAGCTGCTAGGGACTGATCACCCATGACCTCTCAGGACTACACAGCATCTTAGACTTCTTTATTTGCCTGTGACAGCCACGGATGCTCCTCAGAGCAAATCTTCCCACCTTCTCTACAAAGCAAAGAGATTTCTTCTGTTCAGAAGCTGGCAGAGTTCCACCATGAAATACAAAGATTACATGAAATGCCCCCAGATGGAGAAAGAGACTTCTTCACCGCAGAGTTGAAGTTTGAAACTGAGCAGAGCATTGTCATTTCATATTTAAACTTTCTTGTCTAAAAGCGTTAGATAAAGACCTACACTATTATGTCTGCATATGATGAAAGATCCTAGTGAAGATGATACTAACAACATTTCTTGGCTTCTACCGAAGTGCTTTCTTCTACATCAAGTTGCACTCAGCTGTAACAGTAGTGTATTGTGACAGCAGGATCTGGCTGGGCAAAGTTGCAGTGCCAGTGGAGGATACCCATTCAAAGATGCATTTAGCATATGCCATTGCAGTCAGTGTAATCACAAACATTTTGAGACAAAGTGTTTTGGAGTCATTTAAGGACTTACATAAATACTGTAAATAATGGAATAGTGCAAAACCACAAGTAAATACTGAGATGTAAACACACACTACTGAGAACTATGATGCCACCTCTGTGGCATACCAAGGCATTAGCCATTGTAACTAGAGGTGCTGACTGCAGCTTATGTAGAAAAATAGCAACTTCTCTGCTGTGAGCTCATCACATGCCTTAGTGGCCTGGCAGAAATTAAATATGTATATTTTTCTTTTCATGTTTATAAAATAAAATTTTAAAAAATCCAACAAATTCCCAAGAAGAGAGGATAAAGGCAGCTGTGGAGAGCAGCAAGCAGCATTCTGGAGTCCCACTTGTGGGACAGGAAAAAAAAAAAAAAAAAAAAAGACGTTAGATATTGCTTATTTTTAATGTAACCTATTCACTATAAACACTATGGAGATTCATTTTGCTTCTAGGAGAGCTAGGGGACTTAAATTGGGAGGGATGATGGAAATACGGTAAGGGTTAAGAATGACATGTAACAACTGGTGTTTCTATAAACAAAGGAGAAATAGTAAACAGTTGCAATGTCACATTAGTCAAGAAACTTATTTGCTACAACAATACTACAAACAAATAAAGAAATCTCAATTTGTAAGAGAAGTGCAAGGCTTGCAGTTTGTATATCAACATAAGATTTTAAGGGCATAAAATCGTTTCAGCATGTTAGACATTTGATTGTACATGGCTTTTGACTATAATTTTTTAGTTTACATGAAAATAAGGAAACATAATGAGTTGAAAGGAGGTGACTGCACTAATTACTCTTTGATACCATTATAAAAAGTAGACTGGCACAACAGGAGAAAAATAAAGATGACGCTGATGATGAGATTGATAGCTTGTCTGTTTATTCTGGTTTGCTCACCACTCACTGCGTTTGCTGTCATAAGTAAATTCTAGTGGCCTATATGCCATAGCTTTATGCACACAGAAGAAGACAAAACTAAAGTTTTAAACCTGATAAAAATTTTCAAAGTCAACATCAAAGGATGGCAAAGATGTAATCACAGAGTTTCAACAACATACGAAGTTGGGGTTCTCCCCTTGTCCTACCCAGAACCATGGCAAAATGACTGCACACTTCAGGAGAGCTCAGGCATTCTTCCTGTTCGACTGAATAAGTTGACTATATGTATAAGTGGTCCTACACACTGCATTTTTTCTTATAGGCTAGAGTCTGTTTTATAACTGTGTGGTTATAAACTTCCATTCTTGTGATTTGTTTTGTGTTATCTTAATCAACTCCCTACAGTTATACCCTTTCCATGCCTGTGAACATTAAAGACAATTCAGCTAACCCCCCTTTTCACAGAAAATATGTATACACAAGGAGTTTGTGCAGATGTTTCCTGGATGAAGTTATGCAGCTGCAAAGACTTTATTAATTATAAAATGCAAAATGGATTGTTCTGTAATTGAAACTCTCTGGGGCTCTGATACATTTGAAAATTAATATACATACGTGTATAGTCAGGACATAGATGGATGCTGTTAGATTATTTATTACAGATGGATATTTTAGCTAATGCAGAAAAAAGGCTGGTCTTTCTCCACTGGAGCTTTCAAATATTTGCTTCGTATTAATGTCTATGGTTCCATAACTCAGGACTGAAAGCACAGCTTGCAGAAACAGTACTCCCACTGCTAGTGTTGCTGACCTCATCTACGATGGACAGGTCCGGAATCTTTATTTTAATCCTATTGACAATGCCTCAGTGGGAGTAATTATAACAGTCAGCCACAAATCCAGACCTCCTGTCACTGATATATTGGGGTTTTTCACAATGAAAATGAGCAGCAGACAGGGAGGATGAAAACAACATGGGGTAGTGATTATAGCAAGATTTGTATTAACCTGCTACAAACATATGACAATTTGGCATGGGAGACACCAGAAATGCAAAATGCTTAATATTCCACAGTATCAAAAAAAATCTTGAAAGAGAAACGTTTGGTGGGTATTGCTCTCATGACATACTTGGCTGATAGATCACAATATCAGCCACAGGTCCTTTAAGCCAACATATCTGAAAAGTTTAGATAAACTGAAAGCAGACCATTATAAAATAATTCCCAAATGTGGATTTCAATGTGAAATAGTAGACATAAGAAATCCAGTTACAAAAGCAGACTTTATAACCTCTGATCCCCTTTTCCAATAATTTGTGTACATTCAAGTCATGACTATGTTTGAAACTGTAAATTACTTTTATAGTCAGAGATGGCATCTGTTATGCCTTCTCTGGCACCTAATATATATTGTTTTATAAGGATCTCAGACTGTAGTATTTTATTTGTCTAACTACTATGCAATGATAAATGTCTAGCTAAAAAAGATGTTTATTTTAGCTTGATTTTTAAACTGCAATAGCATCTAAAGATTATTCATGTTTGAACCGAGGAGTTATGTTGTATGGTTTAGCCAGAGTAAACTCAAGACTCTTAATGGTGCCTCAGCTATAGTGTGAATGACATATCTAAATAGGGCTGTCCTGTGGCTGCATACCATCATCCACTGAATGTTTGCTGTTGCCTGTCAGGAATCTCACAGACCTTGTATTCATTCCCCAAGCCTAACATGCCCTTGTTGTCTAAAGTCCTGTTAATGTCTTCTGAGAGATGTTCCCATACTTATATTCACACAATAAAGATCCCAAAATAGGATGCTTGCTATGTAATAGTAACTTACCCACACTTTTTTCACCAGATGAAATGAATCCTCTACCTCCCTACAAATCTGCTTCAAAAAATTACTGAGTATGTCATCACGTACGCCTATTTAACCTACCTAGTTGCAAAGAAATTTTATAGGCACAAAGAACTATTCTATGGTGGTTTGTTGGCTAATTTACACACAAGGACAAAGCAATCAGGCTGAAGTACATAGTCCACAAATCAAAGAATACCCAATCTCACTATACTGTAACAGCAAAATTATTTAGAATGTAGAGATTCTAAGTATATAAAAGACTACATTTGGCAACTAAAGAAACTGTAATGCAGTTTTGATCAGAATTAATAAGTATCGGAAGTTAATAAGTATATTGAACATTGTGTACTGAGGCTGTGACACAATGTTTCTCTACATTTTCAGAGTTTGCAAGGATTTGAGTATTTCCCTCTCATTAACTTACCTGGAAAACAAAAATACAAAGCCACTCCACATTTTGGGAAAATTAACTTGAGAGACACAAACATACAAAACCACAGACAGATTGGAACTCCATTATGGAACACAGAATTCAAATGTAAAAGGTGGGTTAGAGAAATGAAAGGATGATACCTTGGCTTTCCTTTTCATTCTTTTCTCTCTTTTTTTTTTTTCCCCTCTTTTTCTTCCTCCTTGCCCACCCTAAGATTAGTCTTGCAAGGTGCTGAAGTAGCTTTTGCACTGAGTTAAGTGACAGCTCAACCAGTTCTGCAGATTGGGAGACTAAAGACTCCACACGTTGCAGGACATTTCATCATAAAAATGAATGCATGCGTGCGGTTTGGTCAGCAGTAGAAATTTTAATCGTCTTCATCAGAAGGTTCTCAACCAATTGGAGAATTAATGGAAAAATTACCTTGTTTTATTAATAACTTCTTCATCTTTGTTTTTTTTGTTGTCTTTTTTTGTTTATTTGGGGGATTTTTTTTTTTTTTATCTTTGACATGGTAATATATAGTTATGAACTTTTTAGTTAATATTTTCATTAAAAATTACATGGTTAAAATTACTACTCAGCAAATCTAAGAATAGCAATTATTATTGAAACATGCTATGGAAGTAAGGGTATTCTCATAGGAAAGTTATATGATTAACTTAGGGGAATAGCACATCACTTACATGCATCACCAGAAAACACATTACTTCAACAAAAAGAAATCAGCTATGCAAACTTCACTGAAATTACTACTTTCATTTCTAAACAGATGTATGAAACAATCATGTGAAAAATGTAACAAACCTCTGTTAATGTATTTTAGCTTGTATAAAATTCAATTCTAATAGTCATAAGAAAGGGAAAAAAATACTGGTGAGAAAATGAGCTTTTTCTTTAACTTTTTAGCTTACCTATTGTTTGGGTGTAGCTCAAACAACGAAACACCAAACGATTCCTAATAGTCTACAAGCTAGCTTGCTTTATACACCATTCTCTTCTTGCAGTGCAACGCTACCCCCCAACTCCTCTGCCTTCAGACAGGATCTATATAACCATACCTTGTCAGAACATACACAATTTAATTATTTGAGTTTCTTAATTTACATTCAGGCTTTTTGACTGCAAAGATGTCCTGGGGAAGGTTCCCTGTTGTTTCCTACAGAGAACAAAACACGTCACAAAGAGCTCCAAGCAGTAATGAAAATAATGAAATTCTGAGTTTTTGTTTCAGTCTTGCTTGTTTTCAGAACAAAAATTCAGTAAGGCACAATGATTGATAAATTACTTGGAAAATGAAAATAATTTGCAAAAAAATCTTTAATTTAAAGCCAACAGGATTCCCACAGTCACCTCATCTAAACTTCCAATGAAGTAAAGAGGATTTCATGGAAAGAAAAAAAATTAAAAATTAAAAATTAAAGGTATGTACAACAGAATATGAGGTAGTACTTACTAGGCAGGATCTGCATTTTTTTTTCCCTTTTTCCTGATTTTTTTTAAACAACTCCATTGTTTAAGAATCTTCTGTCGTCACTGTCTTCACTCAAAGGAAAAAAAAAAAAAAAAGACTGTCCCACTCTAAAGAGCTACATCACTACACAGCACTGCTGGAACTATGAGACAATAACCTTTCTTAAGAAGCAGTGGACTTGTCCCCTGACACGGCGTTCTTTAATGCCTATTAAGCCCCCAAGTTATAGTCTTGACAGTTTAGCTGCTGGACTTTTCTGATCAAGAAGTCACAGTATTTTTCACCAGTTCCCACAAAAGCCATTCCACAATATTTGCTAAGACCCTAGTTGCATATTTCCTACCTTTCTGGGAGCAACACTTTGAAAATTCCATGAGAAAAAACATTAGCTGGTGTAGCTGGTGAAGGGAAGACTTGTGACAATTATTATTATTATTATTATTTTATTTTATTTTATTGGTAGAGGTGCTTCTAAATTATCAGAAGACTGGAAACAGAACTAAGATTTCGTCCATCATATCTACAAGGTCTGATCAAAGAGACATGGATGAAACTTCCAACCTGCCTCTCATCCTTTAGAGCCGTTACCTGATGTACAAATCCCACAGCCCAAGGATGCATGCAGCAAGGCTACCTTCAGGCTGCCCCTCCACAACTTTCCAGGACATGCAAACCTGCCTGTCTGCCTGATCCCAACCATGGGCAATTGTGGGTGGAACAGTAGTGGCTCTGTTCAGCAGATGGTTTTCAGGCCAAATTTTCCTTTGCAGGAGTCGATGAAGTTCACTTAGCACTTGACTCCTAAAAGTGTATACACTCAGACACTCTGAGTTGCTCAAAGGCTGGATGTCCAAAGTACAATGTAGATGCAACTACACTGACAAAGAGTTCCTCAACAGCAATATAGTTATGCAAAACATAAAAAATACTTTACGGTATAGGCACGATAGTTCATATGTCACTACAGCCTTTTTTACAAACCCTTCTGACATACAATAAAAATAACTTCATGTTGTTATATTGGCTCCTCATTCTAGTTTAGTCTATAGCCACCAAATGTCTGTGAAGGCATAGCACAGGAGCAAGGGGCTGAGAAATGATAGAGCCCCTTATTTCAGCAGCAATGCTTTACTGAGGTATTAATAAAATGTAAAGTTAGCAAAAATACAACCTGAGTAGTTTCTTGTACTTACAGGGAGAAAACAGTGCTATGTTTGCTCATTCTGTCTGCTTTTATGCCATCAATCCCCTCCTCACACAGAGGACTCCCTCCTGATGCCCCAAAATATATAGTTGTCTTACAACAACTATCCAGTTACAAATATAATGGTATAATTTCCTATAAAGGCCTAAGAATAATCTGAAATCATTTCATAGAACCTTTTTGTCCCATATGAAATAACTGAGGTTTTTGGGTGGAACATAAAGGTTAAGGATAAAGTTATCTGTAAAGGAAGTGGGGGAAATAGATTTGTTGCTGTACATCTTTTGAAGCTTTGACACAACCAACTTGATTGAGATGTTTAATTTAATTTAACTCTAATGGTGCTTAATAATTGGCTGGCAAGAAATAAATCTAGAGGGCTTATTCATAAAATAGAACAGAAGCAGACATCTCTATAAGCTTTCCAATTCAAATTAAATTAAAATAACTTAATAACACATTTTTGTTTCCTTTGGACAGTGACCTACCATTACCATTGCAGGCCTGAATCAAGCAGAAATTTTTCACAGGTTTCTGTAACACATTCCTCAAGGCTATCATTATAGAGCAGACAAATCCATCCAAACAAAAGACCAGTTTCTAAGAAACCTCAAGAGCAAAAAACTCCACTTCTGCACAACCGTGCTACTGAATCTAAAAATAACTTTAGTTGCATATGCTGGTCTCAGATATTCTAACATTTAATGTTGACTGTCTTACTCAGAAAAAATTATCATGCCTATATGCATGCACATGCACTGTGATGCCTATGGAGGAACATTTATACAAACAAAGTAACTGTTATCCCCAGTTACAGTTGGCTTGGAGGAGGAAGAAATAGAAATACTTCTAAAAAGGAAGCAAAATACACTCTAATTTCTTTAAGAATGGATTCCCTTCCAGGTTCATAAAGCCAGCAATATTTTTATCAGTGCACATTTAAACTCTCCCTGTAAGTATTTAGCTATAATCTTTCAAAATAAAAATTGATTTAACCTCTTCATCTAAAATAAGAGTATCAGTGTATTAAGAGATTACAAACACACAGCTCCCCTTTAATGAAGAATTAAAAAAAAAAAAAAAGGCATAAAAAGGAATAAAATGTGGAGAAACTTTTTTCTTTATTTGCTTCAGTATGTCTGTGTTAAGAAAAAACACAGCTAATTCTCTGACAGTTATCTGGTACAAGTTTTTATGAGAAATTTCCCAGATTCACACAATGCTTTAATTCCAAATAGTACAACATGAGTTGTGATATAGTGGAATGAAGTTGTCTTTACTAATTGCATGCTTGGAGCAGAACTGTGTCTTACAGCAGAGTGTATCAAATCTGCCTGGCAGATCCTTATGATTTGGAAATGTCACTTTCTACTAAGCACAGAAAAAACGGGGAGGGGCAATAAAGCAGCTCACAGATAGCAGTCATCCAAAAAGATAAAGAACATGCTGAGGAAAAGCAGACAACAGATTGTGGAGACAGAACAATCACAGATGGAGGACAGGTGGGTGGGTCAAACATTTTTTTTTTTTTGAAAAAAGGTTTATTTTCATATTTAAACAGTACCCCATTGTGTAAATGTTCAGCAAAGGACTGATAAGAAAATGGATTTGTAAGTGCGTTTGAACAAACATGTCTTATAGTCAAGAGGGGCTTAGTCGTATATAATTAAGGGATAATGTGCATGGTTGAAGAGCGTGTGATACAACAAGCATTTTCTGCAAGTGATTAAACACCACTGCAAAACAAAGGAGCTAAGATACCCGAAGAAGCTTTATGGAGCCAGCATGGAGTAATATTAAAATATAAACTTTCTTTTTGTAATAGAAGACAAGAGGATATTCATCTAACCATTTAAATACTTTTTTTTCAGTGCAAATAGTATGAATTTCTGTGCTGCTTCTGCCACTTAATCAAGCTCTTTAATTGAGATTTATCACACTTCCCATTTCAGCGTACAGTACTATTACATTTAATCCTTTAACCTAAGAGAGCAGCTCTGTGCACACACAATGCCCAGGTTCACTGGAATTGTGTGCAGCCATAGTTCTCTACACATTTCTGGGAACTGAGTAGCATTACCTGTGTGTAGGGTAGATGCAGAGGGGACCTGTGTCCAAGTGCAGGCACTAGCAACCCTGATCAATCATCCATCTCCAGCTCTTTGCCTGGTTTTCCCTGACAAACTTTTTGTGAATTTGCCAAAATATTTTCTCAAACTACCAAAGTTCATTCAGGTGACTATTTACCTGGATGTTAAAGCATGTTTTATTCCTTAGTAAAAAAGTATATTTAGTGCATGTTTCCACACAATGCCTCACACAGCTGCAGCTTGCATAGATATAGCCACACCAACACTGAATCTGGGTAATAATGACAGAAATGCAGCAGCAGTAGAGAACTCTGCATGGCTTTCAAAAACACAAGATGAATAGATAATTTACCAAGGCCTTTGGGACTATTTTGCGCTACAGATTCACACTTATTATTTCATGCTTATTACTAGATGATCTTCATTACTACTGATCTTCATTACCATAATGAAGAGAAAAAATAATTATTTATTGGGAGAATCTTTAATTGCTGATTTTGAATAAGTATATGAGTTATCTTATACCTGGAATTGACTCAGGATCCTAACTGTGAACAATTTGTATCTCAGAATTATTTTTTTCCTGTGCAAACAACTACTCAAACAGTTCTGTGTAACTTGTTAGAAAGAAAAAATTATACATATTAGTTTCTTAGTGCTCAAGAAACTGCACAGTTCTTTGATAAAAGAGCAAAATCAAGATACCAAAAGAGAAATGATGATAGAAGCAAGTTGTTACAGTCACAATCAGAAAGAAATAAAGGAAGGAAGAAATAAAGAAAGGAAGAAAGACAGAGAAAGGAAAATGCTGGGTTTTGTCAGCATTTATGCCTCATCCCAAAGGAGGGGCGAAAATTTATATCAAGTCCAGTTACAGGTAATGGAGCCCAGTTTGTTCAGTTTGTTTTCACATACTACGTGCAGATCCCAGAAGAAGCACTCTCACTTTGGAGAACTGTCCTCACAGCCCATGGCAGAATTCATTTTTCCACTTAGGATGGAATTTAAAGATTTCGATTAGGCAGCTCTATTCAAAAATCATTTTTTTATTCTCAAAAGGATGGACTGCCAAGGAAGAAATAAAACATATCTCAGGGGACGGCACGTATTGTCACTGATCAAAAGCATTCCTTGATATCTCTCTGGACTCTAATACAGTTATGTCTTCAGTTCTGCTACATTACCCAAAAGCAGACTGGTCCTCTAGTACCACTGTCCTTCTCCATAATTGCAATTTTCTGAGTTAAATATTAATGTTTTTGTTTTGTTTTGTTTTAATGTTAAACCTGTGAATAAAAATAAACCTTAATCCAAATTAATTTAATACAAAAAACAAAGTTGGAAAAAATTCAGAGTAGAGTGGCTTTGGAGGTCCACTAGGAGTAGAGAAATTGGGCTGAGCAGTATGAAACAAAACAGGCATTCAGTCTTCACTCAAGGCTCAGCTCCTCCCCTTCTCTTCACAACTTTTTCTAATTGCTCAGCCAGATGAATTTCCATTACACATTATCATTTCCACTTCATAGCATTGCTCCTTATCAGCAGCCAACACATTAGTCCAACAGACCTACTGATCTCACATGGGTCTCCTCTTAGACTGCAACCGGAAAGCTACACAAAGGAAAAAGCTTGGCCAGATCTGACACTGGATTTAAATTCAAAGTCAGACTGGGACCTGGGCATCCTGAGTCTGCCTTGTGGACTTGGGGAGGAAAGAAAGGCTGTTGGGAAAGAAATATTAACAGAAATTGTGGTAATGTGATATAGAAAAGGGATATTTTAGAGCTGAATTTGCCCAAAATAATCCCTTAATGTCCACAGGCTAGCTGACAACCAGCCACAGACTAAGTATACAGGACGTGATTTCTTCATTGTTAAGATTTAACACCTAAATTTCAGTGTATATGTTAGTGTTTACACATGCAATGAGCTCTCACTATGGAGACCCAAGGCTCAATTCTGAGCTACCTAAACACATTTGTGCAGTCCAGTCTGGGAAGGGCTATCCTGCCAGGTACTGAGATGAAGGCCCAAAAGAGTATAGGTCTTCTGTGACTCCCACACAGATGCCACAAATACTATACACCACCTGAAACAAAACTAGACAATGTTTAGGAAAGTAACATCAGCCTCTTGCAAATGGTCAGTGGAATGGCTCTCCAGGGGAAATCTTCAAAACAAATCCAACTTTCAGTTACTTTTCCTAGCATGACAACACAGAAAGCACCCAATCCCATGAATTACCATTAATCCTCAGAGTGTACCCATCTGCACAGCTTTACAAAGTATCTCCTGCTTTCACAAGCAATTTATGTGGCATCCTATGATAGGTGGGTAGTGATGAGAAATAGGAGCAGTAGATTATCCACAACTCTGTATCAGAACTGCCTCTGTCAAGCACCAGATAGATCCATACACATAGTGTTGAACAGCTTTTTATAGCTTGTCACACAAAGTTTCACTGACTGAACTGAAATGAGTAATGTATGCCTACAGGGGATGAGATATCAAGCTGAGGCTGGCACATTTGAGCCTTAGAGTAGAGAACTGGTGTACTGTAACTAGTTATCAAAATTCAAGATAAAATAGTGAAGTTAAGTTGTTTATGATTATGCTAGGCTATTACGACATTTATATGGAAGATGATGAAAATTAGTTTGGCATGAATGCAAACATTAACTGGCAATCTACTGCATTACAGCACTAGTATAGATAGAACACATTTGAAGAATCTTAATTCTACACGAACAACATGTGCATCTGTGTTTATGTGCACGTATGTACACATGTGCATGCCTTAAGAACATATTTGAATGATATAACCTTCTCTGCTGTCCTATTACTTGTTCAAACATGAATGGTAGAAGTAGCAAATACTTTTTTTAGGTGTGAAGCTAAGAATAAGTGAACATTCTTGGTTATTACTGACCCCAGAACACTTATTAAAGACTTTATCTAGTACCAATAGCTACTTAAAATAATAAAAAAAAAAGAAGGTGGGGGGAAAGAATAATAAATAAATAAATAAATCTACTTTTCTTTTTATATTCACCTTTCTTCAGACTTTGGAATGAGCTAACATATGACATTGCAAAAATAGCAGATGCAAAAGCCTTATATTGGGCTTTCTGCCACTATATGCATGAAGCTACAATAAGCATTAATTATGGATACTTCTGAGAGATTTGGGAATCCCTAATTAGCATTCTATTACTTGCACTGCAAAGGGTGCCAGCTATTAAATCTTCTGTTAAGACCTTAAGAGACTTGTGTGCACTGTTATGCCCTTTTGGTTCCTTTGTTGCAAAAAGTTCATATGTGGTCCAAACTCTCCTCTGCAGTTAACCTGCAGCTTTTTAAGATATCTGATAGTTACTGATAACTTTGCCAAAACAAAACAAAATGCCTTCCAGAGAAAGGGGGTTTAAGATGTAAAAGGAATACAAATCTCCCTGAAACCTTCCTCAAACCTCTCGGTTTTGACTAAGTGTACCCATACATTTGATGTCAGTGTCACACAGGGTGAATACAGAGTCACACAGGGTGACTTCAGTGTACATATCTGCAAGCCTGAGCCCAAGCATTACTGCATAATGCATAAAAAAACATAATACATAATGATTTTCCCTCAGTAAGATTTCCAACAAGAAGCTTTGGATGGACTTGAACCAATATACTATCTTCTCTGTCCTCTGAATGTAGACCTTCAAAGTACCTGAGGTTTCAAGGAGCCAATACTTAGCACTGGATTTTCACACATCCTCCTTCAGCCCCGAACATAGCCCATATTGTGGATTAGCAATTAAAAAAATATAAATAAATAAAAATCTGTTTCATCAAAGTCTGAAAATGGGAGCTAGTAGAAAAAGAAATGGAATTTAATGTGAAAATAGGTAATGCTGGAGTTGCTCTACTGATTTATTTATTTATTTATTTATTTATTTTTAATACTGAATCCACTTACATCTTCTGTGTTTTATTTGTAGTGAAGCTGATATAAAATTTTCCGTCAGCCATAGCTGGTTTACAGAATTAAGGGCTCCTGCTGTACAATTTAGAAATACAGATTCTTGACCTTTTCCATGATGATGTTTCTACAACATCCTTTGGCAGCAAAGCCCATAGTCTCATCGATCTTTTAGCAATTGTCCTAAAACTTAGTATAAATTGTTTCTGACAGTGCTTAAGCACATAGCATTTTTATTTATGTCCATTGACATATGAAAATAAATTATTCCTTTTCTCTTTGTAACATTCTCTAACTGGTTGGCAGACTGAAAGATTTTGCGTAGAAATATAGAGTTCATGTGTTCTGCTTAAAATGACAACTACAACAACAAAACTTAAGAATGAAGACAACAAATGCCAAGTCATCCTGGCATGGATGACTCGGCAAATAAAAATGAAGCATTTCTTTCAAATGAGAAAATGAACATGGGTCAAAGAAAAAAACCTCAGACAGACTCACAATATAAGAAGATTATGTAGGGCTTATGTGGTCTTACTAGTGAATGAAATCCAGTAACAAAAAACTTGACGAAAGGGTTGACTTTTAGTGTTATATCTGTCTATATTGTTCAGCTAAAGATTTGACAGTTATATAATCCATTTACATGCAGCTCTTTGCATATGCAGAAAAATTTATGCCTCCTGCTCAAGTTTTATACCAGTTCTGTTCAACTCAGAAGATTGATTGAACTGCTGTTCTCATGAAGGTCAAACAGGTGATGGAAACTTCTATTGCTTTTTCTTCCTAAAATTTCTGGTGAAGTACCTTAATTCTGTGAGTATTTTTAGGTTAACTTTATTAGGGATGTAACTGTGCTCAAATATTTCACTGGAATGCAAAAAAGCAATTTTTCTGTATAAAAGAATAACATAATATTTGCTACCTCATATATCTGCATTATCTCCTTGACTTTCATTTGGCATCAAAACCAGGTTAAACCTTCTTATTATAAGTCTTCTTATTTATTCTCCATATCTCTATAAAGAAAATTATTTCACATTTTCAATAAATTTGGGTAAATTCTCCCTTTAGGTACCTATTCACTGAAAGAAGATGACCACAGTAACTTGTTATCATGATAATTTATCCTATCTCTTCTAGCTTCTCATTTTTAAGTCAGAGAACATTTATTGTTCTTCACAGAGTAAAGAGATAAGCTGTTCCAGACTCTCCAGCATCTTGCTGCCTCATCTTCTTCAGCCTAACTTCCTAGCACTCAGTCCACTGAACCTATCTGTCAATTTTAATTGACTACTCCTTCTCTAGGTGACACAACATACTTTTTCACTGCATCTGTCTTCATCACAGGCCCTTACTCTGAAGTGGCCGAGTAGACAATAGCACCAGATGTATAACATCCGTCGATCACATCACAAAAATTACCTAAAAAGAGAAGTTTAGTCATGCTTTCATCCTTTGTTCCAGCTGGTTGCACATGTTTAAATGTGAGCAAAATTCCAAATACTGATGGTTCTTTAAATTAATTTATTCAAATATTGATTTTTGTATCCTTTTGGTAATAATATACATCAAACTATAAAAGCAGATCTCACAGAAGGAGCTGCAAAAATATGGACATACTACTTTGTTTCAGTTTGGGTTAGTCACAATGAGGTACAGGATAGCGTGAATGAATTGGCGTTTTTTTTTTGTTGTTGTTTGTTTGTTTGTTTGTTTTTGTTGTTGTTTTGTTTTTTTTTTTAACCTCTGTTCCAATCAATGAAGAACTATAAAGCAGAAGTGGACAAAATCCACACTTTATTTTATTTTGAGATTTCATGTTGCTACTGTGCTAACTACAGTAAGCATTTGGCCCGTTTTGCAACCTAAGTAGTATGCTTAGTAGAATTATTTAGAAGTAGCATTGTTCAGTAACAAGAATACTAAGTCAAAACTTGTATTTGGGGTCCATTCACTGCATAGTCACTTAACAGCTTTATTGCAACAGACAACTCACTTCCTTTCTCTTGTTTTCTCAGGCTTCTCTGGAAAAATAATGAACAGGAGCAAATGAGCATACATTCCCATTGAGCATATAGACAGTAGCACCTCAGAATCAGTTGATACTTCTCTTTGAGTCTGGTGGAATTCTGTGGGCATTAAAGTACTAAACAGCAACAATTGTCTTTGGTAAAAACTGTGCAGCTGCAGAGGAACTTAAGATACTCAAAGGAAAATATCTCTACGTTAGAGAATACTATCTAATCAACCAATAGAATGAAATTGAAGAGACAACTCCTGTACACCTCCACCAAAACACGTATGAAATGATAAAGTGAAAAAGAGTCTTGTCAACTGTGGGATATACATAACATACAGGCATGTCAAAGATAAACATTTGCATCTGTTTTTTAGTGGATTTCAGGAGAGGGTTGTTAAAGTAAGAGAGTAGATAGGGAAGGGGCTTTTACGGATTTTATGTGCTATTTCTGCTCTTGCTACTTATTAAAAGCCGCAGAAATTGCCTGTAGACAACTTTTTCCATGTTTTTTTCTGGCTGTAATACTGTCACTCCTGCCTTTGTTCATGTCCTGGAGGAGTTACACCAAGAACCACTGCTGCAACAGCAGCAGACAGACAAGTCATATAAATGAAGACAGTAAGATATGTATAAATACTTTGCAGTATTCTGGATTCTCCTATTAATTTATGCTGCAGTTTCTTTCAGAGCTGAAAATTGCAATACTTCTAGTTAAGACCTTCCAAAACTACATGATGGCAAGAGAAAACCCATAGGATAGACTGTAAATGTCTGCCTTGTTTTCCTATGGGTCTTTTTTTCAACCAGAGTAAAATTCACTGCAACTTGCCTTTAAGACTTCGTAATGATGTCAACAACAGTGGCAGTAGAGACAGCAGCTTTCCCAGTATCTGTCATGTCAGTACTAGGGCCATCAACATAAACAGATTGTGCAAGAGACAGTTATCCCATGTGAAACAGTAAGACTCAGCCAATTCCCTTCATTCGGCACTGATCACTGATGAAAAAGATTTTCTTTGAATTGAAAGGTAAATGTAAGAAGTTCCTTATGTACACACACATACAAATAAAATGTTTTATGCCCTACTTTGCCTGAACTTCTCATGATAAATTTCCCTGAGGAGAATCATGCATTCTGGCTGTCCAGCGACACAGAAGAAAAATCAACCTATGGATGACTAAATATTGATGAATATGGTGTGAATTCTGAGGCAGGTTCTCGCCCCTTCTTTCTTGCACTTTCTAATTTACAGACTCTGCAGTATTTAGAGTCACAATGTCAACCAAAGTCAGAAGAAATAGAATTCCAGAAAGCATTACAACCATCATTAGCACACTCTATCCCAACTACTTATCAGACACATATAAATCTTGATGCCTATGTGACTCACTATGATGAAATTAAATGAGAGCAAACAGACGAAATGCATGTCTATTGCTTTTATCTCTAACCTAGTCAGACAGTCATCAATATATTTTAGCAACAGCAATGTACTCTGTAATATTTCAAAATACTGTTATCATTTTATTAAACCAAGTATTTACTCCTTCTATATGTCCATTGTTTCCTAGCAGATAGCCCCTGTCCAGTACTGCCCGAATGATCCAACATTTCATGCAATGGCCTCATATTCTCCCTTTCCTAAAAACAGTATTTTCAAATATATGCATGCACTTTATGCATGATATGTTTCAAGGGGAACTAAAATCAGCATGCACAAAGTTAAGCAAGCAGTTAGAGGCAATAAGAATGTCAAAGCATGTGGTATCCCTGTTCATAACTGCATGTATTGTAAAAGCACAGAAGGGTACGTTCACACCAAGTCAGTCCTCCATCTACCCTCAGACGTGTTAATCTGTTTCCTTAAAAGGACAGGTGCTGATAAAGATTTGAAACAGAGACTGAATTAAGAAAATGACAGGAAAAAAGAATCCCTGCTGCTACAGAACAGCACTCTCACTGGGATTGCATTTCTTGAATATTCTCCTTCAAGGAGAGCAGCATATCATTTTTTATATTTAGCCATGGGAGGTGATAGACTGAAATAAGGGCTGCTAAAACCAAGGCAGGTAACATGAAATCTAAGGAAGTACAGAATGGAAAACTTAAAAAGGGGTAAGGGGTTAAAGTTCTTTTTCATCTTCAGAAAATCAGCACATTATTCCAACTGAGCTAACAGGCTCGACTGTACTGCAGGATTACAAGGAAGCTGAAGACAAAGGTTTCATTCACAAGTCTACCCTTTTACAAGAGATAACCTCCTGCGCAGATGTAAAGTCAAGTCATGTCTGATTAAGTTCACTTCTTCTGTGACAGTGGACAATGCATTTGGGATCAAAACAGAAAAAGAAACCATGATCCTGTAGCAATCAGTGTTCTGTACATTGATCAAAATTTAGTATAGCAAAGCGGCACATGTAAAATTCATTATAATTATGCTAAAACTGATGAAGAAATCAATAATGTTTATGCTAGTTTTGGTCCTTACCCAATAAAAATACTGACTCCTTTTAATGGCAAGTTGTGAAAAACTTCTGAGCATCACTGATTTTTTACCATTCATTTTCTTCCATTACAGGATATATTTAAATAAATTATTATCTATGGTGCTTAGAAATCTCTCTCATCTTGGTATCTTACCTGAAGTCATTCTGCTTTGTAACATCACAATTAGCTGTCATAGAAATTAATATGAGATAATAAGCAGAATACTTTCTGTCAATTCATGGTCCAATTAAACTAAGATTCAGGCCATTCACATCATCAAGGACAAGATTTCACCTTTTAACTTCAGCCTACAAAAGCCCAGTGGGAATAGCTGAACCCATGTCTATTTTTAATGCAAGATTTGATACATAAATTCAGTGGGAGGTTTGGCATTTGTTTTCATGGAAACATGGATGAACCTATCTAATGTAAATAATCTGTGTGGCGGAAAACCATGCATACATTTGAATATTTTGTAGAAAGTGATGTAGAAAGCACATAAAGCTTATGATTTTAGGAAGCTGTTAGTTGCTCCAGGAGCCAAATTAATAGAGCTAGTCTACAAATAGGCAGAAAATAACTTTTGTTTGTCCCTGAATTACAAATCATTTTGTTTTGTTCTGAATTTCTGCCACTGTGCTGTAAGAGTTATAATAACATAAATTAATGCTGTGCGTGTACTGAGGCAGCAAGGAGTATAAGACTCCTAGAGGGTTATCTTTTACTACATAACTTTTGTAAGTTTGTCAAAATTATGCTTATTCATTACTTCAAATTGAAAATAATAATGTAAAATTACTATACCTATATTATGCACTACTTAGCACCTAGCTCAGAATTCTAGCAAGAGGAAAAAAATAACTGAAACGTAAGACAGAAAGCTGACACTATACATATTTTTAATCTGTTTCTGCCCTGATATGTTAATATTGCTCACTTATCACAGAAAACAAGTATGTGTGCTGTCCTAGCAATGCAACTTTTGTAAATGCACAATAGCCAGATACGAATGCCTTTGAACACTATTGGTTATTGTGGTGAGAATAAATATATTAATAAGTTTTTAGTGACTTTAAGTGGAATGTGTCTGTGCAGCAACAAGGATATGCACAGGCACAAACATAATACATTGTGTTTTATTAATAAAAGAACAACCATTTTTTCCTCTGTCCAGATGATCCCCTTCAGGTCTGAAGTGCACTGAAGGTGATAACTTTGTGACAAAAATAGAAAGACAATCTCAGTCCTAAAAAAGTACTCCCTAGAATGCATTGCTTTCTTCCTCTCCAGAGCAAGCAGATTACTTTGTACGCTTACACAGCTCCAAACAAATAGTTCACATATGAAAAACTCATTTAAAAACAATCAAACAAACAAACAAAAAAACACTCATTATGAATGATGGGCAGACAAAAAAGTTAGTAACAGGAGGTCTATATTTACTTGCAGTGGGGACTTTAAAGTATGACCATTTCCATTTTCCTTTTTTTGATCATCCCTTATCACTTATTATCTTCTTTTAGTATCCTTAGCATTTACCAAACATCAGAAATGTGCACAGCCTACCTTTTGAAAAAATCAAGAAAAGAAAACTGAAACGTATTTCTGCAGGAGCTGGTATTGTACAGCAGCAAATAGACATTGAGCTTATGATAAGACTAAAAGATATAATTGCATGATGTGGCAAATTCAGACTAATTTTATAATCCAGTGTAGATTTACTGAATTCCTGCACTTCATTTTTAATACAGAATTAAAATTTACCCTATTTCTCCCCAGAATCACAAAGGAATTAAGTGACTGATGGGGTATCAACAGAATCTAATGTTTTGGTTAACACAGCAGGGCAGGCAACGGTAAATCCATGGTTAGGTGCCATGATATAGCAGAGCAAGGTTGTAAGCTTCTAGGGCTGTAGAGCACTGTGTGTTACTTAAGTGGAAGTAACAAATGGCATGCAAAGTAGAAAATGCAGTGGCACACAGTCCTGAAATAATGATATTGGTATTATATATCTAACTATTTGTTTCTATTTAGCAG
This sequence comes from Anas acuta, assembly GCF_963932015.1. Taxonomy (NCBI): domain Eukaryota; kingdom Metazoa; phylum Chordata; class Aves; order Anseriformes; family Anatidae; genus Anas; species Anas acuta. Next base: position 78,374,388 of record NC_088981.1, on the reverse strand, counting down.
TGGTAAAGAGACCAGACATGGCAGCTCATAGCAAAACATCTGATTTGCAAGCTGAGGATTGCTGCGGTCTTCACATGCAGTTGTTCCTGATTAAATGTTAACGTTCCATGTTAACAGAGTAAGACCTGTTCCTGTTTAGTTTAAGTCACTTTTAAAACTAGATTCCTGTTCTATCCTGCACTCTTGAGCATGAAGGAACAGGTGTGCCCCGACTAGGAACCTGCTGATGCTCAATGTGGAAGGGTATTTCCTTGCTCTTAATTTGCCCATAGGGAGACTCCAGTTACACATTGGAATGCAAGTCCTGTACTCCCTGTAGTGCGTAGAAGGAGGTGTGAAAGGGCCAGACTCGTGCGCAGTGTCCTCTGCAGCCTGGCCATCGCGGGTGTTTTACACACAGAGGCTGCAGCAAGATTTCACTTCAAAAGGGCCTCTACAAATGGTCATATGGGAAAAAGACAGCATGCTTATGGTCTGCTGGGTGAATTCTGCAGCAAATTCTCCAGCTTACAAGAAAAAGGATGTCTTTGCTATTCACCAGCCATATAACCTCAATCACTACTTACAGACTTTCAAAGCCCCACAGGCTTCTTCCTTCTCTTCCTCATCAATGTCAGCAGTGATTCCACAATTTTAGCTATATCCTCTATTACACCTATGAAACATACTTACATTTCTCCAAATCTTTGTGACCTTGATGGTTTTATACAGGTATAATCTAATAGAAGTTGTTACGATTATTCTAGCAGAACTTCATAATCAGTCTTGTCACTGGTATATGAGATGAACTAGGATTCTTGTCTTACTCTTTTGAGTTACATCGCTTGATCAGGGCTAAAAGCATGTTTTTGTTGTTGTTTGTTTGTTTGTTTTTTAAAAAAGCCAATGAATCCCAAAAAAGCAAACAAACTCTGCAGCTGCTGAACTGTGGATTTTAACATGTGAGCTTCAGATTCAAAGTCAGCTTGAACATATAAAGTGCCAATTTCTTTTCCTTTTTTTTTTTAATTAATTTTTAAGTTAATTGATAATCTGTTTTAAATTTTAGTTCTAAAAATCACAATTCTGTTGTTAACTGTTGTTTCTGAATGAGCATCTAAACTCTACCTTAAGGAAAATTATGCTTTCAGTCCTCGTAGTTTGAAAAGATGACATAATTATATTTCAGAGACTGAACAGATGCATACACAAAGATTAAAGAATAATGAAATCAAACAATCCTGATTTTGTGGGGACAGAATACATTTCAGCAAGCTATGCAAACCTGTCTAAAGATTAAGAAATTAAAAAAGGAGGAAAAAAAAGTGCAAGTTCTCATATTCAGAACCCTTCTTTTTCAACTGAACTCATCTTTTAATTTCTATGTTTGCAGGTGCTTTGGGATGGTGGAGAGAGAAAAGAGGCATTCTGGCCTACTTAATGCCTCTTAGCATAGATTGAGCATAGAGCTCGATCGCCTCAGGCCCAGATCATAAATTCAAATTATTATTTTTTTTTCCTAAAATGATATTACACAGTTTCTGCCTCTCTTGCTGTGTGGGAAAAAAAAAAAAAAAAAAAAAAAAAAAAAAAAAAAAAACACTAACAAACAAAAAAAAAAACACAGTGAAGACTTCTGTATTGATTGCACAAAGCCCAACCTTTGTCACACCCTCTGCCATTTGAGAAGAGAGGAGCAGCATGCAGCAGGGAAGAAGAATGCGCTTTATTCTCCTCCTCTAAATAACAATATGGCTGCACTTAGAAATGAGTCCTTCCTCTTTTGATTTATGCAACCTATTTCCTCAACTTTTGCCACTGAAATTTAATCACTTAAAAACAATAAACTGTTAGTTTTGCGCATGTGAAAAGTATTTTGAAAACTCTTATGAAAAGAAAATAAAAACAGGAAGTAGGCCTTAGCTGTTAGGAAAGATGATCTCCCAGGCACTTCAAGGGACCAAGGTCTGGCCTCACCTTTATTCTTATGCATTTGCATTATTGACTTTATGAAACAAAGGCAAAGCCCTATGTAAAGAACACATTGTGCAAACGAAGAATACATGCACAATCCTGTGTTGTCGCTAGCAATGGCAGCTCCCAGCAGAGACACTGGCAGAGACATTGGCTATTTGCGCAGCATTCAGACACCACTTTGCTATGGTATGCAAGCCGTTGAATGATACACCTACCACAGAGGTGAAATGTCTTTCTTTAAAGTTGCATTCACCCCTTTACACATCCACCATAAATCTGTGGGGCAGTAGTGTTGCAACACGCATTTTCCTCACAATACAGCAGAGCTTTTACTCTGAAGAACCAAAGCCCAACTCTTCAAACAAGTGGTTGCCACAGTGTTGCTTGCTAAGGTGCTCCCCACACCCCAGAAGAAGCTGCCTCTGCTCTTGGCTCACCTCACTCCTGCTAACAGCAGAGTCAAGCAGAAGCCCCAGGCCTGGGAAGCAGAAAAGGTGAACAGGGAGCAACCAAGAAAACAAAGGGAAGGAACAGAGGAAGGCAGGGAGGACACTGATATGTCTAGAAGTCCCCTGCACAGCAGCAGGGCATCCTGGTGCTCCAAAGCATGAAGTAGAAGCTGGGAAACACCTCCAACCCCGAAGCCCAAAATCGTGCCCTCAGATTACATCCCCATGCCTGCCCACACTCCTTCCCCATCCTTCCTTCCCTCTCCTCAAGGCTTCAGTTTGATAGTAGGTCCTTCAGTGCTTTGTGTATGTGGAGTAAATTTTATTACCAGTTTTAAAAATATAGAAATAAAAGCCACTTAGACAGTCTGTTAATGTACAAAAGAGTAAAGCAGTACATTTAACTAAGACTTTTTTTCCCCCATATAGCAAATTTCATTTGTTGTAAAATCACATACTTCATTACTGGCAGGTTATTTAGTGTATTCTGATCTGTCCAGCAAAATGGTACATAATTTAACTGTTCTCTTTGAGGTGATTCTTTCTTAGTCATATAATTCATTTTTTCTACTGATTAGGGAAGATGACTCAGTACTGAATATTCTGTCTCCTCAGTCAATTGATTTTTTGTGCTTTTTTTCCTCCAATGTTATTTTCTCCAACACCATTTCACTGGTTATTCTTTATTAGTATAAATCATCTGCAGATGTGCTAGAGATTTCACAGTAAAGCTTCAAAGATCTTTTCTAGAAGCTCCAGAGAACAAAGCAATTTTTCATACCTAATCCCATTCTCTTCCCCACTGATATAACTGTCAAAGAAAATCACAGCTATGCTGACAACGCAATACGAAATGAACTCAGATCCATGCAGACTATTTTTGCAGAAGCCCAAAGTCCAGAGGTAAAAATTGTCTATTATTGTACACAGAACCAACCTCAAAAATCTGTTGTTGAAGCCCTCACCCCTTACAGATGAGATTAATCAAAAGTAACATCAAACTAGCTCCAAGCAAGACCATCATATTCCTATCACCGGACAGGCTTCCTCTAGAACAGGTAGGCACTGCAACAGTATCACCAACAATCCAGCTGTTGATACTGACGAGCTTATTGCTGCCTTCAGACACCAATTGAGCCAGAAGCTCCTATCTCCCTACACCCCCGCAGTTCACAGCCAGTGGTGTCACAGTCACCCTAATGAATCTTCTGCTGACATTTCGTCCGAAAGAATGTTTTGGTTAGTTCTGTTTTGTTTAAGACAAACACGCAAACAAACAGGAAACTACATTAAACCAAGCGCTTTCAATTTACATTATTTTTGGATCACTTCTTCAGCAGCCTGCCCATGGAAAGCTAGCATTTTGCAAGCTTTCAACTAAAACACAATGTTCAATACCAACAGGATGAAATGAATCAATATGACCATGTCTTAATTCACAAAGGCAAATTTCTCTTTCACAGTCCCGTCCCTGAAACAGGAAATAAACTTCTGTACTTCAGTATCCATTTCTGATGGAGGAGAGGGCAGAACTGTGTCAGTTTTAGTTTTTGTTTGTTTGTATGTTTTTTCATTCTATGCTTTTCATAATATAAAGCCTGGCAAACGGACAGGCTATCAAAACTCAGCCAGAAATCAATGGATTTACAGCTGTGTAGCAAAACCAAAAAGTGACTCGGAATTTGGTTAATAGTCAATATAATTTACAGAAGAAATGGGTCTTTGTTAAGTCTTAAACAAATTAAGTTGCTTGCTTAGAAGTCTTAGGGCTTGTTAGAATCCCAGTAAGATACCCCATTGCTCTCAATGCTCTCTGGCTCATTGCTCTCCCTGCACTGTTCAGTGGCTGTCTGTATTTCTGTAGTTCAGGAATTTTCTTCTAACTTCAGGTAATTTCAGAATGGTTGTAGAAAGGACTTAATATAGGACTGATGAAAATAAAAAATAAAGATAAAAATCTGCTTAATCTATTTGGACTAATTAGTCCTATCAGACACCCCATTAAAGTTCGTCCAAACTGAAAGTATCCTTTTAGTCATTTGAGCTATGATACTGAGCCTTCATATGTCACAGCCAGCACACAAATAACCAGAAGTTGATGAAATATGGTGCTGTACTTCAAAAAAAAAAAAAAAAAAAAAAAATCATTGGTTTCTTAAAATTTCATCCAGAAATGGTGATTTTCACTTTTTTTTTTTTTTTAAATTTCATTTGATGTGAGTTAATATCAAGCAAAGGCATACACAGAGAAATCTTGAGCTGATGAGCCGCTGCACAAGTAAATCTGTTACTCCAGGAAACTTGCTCACGTCTTTAACATGTACAAATAAATGCGACTGATGGGGAGAACACAATCAATAAAATAGTTTCCAAAAATCCTAGGACTGTTTATCTTAAGATCAGATCTGAGAGATTTCAGTTAGATGCAGATCTGTTCTGGTACTTCTCATCTTTGCCAGCTTGTCAGATAATTGCCTCCCCAGCAACACCGTTGATCAAGCACTCTCAGTTCAACCATTAACTCATTCTTTAACGACAACAACAAAGCAAGAACAAGAAACCATGACACTGAGCTCTTTTTTCAAAAGGACAGGTATGGATTGCAACTGAAAATGTGCTAACTACGCTACAACCATCATTCAAATGTTTTTATAACCAGAACCAGTTTATAAACCAGCACTGCAGTATAACAGTTTTCTGCTGTCTGCTGTCGTGTTCTGCTCACAGTGGGAAAAACATGAACCTGAGAAGTTCGTTGCCGGATACAGCTGAAAATTTTGATTAACAATGACTACTTATCCTGCATCTGCACTTTATTCCCATAATACATTATGCTCATCTCTTATAAGGTAAGCACACGTGCGAGAGAGTTTGAGCTAATTTAAAAGAAGAAAAACAAACCGAAGCAGTTTTCACCTTCCATGTGTGGTATGTACTCATGTGCTTCCTTGAATCAGAACCACAGTCTGCTGCGAAACACCACTGCACATTAGAAAAAGCCCTAGTGTGTCTCCCTGGAGTTACAACAGATGTTGGACACTGGCTTTGACACAAGAAGAGTGTGGATGTATTGTGTTAGCAAAAGTCTGAGGGAAGTTTGGAGATCTATCTAGACAAAATGCACTGTATAAATATGCAGTTATCACCAGTGCACTTCTGTCTTAGATAAACTTCTGGCAAAGTAGAATCTATAAAAACTGTTTAACTTTCTGTAATTAAAACAATATTAGAATAATAATGTTTCACCATTACAAAGTATTACTGGAAACAAAGGAAGACTTTAACCATTGCTTGTAATAGGCCTTTCAAATAAAAACCATACCCAGGAAAGCAAAAATGTTTTTTTTACTTCTTGTGATATATTTTCCTTTCAAGAAGGTATGTTGCAAATAAACACTATTCTTCACTGTGCTCTAAAAATGTCTTTTCTGAACTATTTGAACTATTTTAATTACTCACTGTTTTATCAGCATAAATAAAATTTGTTCATTGACCCATATATTTCTTATCTAAGTAACCAAGCTACTTCTCCCAGATCACTTAGTGCAGGTTAGTATGGCTTTGTGAGCAGCATATAATGAGATGCAAACTAAAACCATAACTATGTCAATTTAAGGTCAAAAAGGCCTATTTGTGGTTATTATGGAAATCAGTTTAAATGTGAGGTAGCTAAACAATGCGTCTTTGCATACCGGCTCAGCAAAAAACCCTAAACAACCTGCCAACATCTGCTTTTTGAAGTGTCAGATAACATTATTTCCAGGATGACATCAAGGGCCTTCATTGGCTATGCATAAGGTCAGTGAATATTAACTTCATTTACACTTGGCTGAGAATTGGCTGGTGCCAACAATAGAGGTTTAGCTCCTCTGCTGAGCAGGGTTAAAAACTGACAGAAAGCTGCCATTGAGGAAGATGGATGATGGTACTAGCTGACCCTATTCCTCCCCAAGTGTCACAGCTTTGGCCTCTTTTCTATCTCCGCAACAAAAGACCCTCTCTGAGCTTCCCAGTGGCCTTCAGCTTTATTGGTGCTAACAGGCCCAGACATTTTCATCGATTGGATTCTCTACCTCTTAAACACAAGAGCTTGCCCTCACTGGCTAGCCAAACCTTGGCACAGATGTCTTTTTTTGTAATTGCTTCTCTGCTGTCTGTTGGGAAGGATGCGATCGGACAGGCGAACATCATGTCAACACAGAAAATGCTTCACCATTTATCTCAGTTTCCCAAAGGCATTTTAAGGAAAGCGATATGCTGTTTGCCTGGAGGGTTTAACCCTTTGATAGTTCAAAGTGTTTATAAATGCAGAAAAAGAAGTTGCTGTCATAAAACTCCAGTGCATTTGTCATATATACAGTTAACAAACTATGAATTAATTTCTCCAGTCATAAACCTTTTAAAATGCACATTTCTAAATGCACAGAAATCAATTTTGTCTGTCTATAATTCTATGCTAGATCCTCAAGGGGATTTCCAGTCAAGTTCAAAATCTGCATTTTATAAATCATAAGGCTTTAATTGTTAATAATATAAACATCAGTAGAATTTTCAAACTTTAAATTTGAGGCCACAAACTTAACAAAACACAGAAATGAATTATGGGTTTAAAATGTATGAGAACATATCTATTACATGGAAGGGAAACAATCAAAACAATCAGATATTTTTAACATTTTAATGAAAATGACTGGAGAAAGAATATAAAAGAAACATAACAGAGCTGTGTAGAATGCTTTGGGGTTGTAGAAAAACAATACTGATGTTCTTTTATCTTAAACACAAAACAAAACAACAAAACAAAAAACAAAACAACAACAAAAAAAATAGAAACCTCTGTTATTGGGCATTGCTGGCAAAAGAGCAATGGATTTGACAAGCCATTTGTTTGATCCAGTACAGCAATTCCTGTCTTCCTGCATATACCATGGAAACATCCAGTCTCCTATCATAAGTTTTATATATTCCCAGATTCTGGGCTGCACTGCATGTGCTCTGAGCCAAAATGATTGTGTATAGCCACCCTTAAAGGCAGTATAGCTAGCCAGGGAACTGGCCTCCCACTGAGATGCAATCCACAGAATTATAACAACACTTGCTATGGTAAGCATACATTTATAACCAGAAGTGAAAGAGCACAGACTTAATGCCCCTATTAAAACCTATGGCTCAAATGCTTTCTTTGGCATAACTCTAAGACTTAAGGAAGATCTAAAAATGATGCATGTAAAAGCTGATGATAAAAGTAGGTGGGGGGCACCAAAATTGATTTTTTACAGAATGACAGGCTTTGTAATAAGTATTGTAGAGTGATTCCCTAAAATACTGATATAGGAATGACAAACACATGGGAGGTCACAAAGGTGGGAACAAAAATGCAATCCAGTGTGGCAGTCCAGCCAAAGAAGTAAATGGAAGTATCAGCCACCAAATCTAACCTTCTGCTATGAAATAGCATGGAAGTATGGATCAAATGATTTCCGTTTTCTAATAACACCTGTAGTTATTATTTGGCAGGGCAGAGAGCAGTAGAACTAAGTAAAAAGGCAAACATTCCCTGCTGAGGGAGAAGGGAAAAGCTGCACCTTTTTCACACTAGCCATGTTCAAAAAGGAGGTCTACCTCAATCATAAAAAAAAAACAGTAGAAAAGAAAACCCAGTCACAATTCAGTCATAAAGCCAAAAGAGATACTACAAAATATATACATGAAAGTAGCTAAAGCAAATTTAAAAAAATCTGCAATATTTCTTGAAATTAGATGTTTATTGCAGCCTACCGCAACATAAAATAATGTAATTGTGTGATCATACAGCAGTGGTCATGATGACTTTTTGTCTTTTTAATTCCTTCCTTTTTTTTTTTTTTTGTTTTTTTTTGTTTTTTAACACTACTGGTGGGGATATTGCAACAATAATGAGGAAAACACACATTTTTCATATCTGTAGTAACTCCTATTAAACAAACTGCCTTTAGCAAGGGCCACAAGGCTGAGCCCTTACTCTTTGTGTTAGTAACAGATGGTTATGACATGGGGCTGATTCGTGTTTTTGTTACTCTCACAAGTAGTCCCATGAGACTATTTATTTATTTATTATGAATAAAGCAAGATTTTTCCCAAGGGAAAATAAGCTATTTTGCAACAAAAATGTTTCAAGTCCCTTTCTCCACTGGGTAAAAGCAAGGAGTTTTGCCTCTTTGGTGTGCTGTATCAGCCCTGCAGGAAACATTAACTCCAGTTGAAGGTACTTGGAAAGAGCAAAGAGAGAGAACTGGCATGTAAGCATGAAATGATAGCAGTGCTCAACAGACTTTCCCAATATGTTTCAGAATCATAGAACCATTTAGGTTGGAAAGGGCCTCCAATAACATCTAGTCCAACCTTAAGCCTAGCACTTAGTATCCTTAGTTAAGTCCAACATTAAACCGTATCACCAAGCCCTACATCTATATGTTTTCCGAGGACTTCCAGGAATGATGGCTTAAACCACTTCCTTGGGCAGCTTGTTCCAATACTTAACAACCCTTTCAGTAATTTTTTTTTTCCTAATATCCAACCTAAACCTCCCCTGGTACAACTTAAGGACATTTTCTCTTGTCCTATTACTTGGTGCCTGGGACAAGAGACTGATCCTCGTGTCACTATAGCCTCCATTAAGAACAAAAGGAAAACTTCACAATGTGCACAGTTTTATTGACACTAGGTAGAAAAAGATCATGTCCTCCCAAATGATACCTAGAAGGAAATGGGCATTGTTTTAGCTGTTAGCAAATCCCAAGGCTTCATATTGTCACACAATTCCTTCACCTATGGAAGTCTCATCCAGATTTAATCTGCAGCCTGCAGCTGGTAAAAGTGAAAGTATCAGGTCCTTAAAATCATAAGCAGGGTTAAAAATTGTGTAATTGTACTACACAAAAAGGTCTTCTTTGAGCCTCCTTTTCTTGAGGCTGAACAACCAGAGCTTCCTCAGCCACTCCTCATAAGTGGCTCTCCAGACCCTTCATCAGCTTTGTTGCCCATCTTTGGATGTGCTCCAGCACCTCAATGCCCTTGTAGCAAGGGGCCTAAAAATATCCCTGATATAAACCGCTATCAGGGATAGAGATTGGCAAGGGATCTCTGGCAGCACAGTAGTACTTCCATCTGGGTTGGGTGGAACCACAATGTTTTTCAAAGCAGACAGCTATGTAAGTTTTAAAAAGGACAAGAAATATCCATTTGTTAACCTACAGAGATGCATACTACATTACAGAAGAAGAGTTTTTACCTGCTTTGGGTAATCATAGAGAGTTCCAATCATATGATATTCCCCTTTTCCATGACCTTAATGCTGGCCTTTCACTGTCTCCTCCCTTCTCGAGGCTGTACAAGTCACTGAGAGTGAGAGCGTACAGTCTGTGAGAGTGCCACTGAGAGTGAGTACAGTTTGTGAGAGTGCTACAAGCTGGGGCTTCGCTTCACTGAATATAAATACACTGTTGACAGGGAAATCTGGTTAGGCCTCAGCTGGAGTACTGTGTCCAGTTCTGAGCTCCTTGGGACAAAAAAAAACAAACCAAAAAAAAAAAAAAAAAAAAAAAAAAAAAAGAGAGATCTCCTGGTAAGGAGATTTATGACAGAAAATCTTTAAGATACAAAGATCAGAAGTAGGTATGCCATTGTATCCTACTCTCTCATACTCATACTCATCCAGGAAAAGGGATGTTTTAAAAAGGTGTTATTTCTTTCCCTCATTTACTGCCATTATTCACTAGCAATTCCACTGACTAGATTTTTTTTTTTTTTAATAGGCCAAATTGAGTCTTATTTCAATTGACAAACTAAAGCAGACAGACGAGAATACACATGATAAAGCCAAAGAATTGCCTCCTTTTAATCAGAAAATTAAATGATATGCATATAATGATAAGTGAAAGTGAACAGAACAGAAAGTCTCAGATCACAGACTGAATACTATATTCATAAGTGAGCACTGTGGGACATTTTTCAACCCTGCTTATGGTTTTAAGGACCTGATACTTTCACTTTTACCAGCTGCAGGCTGCAGATTAAATCTGGCTGAGACTTCCATAGATGAAGGAATTGTGTGACAATATGGAGCTTTGGGATTTGATAACAGCTAAAACAATGCCCATTTCCTTCTAGGTATCATTTGGGGGGGGGACATGATCTGCACTTCTTTTTCTACCTAGTGTCAATAAAACTGCACACATAGTAAAAAATTTCCATTTGTCTATATAAACATACTATCCTTATATAATAAGCACAAAGCAATACCACAATTATACTCAAGAAATAAAACAATCAGTAATAATTTTTACTGAAGAGCTACTGGTAGAGAACAAGTTTTCATTACATAAATTTGGACAAAAATGAAAATGTTGAGTTATCTATACTATTTACTGTGCAAATAAATCAATCAAGAAAAAAATAATAAAAAAAAAAAAAGCCAGCATTTTGAAACACAAGACCTCAAACATGCAAGATTAAATGTTTGATTTTAGCTAGGAGACCGTATCATGGGTCTTATGCAACACAACAAAATCAAACAATAATACCCTGTCTTCAGCCAAATTCCAGTTGTACTCAAAAATTACCTCCAGTCAGCAATTCAAAAAGAAATACCAAAGATGATCTAAATACATATATAAATATAATTTTAATATATTTAAAAGATATAATACAATTATATATATATAATTCTATATATTAAAATATATGTATGTGTACACATAATGTACACATGTGTATGTGTACACACACACATATATACACAATTCAGAACCAAAAAGATTGGAATCCATACCTCCACATAAATGGTTTTAACTGCTACACTATGGAAAGCAGAATAGTTTCGTTAGCAGGGGTTATTAAAACCTTCAAGTGCTGACTACATGTTGGTTAATTGACACGCCCTATTTAAAGCAATAGATCCGAGTTCAAATTCTCCTCTGCATGAAAAAATAATTGACATAAGTCTGGAAAACTTGAGTTGAATGAGATCATGTAAATATGGTCAGTGATCACAGACACATGTTGCCCGCTAAAACCACGTTCCACAGACAAGCTGGAGAACATCTATTTTTTAACATGTAAAAACTAAGCACCAACAGAGCTGAGCTGTTTGGCACACAGACTGCCATACTTTTAGAAATACAATAAACTTTTCTTTTACATCTCAATTGTCAGCATTCTTCAAGCTCTTTCATAGTAGCTAAGCAAGGGTTTCAAGAGTTTGAATTAGTGATTTAATGAGGTTCTCAAGACCAACTGTGTGTCTCTGTGGACACAAATGGTTCAATTCAAATTGGCACCAGATAGACATTCATAAGATACATTACTTACGTATCTTATATTGTAAACCCATAAAATGATTTAGTGTTGAAAAAGATGGCACATTCAGGAAGTTAAAAGAATATTGCATTTACAGATCATACATAAATGAAGCTTGCTAAAGTGAGAAACAGAGAAAGATTTGGAGAGTTGGATGACACAGAGTACTAACTTTTCAGGTGGAGTGGATGGGGTCAATAATATTATTACATATAACAATATGTAATAATATTAATATAACATATTAATATAATAATAATAATAAACAGCCAACCATTAGTTTTTTCATGAGCAGAAGTGGACAAGGAACTCATAACACCTGCACGTCTTACTCGGGCGTTAGACCGCTGTGGAGAAATAAATGCATGTAGAAAACGGTACATGTATGAACTGTCACTGGACACTTGGCAATTCAGTCATGAGGACATATACGGTAAAGTGAAAGGAATATGGAGCTGGTCATGTGCATATTAGCTGAGGTCACCGTATCAGCCACCTGACAGGAGAAGTTCCAGGAACATGACTCAATGGCTAGCATAGCTCAGCCTACTGTGCGCTCAATCTACTGGAAAATCAGCACCAGTCATCTAGGCTGGGTGATATTTCACATTCAATAAATGTAAGGAAATAATTTAACAATTTATATACATTAATCATGCTAGATTTCATATATCTCTTGTACCATCCATAGACTTTTTGAGTCCCATGTATATTTGCTTCTCTGAACACATTTCTACCAACACAACGCCTACAACTTAGAAAAACACTCCTAATCAAAAATTAATTTAAATACATTCCATCAACATAAAGCTTTAGGTTTATGCATACGTTACTTAAAACTTCAGCACTTTCCTCCACAGGGAAGTATTAACGTACGGTGTTACACTGATGGAGTTCATAGGATTCTTGCCATTTAGCTCTAGGGATTAAGCCTGAGCCCACAGTCACACAAATAGTTTTCTGTGTGAGGCATTGCTTACTTAAATTAGTCATAAACTGATCTCCTGAAAAATAGGAACCCAGTTTCAGGGATATACTTTCTAAAGCATGCTTATTTATGGTAAGAGATACTATCAGAAATACTTTTGCTCATAAATCAGTAGTTAACCAGAAAGCTAGTGCTCTAGATTTGCACTAGCTTCTCATAATCGTATCCTTGACTTATTTCACAATTACAGTTTAAAAAAAAAAATAAAAATCTCTGATCTGTTCTACATTTATATATATTGAACATATTGTGAAATAATAGCAGTAATTATATTTCTTGATGAAGTACTTCCTTTTTATAAATCAGACATTTGAGATCTGTCAGGTGTCATAAATACTAATAATTGCAGTTAATTAGACTTCTATTAGAAAAATGCTTGATATTACTGTAATAGAGTTGTATCTTGCTAAGAATCACATGTAACTAATTTAAACCATAAAATTTAGGAAGGTAAAGTATCAATTTACCCACTGTTAAAAAAAAAAAAAAAAAAACACACACACAAACAAACAAACAAACAAAGAAAAACAAAAACTGATGTTTCTTACAGATGTGAGCAACTTTATTCTCATTAGGATACGCAGCGGGGCCATGCAGCTAAATAAGGCTATATAAGTACATACATTGACAAGACCAGGACTCTAGAACTATAGTAATTGAGCCTAATTCTTATCTCACCCAAGTTTTATACGTGGTGGCCTTTGTTACTCTGAGCTATAAATTAGGTTAACATTAAAACAAATTATCTAAAGTGCATATAGCTTCTAAAAATATTTTTCCTAAAAGGAAAATCTCTTCTTAAAGGAGAAAAACAGAAGTAAAGAAAAGTATTGAATACTGAACAGCTGTTTTGCAGTATGTTGACTTATTGTGTTTATTTACTAGACTTGGTGAAGTCAGAAACTGTCATCAGTGGATAAGTGCACAAGAATATCCCTTCACCTGAGACACTCAAAAAATACTGAACTATTACCAATATGTCTGAGAAAAAGGCATATTTTATGATTTTTATTAAGAAATTAAATATGATTCCCATAGAAAATAAATAATTTCTGCTGTGAACTACTAGTTAGGATACTATTCACTTTCACACATACCATACATTTGTCATTAATCTGAGAAACAACTCATGGATACAGATATGTGCAAAGGAAAGAATAAAAAGTGTTCACGGGTAAAAGGTTTTGTAAGTAAACGGGATATTTCATAAAATTTAAATGTTCATAATGTTATATATATATATATATATATATATGTTATTGCTGCTGTTTTCTCATTAAGGCAGGGTAATAGAAAGAATTAGATATTTCATCACACTATAAAGAGAGGTCACTTCATGAAATTAAACAGTGAACCTGCCTTTTTTCTGCTTTATGCCACAATATCCTGTGAATGCCTACAGTAGAAAATATATTTTTACTGCCTCATGAACCATATTTCATTTTTAATGAACTCCATTAAAATATTTTTTAAATTATTTTAAGAAAGCCCATTACAAACTGTTCTATTCTCAAGTTGGTTAGAGCTTTAAGTGTTTATTAACAAAGTACAATTTACAGTATTTCTAAAAGGAAAAAAAAAAGCAAAACATAAACAAAGTATGTGTAATTTATAGAATTGAGTCCACTTAGAACCATATTGTCTTTGTTTTTGTTAATTGAAGATTTTTTACTTGTTTTAAATTAAAAAGTCTTAATCCACCAACTTTGGACAGCTTACTCTTTTTAATAACTCAATTAGTATTGCAGACAGAGCTTGCACAGGGCAGGGAAAACATTGAGATTTAATGCTGAGAAATCAAGAACCAACAATTAATTTTTACATTGTAGTTCAAGCGGTAATAAGGATGATAGCAGCTGAAAAGCCACATAAAGGGAATAAAAAATACTGTCTCCACAGTTTCCTAAGTAAAAACAGACAGATAGTTTTAAGATTTAATAGTGCTTATTATATATGAACTATTAGGAGGAGACAAACATTTTCATGAGAAAGGATGAAGTTTGGGGGCCAGCAAAATTCAAAATCTAATCTCATTAAGCAAATATTTTGTTCACATAAATTTCATTTCTTTTAACTTCAGTACTAAACATGGATCTCTCTGTATGTTTGTCCCACTTTTCTAATAAGAACTTCAGCTTCATTCATTTAAACAAGGCTCTTTGTTTTCAGCGAACAATTTCTACTTTGAACTGCACAGTTTGCTTGAACAACTTTGTCAACATTTTACCATCTGTATATAGATGTCAGATACTGTTAAAGCAGATTATGTTAAACATATATTTACATGCTCCCACTTTTCTCTGATCAGCTCTTCTGTTAAATTTTCTATGCTTTCAGCTTCCCCATATTCTGCTGATCCTCATTTTTTCTCCTGGCACCTAATTGGTTATTGTTTATTTTTTTAAGCAAATAAAAAATAAACAGTCCAATTTGATGGAATGGACGTACACTTGAGATACAACCTGACAAGGTTTATGTGTCACTCTTCTGCCATTTAGACTTGGAAATGAAAGAATATTTAAATTTATTTTTGTGCCTTCATTGTCAGAGATCATCAGAAACCCTGGACAAAAAGAATTAAACAAAACAAAACAATAACAACAACAAAAAAAGAACTTCCAAGTAAGGTATTTGCTTTTTTTTTTTTTTTTTTGTCTCATCTTGGAAACTTCTGTACTTAGACAATGATAACAAAAACTACTGCATGTTTATTGCAACTTCTCACAAAAGTTTTCTGAGCAGAAAAGTTTGCTTCAGCAGCAAGACGTGTGGTTCTGGGCAACAGACTTGACACCAAGAGATTCCAATTCTAAACACCAGCTAAAGCTTTATTTAGAAGAAACAGATTTTTTGGCTGAGGAGTTAACAGCCCAGCTGTTGAGCAACCACAGCTAATTCAGGAGTGGTATTTCAGACCTGTAAAAAGACAACTCCTCTGTAACTGAAGGAGAAATTATTAAGGTTCTGTTTGACTTCATTGCTGTTTTTTTTTGTTTGCTTTTTGTTTTGTTTTCAAAATTTATGATCAGCAGTGAATCTGATGGGGAAAAAATACAACAAACTGAGTCTAAGAAATTGATACTCAAAGCTCTAGCAAAATGCAAAAGTAAAATTAATTCCTGGAGACAACAGAATTTGTGAAGAGGAATAGGGAGAGGGAAAGAAGAGAGGTTGGAGAAGGGAAAAGCTCAACATTCAACTATGTCAACTAATGGTTTATTTATATTTCTGAGATCTGGGCTCCTGATTGCTCACCTGTATGTACTATTTCAACCACTGTCAGCTCTTCTGACATTAGCTTTCCAGTTAATTCATTTTAGGGAGCATTGATGGCATCATGGATGAGAGCTATCCAGTTGCAATTACCTCCACCATGTGGTTCTTGATCACTTCAACTTAACATCACCTAGCATGTCATATATCTTCATGTCAGACTTGAGAAAGGCTTACATTACCAAGACTATGATGGTCTGTATTTACAGTAATCAAGTTGATTCAGATGCTTCATATAAAGGAACACTACAAAACAAAAAAAATCAATCAAAAAAACAAAACAAAACAAACAAACAAATAAAAAAAGTATTTTATGGTTGAAAGGAACCACAACACAGAGACCTGGAACAAATGCTATGAAGAATGGGGGTTCTGTTTGACATCAAGTTGCATATGAGATGACTGTGTGCCCTGGCAGCCTACTGAGAGAAGTGATTGTCCTGGTATATACACTGGTGTGGCCTCACCTCGACTACTGCGTTCAGTTTTGGGCACTACAGTGTAAAAAGGACATAAAACTGTTAGAGAGCTTCCAAAGGAGAAGTTGCTGAGTGAAGAGCAGCTGAAGCCACTCAGTTCAGCCTGGAGAAGAGGAGATTGAGAGGATACCCCATGGTATTTTCTGTTATTTAATTTCTGTTATTTATTATTATTCTGCCATTTTCTGTTATTTAACTTAAGATACATATCATGGTAGAGAGAGTTCTTCTCATCTCTGTGCTGATACAATCATAAGGTTGAATGACATGAACAAAGAAACGAGAATGACCTAAGGAGACTGACAAATTTGTGAAAACCTCCTTTATGAAGACTAGACTGTTCTAAAAGAAAGCTATAGCAAATAAAACTAATAATAAAAATAATTTTTACCACATCCCTCTGACATAGAAGGGTAGTCAGAAGACTCCAGGGTGAAAGAAAACAAGACACTTAACTGTCTAGAAACTCCATAGGAGGATCAAAGTAAAGATTACAATTCTGCATTTGTTTTGAAGAGTATTTAAACATCTTCAATACTCTTGACCATCTAGCTCAAAGTTTTCATCTGTAAGTATGTGTAGTGGGTTTACATGGCAAGGTTTTGGTAGCAGGGGGCCATAGGGGTGGTTTCTGTGAGAAGGATCTAGAAGCTGCTCCACTGCTGACCAGAGCCGAGCCAATAAGCGATATTGTTTTGCGCCTCTGTGAGAGCATATTTAAGACAGGGAAAAAAACGCTGTGCCACACAGCAGCTGGGAGAGTGAGAGGAGTGACGAACAGTCTTTCAGGCCATAATTTGCTTTCACTTGGAGGGGCATTCAGTATACTTGGAATCAACTGCCCCAGGGGTGGAAACACAGCCCCTAACATTTGCCATGGACTGATCCAGACGACACTGGAACAGGGGAATGCTCCTGAACACCTGCAGTACATCGATGATATCATCGTATGGGGTAACACAGCAGAAGAAGTTTTTGAGAAAGGGAAGAAAATAATCCAAATTCTCCTGAAAGCTGGCTTTGCCATTAAACAGAATAAGGTCAAGGAACCTGCACAGGAAATCCAGTTCTTGGGGGTAAAATGGCAGGATGGACGTCGCCACATTCCGACGGATGTGATCAACAAAATAACAGTTATGTCTCTGCCAACTAGCAAAAAAGAAACACAAGCTTTCCTAGGCCTTGTGGGATTTTGGAGAATGCATGTGCCAGGCTATAGTCAGCTTGTGAGTCCTCTATATCAAGTGACTCCTGAAAGAGGAACTCTTTCGAGTGGGGCCCCGAGCAACAACAGGCCTTGGAACAACTCAAACAAGAAATAGCTCGTGCAGTAGCCCTTGGGCCTGTCCGTACCAGACCAGCTGTGCAAAACATACTTTACACTGCAGCTGGGGAGCATGGGCTCACCCGGAGCCTCTGGCAGAAGACCCCAGGAGAAACTCGAGGCCGACCTCTGGGGTTCTGGAGCCAGGGCTATCGAGGACCAGAAGCTAATTACACTCCAACTGAAAAAGAAATATTAACAGCATATGAGGGGATTCAAGCCGCTTCAGAAGTTATTGGTACAGAAGCACAACTTCTCTTGGCCCCACAGCTACCTGTGTTACAATAATTACTGCGTGATCTTCTCGTCCTTATCTCAACCTTTGAGCCCTTTTCATCATATTTTCTCCCCATTTCTCTTTGAGGAGGGGGAGTGAGAGAGTGGCTGTGGTGGAACTCGACTGCCCACTCGAGTGGAACCATGATAGTATGTTATATTTTTCTGAATTTTGTGGAAAGATACTTACGCAACGTATTTAAAAATGTAGTAGTTCCTATGTGGTTGTGTCTGGGACCTAACATCTGATCGCAATTGCATTTGTTTAAAAAGGACAAAAAAAACTACTGAATATCTTATGTGGAGGTGGGAAGGAGGTAGGGACTCTCCTTTTGAGCTTTCACTGGCTTTATAGAAAATAGCAAAACTGTCAGAAATGTCCTTATTCTTGGCACTGGTTCAAGTTGCTGAAAATAATTACATTCTCTTCACAAGAGCAATTTTGGAAGTAAATGGAGGAAAGGTAAATTCTCATAAAAAAAAAAAAAAGTCTTGATAATATACATGCTACTGATGAAGTTGTCTACCATTTTGCTCCTTCTCCACACACTAAACTATTTTCAAATTGAAAATGCAGGAATGTCAAAAACAGCTATTCAATTAGCAGGTTACCCACAGGCTTTGAGACATACCACCTGGGCCAAACTCTATACCAAATCATGCATCCTGTGTCTTTGAGAAGTAACTTTGGTAACTTTTATTTTAATGACATCTTATTCACATTCCCCTCTCAATTCATTGCCCTTTGCTAGCAAACATGTTGCATGTTCCTGAGTATTAAAAAAACAAAACAAACAAACAAAAAAAAAACAGACACACAGGAAAAGAAAAACACACCACTTTACCACAAATATGACAAACATAAGGCAAATTCTGTTTTGGCATCTGTTATCAAGTAATATTTCACAAAGCCAAGATACAAAAGTTTATCATTCTCCCACTCCTCCCCCCCCCCAAAAAAAAAAAAAAAAAAAAAAAGAAAAAAAAAAGGAACAGATGTAACTTGTAGTCTGGCACAAAGAATATCACATAACAAAGTTTGGAAAGAAAAGCCTCTAGCTCCCTTTTTACCTCACCAAGACAAAATGTATAAATAGCTCTAAAACCCTCCCCATTTTGGGGGCCAATAAGACAACTGCTACAACTGTTAATGCATATGGTGTTATAAAATGTTTAACAGTAAAAAGTACCCATTTGGCTTTGCCTTGAATTCCGGTTGTTTGGACTTAGCACCAAATCATCTATGTAATTTTTCAGCTCAGTCATATTAAGAGATGCTTCCTACCTTCTGAAACTACCTTCTCTACTGCTCCAATTGAGTAAATATAATTCTCTCATCCCACCCCCAACTAACATGAAACAGATGGAAAATACATTAAATTAGTTCTCAAAGAATCATTTTCTCATTCAAATACCAGTCACTGACCCCAGTGTGGTCTTTACATGTGCAACATATCGACTGGACTCCACTGTGAGAAAGAAATCAGTTACATCTCTTGGGAGTCTACTACAGATAGTGAGAATTTCATCGGGTTTGGTGGTGGTGTTTGTTTTTTTTTTTTTTTTTTTTTTTTTTTTTTTTTTTTTTTCCCTGGAACAGACACACAGTACATGATACACAGCTTTGCTAAGTACCCTTCAGGTACCTTTGCTAGGTACTTTTCAGTATAGTACTTTAAGAGGTAGAACTTCCCTGCCTCAACTCAGTGCCACACACCAGCAGACATACGATCAATACTGAGGAGAGTGTCCTTTGTAATGTCCCTCCCTCCTCCCCCCCAAAAAAAAACAACCAAACAAACAAAAAAAACAACTCTGCAATCCAAATTCCACATGCTTATCTAGTTTTCTCATGCTTGTTTCACCAAACTTTAAGATTTTGCCTTACATGAAGACTGTGAGCTCTCTGGAGTTAGGCTCTCTTATTCATTATCCCACTAGACCACTGAGAAGTAATCAGTGTTCATCTGAAAAAGAGATGAATTCAACTTAGAAGATTGACCACTGCAGAATAAACACAAGGGAGATCAATGTCCAGGTTATGTGTTTCACTACTCATGACTGCTTCCTTCCTTATCCTTCCCAACACTGCTAGTTACTTACATTCATGCAACAACAACACATCTGGCAGCACACCCAGTGCAGAATTCAAATAAATCAAAATTCAATTGTTTTAGTATCTGAACTCAATAAATTTCACATAGAGGAGAGAAGCTATATGCAAAAGGATCACATTCTTCAATCACAGTCAGCCAATCAAGCCAGCTTAATACAAATGAAAAACCCCACTGTGTTACAGTTTGAAGAGCTATTTGGAACTACAATGTGGCCATCTACTCCTACCTTTAATACAATGCAGACAGATAAGGCATTATTCTGTATCTTTAAAAGGCCTTCCTATTGTGTTAAATTAATTCAGCTGAGCTATAGTATGTGTGAGACAGGAATCAGACTTTTGCCCATCCTGACAGAGCACAATGCTTTCTACCACGAGTAGTCCCAAAGAAGTCACACAGCATGCCAGGTACAAAGTACTTGCAGAAGTGAGCCCTCAGACAGGGCTATAAAAGCTCTGGGTTAAGGAAGCACATATCGACTTGCTTCTGCTTGATCTGTTACACAGCTTGACAGTAACAGATAGCCAGTTGCATTAGTGTCAATGCTCAGATAAGTTTCTCTCAATATCTGTCACAAAAAAACAGATGCTGTATCAGTGTGCCAGCTGTATTATCGGTCACTACATAGTTGATCATACTTAATAACATCCTCAAGCACAGATATGGCTAACAAGCGTCACAGGCTGCAATTACTATTGTGAGCCACAGTCACTCAGATCACCCTGACTTTGTGCTGCCAGCAGCGCACATTCAGCAAGCAGCTGCCTCCCACCTTTCCTCTCTCAAATACATTAACGTGCCTCAATATGGAGCCAGAGTTTGTTTTCAAACTCTTAACAGGATCACTGAAAGAAAAGAAAAAAAAAAAAAAAAAAAAGATACCATAAATGATCCTCTGGACTGTTTCCAGAGTAGTGTATTCTCTTAGCAATTGCTTTGGAAGCAAGCCAAAAGTGAGAAGTGTTCTTGCAAATGAGCATACTGTTATACTCAAGTACAAGTTATCATTTAATTCTTTTGTCAACATCAGTGTGGTTAGAAATTAAGAAGCCTGTTTAATACATAAGTTACTTGACTTCCAGTTACCAAACATGGATTTCTCCTCTATCTATCCACACCCCCAACGCCCCTCTTCCCGACTCACTTCCCAACATGTACTGTTGTCTTTTTTGGATACTTTCTCTTCTCAATTGAAAGACAAATAAAATTAGTATACTCATTGTATCAGCCATGACTAGGTCCCTAATCAAGGAAAAAAGAAAAAAGACAGTCACTCCAAAGAAACATTTGAAAACATCAGAACAGGTTTCAGAATAGGATATACTGCTTAATATTTTTAACAGAGCCTTAATACAGTCTGCTGAGCAGTTTCATGTGGGCAGTTTTTCACATCATGATTATTCCTAATGAGATCACCCTCTGTACTGTATAAGCCTTCATCCCTTCCCAACAAAACAATGAAAGATTTGTGCGAGGCTACAAAGGCCTCCGATCAATTCTACTCACTTCACCTTATATAGAATTTACTAGTAAAAAAAACTCATCAGGAACACAATCATGTTTTTCCCTGAGGACAACTTAATAATAATGAGCACATTTACTTTCCTTCCTTTAGGGTGACCCTAATCCTCTGTAGATTTTGAAATCCTTACATAAACATCTCAGACTCACTGACCACAGCCATCTTTGGTTTTGAGATTCTGTAGGTTATTCCTCTTCACAGATTTGTGGGCAGTGGGGGCTAGAGGTGTTACATGCAACACCTGTGCAACTTACATGCAACATTTCTCACTAATGTATGTCTATCATGTGATAAAGATGTGACCATAAATAATTAGTTGTGTTATCTTATGATAAGAATGATATATAACTTGTTTTAAATGTATATGAAAATATGTCTTGATTTTACTGTAAGCAGAGACAGTAATATATCCTTTTTTTTTACACAAAGCAGAAACTTCTTACGCATATAGCCCAGCCATGCTAAGTGTAAGTATTTTTCTAAAAATGTGTAACTGAATCAGCCCAAATTAGAAAGTACAATGCAATAGTCTCTGACTTGCTAGTATTATAAACTAATCACCATGATCCCCTGGCAAACCAAAATTTAAAGTTAGTTTTATGCATAAGATATTGTAGAAAAGAAAACATACTTCACCCTGGGAACTTGATATTCTGTTTGAAAGACCTAAAACAGTATTCTCAATTTGTATGCACTCATGACACAAATCTGTAATGCAGTTTTTGTGTGTGCATTATTTCTATTACTAACCACATGTCATTCTAAGTTTATTTCCTCAGTTTTAGTTTCCTTGTAATTGTCACAGACCATATAAAAGAACAAGTTCTTTAACCACTCAGGGGTATTAATACAATGTTCTGTACTAAGAAGTATAAGGACTGTCCCCTTAAATTGCTCAGAGTTTTAGCCCTGAATCACTATTTATACTTTGCACAAGTTTTTAAATGTAAACAAGAATAGAATTAAATGCAGTACACAACTGCCAATGTCCATGCCTAGAAAAACTGACTGCTTTAGACTGGCCAGTGTAAAGTTTACAGACTGAGGATGTGAAAACTTAAGATGCAGACTGATCATGCATTTCTGTTGCAGAGAAATAATCAGATGGTATAATATAAACCCATATTTGCACATATTACAACAAGCTGTATGTTTACTTACGTTCACACGTGTCTCCTTTCTGCTGGTATCCTGCTTTGCAGATACACTTTCCAATAGGCACTAACCATTCTCCCTCTGCACTACAGTGCATCTTCGGAGAGTTCTCAGCCTCCTCCTCTGCACTGCTGACGCAAGTTCCTCGTACTTCAACTAAAGAGGAAAACTCTGAACCAGTCACTGTGTCAGGAAAAATAGCTAAGTTCTCAATGATGGACCAGCACTTCTTGTAGTAGACTTTGACAGAGACCAAAGCAATGCAGGCCCCTACATCCTGAAATGCAAGATAGAATCCTTTTTTGGACAAAGGTCCAATTTCTCTCACCTCTGTGTTAAGTTTCATTTTCCTTTCCCCCAGATCACCCTGGGTAAAACTTTCATCTGCTGCAATAGTGTCTATTTTTACATATTGGTTTTCTCGGATATTCCTGCCAGTGTCGTAGTCTGTTTCATAATAATACAAGTTAAAAGTTTCTTTACAAGTTCCCAGAACTCCAGGAAGACTGTTACAATCCCTCAGAGTGAATTTCAGTTCTACAAAAATCCTTTGTGCATTGCTTTTTGCAATCCAGTTAGTCCGAAGCCAGTTGTTTTGGTTTGATTCCATGACCTGGCATACCTGGTATGTTCGTATAGGAGTGTAGTTTTCATCCAGTCCACTAATTTCTTCCCACTAAAATAATAACAAGCAGTTAGTAATATAAAACAAATATGACATTGTAACTATTGTGAATTTGAAAAAAAAGCTTCACACAACTTAAGTCTCACTCCTTTTTAACAGTTAGGCTTCATAAAAAGTATGTTATTAAAATATTCTTAAACATCCAAATAAAGAAAATACATATTAATCCAACTGGAAGATCTGCCCCCATCTATATCTTTCCCATATATAAAAAAAAAAAAAAAATAATAAATTTAAAAATCATTTTCACATCATGGATACAATTCTAAAGGGGAAACTTTAGAAAAGGCTGTTCAACATACCAAGCTCTAATTCCACACTGGGTTCTCCCACATTTTATTAAGGTCATAATAGCTTTGGGTAAGCAAAGACCAAAAGGCAGCTTCATTTCCAGAAGAAACCTAAAATCAGTGTAGTCTTAGAAACTGAAATTGCCTAGTGTGCAATTTCAGCCTTTGTGCATAAAAACATTGGGTGGAGCTTTCAGTTGTATGGAAAGCAGAAGGCTCCTGAAACTTATGAGGTGTACAATTTTCACTTCTATGTGATTAAAGTGGCATGGAGAGACAACGAGAAACAAAGGACAATTAAAAGTCTGAAAGTGAGAAAACACTTTGGTAGTTTTCTTTTTGTTCACTCCATGTTCCATTCTACTCACAAACCAACACATATAAGCGGATGCTCCTCAACTCACCTTTTGTTCAGGGGCTGCACCCATGTTAAAAGAAACTAATTTCAGTTGGCTGGGAGTTTAAATATTAGATTAAATATTCAGTTAAGAACAACCCACATGATTGAAAGTTCTCTGGTTCAAAGCCAGAGAACTGGCTTTTGTTGTTACTCCCTCCTTAGGATAACAACTGTGTAACAAACCCAGAAGTGTATAACAGACCTGCAGTCTTTCACAGAGTTTGGTGTCTTTGAAAAGTGCACCTCCGGCAACGGCAAACCTTCCCCTGAAATCAGCCAGGCAAATCTGTGCAGGTACATTCAAAACAGCGTACATCTCACACTTCTTTTCGTATTTCTTGTAACATTAAACATACTGCAGAAACTGCAGCTGTAATAAATTAAGGGTTTGTTTTTTTTGAGCTATCCTCACCCAATGATATAGGCAACCGTGACTTCTTATGGCACTTAGCCCTCTGGCCGTGTGTCAATAATGCACTTAAGCTCACGCTTAAGATCAATGACAGTACTTATGAGCTTAATGGTAAGCATGTGCTTAAGTGCTTTGCGGAACTAGGATATTCAGCACCTCTGCAGGACAGAGCACTCACTGACATTCCTCATACTGGTAACCAAGCATGGAAGGCATTGGTTTTCCAGACTAGGGACCATGCAGTATACAATACTTTGCAAAACTATTTGACAGCAAATGAGATCATTTTAATGTTGGCCTACTGCTCCAAGAAAAAGCAGATGTAGCTGGATTGATGCTGGAAGTTATCACCACAAAATATATCATGACTGCAGATGCTGAAATGCACAGAAGTTGTACATATCAAAGTATATTTCAAAGACCTACAGTTAATATAGATGTGGCATCTATGGTATTATACATATATATACATGGGATTAAATTATTGAAATATTAAATGCTCATGGAATCAACTGAATGCATATGGAGTCAACTGAACTGAATGCATATGGACCTGTATTCATGTCAGACTATTTTGATAATAAATTTATTAGATCTGAATGAGTAAGATTCTCCCCAAGCTTGTAGTGCTTGAGAACTAGCACTACTAACAAGAACAGGGAAAAATAAAAAAGGGACCAGGGTTTCTGGCACCGTCACACTGATGAATGAATGAATGAATAAATAAATAAATAAATAAATAAAGCACCAATCCAAACGTGACAAAAAAAGGCATGAAGCCTAAAATTTTACTGATTTTTATAATTTCAGTTTCACATCACATGGAACATTTTCATCTTGTGTAAGCAGTTCTCCCTGAACACACCAAGACAGATTCTGGAATAAGACAGTCCAGTTAAGGAAAGTATCATCTCCGTGAAGCACAAGCAGCTTTAATGCAACACAGAACAGAATTTGACTCATCAGAGTCTGGGCATCGATGGGATTCTGTCACATCAAAATAGATATATGTCCCCATCCTGGTCAAAAAAAAAAATATATTTAACAAAAATCAAACTGTTTTCCTTTGACATAAAAGAGCTGTCATACAGGCAAGAGCTCATTGTATGGGGATACAAAACACTAAATTCAGATAAGAAGCCTTATTTTACGTTATCTTCAGCTGAGGGCTTAAATCTAGCTTTCCACATTTTCCTGAATCCATGGAATATGCACGTCTTAAAAAAAAAAATAAAAAAAAATGGGACTATGACTTAGGAGTTAATTCAGTAATGACAGAACTATTACTTCAAATAGTCCATTGCATACCTGCTTCTCTGTGGAACTAAAAAAAAAAAAAAACATCAGTACTTCAGGATAAGTCTTCACATATACCACCTGAGATCATACCTCATTAGTATTTTTAAAGTGATAAATTCCATGTTGGCTTTTATAGGAAGGAAATTCATTTTTTCTTTAACTTGCTGCTACATACGGTGATATTCGTGCCATCCTATTTAAATGTATCCTTTCTATTGATTCCAATATATAGTATTTAAACTAACAAGAGATCAGTGTTAGATGTAACATCTGCAGTTGAATAAGGTATTTAACAAGTGCCTGGGTGATATAATCCATACTACAGTGAAGTGGTAGTTTCACTCAAGAGATATGTTCTCTGTGTTTATTCTCATGAAATCTTTGTGTAGTAGACAATAAGTGAAAGTACTTTTTTTTTTCAAAATTACACTATTAAAATGGTATTTCTATGTTGATACACAGACTGATCAGATACTTCTGATCATTTTCACACAAACATCCAGTCACTAGTTTTCATTCATTTTTAGTTTCATTGAAATTGCCTTCTACCTCTTAAAGTTCCCTTTTACCATTTATTGAATTTGACTCTACTTTCATCTTTAAGTATGCTGACATGTGTAATGTGTTGACATGTCTTTCATTATCTACAGGTTAACATAATGTAATTGCCACCAACCTAATCTTTCAAACACCTCTGGTAAAGGCTTCAATCAATGTAAAACACTAATGCCGACATTATTAGACACCATAAGTGTTGAGCTCACATTACATTCTTTCTGAAGTTGTTACATTCGTTTCCAGTTTATGCTTGTATTGATTTTACGATCTTGCTTTTAAAGAAAGACACTTTCAGATTTTCATTCTTCTTATTTAAAGGATTTGTTACACTTTTATATCCCCACTCACACTTCACGCTCTTCTGGCTCCAGATTTCTCAATGCGCCGAAGATTAAGGGCCTGATCCCCCACGTCCTTGTTCATGCAAGGAGTCACAGTGGATGCTGCAAGACTGCTTCCATGAGTAAGAACGAGACATATAATTTATTATTTCTCAGACTGAGCTAACGTTGGACAATATACCCACTGTATCATTCTGAAAATATTCTTTCTTCCTTAAGACTTGAGGAAGAAGAGGTTTTATACCACTTTTAATTCAGTATAAAAGCAGCATTTCTAAAATATATAAGACAATAGTACAGATGTTTCTAAATCTCTCGTTTTTTATAATGATGTACTACCATACAATGGTGCATTTAACAGAATACCATGAGATTAATTTGTAAGCAAGCTGGAGGTGGCCTTAACCACATAATTGGTTCCTGGTTCCAGATATCAAGATCCTCAAGACTTGGGGATGTTTCAAGTTTGGAATGTCATTTCAAACACATCTGCAGTATAAATGTTTTTATTTTAGAGCACTTCAATCTGTGCTATTCAGTTACAAAGAAAACATCATAAACAAATTTATGATTGCCCATTATACAGAAAATGAAAAACATATTTTTAGAAAGTTTCCACACAGAAGTATATCTGCTGTTCCTAAAGGATAAAGAAAAAAGTGATTTAAAACACTCTGTTGTAAATATAGAGAGTTTTCTAGTACACCACAAAGGATTACAGTAAAAAGGAAAAGCTACTGAGGATGTTTAAGTGAGCTTCCAAAGAGGAGACTCCTTTTAATTAGCTTATGTTTGTACACTATAACCCAAGGTACACTTCTTTCCATTCTAAAAATGAAAGAGCCGTAAACACTTGGTACAATTAATGAGAGAAATATGAGAGAGAGCTAGTTTAAAGCAAGTGTTGCAATTGCTTTGCTAAAATAACTACTCATCTTCATGAAGTTAATTTTTGCATGGAGTACTTACCCCGTTGGGAGGAGAGGAAATCCATTCCAACTCTGTCTGTTGTGCTTTAGAGTCCAGCAATATTACTAAAAAAGAAAGAAGATGAAGAAAAAAAAAAATCCACCATTTGTTAAATATAATATGCAGCAATATAAAATCAAAGAACAAAGTCTAAATTTTAAAAATAATAAACATATTTCTGTACAAATTAATTTTTGTTCACATTATTGAAAAAAATATGCAAGTACAACTATGTACAACATAGATGATTAAATGCTTTTATACCATCCATATATAAACAGATCTTAACAATTTCATTGCTTAAGTCTAAGCTGAATGCATTTCCTAGTGCCCTAAAATTATTAATAATCAGCCATTAAGATACATGTTCCCTTTCCCATCTCCTCATAAGGAGGACACTTCCCATATGCTGGGAAATTTACAATGAGCTTAAAAACAAACAAACAAACAACAGCATTTCAATACTTATCCAAACTGATTTAGACAGGTCTAGTCTATATCTTACCATGAGTTGCACTGTAGAAGCAATGGTCTTTTTGAGTAAGAAAGAAAAAATCATGCCCTTTAAGTAGTAATTCCATAAACAAATGACAAACAGGAATACAGAAAGTAAGAGACTCTGCAATTACCTCATACACTGCGTATACAAAATACTACTTACACAAAGTCAGACTAACTCATTTTATAGCAATGGCTTACTAAAATCTTCGTGTCATTATACCCCAGTGACACTTCTGCAAAAAGACATCAATTTTAGTAGCAGTGCAATTATTTGCAGCTAAATGTGACCCTGCTTCAGAAAGTGGTTAATCACAGACTAGTAAACCAGCTCTTAACTATTTTACAGGACATATTGGAGGATATTACTGATGTTCTATTACCTCCAAATATACATTTATATGCAAGCTTTATATTTCAATCACAGTTATATGCCTCTTTCTAAACATATCATTATAACTTTCTGAAAGACTTTGAAGTGACACATATATTAATCTGTGATGTCCAAAAAAAATACATGAAATCATTTGTTGTAATACTTCTTTTCAAACAGTCAAAGCTATATGGTGATCAGCCATGTATCTGGGCTTGGCACTTTGAAGATTCCTTCTTCAAAACTGCATACTTAACTTCATACTTTTATTTGGTAAATAAAATGTCACATCTCTAATTTAAATATATTCAGTATGGTTATAGCTTTGAAGCTATTTATAACTTTATGCACAACATTTAAATAGTTAAATTCAATACATAATTTGTATTAAATTCAATATATAACTTGAAGCAACTTTTATCAGGTCTTTTGAATTGGTTTCAAGTCTGCTTTCAGCCCTTTATCCAGGTAGAATTTAATACAAAACTTCACTGGATTACTAGAAAGATGGCACGACATTAAAAAAAAAAAAAAAAAGTATTTAAAGGTTCATCCAGTAATATCTGAAATATTAGTTGAACTCCAAACGGTAGCATCCAGGCCTGTATTTCAGTAATAAAGTCGAACTACTCATTAAAGAAGTTTGATAGTCTCTTTCTAGAAAGATTATCTGCTTATTTCATTAAGCTTGGATCCAAGGGGCTTTACTTTGTAACATTTTCTATAGAAAAGCAGGTGGTGTATGCGGTGGTTTGTTAAACAAGAACATTTCTAACGATCCTGGAAGAAAAGGTACCGTGAAAAATTTAACCTTTTCAGCACCAGCACAAAATCCCACGGCTGCAATTCATTACACTTTTTATTTGGCAGCAGTTCTCCAGCACTTAGCAATGGGCAGGCACATCCCAGAAAGACGACACACAAAACAAACAAACAAAAAAGAAAAAAAAAAAAAAAAAGAAAGAAAGAAAAAAAAAAAAAACAGCTTGCTCTGCAAATACTCTGGAAGACGCTGCCTTTCTCGTCGCCCCGAAAGTTACTGGGAACAACCATCCCTGGCGGGCGGCTGGTGCACGACTCCTAGCCCGGGAGGAGCGGCGCCGCCGGGGGCTCCGCGTGCGAAGCGGCGGCCGGGGGGGGGCGGCGCCGCGCTCCGTGCACCCCCGGCAGCCGCGGGAGATGCGCATCGGGCACCCTCTGCCCAGGAGCGCGCAACTCCCCGCGGACCAGCCCTCCGCGGAGGCGCAGCTCCCAGCCACCCCCCCCACACGCCCTCTCCCCGCTTCTGCAGGACAAAAAGCGGCAAGAGTCGTAAATCCCGCGGCCTCGAGGAAGGGGCTCCGCGGGATACCGCGCACTCGGGAAGCGGCGGCCTCTCGTCTACGCATGGAACCGCGGCCGCGCACCCGCTCCGGGCAGCAGCGGAGAGGCCCTAACGTGGTCCCCTCCCAGCAGCCGGTTTGGGGAGGAGGCGTCCGCAGGGGCAGCCCCGGGACCAGCCCAGGGCAGGTAACGCCGACACCCTCAGTGTCGGAGAGCCCAGCCCCTCTCCAGCATCTTTTATCGAGCTGCAGCAAGGAGAGTCGGAAAACTTTCCAACCTCGCCCCCCGCATCCCCTGTCGTCCCCAGAGGGAAGCAAAGGGAACCACGAGGGGCTGCAGCCGCGACTAGCGCTTAATGGAGGCCGGGGTGAAGCCGCAAAGTTATTTCCCCCCTACCCCCATCCCGTCTCTTTCTGCCGAGGGAGTTTTCGGAGCTTGCGGCAGGTACAGCCGCTATCAATCCCTGTCTGCCGCTCGCCCCCTCCTGACCCTCCTGTGGCTAGGCTGATTTTCCCCAAACGCCCGCACGTTGCACACACACACACACCGTATACAAATGTATACATAAACGCCTCGGCACACGCAGCCACGAGGCAGGCTGCCGCCCGGACCCTCCGGGGCAGAGCGGGGCAAGCTGCCCGCACCCCTCCTCTCGCCACTCGGCCACGCCTGACTGCTCCCCGAGTGGGGGGCTCTGTGCATCCCAGCCCCTCCAAATAAACTTTCGAGACACAGCCAAGGGAAAGCTCTCTCCTCTTTCCCTCTCTAGCCTCGCCATCTCCTTCTTCTGTTGAGAGCAGAGGACATTTTAATTGAGGGATTTTTGTTGTTGTTGTTCTTTTTAGGCTTGAAGTGGTATTTTACTGCATGCCAACTGTTTGGTGAAAATACTGACGTATCCGACTGGGGTGGGAGGGGTAGGACTCCAAATACCTTCATACGCACAGACACCGACAAAGTCCCTGCCTCACCTCTCCCCATTCCCCCCTCTCCCCTCCGAAGATGGAGACGGACCTTCGCCTTCGGCTGTCAAACGTGACCGGGGCGCCTTTTAAATAATCTCGTATTTTCCTAGTGTGAGAAAAGAGATCCCCGAATGGACTTGGATTTTAAACACCTCCATCAGTAGTCTCCGATAGAAAATCGCCTGTTTTGTCTGCGTGCGGGGGGGGGGGAAGAGGGAGAGAAAGGGGAGGGGGAGGGAGACAAATGTCCAGCGCTCGCCTTACAGATCCCAGCGTTGGTTTAATGGAAATTAGGAAGCCCCGTAGTGATATGCAGATGGTGTAAAACATCCATCCCGAAACCTCTTCCTCTCTCCAGCGATGCCGGGGAACAGCACACGCGTTGCGGGAACACGACGCCGGGTTGTACCCTCCAAATGCATACCCAGCCGGGGTGCCCCACAGATGCAGACCCCAATTTTGCACCCCGATGCTCCCTTCCCACGCTCCGTGCGCGGCCCCGGGGGGGCGGAGGGCTGAAGGCCCCCGGCGGGCAGCGGCACGGGGCTGCCCCGCAGCCTCCCCCGGATCGTCCCGAGCCCTGAAGCCCCCAGCCCCTGCCCGGGAACCAGCGGGGTGAGCCGCTCTCCCCGCACCTCGCCCGGAGGATTAAGGCTGCCGGAGGGGAGCGGGGCTGCCCTGCGCGGATCCCCGAGCCCGGGGGCTGTCTCCCCAGCCCCACGCTTTTCTATCACGTGCAGATACCTCCCAAACCTCAATCCCCAGGGCAAAGGCAGTTGTCCTGTTCTCTCTCACATGCACATATACATAGTAAACGTCTTGCTCTTTCCTCCCCCCCCCCAGCAGCAATTAAAATAAAAAGAAATTAACGGGGGGGCTGACAAGCAGCTCGCGGCGGCAGGCAGGTCCTCCGCTAAGCCACCGCACAGACTTGGCGTGCGAAAAGCAATAAATAAGCCCAAACTTTTTGTTTCCCGCATCACCTTACCTTCTTTCGCAGCCTGTGCCTCCCCCGTGTGTGCAAAGCGGAACAGCCAGACGGAGCACAAAATAATCCAAGAAGGGAGCCTACTTCGCAGAACCATGGTGCAGGAGCGGGGCGGTTTTGATATTTCTACCTATCTATTCCTAGCCGCTGCCGCTGCCGCCGCTTGCTGGGTACTAGAGGACGGTGGAGAATTCGCTCTGCTCGTCTTCTGCTCGGCGCTCCCTCCCTCCCGGCTGCCTTTCTCGTTCTCCTCCTCCTCCTCCTGCCTCTGCTGCTGCCGCCGCCGCCGCCGCTGCTGCTGCTGCTCCCGCCTCCTCCTCCGCGCCGCTGCCCAGTCCCGCACCGGGCCGCCCGCCCGCGAGCCCCGACTGCAGCCGGGCCGCCCGCGCCGCGCTCCGATAATATCAATTAGGGCGAGGGGGCGGGACCGCGGCGGAGGGGCGGCCCGTCCCTCAACCTGATTGACACGCAGCGGTGCCCAACCAGCGGCGAGGCTCGGAGCCCGGCGGGCGGAGCCCGGCGCTCGAGTGGCTGCGGGCGGAGGGGCGGGGCCGGAGGGGTCGACCAATGAGCGGGCGGCGGGGTCGGGTTGCCGCTGGTGTTGGGGAGCCGCGGGATGAGCGCGGGGCATCGGGGCTGGGACCGGGACCCGGACCAGGGCCGGGTGAAGGCGCTCGGGGGTCCCCCCTGTGCTCGCCCCCTGTCCAGGTCCCGCAGCCATCAGGGTGTGGAGCAATGGGGGGGGGGTCCCGTCCCGTCCCGTCCCGCCCCGGAGCCGGTCGCGCCCACGGGCGCTGCCGCTGCCCCGAGGAAACTTGGTTGGGGCGGCGCGGTGGCACCTAGGACGTTTCTGTGCCTGAAGTCAATTTCTTCAGCACCGCGAGGGCTGCCTGCCTTGCCCTGCCCTGCCCTGCCCTGCCGTGTCGTTTCCTTTCTTTTCCCCGTGGTTTTCCCCCAAATATTAACAGCTGCTGAACGGTCGTAACTGCTAGGTGGGGCGGACGGGGAAGGGGCTGGTGTTTCTTCTTTTTCTTTTCTTTTTCTTTTTTTTTCTTTTTTCCTCCCGTCGGGTGTAACCTGAAGCGAGGGTAATCCGCTAACAATGAGACGCTTTAAATAGGAGGAAGGAGGAAAAAAAAAAAAAAAAAAAAGAGGGGGGGAGAGAAACTTGCCAAATGCCTTTTGTCAGCGCTCACCCTACGCGCCCGGAGCTGCTTTTCCCGAGGATCCGCCGCGCCCCCGTCCCTCGAACCGATTTCCCCTTTCCCCCAGCCCAACCTCGCCCCTTCGGAGAGGGAACGGGGAAAGCGCCCCGAAAACTTCCCGCAGCCCCGGCCGAGCTGCGGAGCGGGGGGCGCTGCGGCCGCCCCGTCCCCTCGGCGGGGCTTGGCCCGAACGCTGCCTTCCCAAAGTGCGCCCCGCGCGCCTCCGCTCCCCTCCTGCTGCCCCCCTGCCCTGCCCGGCCGCCGCCTTTACCTGGGAGTAAGGCACGGCACGGCGCGGGACCGGGTCCGCAAGGCTCCGTTGGAAGCGCAGAGCCGTGCCCCTTCAGAGGATGGAAATGCTGGGTAGACCCGAGGACTGGGGCTCGTCTTGGAGGCAGGCGAAGATACCGAAGCGCTGGGGGTGCAGTCGCGGTGCGGTGGCCAGCTGGTGCGAGAATCGAAAACAGTCCTCGCCTAAATGGGGATGGTGGTACAGAAAAGAAAGCATGGGTGGAAATTTAAATTGTGAGGTGTTCTTTATGGGATCTTTCGGTAGACAAAGAAAAAAAATGTTTTTTTTTTTTTTTAAATTATTATTATTATTTATTTATTTTTTAAATATATGCTCAGCATTGTCAGGTAAGCAGCCACCATACTCTTCGGGCTTTAAGCACTTTCCTTGTGGTCTGCTCATTACTTCTGAGAATGGTGTAGAAGTAGCCTTAAAAATGTACTGTATTCTTTTCATTTGCCGAACTATTAGTGCTCACTACATAGAGTGTGACACTTCTGTGCGTTTCAGTCGGAATGCTCTTTTGATACACTGGATGCCACAATGAGTATAGGCACTCCTGATTCCCTCATCCTCGCTCATCTCTCATTCCCACCCTCATAGTATACCCGGAAAAGGGAGCTGTACAGATCAGTGAATTTGCATTTATTGTTTTAAAAGACTGTTTTGTTTTAAATATTTCCATACAGGTATTTTGCATTTTCTTTGGAAGTTTTCATAGATAAAACTTATTTTCATGTGATACACGCTGTAACAGTGATTACAGCAAATCTAGGAAGTCCGTAACCTAGTTAGTCCTCTACAATTTTGTAGCATAAAGTGGAGGCATTTCAATACTAGACAACTATGCCAAAAAGACAATTTTCAGCCTACAGAGTGTAATCTTTTTTTCTAAAAATGGTTCATATTGAGACTTTTTTCATAAAAACACAGGAAGTCACTAAGTGAACAAGATGACAGGAGAAAAGCATGAGTGGCAATGACATACTCATGCTCTGCATGTAATTTAGGCCAGCCACTTATTTTCAACTTCATCTGCATTTATATAGAAATACTGCAATATTGTATAATCTAATATGTGTAGAGGGTGTGTACTTAAGTAAGGATATTTAAAATTACATAAACATATTAACCATACAAAGAATGTATGAGTCTATAAAAATAGATTAAAAAAAAAAAAAAAAAGTGTGTGTTTCTCTTTCTGATCTACTCATTTGAAATGCTCTGTCTTCCTGATAATCATAACTTGAGCTAAAAATGGCATGCTATACATACTTCTTCCTAAAAATGGCTGTGGATATATTCACACTTACACAAGAACAATTCAGATGCATTGAGCAGTCATATTATGGATTTTATTTTTTTTTTTAATTTTGCTTCCTACATGTGAAATTTTTGTGGAGTTGACTCAGAACTTGAGCTTCTTTTTAGTGAATCTATTTTTTTTTTCTTTTTTCTTTGCATCTAGCTTATGTTTTCTAATACTTTATTGTATTCTTTAGGATGGTGCAGCCTCTGTTGTATCTCATCCAGCTGAGTGTTGGATCTTTTGTGAACAAAAACAGAAAATAAAAATATTACAACTAAACCAAAATACTCAAGCTAAATGGACCATAGCATTCAGTTTTGGCACCTATATCTCTGAGACGAGAAAAAAAAAAAACTGGAATTTTTATTCAACTCAATGTGTTACAATTCCAACACCATCAAAGTAAGTGCTTAACTGGAACAATAAAACCAATGATAGTAATGTGGCCTTTTTGCTTTGTTCTGTTATTTATTTATTTATTTTCTATTTTTTCCCTCGCTGAAAATCTGTAGGTCAGGTTCTGCATTTTATTTAAATGTGTGTACTTAGAATGTCTTTTCTAACAGTAGGTTGATACTAGTTTTCCTATGTTGATACCAGCCTAACTTCCATGTAGTAATGGTTAACTCTATCTCCAACACATAACTCAGTCCAAAATTGTGATACAAGAAATATGAGCTAAATTCTAAGTCTGCACAAGTGGATGCAAGGAAAGGATTGTGGCTTGAATGAAGCTATGAATTCTGTTTCAAAAATTGCTTTTCTGCAGGATTAAAACTTTCTTTCTTGGCTACTTTGTAGAAAGCTGAAACAAATTCTGAATAGCTTCACAAAGGTGTTGGAGGTTTGCCTTATACATAGGTTGTGAAAGTGATATTGAATCTTCGGTCTGTCTACACAAGAATGATTTAAAGCCAGTTCTAAGCAAAAACATTTGAACTGTTTCACAGTGGTGAAAGTGAAAATCAAGCTTATGTAATTAAAAAAATAAAATAAAATTTAAATGTCAAGTTTTGTTATAGTCATAATCTAAGCAATCCTTTATCTGTGCACAAGATTTTCTATTCAGTATACATTTTTGTACAGTTTTTGTAGATGTTTTTCTGGGATTTTTACTACAAAAATGCAGTGGGCCTGTGACATTTGACTTTTAAGTAATATGTGCATAAATTATTATATGAAATGTTGTATTTAGTCTTCCATATGTAGTGGCACATACATTCCAAATCTGGTCCAGAGGTGGATTTTCCTTATGGTGGCAATTTCAGATCTTCTCATGGGTTTATGAGTCAGAACAGCTCTATTATAGTAATGAAGTCAATGCATTAAAATAAATGCTACTAGTTCATAAGGAAATTGTAATGAATTGAAACTGTCTGATTTGAAAGGCATGCTCATATAAAAAGTTCTTTCTTTAGCTGAAATTTCAGTAAATTTATAATTTTAACTCTTTTAGTTAACAAAAATCAAAACTAGTGCTTCACACTTTGAAGTCTTCAAATATGCCAGAATGGTAGTAGCAGTTCACTGACAAATTTTCTCTTGGGGATTTAAGGTTATACAGTCTGCTAAATAGATATTTAGGTTCTGTTTTTCAAATCTATATATTTTCAGTACACTTGAAAATCCCTGTCTAGAAATGGAGGTAAGATGGTCTGTCATCTTGTCATTTAATGGAAATAAAATACATTCTATAGGACAATACAAATTAAATCCATGTTAAATGCATATGTGAACATGAAATACCCCTGCCTTTCCCAAGGCACAGTAGCAGAATTGTACAAGGTCCAAGAATATCCTGCATCTGGATCCTGTAGGACTCTTTCTCTCGATAAATCTGAATTTGCAAACTGACTTACTGAGGAACAAGGCACATACTGTCCCTCTGTTGATCACACTTCAGAGTCTGTTTGATATCTCATTGTGCTGTGGATCTTCCCCTGGGAAGCCAGAGCAGGGCAAGCTGGAGCAATAGCATCTGGAGTTATCTTAAAAAAAAAAGATAATTTCTATTGCTTGCCTATGAATTAAAGGAATGCCTTTGTGTCCAGGTGCTACATTGAATAACCATATACATAATCACATTTTTGGTTTCAATATTCTATAAGATTCAAAGTTTCAGTTTTCTAGATGTGTCATATTAAAAATTGCATAGAGAAAAACCTACTCATAAGAGTAGCTAGTTCTAATTGTAGTTAATGAACTGTGAGTAGTAGGTAAACTGTAGCAGTATATGCTCCAGTGGAGCCAGTCTTCTGTTCTTCCTCAGTGCAAGTGACATCTGATCACTTCCATCTGTGACAGTCCTAGTCTTTTCTCTCAGCCCAGCTGAGGTGAAAAATCAGACCTGGTAGATTTCCTGTTTCCAGATATTACCTTCTCTTGCTGTAAGTTTCAATCTCCTTATGGCTCTGAGAAACAGCACAAATAAGGAAGAAAAAAAAAAAAAAAAAAGGAAAAAAAAAAGCCTGTACTCTCAATCTCTTTCTGTGTTATGAGTTAGGAGAGGGAGGATAAAAGAACAGATGTAATAACCCTTATTTAGTTCTGAAAGATAAACTACAGATTGCAATGGCAGGAGTTCCCATACTTTCACCTCTAGATCTGGGAGGTGCAGTGATGTGGAGTTTCACTACTGACAGGAAAGCTGCCAATGTACATAGGAGAAGTTATTCCTTAAAGAGAAATAATTTCAGGATTGCATCCACCAGTAGTACAGCCCTCTTCAGATCAATTTCTGCAATCATTCATGTCTCGTATGCCGTCATGATTCTATGCCTATATACTGCCATTTCTATCCTGGTCTGCATATTTATCCTCACTCCAAATCCATCTCTCATTATCCAATGCAGTTAAGCCAGATTCTTGACAGTTAATATACATACTGATTTGTCGTAGTTTGTTTTAGCTAAAGGTAGTTATGTTTAGAGGATATGACAAATCCCAACACCTTAAATGCTTTATCTCCTGCAAATGTGGAAGTTCATGTGTTAGTGAGTTTCACAGGTAAGTAATGCTTTATTCAGAACACATTTAATTTTGGCCTGAATTTGCTAACTGTAGTTTCAGGATGTGATTTCTTTAATATTTGCTATACTGTAACAAAGGTTAATAGAAGCACCTAACCAACTGTCTTTAGGCAGTCAACTCTGGTTTATCTAGGGCAGTAATCATGTAATACAAATGCAGGGTTGCTGCAAATCCTGTGTAAAATTAAGCTACATAACTGCATAATGGAGAAAAAAAAACAGCAAAACAAAACAAAACAAAACAAAAAACCACCACCAACAACAACAAAAAAACCTGCCTGCATCAGGAAATGCAGACTGAGAAATAAATCATAGTATTGCAAAACTGCCTCTGGAACACTTCTGTCCCTCATGCAACCAGATTAGCTATCTATGTTCCCATGGTAATGTTCATCACAAAACAGAGAATTTGACCCCAAACAGTCACTACTAACTGTTTTGTTTGTTTGTTTGTTTTTATTATTTTGCATACACTGACAGTCATCTCTTCTTTGTCTCCTGTCTAAAGCCCCCATCTAGATAATGTGTTCCTCCTGAAAGTGGTTGCGTTGATCTAGGTGAGAGTTAGGTGCTACTCAAGCTGAATGAGAGTGACACTCTTAGGTAAGCACTAAGCATCTTTAAAGATTCTCCACAGAGAAAACATTTCTTTTCAAGAAATCCTTTATTTATCATTTTGTACATCTTTTTTTTTGAGGAGGTGATTTGAATGGTAAGCAGAAAGCAGGGTTAACTGATGGGATGCGGGGTGTTTTTTTATACTTTTTTTTTTTTTTTTTCTCAAGATAATAACTTCAATTTTGCTTGTTTGTATAGTTTTGGGGTTTTATTTATTACTTTGTTTGGTTGTGGGTTTTTAGTTCCTCTCCCCCAAGTGAGGGCACAATTACTGGTTGTCACTGAGCTGTAGTGTTGCCAGTGATATCTATGTCTTTCTCTTAAGTGGTTGCAATAAATTTAAAGTCCATCAGTATGACTGAATATTATTCAAAACCTTTTTTTGTTTCTTAAAAACAAACAAAAAAAACTCTTCTTTCTTGTGAAAACATGGCAGCTGTCTACAGTAATTCATCTGTAATTACCTTGCCCAGTTTCTTAGAGTTAGGGTTTCTGATCTGCTGCATAACCTTTCCTAATCCTGACTAACCTGAATAATCTTTTGCCACATCACTGTCTGCCACTTCTACAGCAGGTAATAAATATATTAAACTTCACTACTTCTAGTACATATCTTGGAACATCCTATAATTTTCTTTCTTTTCTGTTGAAATCAGCCCCTTACTTGTTAATGCACTTGGTTTTCTATCTCATAGCCAGAATATAATTATTGACACGTCTACCTCATACTCTTTAATTATTTAGGTCTTAACAGTCATCTTTGGAGAGACTCAACAAATTATCTTACATCATTTTATTTTAAATTTTATTTTTACCCTTTTAAATAATGATCCAAAACTTTAAAATAAAACCAAACTCTAATATATGAATTAACAGCATCTTCTATTTCCCTTTTCTTTTTAATTTGTTCTTTATCCCATTTACTAATATAACCAAATATTCAAACATTACACAGAAGCAAATGAAATGAATTAGTATAGCTGGCAGACTGAAACTTAAAAACATAACATTCAGATTTATGTTGTCTATGAGGTAATAGTTTTTTATTTTGTTTTCCACATACATTATTAGTACACAAATTACCAGGGAAAATTCTGTAACTACCGTGTTACTATAGTAGGAGGCCCCACAATAACAAATCAACTTACCTAATTGAACTTGCCGTGTTAAAAGAGAAAAAAAAAATAGTTTTAAGTAGTCTTCCAGATTAGCTCATCTGCCAAGGACATATCAGCAGAATTGAAGCTCCCTGAATTCTAGGAGAAAAACAAACAAACAAACAAACAAAAAACCCTACATTTTCCTTCTTCAGTGTTAACATATATATCTTCCTAATCATCCCATACAGATAGTGGGAGTTTTGTTTTTCCCAAAAAGGGCAAAGTTGTCAATGAATGTTGCTGCATAAAACACCCTCTTACAGAGCCCTCTTACAGTTTACAGTGAAGCCTGAGAAAGCATTAAGTCACCTTCCTGTCTTTCTGATTTTGTGAGCTGAAAATGCCCTCAGTGTATCCAAAAGTGCTCTGGGGGCCTGGATAAGTGATGGCATACTCCTAAGTGCCTGGTGGGCTGTAGCACCAATTTCAATCTTTGCCTTCTCCAGCCCTATCTCAACCTACTCCTTCCCCCAGCTTTATCCCTTGCTACAGTTTTCTTTGAAGGTTGTCTTTTAATACATCTATGCATGGAATTTCTTCTCTCAGACAGAAACAGTGATTTTAGGGCCTTATGACCATTCCAGTCCCTTTGTCCTGCCATATAATATGCCTTGCATATAACCAGCTGTATCATAATTAAGCTGGATTTTAGGTACTTAATCAGGCTCAGCAAAATAGCATAGTTTGTCACATTCCTTCCTGCTGAAATCAGTACATAGCTTTAAGTCTGCACTGCCTCTACTGTACCTGTGAGTAACTGCTGTCAGCTGGCAAGAGCTTCATCTGAATTTGGATTCACTAGAAGATTATTTTAAGATCCTTTGATTTCAAAACAAGTACTGCAACTGTATCTGTTCAGACTGAGATTTTTCAGTACATTTATTTGTAAAATATGCATATGTATGTGTCTACATATATAATTTGCTCATAAATTCAATAGTCTTAGATAAATGGAATGTAGAGATAATATAGTTTCATGCACTCAATACTGCTTACAGAGAGCTACTTTCTTATCTCCTGTGAATTGACATAATTGCAACAGTGTTATGCTAGTTGGGGCTTTTTGGCAAGAATTCACACCGGTTACATAATTCATTACAGCATATTCTAACCTACTGAAATCTAAGCATATTTTTAGACATAGCTTGTACAGTCCCAGTAATTTCTGCTTGCAGATTCCCTTTAGACAAGACCTCAGATTCCCCCGGATATGCTTCTGTCACTGTGTCACTTTAAGAGTCACTCTCGCAATTCCTCCATATATGTAATTCTCACAGAAAGTCAGTGCAGAATTTAAATGTAGTTATGCAATAGGTCTGGATGTTGGTCAAAGCACTGTAGATTCTGAGCTCTTCTAATATTAATCTGCAGATGCTTCGCATTACTAAGCAGTGTGAGCTCAGCCTTACGTGACGTGAACACCCTATGCACCTGTTAAAATTTCTATCTCATGACGAATGATACCATTTCAAACTTTTATATTATGGGTATTAAAAATAACAATAACAATAATAATATATATATATAATACCAAGTATCTTGTTTATACTTTTTTTTTTTTTAAACAAGATTTCTGTAGGATCTTGTGGGCATGGAGGTCCCTCTCTCCACCTCTTCTCTCATCAGCTTTTCACTTTCTCACCACTCTGTTTTTGTGAGGAGACTGGGACTTGTTCCCAAGGATGTCTGCCATGCAGCTGAGATGGTAGCATAGAGTGGGACTAGGGTTATCAGAACCTATCTTCTGCCCATCTTTGTTGAGATGCAGTGCTGCCTGTCCCCATAAAGCACTCTCTCTTACCCAAGGCCAAAGCAGGTCTACATGACTCCACATGTTCACGGCTCTGTTTGAAGACTGTGATGAAGAAATGGGAGGTGTGATAGAAGAGGAGGAGTACAGCTTGTCTTTCCCCTGACCTCCCATCTGCTGAACTGAGGAAGCCAGCTCAAGGAAGCAGAGTAGCAGGGGTAAGCCACAAAAGGAGTAGGCTGCTGTGCTGTGCAGAGAGATGTATAAGGTTATCTCTGTGGATACTGTGATAGTCACCTAATGGTTTTGTTACTGTCTGACATAATTTATGATGTTGCCATTGGGTATGTTGTGTTATCTGTGTTATCCATGTCTTGCCTTATTTTCTCACCTTCAGTTTTGCCATTCTTAGGGAATTAGCCAATTTTCAGAAAAGAGCTTTTTAACTTTACTTTTCAAATTCAACTTTGATTTCTAAAGGTGTCTATCTGCATCCAAATGATGGAGAACCAGAAGGGTTCATAAGGAGGCTAAAATAACAAGATTATTTAAAAGTGACATTTGCTTATGGCTTTAGCTTTTATGTCTCCCTAGCATGCAGATGCGCTTGATAGCCCCACTTAACTGACAGTTAGGTCACATTAATCAGGCTACATCTCTAACTGTTTTTTTTCTACCTGCAATTTCATATTGTTTTCAAAAGGAATTCCACACTGTTAAGGACATTTTAGAAACAGGGTTAATTCTGCACTGCCCTGCTCACCTATATTAAGCTGTTTTGCTATATGGAAATAATTTAATTAGTTCATATAAAACTTACACCACCTTCAATGACAGGCAAAATCAGTGTGTAGAAATATGAGCTGAATCAATGTATACAAATACAAAACTCTAAAAACCCAAATGAA
Organism: Anas acuta; assembly: GCF_963932015.1. Classification (NCBI taxonomy): domain Eukaryota; kingdom Metazoa; phylum Chordata; class Aves; order Anseriformes; family Anatidae; genus Anas; species Anas acuta. Next base: position 78,332,141 of record NC_088981.1, on the reverse strand, counting down.
CTGCTTAATGCAGCTCAGAAAAGCAAATTCCAGCACAGTATGGCACACAAAGTGAAATAAATGAATGAAAACTACATGATTAAATGCTTTCATCTGGAAATTTTGTTGCAATATTCAGAAACACCACAAATTCTTCTAATTCATCATACTCTTTGTTTATTACTAATAAATTAACGTGCTGATGGAAGGAATTCATTACCCTTTCTACACACTTCACTAGTTGTAGGTCATTTATTAATCTGTGTTATCTGGTAAGACTAAAACCAGCTGTAATTACATTGTTAAACATTGATTAATAAGCAGCCTACATCACTAATATATGCAACAAGCAAGATAAAAAGTCTTTTTAAAGATTTAAAGTAAAATTTAAACATTCCTTTGGGAATAAGGAAATGTAGATCTTCATCAATATTCATTTTTGAAAGATTCTATTTGCTTGTACAGCTGTATCTCTAAACACCTTTTGGAAACAGATTAACAAGCAAATTCAATTACACTAGAGTAAACGAACTACATTCACAAAATTGTATTAATGCACTCACTGAAACATTTAGAATGATTTTTTTTTTTTTTTTAATAGTCTTCAGCTAGTGATTTATTATTTTTTTGGCTTTGTATTCTTGTTTTAATCATGTAATTAGGAACATCTATTTTAAATCTAGTTGTATTCTATAGATTTAAAAATAATATAGCAATTGGAAACGCATTATTAAAAAAACTGCAGGTTCCTCAAACCTGCTTTTGTGGTTTTTCAGTACAAATATTTTGATTGAAGTAAAACACAGGAAATTATTACATGTCAGAATCATGTCAGGATTATCATTAAGGGTAAATATGCAGAATATTTCTGGCACTTGGCAAAATTGGGAGGACTTATTTTTATGATATAGCTTTATGGAAAATAAAGCACATGGAAAGACAATGTCTTTAAAAAAGATGTTTTAAGAGTGTCCTCAATTAATCATAAATGGCAAATCTTATTATAGCAGCACTATTGCTAAGGGTATGTCAGTATTTCCATTACAAACATATATTTCAAAGTTTTATAAATAGGCTATAAAAAATAAGCCTGGGTTCATATGTGTTCATCCTGGGATCACTTTTTCCTCACAAAACTGTAAGAAAATCCATGCTGCCTTTTTGAGCTGGAAGGCTACAAAGGAACCAGAATTGAGAAGTTCAGGATGGCTTTTTTGTTTTGCTGTATAGCTTTAAAAAGGGATCATGAGAATGAAGATTCAACATCATAAAGAGGGCCTAACTCACACATTGTTTTTTCTTCCATTCCTGAAAGGATCATGTATTTTAGTGTTAGTTAATCTTGTAGCAGGCTTGCTGAAATTCTCTGCTTACCCTTCTAATTCCTACGGGTCATTTCTTCCAATTTCATTACTAATCAGGGTTTTGACACCTGTTTTCCACCTCACCTGAATTTATGCCAGCCCAGAACATGTTCTGCTACAGGGATTGTATAAAGGTTGGCAGCAGAGCCTCTACTATTTCTTCAGAACTTATTATCTGAACTAAAGTTAGCAGTTCTCACTAGTTTCATTAAATTAACCTTTTTTTTTAATTTTATTTTAAGTATTATTGTTATTATTTTTAATCTTTATCCCCTTTTTCCCCTTTGAAAATTGAAGCTCTCATATGTGGTGCAAAATAAGTGTTTCTAGAAAGTCCAAGAAGCATAAAGCTCAGAATGTTGTGGATCTTCAGTGTTATGTCTCAGGAAGCTAGATGTTCTATTAGGCTTTTGAACTCTCTGACAGAGAATCCTTAAGTACATTTCGAGGAAGATCAGAAATGTGTTTTGGGATTCATGACTACATGACTACCTGAGGATGTTAGATGTTATCCTGTAGTTCTCTGTTACTGATTTGAACCTGAATTTCCCTACTCATGAAGTTGGACTACATAAAACACTGTAAGGAGATTCCAGCTCTATCATAGTTTTCTTTGCCACTGTCCAAGTGTGTTTTAGTAAGTTGTGTTTGTGACTGTTGTCTGGTACTAATTATCCGGTAGAGAAGATTCTGTATCCAACTCCTCAGCTGTCTGAATCATCAAATTAGGCAGCCACATCCAGGCTGTCCATGGGGAATTGCATCTCCTCATGCCCACAAGTTGTTCAGGAAAGTACTAGCTGGTCTTGGCCCTATTCTGCCCTAGAAGTATTACATAATCAGTGTTTTACAAAATTCTCCAGTGTTGTTTTATTTACTAATACAGACATAAACTTTGGGGCCCCACAAACTCAGAAGGAGGGTAGAGGCTAGTTTTGACTGAATTGAAAGGTGAAATCAAGGCGAAGTTTGCTAGCATCAAATGGGAGAATCCAGTTTCCTAGTTCTAGTACTTCATGTTAGTAAAGGTCATATTACAAGCATAGCTTGTAGCCTTGCATGACCAGTGCATAGACATCACTGAAATAAACACATGATATACCTGTTCTAATTCATGGTTTTATTAGAAAGCAAAGGCACTATTTGAGGAGAGCTACAATATTCCTCTGTCTGTGCTGGGTGTCCGTAAGAGAAGTATAAGACAATTTTTCAGCTACTGCTGCTGAGAGATTGTATTCTTTTCATAGTAGTCTTTGACAGAGTTAGACAAATATTAAAGATCTCAGAATCATAGAATATCCCGAGTTGGAAGGGACCCATAAGGATCATTGAGTCCAACTGCTCGCACCACACAGGTCTACCCAAAATTTTAGACCACGTGACTAAGTGCACAGTCCAATCGCCTTTTAAATTCAGACAGGCTTGGTGCAGTGACTACATCCATGGGGAGCCTGTTCCAGTGTGCAACTACCCTCTCGGGTCCTGTCACTGGTGTTTACAGAGAATAGGTCACCTGCCTCTACACTCCCCTTCGCAAGGAAGTTGTAGACTGCAATGAGGTCTCCCTTCAGCCTCCTCCAGGCTGAACAGGCCCAGTGCCCTCAGCCGCTCCTCATATGTCTTCCCCTCTAGGCCCTTCACCATCTTTGTCGCCCTCCTCTGGACACTCTCCAACAGTTTAACGTCCTTGTACTGTGAAGATCATTGCCTACCACCTAGTATACCAAAAGAACCTATAAAAACCTACCAAACAGTGAAAATGAACCAGACAGTCCTTTCAGAGACTGAATAAAAAACTGGCCTTTTTATCTTCCCTGTGTGACTTTATGAGTACAACAATACGGCACGTGCTTCCACTAAACATACCCCTTGCTTCCTATTGTTTGGAAAGCTTCGCTGGCTGATGATAGATAAGATCCTGAGAACCAAAATTCAAACTACAATACCAAGAATAGGTTGGGAAAAGAGACAGAGGGAGAGACAGAGAAACACAGAGAGAGAAAGAGAGAGAGAATGTTCATGCAAGAAAGATATTAAAAAGAAAATTTGCAAAAGGAGGGAGAAGAAAATGTAAACTAGAAAGCAGAGATTCAGACCAAACTCTAGGTTATCTAAAATAAAAATCAATTTCTGCTTACTAAGAAACTTGTCAGATTGCTAGAATATGCCCTCTAAAGAAACAACTTCTGTGGTGAACAACTTCCAGGTATTAAAAATTGAAGATGAGATGTATTCAATGGAATTATTATTAATGATGTTCTACTGTTCTACTTAAAGTTACAAACCTCTTGTTTTGAAGAAGACAGGAGATGTGAATAACAAAATGATTATTCTTGTGTTTTGCCTTATTTAGGAGACAGTATTTGTTAGAGCTAAAGTCTCAGCTGGTAACTTGATTTAGTTGGACAGCTGATGCTTAAGGTATTGTGGAGAAAAATAAATTAAAACTTTCTATTTCACTCAGGAATAAGTTACTTAATATTTCTTTAACCTTTTCTCCAGTAGGAGAGTAATTATGTTGTTATTTTTTTTCCCGTTTGTTATTTAATTGTCTTTATACAACATTGGCCATGCTGAGGACAGTAGAAATTAAAATATGATGAATCTGAGAATACAAAAACTGAAGTGAAAACAGATGAAAACAACTGGAATGGTAATAAGGTGAAGTGAGTCAAGTGAACAAAACAATAAATATTTGATAGTTTTTTAGTTTTTTTTTTTTTTTTTTTTTTCTAGAAATTATCCTCTTCTTCTCATGACATTTAAACAATGATAGTTTTTTTGAATAAATAAACTTACCATACATCTGTAAAAGCTAGAATCAGAGTACAGACCTGACTGCAGCATCCAGTGGGTCTACTCTGTGTCTGGTAGGTAATCAGAAGAACAGTGGCCAAATAATAAATTTCCCTTGTTTCATACACATTCACAGGTAAATATGTGCAGATGATTTCTGAGACTGGAAGATCTGATAAGTGAAAAATTCAAAGATTAGTTGTGCAGATCCTTACTGGTTTCAAAGGTTCTTTACAGGTTCAATACATATAAGTGTTCCCAAAGACAGAATTGTTTCCCTTTATTCTCTTATTTCTACTGTTTCTGCCATGAAGTAGAATCAATTCTGTGGGACTTAGGTGACTAACAAGTTACTGACTATTGACTAATAGAAATAACATCATAACTTGGCTGAGGTTCACACACATCACTTCTGGCCTAAAAATTATTGATCCACCCAAACTCTAACAAAAGAAATTAGTGATTCATTAGTCAAAACATATCTAAAAGTTTGCAGACTATTGTTAACCAATAACTTAAATGACAGAAATTAGGAGGTATTACTGAAAAATGTTCCTTCTCAGCGTTGCAGCTGCTTGATGCCTTGCCATCAAAAACGTTATCAAAAAGATCATTTAATTCTTTTTTTTTTTTTCACTGCTGAGCTCATTTAAATGTGCTGCATTTGATTTTTTTATTTTTATTTATTTATTTATTTCATTTTTTGAATGAGCTTAACTTGATCCAAGCTGTATATTATTAAGCAGTAGTTGCATATGAGTTGTCAGGACTGGCTGAGTACTTGGTGTGTGTGATAGTAAGTCTTTGGGGATGGAAACATAAGTGTGCCTATAGAATTGGAGATATTACTTCTTTCTTATAGACATTCAGAGAAAATTAGGAGACAGTGGAGATTTAGCAGACAACCACAATTGACTGTGTTGTCCGTAGCCTGACTGTATAAGTTGCTGCTGAGTTGTGTTGGTTTGAATTTGTGCCTGTATCATTTCTCAAGCGTGCTGCCTCAAACTAAAAACATCAATGAACATCTGTTAAAGAATTTCCTGCATATGAATAGGACTAAAGTTAGGAGCAAAACTGTAATGAGGACAGCCCTATAGGGTAGCTTGGGATGGTAGGAAAGTATGATATCAGCTTGTGAGAATGTCTGATTTCAGCTGGTTTTGATGCATAACTAGCAGGCTGCTCTTGATTTACCACTCTTCTCTCATATACACACTTGTATGTATCAGTATGCCATTCTGTACAGTGCAGGCTAAAGGTAGCACAAAGAGTAAAAGAAAGAAGGAAAAGCTCTGATGTGCCTTTGAAGAAAATACTGAAGATTCTCTGACTGTGCCTTCTGTGCATGTTTTGAACAAAAAACTTTCAAACTGCCACTGCTTTTCCACGTTTCACCAGCCATGTAATGTAACTGAAAATGTTATGATATAAACTTTGCTGGCTTGATTACCTCACTTTATCTCATTTTCTGCTAATATCATAGCAGGTCCTCTGTACCAGACCATGGGACCTGAACACCAATGCAGCTTTTAAATATTATGATGATGTATTCATAGAGAAGCTGGTACTCAACATGACTTTCTGTCTCCCAAGACATCCTTCTGGTAGTTGTTCACAAAGATCAAGCTTTAGTTTGTGCTGATCAGAAAATTAATTTTATTAAAATATATTTGTATATTTCAAAAAAAAAAAAAAAAAAACACTTCCACATTCCCAGTTTTCTCATATTTTCTGTAAAAAAAATATATATATATATATATATATATTTTGATGGTGGTTGGATTTTTTTTTTTTTTTTGTCAGGGATATGAGATTTTTTTTTGCTTTAAGAGAAACATTTTAAGTAGAAATTTTTGTTGCTTGTTTATTAATTATTATAAAGAATTTTTGTTTCAAAAAAAAATCCTAACACAAATTATATATTAAAACATTAAAGTGAAAGTGCTACAGAAATAATTATTAGATGGGCATAAAGGTGATTTAAAACAGTAGGCAAGATCACCATTTATGTATGTAGCTTTCGGGTATGGCAAAAATTCAAAAATTTACATGTGTACTAATAAATTAAATGGTCTGTGGCCTGTTCTTTACTCCTGAAATCATGGCAAAAAAAATAGCTTGTCTCTTTTATCTTCTGAAACAGGGTGTCCTCACCAGCTTCTGCTGACTCCTTCATCCCTTCATAGCCTGAGTAAATTCTGACCCTGACCAATACTATCCCAGAGCCCCTGCTAGCACTTAAGTGTGTATGATACAGATCACAGATGATCATGGCTCCCTGCTTGAAGCCATGACCTGGTCCTGATTAGTTTCTGAGCAAAGATGTAGCAAAACAAATAGATTGCTTCTAAAATTTTGGTACCGATTTAACTTAGCTACTAGTTTTGATCCACAGTGATTACAGAGCTTTCCTCATGTTGAGGAGCATCACTATGGCAGAGATGCTATAGCAGAGTACAGGAAATAGCTTTTGGCCTGAAATACGAGTGGTCTGTTCTGAATGATCATTTTTAATAGACTGTGAATCACCACAAGTCATCAAGAATACAGCAAAAATGCATGAGAAAATTCTGTCAATAGAATGCTATTTCCATGGACTATTTTGTATCATTACAAATTGCATTTGCTGTAATAAGTTACAAATGTAATTTATTATGAGTTAACATCAGGACTGAGACAAATGATTAAAAATGTATAATATACACAAATTTGTTTCCCCTGATAAATGTAAAGTTTGCTAGGCTCGACTGCCCTCATTAGTATGTGACAGTGCCAGGAGACACTTTGCTCCAAAAGGCTAGATTTACATGCTGTATTTTATAAATGCATTTTAGTTTTAATAACAATCCAAGAGGTTCAGCATATTGCTTAATAAAAGATCAATGCAGTAATATGATTAACCACCCTGTGTTGCTTTCTTTCTGCTTGTGAGAAAGGATAGTTCAGGAGCTGCATGGCAGTGAATAGCAAACTGACTAATTGACAAGCAAAACGAAGGTTTCCCTAAGGGCTTGTCCCCCCTCCCCTCCTTCAGGACTTCCTTTGTTGGTAGAATGTTGTTAACTCTTTTGTTTAGGGTCTCTTACCTTTAAGCAGGCTTGTGGAAGAGCTTTTCATATTTTTTAGCAGTAGATTTACTTGCTGAGTAAATATAGCTGATGAAAGAAAAGCTGGTGATCCATAAAAGACCAGGCTGCAGGGATCCTCATTAATCTTCCAATAGTTTTTGCTGTCATTCCTCTTTAAAGTTCCTTGCCTTGTAAAGTATTTGTGGAAAAAGTAGGAACACTTTTGCCTTCCTTTAAGCTATGACTTACAGCTAGATCCCAACAAAAGCTTGCACTCCCTTTCAACTAGTTTTAACTTCAGCCATGTCATTGCGCAGCATTCTCAGCTATGAAAGGGAAAACATTGTTTAACTGAGTCTTACAAAAGAAGACAAAGAAGAAACGAAAGAAAAAAATAGTCTTCCTGTTATCTGCTGATGGCAATGTGACTATTCCATTAAGTGGATAAGCTAAGTGGGATGCAGTGACAAAATGAAAAGATTTAGTACATTCAACCTTAAATAAGAGACTGCCCTTTGGAAATCTTGACTTCTCTTATAGAAATAGTGAAGCATATAGCATAAAATGGAGAAAGTTAGTATAATTAGCTGTGATGGATTATGGCAGGATTATGAGAACATTAGGATTGAGGCCTAGAGTTTAGAAGGTATTCCAAATTTGGGATCGCTGAACTAATGGTCCTTGAGCAGGGATCAGAGCACAGTCTACTTCTCCTGAGGATGATCAAACAGATTGCAGTTCATATTGTGCTTTCTATTAGCACTATCGAGCATTTTAGTCCATCTATCCGATATGCTACCAGAATGTTTTTTACCTAAGGAAGAAAGCATATGGAATAATTCAAACTCCTTCATAGACAATAAAAGAAACAAGGGAATCAAATGAGTTTAAAAACTCCTGTGGTTCAAAAGGTAGGAAAGAGTACTAACAACCAAGATAATAGCAGTTTGTGTAAAACTAAGGGTAATTTTTTATTTTATTTTTTTTCTGAAGGGAGGGGAAGACAGATACAATCTTAGATTTAATCTCTACACTTTCACATGGAGAATGGAATGTCTCCAAGATAGAATATATTTTGGTCCTCTTTCAGCTATATTTGGCAGACTTATTTTCAGAGCGAGGTGAAAGTATTTTAGTGGATCATTTTTTGAAACAAAAAGTAAAACCTTAGAGCATTGAAAAATATTTGAACTTGGAGTAAGTTTAACAAATAGTTTTTGCTGGAGAAAAAAAAAAAAAAAGAGAGAGAGAGGGAGAGACTAGAATGAAGTTAGAATTAGCATTTCTGCCAGGACAGAAAAGCAGCTTTAAGACCTATCTGAGCATACATTGATCTGTGAATCTCTCTCTGTTGATGGTAACGGAAGTTTAGATGATTGTCTAAAACAAGTCTTTATGCAAGTAGGCCAAGGTTAGCTGAATTGAATCCCAACTAGGGTGTCTCCTTGTCTAGCAGCTCCTTTTCTCTCTGTGGGCCAGTGAATAGCTAATTTTATATCTAGTGGGCAACAAATCCAGAAGAGGCATAAAAAATAAAGCTCCATGACTGAAGAAGAGGAATTTTTCTAGGACACTTAAAAGAGTTAAGGTAAATTTCTACCAAACACTCTAAAGGAAGTATTTGTTCTAGAACAAATTAAGTGTTAATTTATCTCTGAAATTTGATTGTGTTAGCATTCAGTTAACTATAGAAACCATCTAACATTATGCCCAACACTATACAACAAGGTTATACAAGAAACATAACAACATAATAATACATTCAAGGAATGATTAATAGATTTATACACCTTTGACAATATATAAAATTATGATGGTCTTTTCTATTTTGAGGCTTCAGTGTGGTCTGGAAACATAAGTTTTGTCTTTATTCTGGACAAGGAGTAATGATGAATCAGATGCATTGGTATATTTTGGGTTATATAAGCAATCCCTCAATGGCTACAGGCATGAGTGTGTGGCAGACTGGCTTATTCAGTGTATAGGTCAGATGTAGACAGATGTCTAGTCCCTGAGAAAGCCTTCAACAGTGAGTTACAGGACTGCCTGGGGGCAAGCTCTCTTCATGGAAATGAGCTCACCTCTTCCTCCATTCCCAAATTCCTAATCCTGGAAACACCTGTTCCTTAACCTGAGGCTGCTTCACTCAAGAGAGTTATTTCAGCTTGTTCTTTTGTAGCTTTGGCTTTGCATATGTGTCTGTACCTGCTGTGGGGAGATGGAGGGATCTTTCAGCAAAGAAGGTATTGGCTCTCTGTGGTGAGGTTTGGAGCTGTTTGTAAAGAAAAAAACACAGAGGGTCTGATTGTAATAGGAAGCTGTTCCCATGATGACAATAACAATAATAATCCTGTAGAGGAATAAATAAGCCCAGATGCTAGCATTAGCTGCTATTTGTAACAATTATTGTTATCATGGAGCAGGACCTCCCTGGTTAGGCACTGCACAATCACAAGTGAAAATCTGTGCCTCAAAGACTATAGGCTATAGTCTAGAACCATGGAATGGCAAATAATACCCACTGGAATCATTGGTTTCATTTTAAAGGAATGAATGGCTCAGAGAATCAAATGTGTTAACATAATCCAATTACTAACAAGCACTTAATGTTTAGTAAAGGCCTAAAACACTCTTGATTTGTATTAAAAAATCACCAGTGCAAGAACGTGCTTTGAACTGAAAGATAAACACCAGAAAGAAAACAAAACAAAACAAAACAAAAAACCACAACATATATACACATACATATACACAACATATACACACACATATATATACACATATATGCACAACATATATACACACAAAAAGAAAATAATGGTCTTTTCACTGTTTGTTTTGAGGTAGGCCAAATAAGACCCATGGGAAATTCAGGCTGTTATGCTCTGTGAACAAGACCGGCCTACTCTAGAGGAAGCTAGCTTTGAGCCATGTGGACATAAGGCACTTTGCATGACTTTGCTTTCAGGCCATGGATTGCTCTCTGGGGTGAGTACCTTCAGCAAATGGGACGTAGCCTCATTCTCTCATAGAGGAAAACACCTCCACTGGTGAATGCTGGTGAATTTTTAATTAATTAATGTAATAATTCCTATTTTCCTTTTTTTTTTTTTTTTAAAAAAAAAGTGGGATTTAAAAAAAAAAAGATATAAATGGAAATAGGAATGGGACAATAAAAGGCAGATGTAATAGATATTTTAGAGATCTGTCTTCACAAAACGTTTTCAAGATGGTCAGTCAGTAACATCATAGATTCTGCTCCAGATGTTTGTTAACTACTCAGGCATGTTTTGTGACATGGACCTGAGGGACATGTAACATGTCAATCATTGCTCATGCCAGGGCTAGGCTGAAGTGTCTGGGCTTTACCTCTTCTGCTGCCATTACAATAGCTTTCAGGATTGAAAAGCAAAAGGAAGAGACTATTTAAAGAAAGCGGGGCAATAAGAATATGAGGAAAATACAGAAATACATTGAGTGGGTGCAAGAAGATGAATGTCTATTTTGTCGTTTTGTCTGGTAACAGTCTCTGTAACCATATCAGTTACTGGTCATGTGTCCTTAGACATCTTGATCAAAAGTTCTTAATGGAAAAGACTTGATAACAACGATGATAAAAATAACAAAAGACAATAAAAGTTGTTTATTATTATTATTATTTATTTTGTTTGTTTGTTTGTTTTCTTCAGATTCACTATTAAATCCATTCAAAAGGAAGAGATTTTCATTTCAAAGCTCTGGTAAGTGAGGTTACAGATTGGACCATTATCTCAGACCATTTTATTCAATATTCAGGCCCCTTTTTTGAACTATTAGTTTAGGTTCATTGATTTTTAATTTCATATAAGTTTAAAATGGCTTGAGATGGAAGAGAAGTTAAATATCATCTAATTCCAACCACACTTCAAGGACATCTTCCACTAGACCAGGTTGCTCAAAGCTGCATCTAACCTGGCCTTAAACACTTCCAGTGATGAGGCATCCCTGGAATCAGAGATTCCACTTCTTTCCCAGAGAACAACTTATCTGGGAAAACTCTCATTATTACAATCTTTTTATTTAATAAACATGATCTTCATATAGGTGATAAGCTTTATTAAAATCTCTTTTATTTGAAAAAAAAAAATAAAATCCCACGTTTATACCACTTCCACCTAACAGTGACTATATCATTTTGTGAAATTTTAACCTCTTTTAACAACTGAATTCACCATTAGAGAAATTGTTTAAACTCTGTGTTTTTTTTATTTTTTTATTTATTTATTTTTTTTATTTATTTTGCAATAGGAAAATAAGGAAACAATAAGGTATATTGGTCAGTATTGGCTCAGCACTAGCAGCCAGACAGTTGGGAAGTGTTTTGAAAGCACTGGGGAATGGGGGAATTTTAACGTTTAAAGGAACGTATTGAATTAGGTTTGCAGATGTTCAGAAGGATATCATTCCAAGTGTGGGTCAAGAAAAAAAAAAAAAAAAAAAAAACACATAAAGGAACTAACTAAAAAATTAAGTAGCTGCACTTAACAGAATGAAAATGCCTAATATAAACCATGAAGACCCTTCCTTGAATGTGTAAGCAGGTAGTTAGAGTTCAGTGCAAGAAAGACAGGAAACCCAAGGCGAAGACACAAAGTGAGGTAGTTAACACTATCAAAGTGATCTTTACAAAACCATTTTGAGTGAACTTAAAGAGAAAGAATACCTATCTTAGGGCCTGAAGGATGTGACATAAACTGGAATGCCACATGAGAAGAACTGAAATTGATAGAAAGGTTAGAAAAGACTGCAACTTAGAGATAGTTCAAAATATTTAGAGACAATCTGGAAATAATGATTTAAAGTAAAGTCGAAATTGCTCTGAAAATATCTATTAATCTTAATTAACTATTAATTAATGACTGCTCAGCCTTAATTGTTGATACCAGTTTCTATGACAGCTGAGTGATAGATCTGATTGTCAGACAGGAATCTGATTGCGTTCTTCAACAGAAAGGAAATAATGGAAGAAATCTTTAAGGAGAAGGACAAGATCCTATTTCATCCTTATGGAGTCTGAGCTGATGACTTCAAGATATCCTCAAGACTTCTTGATATCTTCAAGAAGGTATCAGAGAGTTGAAACAATATTTTGATTTGTACAGAAGACAGTTCTGGGCAAAGTAGGACTGTGACTTGCCATAGCAGAGACAGAATAAAATCAGTGTGTATGATCAGTGTGATTAGATTGTATAGAGAAAGAAAAGAAGAGAAAAAGAAGGTCATTGAGAACACAGGGTGTGTATCCACCATCCTGTTACCGCAGGATGATGAAGGTTCTCCTTTGGAAAACTTGCTGAAAGGACATTTAGAAGCAGAGAGAAAATGATCTCTTTTGGTTTCTGTGAACCTTTTCTGGATTCAAGAAGCCAAATGAGATAAAATTTAAGGTAAGGTCAGTTCTATCAAACGGAGCTGACAGATTAAGATAGAACAGGGCACCAGAAAATAAATAAATAAATAAATAAATATTGTTTAATAGTCCATAGAAAAGAAGATGGAAAACAGAGAGTTTAAATTAGAGAAAAACTTAGGACAGATTTTATTAAGAAAGTGGTCATTTAACTTAAAACCAGAGGAGAGAAAGATTGATTTTTCTCTCTCTCTCTTTTTATTATTATTATTTTTTAATTTAAATTAATTTTATTGTTTTATTTTTAATTTTAATTTTTATTGAGTGGGGAGATTAAATCATGTTTGTGTCATTAGGTGAAAAAAAATATGAATATGAGATCTTGCAGATAACAGAAAGGAACAAATAAGAATGACAGGTTTATGGGACTGGAGGGTACTTATGATTCAAACAGTGAACAGAAGAAAAGGGCTTCTTCTGTGACAGGATAATAGATAGAAGGGTAGGTAGGATAACACATAGCATTTTATCAGACTTTTGTTAGAAGAAATTAATGATAGTCAAATCTATATATAAAATTCAAATTTATGTATGTATATATGTATGTATATATTTTCTTCAAACATATGTTATTTTAAAGTATTCTCTTGGGTTGTAAAAATTTTCTTGTATGGTGCCATGAAGTTTTTTGGGGAAATTCTACAAAAAAAAAAAAGAGAAACTAAAAATCTACCCCCTATTTTACATGTATATGCCAGGCACAGCCAGCTAATTCATAAAAAATGTTTTATTCACAGCAATGTTCTGAAATGTTTCTCAGAGTGCTATGGCTACACTGAGAATGCATGCTTCTGACACAGAAGTAGCTAAAACATTGAAGTATATAACTTTCCTTGAGTTTGTCTCTTTACTTATCATCCCTAACTTTAATGAGCTTAGATTTATGCATTAGGAAATAGTAAGGCACAGCAATGGTTAAGGGTATTCTGCAGAAACCAGTCTTTCCCCATGAGAAGCAATCTGCACACCTATGTTTCTGGCCTGCATTCTCAATCACTTTTGAAGCAAAGAAAGTGCAGCAAAGTGCTCCTCAGGACTGGGAATGAATCCCGCCTCACCATCTGTTACTAATTTTGGAGCTGAAGACCCCATGCATTATTAAATCACTAAGTTAAAAAAGTTGTGTAAAGCTGGTGTTAACTTAACCCACTACAGTCAGGAAAGTTAAAGTTCAAACTAGATTTGGTATGGGATGTCAATGGCGAATAGATTCCTAGCTTTATATGTAACATGACTTACATTTCTTTAGACTAAAGATGTCATAGTTAATAAAGAATTGTCTCACACTCTTCTGACTGAGTACTAAAGTGGTCTTGAATAGTAGTATACTGTATTGAGTCTTTGCCACAGTGCCTTAGTACAGTGAAGCAGCAAAACAGTGAAGTACCAGTTAAGGGTATGCCTTCAACCATGCCTGATATACAGTTCTATTCAGGCTGTGCCCTTGTGATATGATGGTTTAAAAAGGCTATCCGCTGCTTTACACAGGTCAACTTTTTTTTTTTTTTTTTGGCTTTGCACTATGCTTTACATATTTTCTTAAGTACCTCTGTAGGACTGCAGAGGCAGCACTGCAAGAGATGACAATTTGAACTTTATTTGGTGAAAAGCTGTATAGTATGGCAATAGTCCAGAGCAAGGCCTGGGACTGAGTTCTTCATTCTGAAGTTCTCTAACTTAAATAGAGGTATTCTTTCAGCCTAAGTAGTTTCTAGACTTATCTTCTTTGTCTGCAGGATTTTCCAGGAGAAATATATCTATATGTTTCCAGGAAGCAATGGTCTTGCTGTGCCTGAGCTATACAGATTGCCTGAATGTGCACAGAAAATCAGATGCATTGACCTGCCCATATGTAGCCAATATGTATCTGCTGCTCCTCCAACAGAGCTGCCAGGCAATCTGGAATTCTCAAATAAATAAATAAATAAATAAATAAAATAAAAGTCCAAAATACTGAAATTCCACCTGGACACTATTTTTAGGATGAAAAGGAAGATGTCAGGAAAAAAAAAAAAAAAAAAAAAAAAAAAAACTGAACATGTGGCAGCCCTAGTATAATCAGAATAACAAACTATGAAAACAGCCCATTAAAATAATTTATGTATTTTTTATTCTCTATCTTTGTGTATGTGGCATACATGTTAACCTGATTTGGGGGTAATTTTTAATTGTTTATTTTTTCTCTTTTTTCATGAAAATACAACAACAACAAAAAATACGGGGATGTTCTGCTAAAATGCATTGGGTTTACAGGCATCTCAATGTTGATATTTTCTATAATACAGAGCTATAATTTTCATGCTGTTCCCAAGGGTCATTATCAGATGTATGAATGTGTATGCGTAACGATTCAAAATAGCTACAGGAGTTCTGCTATACTTACTGCAGTTACAGAACAAGCTTACTAATTCCATTTGTATTGCTTATGTTATATGTATATGGAAAACAATCACTACTTTTTGTTGCTTTGCAGCATTAAGGTAATGACCCCTTTGAACATGGACAGACTGTGTTGCAATAATAGTACAGATTGCATATTATGAAACTGCAGTACTCAGTGTAAACTAAACATCCCAATGGCAAGTGGTTTCTGAAGATGTGCAGTAGTTGCTTTAAAACCACAACATCTTGTCCAATTTAAATTACTTAAGCTGATTATTTTACATTCCAGGCTAATTGCCTGCAAAATTTCATTATAAAAATCACAGCTGTTTTCTGGTGCATGCAATTTTGTTGTTTGTTTGTTTGTTTTTATCCATTAGAGAAAAGGAAATATGTGTCTGAAACACTTTTTTTTTTTTTTTGTTCAGTTTTCAGAGTCACAGTTATTATAAAATATTTAGTATAGGCCCAGTTTAAGCCTACTAAGACTAATAGTCTAACCTTCCATCCACACTACCTCTCTGTGCAGAACCTTGCAAACATATTGCTATGGAATATATGCCTGTAAATCAATGCCTGAAGACACATATGGCTTCAAAGCATACCAACTCAATCTGGGCATAATTTATATAAAAAATGGACAGAATCAATTCTCATTTGCATATAAAGAACCACAGATATCTTCAGATATGAATCAGAAAATCCATTTGACATCAATAGAAGTGCATGCAATGAAACTAGCATATGGTCCACAGTTTGTGGAAAACAAGTGTTCTACCCACACTTTTTTTTCTTAAGAGACACACACATGGACACACACATAGGGCCTGTGCTTTGTACTTCTGTTAGCTGCAAGATGTAATCAATTTGATTAGAAAATGTCCTTTATTTATTTTCACCTGGATCTCTATAATGTTCCAGAAAGATTTAGATTTCTTCTTATATATATATAAGATTTCTTCTTATATATATATAAATATATATATATAAAAAGAAAAGATATATATATATCTTCTTTTATATATATATATATATATATATATATATTTACTGAGCTTTCAGGCAGACTAATAATCGACATTTTGCATAGAAAATAACTGCTATCAAAGAACTAAATCTACTAGAGCAAAGGGCTATGTAACTAGTGCTTTAAAAGTCCAGTTCTGTTTTCTGTGTAGACAAGGGTATAAGCTGCTGCTTACATGAATGCCACTAGCAGCAATAGTGGCAACCATGGTATGCAAGCAAGATAAGTTTGGGAGTTGTGCCTTATATAGTAATTGAATCCAATCAATGAATCACTTAGTTCTGTGCCATCTCTTTAACTGCAGGCAGTTTCAGCTCCCTCCATAAAAGGCTAAGAGTATTCACACTGTAGCTGCAGTTACTACTAGCTCAGTGACTGGGGGAGGGGTCTGATAGACACTATTTAGTGACTTTTCAAAAACACCTGCGTGACTCATAAGTTTGAAAGTGGCTTAAACACTTAGGAAAGTCAATAGAAATTATGCACCTTGGGGCCAGATTTTTAAAGGCTACTATCTTCCATTGATTACAGGAATTAGGAACCTAAATACCTTTACAAATCTGGCACAAGAGTCCAAATCACATTTGAAAGTCGATAGGAATTAGACTCCTAAGTGCCTAAATCAAATGAAAAAAATACGTGTTTTAGGAGTGAGAATCTTTATAATTGTATTCCCGCTAGTGTAACTGCAAATTATGGGTTCAATTATTCCACTTAGGCACAGCTCAGAGGAAGAAAGTGGTATGAAGTTGCAATGCCCCCGAGGAATGCAGCCATTCCTAAACTCTTTCAGGAGATGTAGTATTGCTTCATGAATTTTTGACTTGTGAGAAGAAATCATGGTTTCATTTTATGTTTCTTTTCTTACACCATTACGACACAAACTAATGATACTAGTAGTCTTTAGTTGTATTGATAACATTGTTCAGTATTATTTTTGTTTGTTTGTTTTAAATACGCTATTTATTATTTCTTACACTTCTGAAAGCTGATATAATAACAAAAACAGAGTAAGATACTTTCTTTGAGTTCAAGAACTTACAACACAGGGAGATCAAATCCCGTTTTGAATGCTGACATGAGTGCTCCAATGAATTATATTACTAGGACTGATCAGTAACATTTTACCCAATATGAAAACTCATTATGAGCAAATCTGGCAAAATATGGGCATGAGTAAACTGAGACAAATCAGGTATGGAGTAAGAATCTAAAGAAGTGAAAGGAAGAAGACATACCAAAAAGAAACTAAAGAAAATTTTTGGTAAGAATATCTTCAAAGGTAAATTAGAATAGGTCACTGGCACTGAATTATTTTGTTTATAATATTTGTAATTATTTTGTTTATAATTTTGCCATAATTATATAGGAGAGTTAGCCCACCACTACCAATAGACTGTGATTATATGAAAGGTCATCTCTCTTCACGTTAATCAAGCAACTAATAGTGATTGAGATGATTTGGGAAAAGGCTAGAATGAGAAAGAGATAATTATTCATAAATGGTAAGAAAATAAACAGGACACTTCATGTGTTGCAAAAAATAAATAGTGAGACTCCAAAATGAATACCATATTAATTTCTACTCTATCCTACCTGGGAGGTAGAGTGGGGGGAGAGGGGATAAACCTGAGCTATCACTACAATATGCAATAAACTGAATAGTTTTAAACTTCTCATTTAGAAGACAAATTACAGGAATTGGGGATGTTATATAAATAAGTATATTTAAAGGAGGCCTTAAAATCACGCATGATATAGCAGAATTAAATAAGAAACTATTATTCTCCAAGTCTTACAATGTAGCAGTTAGGGACAATTCAATGAAATATTCAGATAACAAACAAAGCGAAGGAAGATGTTTTTTTTTCCCCACAACATATTGTTACATTGCATTACTTTTTGTTATATCCAATTGTAGAGTTGAAAGTGTAAGGTTGATCAAAAATGGGTTGAGAAAAATTAATGAAGACATCAGTTGAGAGTTTTAAACCTGCTAGCACAGATGTCAAGTCTGAAAATCCCTTAACTTGACTGCCAGAATCCAGCTGGTAGAAGAGGCAACTTAGGGACAAGAGAAGAAATAATAAAGACCACCAGAAGAAAGTTCATACGTCCCTTAGCATAAGGGATGCATACTTCCGTTAGCAACCTTCCCTTAGCATAAATTAACAGTTGAAGAACCATTTCTATTCATTCTTCTTATGAATAAGCTCATGCCTGACCAAAAGAAAGTCTTCCACCAAGCCCATATTCTGTTTTCTGTTCCCAAACATAAGAAAAAATAAGCCTCTGGAGCTGGTAGAATGAGTGAGGAAAATGAGAAAAGTACAGAGTGCGACAAAAAAAACAACATAAACATAGGACGGAGAAACACCAGAAGACACTGAGTCCTCCAACAACACTCATTAGTCTTTGAAAGAGTCATCAAAGAAGTGGATGAATATTGCCTGTGAATATGATTTGTGAAGATAGGACAGTACAAGGTGACAGAAGTAGAATCTTCAATTGTCCTCCTTTCCTTATGCAGCATCTTTTTCCTGGTATGAGGAACAGCCAAAGCCAGCAGGAAAGTGATGAGGAGGTTCCACAAATGGGTCAATTGGTCAATTTTTTGTTCACTGTTCATGACCTGAAACGGGAGCATGCTCCCAACAACCATATTTTACCATCTTTGGAGAGAATATCACTTAGTATCTATATGGGGCACAAAAGTGAGGAAACAGAGAAAAAACTGTGTGTTGAAAAAGTGTTTTCCCAGTCCAGTTTAGGGGCAGAGCAGCTACATTCAGAGGGTCATTTATTTTATTTTGGAACAGATATCGGAGAGAGAGATATTCAACACTCCTCTTCAGAAGTGTCTTTGTCTCTGATGTTAACATGGATGAGCCCCTCCCATGAGTCTTCCTATGAGAAGACTGGGTAAGAAAGAAGCAGTTCCTGCTTATAGCAAACATTAAAGAAAAAAGTTTTAATTGCCTGACTTGGTTCTGATGTGCTGTAAGGGTAGCTTTAATAACAGAGGATCTAGCTGTCAGACTGTAGTCATAAAATAAGCTTTTTTTTTTTTTTTTTTTTTCCACATTTTACATATATATATATGTGTATATATATATATATATGCATAACATTTAGCACACTTTCATGCTCCTCTTTTTCAAGTTATAGGGCAATAGACAATTTAAACTCTATTTGTATTGCTCTATTAATACAATAAAGCCACCCTCTGAGAATTTCCAGTACTGCAATACTTCCAGAGTAAGTACTGCATTTCCTATACAAAAATCAGAAGTCATGTAATGCAGCAACAGAGTCTTGTCAAGACGAGTTAAGAATATGAGAGGATTTATGAGGTGTCAGCCTTCTGATTCTACTACACAAGGTAAACCAAATAACCCTGTGGTATGATTTAAAAGCAGTGACCCCTGAAGTTTGCTGCTTAAATATTATAAAAACTTGCTGCTAATTATCAGGGCCATTACTGTCAACAAATCATGGCTTAGAAAACTGAACCTAACAGTGTCTAGTATCCTATTCATACATAGAAGATTTATAGTTGCAATTCACATTCTGGCAAATCCTTTCATCTGTAAAATGTCAGATGTGATTTACCCATGTCACTTATATATTAAGCTTAGTGAAATTCCAAAAGTTGAATTACTTTATATTTCTTTTAACAAGAGAAAGACATTTCAAACATTTTTTCCAGTGTAATGACCTATCCACATTAATTGAGAAAATATCACATATGAATTCCACGGTTGTAAATGGAAAAGTAATTAGTATTGGAAAATCATGTGGCTTTTGTCCTTGTAGTTTAAAATACTTAATTGAGTGTTGATCTTGCAAACATTTGTGTATGAGTACTGTGATTAAAGTTAATAATGCATCTACAGCTTGATAAATTGGGTCTTTCTGTGATATATCCAAGAATTTCTTCTTGTAGCTTAATGGGATACATACAATAAGGTTAGTTTTCAGAATCAGTTGCTTCCAGTAGATGCTGGTTAAAAAATCTCAACATATAATCAGTCAAGAAAGGACTTGATTTCTTTCTTAAACTTGTAAGAGAAAATTTGTAAGCTTTATTCCTAAACCATGTGAGTAATTCTCTCTATTCAGATTGCTTACGAAAATTGTTAAGCATCTGAATTTATCACCTATTAAGCATACTTATATTTTTGATTAATCTTCAGTTTCTAACTTAAAAAAAAAAAAAACACAACAAAACAGCCAAACAAACAATAAAAAGAAAAATATAAGAACACTTTTTCCCTTGTGAATTTTAACATTTTTCTCCAAATAAGTAGTCACATAGCACTGAAGAACTAAATTGCTACATCAATTCATCACATAAGGTACCTAGATTATTTTATTATTATTATTTTAATGCATAGAAAACACGTTATCAAATGATACAGCATAATCTAGTAATCCTTTCTGTTAATCTGTGACATGCAAGGTTACCCTTGTATTCTGAATACACCAATGTTTTTGTCAACTTGCTTTTGCTTTCTTCTCCAATATTATGACCTCTAAATACTGTAAGCAATGAATTACATTTCTGATTGCAATAAATTAGAATAATAAATATTCTAGGAGATCATAAGGATTTTTCAAATACATATTTATTCACTTAGTAAATCAGATATCAGATTTTTCCACTTTTTTTTTTTTTTTAAATGTAAAGAAAACATCACTCATTTGATAATAAATGCACAAGTATAACTTGTTCTTCAGTGAAGCCAAGTCCCTTTCTTCCTCACAGAATCATTACTTTATTACAGCTTATTGTGTTGGGGAATGTAAGTAAAAGTTTTTAACATTAAAGGAAAACACCCCCCTCCCCTCCCTTTTTTTTTTCTTGAAATAGTTCATTTGTTTTATTGGAGGAGACGTTCAGTAACCTACCAGCTTTACATTAAACAGAGTTCCAAATGCAAATCCCTTTAGTATTAATTAAAACATATAATTATGTGTGCAAGACATGTGCCGCCTAGTGAGCTGTCTATGATAGAAAGTTTCCAGTCTAGAGAGTATGCTATTAGGAAAAACAAAAACAACAAACAAACAATAAATGTGTTCTTCTGGTAAAAGAAGACAGAGGTCATGTATTCGGGAAATGTTTAAAGAAAAAATCAGGAACTTATACTCAGTCTGTGGTTTCTTAAGATAGAGGTATCATTAGTTTCTGTTGAGTAGCTATCAGTAGACTCCTGACAGCTTCAAACCACTGACAGGTGAAAGGCTCCAATGTAGACATTTTTCTTCACTTCTCACTCAGCAACTGTACCCAGCTACGATGTTCATCAGATCCCTCTGGAGTCAATTCAACACACAGTTAACAGAAAACTCTCCCAGACAAGAAACACAGAAAGACAGATAAAAGTAATAAAGAAGGAAGAAATGAAAGAGTGAGAGGAAAAAAAAAAAAAAAGACAGAGAGAGAAAATGAGAAAGAGAAGGTCCTCTGAGAGTGTTTTTTGGTTGACTGGAGTGGGATCCAAACAACTGACTAAGAATAGATACCTAATTGGTAGACAACAAAAAAAGATCTGAGATAAATCTCAGTCAGAGGAATAATGTTCAAAACAGATGCAAGGGAAAATATGGTGAGTTTACATACATAGTTTCACATTGCAGCACACTGTTTGATTATTTGTTCCAGAGCTCTCTGTTCTATATAGCAAGGTAAAAAGATTGATAATTGTAGTTGAATAAATAACCCTGTAGAAAGATAATATACAAACACATTATCTGAATCCTTTCTCATTAATCCTGTACCTGTTAATGCACTTCCTCCAGGGACACTTTCAATAGTGATGAGATTTACTGGTAATACCAATTCTAGTCCTTCTGCTGGGAATATCTGTGGCTTCTTCCAAAGACACATGTATCTGGCTTATAGTCTCCAGATTCCCAAGTCCTATAGTAAAGGAATGATTTTCCTGTCAACCCCACATAATGTGCCTAGTTTCTGACACTGATTGGTGTTTTCATTGACTATACTGGTGGTTGTTTCTATTGTGACTTTGAAAGTCAAAGATTCACAAAATATTTCTGGGCAGATTTCTGTCTTAATCCTTAAATTTATCCTGTAATGTTATTTTTAATTCTGGTTAATATGCAAAAGTAGTCGAGCCATGTAGTATTTACAGAATCAATCTTCTTTAACTTAACATTTATTAAATCTGTATATTTTACAGATTTTCAAACTCCATCATTTGAGATTTTCTTCCAAACTTGATTAAATTGTTGCTTAGGAAAAATGCTCTAATCTCTCTCCTCCCTCCCACCCCCCCCCCCCCCTTTTTTTTTCCTTTTTTTTTTTTTTTAATTTTTCCTCCACTTTTTTGAGAAATAACTGGAACTGAAAATAGTACTCCAAAGTGCACTGATGTACTGCTAAGCAATGCAGCATAATTGCCTAGAGTGTTTAACATGACACTCCTAATAATACAACCCAGATACCGTTTACTATATTTGAAATATGTCATGGTTTTGACTCATTTAATTCATCATCTTCTAAAATACCTAGAATCTTGTCTTTAACAGTGAAGTTACTGATTCTCATATTCTGAATGTATGCATTAGTTGTTTATTTCTAAATATTAGTTGTTTATTTCTAAATATTCAGGAATACTTCATGTAATCTTACTGAATTCTGTATTCATTTTCAGAAATTATACCCCATTTATCATCATTATAGATTTTTTTATTATTATTATTGGTAGGACAGTCATACCCAGAATCCCTGGTCATGGTTATTAGCCTTTTGCAATACCTTATACTGATGAGGTAGACACAGGCTCTGCCATTTACATCTGTGTTGTATCATCAGGATAGTTTGATTACTTTCAGCACTGTATTTATATACAAATGCAATTAGCATATTCCCAACTTTAGCCTCCAAGTCATTAATGAAAATATTGAATGATATTGAAGCCAGAATAAATTCCTAAGAGACCCAGTTTAATATCTTCTGCCAAGCTGATGTTGAGTCATTAATAACCAGAGTGGAAGAATAATTTGTACTGACTAATTTACTGGATGAGCCTTATTTTTTCATGTTTACTGATTGCTAGTGAAAAGATCATTTTTAAATGAATATTCAAGTTTTCATTAAAAAACTACTGTGAGAAATCCTTGATTACTACTTTTCTCCTGAAATACAAGAAATTGCATTGGAATGTATGGTTTAAATTGTGTGCACTGACATCACAGTTTATGACCTGTATGTACAGAAAAGTCAGAGACCAAGAATCAGGTATAATAATAGCATCTGCCTTTCATTGATTCCCACTAAGGATATGCACAACAATTTCTGTCTGGCACCAACTACTCACTCTTCAAGGTGGTGTAGCTCCTAATACACACAACATTATTTGTAGTGCACACTTGATGTGGTTTAACCTGGCCGGCAGCTAAACACAACACAGCCATTCGCTCACCCTCCCCCCTCCCTCTCTGGGATGGGGGAGAGAAATGGAAAGTGAAGCCAATGAGTTGAGATAAAGACAGTTTAGTAAGACAGGAAAATAATAATAACAATAATAACAACAATAATAATAATAATAACAATAACAATGATGAGAATAGTACTACTACTAGTAATGTGTACAAACAAGTGATGCACAATGCAATTGCTCACCACCCGCTGACCAATGCCCAGCCTAACCCCGAGCAGTCCGGCCCCCTCCCCCAGCTAGCCACCCCTATATATTGTTTAGCATGACGTCAGATGGTATGGAATACCCCTTTGGCTAGTTTGGGTCACCTGTCCTGGGTCTGTCCCCTCCCAGCTCTTGCTGCACCCCCAGCCTGGCCATTGGCAGGACAGAACAAGAAGCTGAGACGTCCTTGGCAGTATAAGCACTGCTCTGCAACAATTAAAACATCGGGGTGTTATCAGCACTCTTCTCATCCTAAGCCAAAACATAGCATTCTATCAGCTACTAGGAAGAAAATTAACTCTGTTCTAACTGAAACCAGGACTGCTGTGTCTATACCGGTGAATTAAGTGTGCATGAGAACATTTTTAGGCACAGAAGCCAACTGGCGTTATGCTGCCCACATCTCTGCTAGAAAACATTCTTACCGCCAGAGCAGGGTGTTTCATATAAACTGTTTATTGGAAATGAGCTAGCCTGTACAAGCTCATGAACCATCTCTGAGAAAGGTCTGGATTGTGGTAGTTGGCATGAATCAAAATAGTGCCAAGGAACATTTAAGCATTTACTCATACAGACAATTGTGTTCCAGCATCTGGAAACAATCCCAGGCATGACTGAATTTAATACTGTAGATACAGTCTAAAGGTTTGCACAGAATGGTTTTGTGGCACACTGATGTGTTTTAAATTCATATCCTACTATGCTGTTAATTACTACACTTAGCTTCTCTAACTGTGTCTACGTACATCTTTCTAGTACATCTTCCAGTATTAGTTTTGCCTTGAACCATAGTCGTTGTGGAAAATCAGGTCATTTGGTGACCAATAACTCAATTCCCACTCCGGTCAATTTCACTGCCTTCTTTGTTGAGGTCTTTTACTGGCACTGGAGATGAAGGAGATCAGCTATTCTTAAAAGCATATGAAACCTAATAAATGCCCAATATTATCTGGAAAAAATATAAAAAGTTATTTGGTACCTATGCCAGTGAAGAGAAGGAGATTACTATTATCACTGCAGAGAGTGATTTGTGGAAGTGTCTCAAACTTGCATGGTTGTTGAAACACTAAAAAAACTTCTCTGTTCTTAATCTTCATGAGAAAAATATTCTGCATTTGAAGTTGGTTAACCTTTAAATCAAACAAATCATGATAAATTCAACAAACTTCAAATCCTGTTTCAGTATATCCACAAACTACTTTCTGAATGAACCTCATTCTGGTTTGCAGTGCTAATACTGTGCTATTTCATATGTTAAAATCTTCCCTCAATTTGTAGCAAGATTCAGGGGTAGAAAGGAAGGAAGGAAGGAAGGAAGGAAGGAAGGAAGGAAGGAAGGAAGGAAGGAAGGAAGGAAGGAAGGAAGGAAGGAAGGAAGGAAGGAAGGAAGGAAGGAAGGAGAGACTCTGAAGTACATTTTATTTCACAGTGGCTGTTTACTAGCATGTAAATGTAAACTCCTCTTCCTTATTAAAAATGGGAGAGGAGCTGATGGGCTTTAACAACAACAGCAACAAAAGGTTTAGATTTTAAAGGGAAAAGTTATTCAACAGATAGTGGAAGCAGCAAAGCCTTCTTTCCTGTGAATTTTATCCTGTGAATTTTTCCTTTCTTCTTGTCACAAAAAATATTTCCCTCTTCCTTCCCTTCAGTTAGGTGTTTTTTATTACTTGTTTTGATGTTATTTTTGTGATGATGCTTGCAAGTATACAGATACCAAATGGCCTAATGTCTGATTCCTCTCAAGGGAGGAAAGGGATAAATAGTGTTTGCTTTTGCTCAAAGAGAGATAGTAATCTGAGGTTCTTTCCTCTATCCAGATTCCAGTTATCATATGAACTTTGAAAAATTAAATTCTTTATAAGATTGGCAGAAATTTGTAAGTGACTTTAAAAGTTATTTTTAGGACAGACAGTATGGTAGCATAAGCCTCTCCACACCAAGAAAACAGACTAAAATGATACATCTGGAATAGATATTAGAACTTTTGCTTATATATTCATGTTAGAATTTGTATAGATTTCAGCAACATTCAGTTCATATAGTACAATAATTTCCAACTAACCAACCTTAAATTTCTCTGTTTTATGTGATCTGACATACAAATCTTGTTATATGATTCTTTTAGTGTTATTCAGGATGTTTTACATTATTAGATCTTGACCAAGAAATATTTATGTAAAATGGCTCTATGCCAATAATATGCCTTTTGTTTAATAAAAATGCACTGTGAACAGTTTAAGAGGTGTCTGTGTTTAATGGTGAATAAAACACTGACTGTTCCTTTCTATGGCCAAGTTGCTGTCTAGCTTGAGGTGCTAAATAACGTAGAGTAAATTTTGTGGTCTCTGCTAAGGCTGAAAGTGGAAACAGAGAAATTACATGTGCAAGGGGTTTCAGAGCAGGGCACAGAAAATGTCTCAATGCATAAATGAATTAATAAGAGCAACAAGTCTAAAAGATACTCAGAGTGATCAAGGATGTTGTCTCATAAATACAGGATGATTAAACTTAGGTGGCTGAAGTGGTTTGGAGCACTCTGCCTTACCCTTTTATCTGAGTGTGCTGTCCTCATGGTTAGGACAGCTGTGTCTGCATGAGGTGAGTCCTGAGTGACATCATTTTACAGATGGCCTTTTGACTTACTATATTGGTGGCAAGCTGTTCTGGTCAAGAAACAGCGTGACCAACCTTCCCAGCCGTGAGACTTGACACCTTTGCAAGAGGCAAGGTGAATAATAGCAGGAAACAGCTGCTTCAGCCAGACAAGTTTAATCTACTTGTGTTCACATCAATACCAAGATGGAGTGAAGTAAGATTGAAGGTAAAGCTTAAGGTGAGATGTTGAGCAGCTTTCACTCTAACTTTAACCTTGCTTGAATTTGGGAAGTGCAAAGCACTTATCATCCACAGGAAAATCAGTTTTGAATCTTCCCTGCCTACTTTTTCCTGTTAAAAACCAACAAAGTGTTAACTCCTGCTACCCTTAGGGAGCAGTCCCTTCACACCTCAGGGCACTGCTATAACAGAAGTCATTTTTGAAGGCAGTGGAACTTTTTCAGCAAGTAATGTTTACTTGCACAGTCCTTTCTGAGATATGGTGTTTATATATATATACATGTCTAGCAGCATTAGTACAATCAAAGGAGTGATCTGCTACAACAGCCTGAAGTGAACCAAGAAAATACAATATTCCTGCTCTTGTAGCATGATCTAAACACCACAAAAACTGCTGTCAGGCTCTGAAATGATAATGACAGGCCTTGAATTGGATTCTTATGGAAGAGCTTCATAAGTTTGTGCCCCTCTTTCCAACCAGAAATCCTAGTTAAATATTTCAACTTAGCATTAATTATATTCTTATAGCTGTAAGATAATAATCAAAATGGGAATAAAGTTCAGCCTTGTATATACATATCCATGTATATTTTCTGTGCATGCATCGCATATTTTTTCTGTATTGTACAGATCTTTTTCTTATCATTAGGCATATTTTTCCCCACCCATTACTATGAGATTAATATTAAATTAATCACTTTTCTAATTGATTATTTTCCTAATTCACTGGAAAAAAATAATTAAAAAAAAAAATGTTCCTATGGATAAACTGAGATCAAGAGCAAATTGTATTTTTTCCATTTGTTTGTATATAACATGATGTGTTTTGAATGCTGGTTCCAATCAGATCCACAGTTTAAGGCTACAAAAAGAAGAACTCTACAGGTTTGTGTTAAATATAAATAAAATAAAATAAAATAAAATAAAATAAAATAAAATAAAATAAAATAAAATAAAAAAGTAAAATAAAATAAAATTAAATTAAAAAGTAAAATAAAATAAAATAAAATTAAAAAATAAAAAATAAAATAACTGGCCTGTGTTTTCTCAGCTGGGAACTGTTTAAGGGGTGTGGGACAGATGATCAGCCAGCAGGAGAAGACAGGGGGTAAGAAGAATGAAACACACCATTTCTTCAAACATGCTTTCTCCCCAGAGCCTGCTTCAGCTGGGAGGCAGAGAAAAAAAGCTTGGTGATAAAGGGGGAGTGGGAGGTGAGGGGGGTGGAGAGAATCCCTTCATACCTACTATTAGGGGAGAGGAGAAAGAAAGGTATTTTGGAGTGGAACAAATGAAATGAGAGACATGCCATGTCTCACGTGTAGGCAGGATGGGAGACTATTTTCAGAGCAGGAAATGCAGATAAATTCGGAGGGAGAAATATGATAGGATAGAAAGAGGAAACTAAAGAGTATCTGTGCTATAACCAAAGGTGTTACTGACAGGAGCACTTCCAGCACAGTATCAAGGTCCTCACTGCCTACCCTGTGTTTTTCTGTTGGGACATTTTCACAACAGCTTCCAAATCTCCTTGGAGTTTTCCTTTCTTACCAGATTTCTTTGTAACTAACTGACTTACTGTCAGCACACTAAGGTGTCCTGACAAGAGACTGTTCTTTCTCTGGGGCTGGTGGCTTGGCCAACTGTCCCCTATTTTGTGCCAGAAGAGAATTCATCCCCTCAAATCCTCCCAGACTCCATTTCCAAAGCCATAGTTGCAATGCCTGAAGAGGAGCTAGACTGAGATTTAGTGCCCCCAGGTACATTTTCAGGTGGTATGTGACCCTGAAAGACATTTTCTATCAAAAACTGCAATAAAGCATATCCCACCATCTACATGCCTACCAAACCCTCTAGTGTTATCTTTCTGAACACTTATTTATCTCAGCAACTGTAGTGACATCGAGTTCAATGCAAAATTTTATAGCACTTGAAAGAACACTTAATCAGTGACTCATTTGTAATTTAATTTTATTGTACTTTAAGATACTATAAATACAAATTTAGGGACTTAGCCTGAAAGTCTTTATTCATGCAAATAGCCCTATTGCACTCAGAAAGACTATTTCTGTGATTACAGAAGGAGCTCTTAGGTTATTGGGAAGCTACACAGCTGTTAATCAGACAATATCATTTTCATAGTTGTTGTTCAGAAAAGGGATCTATAAGTGTTTCAAGAGAAGTGGAAAAAAAATTCAAAAGGTAGGTGTGTGTGAGAAAAAAATAATCTTTTTTTTTAATATTATTATTACATTATGTAAATAGTGATAACTGCTGGTGTATCTCAATTACCCTTTGCATACAAATATATCTTAGTACTTATTTTTCAAGTAAGAATCCTTATGTAGAATCAAATAGCTTACTTCTATTGAGTAACTTTCTAAATTTTGTTCTGCATATACGACATTAAGTTTAGTTTTGTTTGTCAGTAAAGCCAAATCTACACAAAAGAGTAGATTTAGGTACCAGTACCACCAGTACCTATCTTGGTAACTGGCAAGATTACATTGAAAAAGGCTCTTCTGGTGTAAACAACATCCAAATATATAACTTTTAGACAAATGCTTTGTAAGTGATATCTTTAGTGTGATGGGTAATGAGGTTTCATTTTTTTCATGAAAAAAAAATAGAATTCTTTTACAGTAACTCTTAATACTCTTAGACAAAGAGGACAGAATATATTCAGTGACAAAAATGTGTATTCATTTGTCTCCCTTTTAGCTCTGTAAAGGTTAGATACTTATATGTACTTTAGTTACCCCTGTACTGGCAAACTACAGAAGACCAGAATGTGGGTCTTACCTCTGGCATGCAGTCATCCATAGTGTCCAGCTGTAAACACATATCCTGACACATCTTTTTTCTCAACCTAACTTTCCAGACAATATCCAAGCACTGTGTGGGAGACAACCTAAGCCAGGTACCACTCCAGTTTCAGTTTGGGTGCAACCACCCTATTCCACCCTCTTTTGGCAAGCATAAGACTGTATGTAATTGACTGGAGGACTCACACTGTGACATAACAGTTGGGATCAGGCCAGAAAGCAGTCCATGTCCTTTTATTATTTTTATTTATTTTTTTATTTTTAACGGATATACTTGTAGCCTTAGCCTTCTCATCCAGTCTCTATTGTTTCAAGTGGCATTGGCAGTAGGTGATCCAGGATGACTTAATATCACTGTCTTTATTAAACAGATTATATGTCTCATTGACCTTAGGAAAATCCTTACTGACTAGGTAAGAGTAGATTATACTGTAGGCAAAGTTCAATGAAATAAGACCTAGACTGTGTCTGTGGTGAAGGCAGACCATGAAGGAAGAGGAGCATTTTTGAGCAGAACTTTCAGTAGCAGCAGGCTGGGAGCTGCAGAGTGAGGATGAGGAAGGTGCCAAAGGAGACATTCATTCATGCTGCAATGTGCTATAGAGAAACTGCAAGGTGTTGCGGGAAGCTGCAAAGCATTTGAATGCTGAGAGGTAATTAATAGGCTTGTAGGGGATCAAAATAATTAACTATATATGTCTATGTAATAGTATATTATTAGGGCTCCCCTTTATGCAGTAAGCGGGCATGTTTAAAATACAACCTGGATGTATTTTTGTGAGTTTTTAACTGCAGTTTGCTTGTGTTGTTCTTAAAGATCACGTGCTAGATGAGGTATGGATTTTGAAAAAATAAAATCATAGAGGGTGCTGAGAGAGCTGATGGACATGACTACCGAGCCACTGTCCATCATCTATCAGCGGTCATGGTCAACTGGACAGGTACCATATGACTGGAGTCTTGTTAATGTGATAACCATCTATGGGAAGGATCATAAGGAAGATCTAGGGAACTACAGGTCTGTCAGCCTGACCTCAGTGACAGGGAAGGTTCTGGAACAGATCATCTTGAGAGCAATCATACAACATGTGCAAGACAACCAGGGGATCAGACCCAGACAGCATGGGTTCATGAAAAGCAAGTCCCGCCTGACCAATAGCATCTCCTTCTATGACCAGGTGACTCGCCTGGGTGGATGAGAGAAAGGCTGTAGACATAGTCTACCTAGACTTCAGCAAAGTCTTTGACACAGTCTCCCACACTATTCTCCTGGAGAAGCTGGCAGACCATGGCTTGGACAGGTATACGCTTTGCTGCTTTAAAAAATGGCTGGATGGCCAGGCCCAGAGAGTAGTGTTGAATCGAGTTAAATCCAGATGGCTACCGGTTATGAGTGGTGTAGAGGGTTTACATAGCAAGGTTTTGGTAGTGGGGGGCCATTTGGCTGGATTCATTGGGAAGAATCCATGTTATATAAGGGCCCAACCACTGGCCAGAGCTGGGTCAATAAACGATGTTGTTTACACCTCTGTGAGAAAGCATATTTAAGAAAGGGAAAAACAAAACAAAACAAAACAGCTGCTGCTCAACAGCAGCAGGGAGCCTTGCAGACACCATGGTCAATGAAGAAAGAGGTGCTCCAGGTGCTATAGCAGAAGTTACCCTGGCGACTGTGGTGAGGGCCATGGTGAAGCAGGTTGCCTCCCTGAAGCCCATGGAGTACCATGGTGGAGCAGGTTTCCACACTGCAGTCTGTGGAAGAGACCCTGGTGCACTGAAGGTAGACTTGCACTGAAGGAGGCTGTGGCCTGTGGAGGACCCCTGCTGGAGCAGACTCTGGGCCCAAGCTGCAGCCCGTGGAGAGGAGCCTATGCAGGAACAGGTGACCTGGCAGGAGCTGCTGCCTGTAGGGGAACCAGGTTGGAGCAGCATGCTTCTGATGAATGGACCCTATGGTATGGACCCATATTTGGAGCTGTTCTTGAGGAGCTGCTGCCTGTGGGAAGCCTATGCAGGATCCATTTGGGAAGGATGGCATCCTGTGGGAGGGACTCCATATTGGAGCAGGAGAACAGTGTCCAAGAAGGAGCGGTGGAGACAAAGTGCTATAGACTGACTGCAATCCCCATTCCCCTATTCCCCTGCACCTCCTGCACCTCTCATGGGGAGGAGGTAGAAGAAGGCGGATGGAGGGGAAGGTGTTTTTGGTTTCTTTCCTTTGTTTCTTACTTCTCTAGCTTGTTAGTAATAGGCAAAAAATTTTACTGTCTCCCTACTCTGTGCCTGTTTTGCTGTCATGATAATGGCTGAGCAATCTCCCCATCCTTATCTCAACCCTTGAACCCTTTGTGTTGTATTTTCTCCCCCTTTCCCTTTGAGGAGGGGGAGTGAGAGAGTGGCTGTGGTGGTACTCAGCTGCCCACCCGAGTAAAACCACCACAAGTGGTGTTCCCCAGGGGTCGGTGTTGGGGTCCATCCTCTTTAACATCTTCATTGATGAGTTGGATGAGGGAATTGAGAGCACCCTCAGGAAGTTTGAAGATGACACCAAGTTGAGGGCAGTGTCAATCTTCTGGAGGGTAGGAAGGCCCTGTAGAAGGACCTGGACAGGTTGTATTGATGGGCAGAGGCCAATGGGATAAGGTTCAACATGGTTAAATGCCAGGCTCTGAATTTTGGTCACAACAGTCTCATGCAAAGCTAGTGAAGGGTCTGGAACACGAGTCCTATGAGGAGCCTCTGAGGGAACTGGGGTTGTGTAGTCTGGAGAAGAAGAGGCTCAGTGGAGACCTTATTGCTCTCTACAAATACCTGAAAGGCCTCAAGTTGCACCAGGGGAGGTTCAGGTTGGAAATTATGAGAAATTTCTTAAACAGAATGGTTAGGCATTGGAACAGATTGTCCAGGGGTGTGGTGGAGTCACCATCCCTGGGAGTGTTGAAGGAAAGGTTGGATGTGGTACTTAGGGAGATGGTTTAGCAGGTAATATTGGTGGTTGGGGGATAGTTGGACCAAATTATCTTGGAGGTCTTTTCCATCCTTAAAGATTCTATGATTCTATGATTTAGGTTGGAAAAGACCTCTAATATCATCAAGTTCAACTGTTAACCTAGCCCTGCCAAGTCTATCACATGTCCCTAAGCACCACACATCTTTTAAATGCCTCCAGTGATGGTATATCAAACAATTCCCTGTGCAGTCTGTTCCAATGTTTCACAGCCCTTTCAGTGAAGAATATTTTTTTTTTAATAATATCTGACCTAAACTTCTCCTAGTGCAACTTGAGGCCTTTTCCTCTTGTCCCGTCGCTTGTTGACTGGTAGAAGAGACTGATCCCCACCTCACTGTAACCTCCTTTGAGGTAATTGTAACATATAATTTCAATCTCGTATCATTATCTGTGTTAGAAATG
The DNA here is from genome assembly GCF_963932015.1 of Anas acuta. NCBI lineage: Eukaryota > Metazoa > Chordata > Aves > Anseriformes > Anatidae > Anas > Anas acuta. The sequence continues at coordinate 78,299,325 of NC_088981.1, read as the reverse complement.
GATTGCTGTGTAGTTGAAAAAGGTGAAAATTCTCTCTCTCTTTTTTTTTTTTTTTTTCTTTTCTGATGGAATCTTGAATGTGTGTCTTAGTATTAAAAGCCCAAAATATTCAGTGCCACAAGAGGCACTGAAACTGACACATTACATTTCACGTGCACTACATGCACTACATCATTTCTGCCATAAGCATGTATGGAACCACATCACAAGCCCTGATGAACAGAGTATGTGACTATGTTATTTGTACACACTCTCTAGGACTATTCCCTTCTGTACTTCTATTTAATATGTCAGTCTTAAAGGACAGACTCTTCAAATCACCTGACAGCAGTGAGTGACTGGTAAGCAAGCATATAGCTTGTAATTCATGCAAAAGTGTTTTTATGGTGACAGCAAATCTTTACATGTCCTTTCTGAAGGAGCATTGTTGACATGGAACCATCAAGATTTGTGGATGACTCTGTATGCAGTGATTGACAAAGTGCTTGTGCTGCTATTGGTGCATATAGCTCCTCAATGGTTGCATAGGTATTATCAGAAATACTTTAGTATTGTGACATATTGCTGTCCACTCTAAAAGCTATGTTGTGTCTGACAATTGCAAGATAGCAACTAAGTTGTTTCCTCTCTAAGTAGTATAGTTAAAGAATTGTTTCTCATGAATATCACTCAACCGCAGGCTATGGGTAGTAATGGGACATTTTATACTATGTGAAAGGTGGTCGTAAAAGCTTGAATTTATCTTAGAACTAGCACACATTGGATAGGAGGGAAAAGATATTTAATGCTTGTTATGCATGTATGTAAATGAGCAATAGAGCCTCCACCCACTGTGAAGGCTATGAGCCTACAGTGCAGACTAAGAAACCAGAGAGCAACTTCTTCTACAATGTCCTTTCCTCAGACAGTTTGTAAGAGTCACAGTCTGTATCTTTATAGTAACTAGAAAGAATCTGGAGTCTGCTAAAAATGTTTTATAGTAAGAGAAATTAATGAGATAAATGTTACAGTCCTACACAAACTACCCACATACTTAGCAAAAATGAAGATGGTACATGTTCATCTAGAACACCTGAATTAATTCCTTTGAGATATATGAACATGCTCACAGCTGATTGCTACATTTAACATAATTACAATTCACTAGGGCTTTTTGCCTGTGGCTGGAAGTTTAAACTACATACAGTTACTCTAGAAACAAGACAGTTTTCTTAACAGTGATGGCAATAGAATCAATGAAATAACTGATTAGTGGACTAATTTGATTTTATGGTAGATGTCACCGAACTCTGAATTCTTTAAGACTTTAAAAAACAACAAGAACCAACCAACCAAAAAACTGTGGTCCAGAAGTTACCAAGTTACCAGTCTTTTCTAGTGAAGTGTAAAATTTCTTGTATATTGCAGTACACAATTTTTTATTTGTTAGTTAGTTTGTTTGTTTGTTTGACACATTATATATATTCTGAGAATCATATTTAATGTACTGATTTAGCCTGGTTGACCAGTAACACTTCTCAGACTGTGGTTACTAGCCACTGTCATAGTTTAAAAAACAATTAATGGAAGACTCCTAATTTAAAGCCAGACTGGATAATCTCAGTGGTTCTTTATCAATATGTCAATATCAGTGTTGGAGAAAGGCCAAGATAAACTTCAAGGGATCATTCTGGGAATGGTAATCAAGTAGCCTTCTTTCTAAGAAAACTCTTTCCCTTGGGACATTGAGGGAATTAATGATACCTTTGTGTAAATGTTGCCAAAATTTCCCATCTCTGCTAACGGATTCAAGCCACTTGTAAAATAGGCGAACAGCTATGGAAAGGATATCTGAACATGTAGATCATGAAAGCTTTCCTAAAGACTCTGAAAATGGATCAGTTGGACAGCAAATGAATTCAGACAAGTAAATAAAGGATCCTGATAGTTACCATGCACTGAATGGTAGATGGACACGTCACAGTAGAACAGCTACTTTAATTCTTGAAGAGGACCTATGCAGAATCAATGTAAAGCAAGAACCATGCTGTAAACAGCAATAATAATAATAATAATAATAATAATAGTAATAATAATAACCAGTTTTCTTTCCTTCTGCAGATCAATATAAAACTTACTCATTTTACTTCCAGAGGAATATTTTGAATATAATCTCTTTTTCTTTTTCTCAGAAATATTGGTTTTCTTAAGAAAGTTGTTTAAGAAATAATTTCATTTAAGCATTCCTGGAAAAATACAGAAGCCAATATATCCTAAAGAGAAATAAGAAAATAGTAATTAAAAAAAAAATGTTGCAAGTTTCATATTATTCTTGGCTTTAGGTCAGGGCCATAAGCAAAGGTGCGAATTACATTGTTGACAAGTGAGAACCTAAAAGACAAATGTGGGTAGTTAAAAGACCAAGCTCATGCCGGTAAAAATAGTTTCATGACTAGTATCTTGAGTGCCTGTACAATAGTGGGTGGACAGGCACATACCATTTCAGATACATGATTGCAGCGTGCAGATCAGCTAACTCTATTTTCCATTTATTTGGGTTTTATATCTATTTTCTTTCATTTTTTTTTCTTTCTATTTTAAATTTTATTTTTTGAAATATGAAGCCTGCTTCTAAAAATCTGTACATATGTTTATCAGCTTCAAGCTGTAGGGTCTAAATTCTGCCATCATTTGATGTTCTGAACACCCACTAGGTTTTATATCTTTCAAAGTTTATTATATTTGATCTATTTTTTATATATTTTGTGTTTGGGTTATAAAACAATATTACCATACATAAAATTTAAAACAAAAAATCATTGAGATAATAACAGTTGGTGAAAAAATATATTAATCTTTGTTTAAAATATAGTATCTCAAACGTTGCAAAAATTAATTGAGCCTTGTAGAACACATCAGAAACATGATTTTTTTATTATCTTATTTTATAGAGATGGAAAGTTTTTACTCATGAGTTCTAGTGCACTTAGCTATGGTAGTTCAGGATACTCACAAATGTTTTTTGCTAATACACATATGAATACATGCAGGGAATGTCAGTGCCTGTTGGATGTCTACTTTCTGATATCTGCATGGGTGAAATGACAGTAGTGGAAACCATGGTACATGGGCAAGGGGGGAAGTTAGAGTAAGTTCCAAAAGGTCTCCTTGCACAGATAATAATAATAATAATAATAATAAATTAAAAAATAAAACTCTACTGTACACTGTGAAAGACACCAACACTTTGTTGACACTATGAAGCATTTTGCCTGAGGGTGAAATTCAAGAGATTATGTCAAGATTTCCCTTTTCCTTAATCTCACCATTTTCCCGAAGAGAATGCAAATTGCAGTGGTTTTGCTCTGGATTTGGGCTATACTGACTTTCCATTCATAATGAGCATTCTTTTCTAAAACATTCTACAGCCAAAGTTGCGCTCTTAACAATATCAGATGCTTCACCTTCCTTGCCACCTGTTCCACTGGGACTCAGCTGGATGAGAAAAGATTTGAACATGTTGAGTACATAACCAGAGGCCTCTTCTGTGAAATGTTTTATATATGTCCTTGTATAGAAAATAGAATTTATCTGATGGACATGTATTTCTACTGTAAATATCCAATCCCTAAAAGTGAGCCCTACAAAAGCATCTTTAATCAACAGAACAGATAAAAGTGGCATATTTTAATAAAAACATGGGTAAGACAGCTACCAACAATTAGGTTCTCATATAGGTAGTCTCATAATGCTCAGCAGCAAATACATTGTCCTAAGCTGGAAAGCATTGTTTTGCAGTATGCAACACATTATATTTTACCTATTTATGGAATAGTGCGTCACAAGTGTCTTTAATACTAAGTATTCAGAAATGGTTCTTTATATATATGATATATATATAAATAAATATAAATAAAGATATAAATAAGTTATATATATAGTTTTATATATATACATATTTAATAGTTATATATATATATAGTTCTAAATATAATTCTCTCTCTAGTTAGCATTTATAGTTAATATTTATATATTTATAGTTACATATATTATATGTTATACATATATAGTATAACAAAATTATATGTATAATGTTCAGACATATAATCTTTCGCTTTTCTCTTTCTTTGTTTCTGAAAATCAAAATGTGATGTCTGAGGCATAAGAGTTCCATAATAATCATACAGATATGGCAAAAATTGATGGTGGTGGTATAGAACACGTCTCCCATATATGCATGAATTAAGAAGGCAGGTTTTCACCAAAACAGTTAATTTCTAACTGTCTTATTAGTGACAAGGAATGAATAACTATGAATAATTACAGGTGTTAGATTTTTTTTTTTAAGACACTAAGTGCCTGTACAGTGTTAAAACTGCATAGTTTAAAAAGCAGCAGAAAAAAAAAAAAATCCTCAAAATGATTTTGCATTAGAAATGACAGATTACATTTTTCAGAGTAGAGAAGTTAAAGTTTGAATGATAATTACATTTTATTTTAGGCCTTCTTAATTTTATTTCAGGTCATTTTCTGAATATCTCATAATTCTCTATTCTGTCCATATATTGAGTTAAGCGTAAAATATTTATTATCCTGTAATGCTGAGTAGCATTGTTTTATGATGGAGAACAGATGGGTTCTTTATTTCCTTCTTTCACAGAGATATTGTGACCTAAATTAATTAATATTTGTATGGCATTTTAAGATAATTTTGTGAAAGTTTCACTGCTAACACAGAAATAAAACACTGGATCTGTATCCCTCACATTTGCTGAAGTTCAGCACCATGTTGTAGGTGTGATAAGCACAGTTTGTAACTAGCAACAGCGATGAGCACTTCCAAAGGACAATTTATCCTTCCTATATTGGAGACCAAATTTAGGATGAGATGTGTCATGAATTTATCTACTCATCATTTTATTCTACTTTTTTTTTTTTTTTTCACTCATATGAAAAAATGGAAATTCACTTGGAAATTGGAAGCTACAATTTGAAAGAAATTTAAAGGAAGGTAAAAAAGCTTAGAGTCAGTATGTTAGCATTCAGAAGAATTAGTCAATTATTCAGCAAGGAGGAAATGTAATAAGAAAAAAAAAAAAAAAAACAAACATTGAGAACATAAGAAGTGTCATTGTCTTTTGCAATTTTTTTTTTTTTTTAATTTTACAATGTTTAACTTTAGCATAAGAAGGACAGCTGGCACCAATTGTATAAAGGTGAAAATTCAAGTTATAATAGAAAAAAAATACATAATAGAGAAAAAAAAAAAGTCTTAGATAAGATAACGTTCAAGCTGACTTTTCCTTTAGGAAATTGGCTGAAATAAATTGAGACTAGTTAATGGTCATCTTTGGGAAATGAAGAAGGACAACTGAAACATTGGAAAACTGGGGAAGAAAAGAAAAAAAAAAAGTTGTGTACCATAACTTCATGTGGTAAGACAAAAGATGTATACTGACTTTCAGGCTTTTGAATAAAAATTGTTCTATTTGTAGGCACTTAGAAGATAATAAGGCAGTAACCAACAGATAACATAGATTTGTTAAGAACAATCATGTTAAATCAAGACAATTTCCAACTTTTCCTTGAGGAAAAGAGTAAAGTGAAATTTTATTTATTTATTTATTTATTTATTTATTTATTTATTTATTTATAGGTTTTGTTTTGTTCTAAGTATGGTTTTACCTACATTGTAACCAAAGTAGGTAAATATGGTATAAATAAAACTATTCTAAACTAGGTGGATAAAGCACCAGAAAATAAACTATAGATTTATGTTGTTTGCTATCAAAGATTTTATGAATCTGATTTGTGCAGATGTCTGTTCTGGGTCTGATACCATTTCTTTCTTAACAACAATTGGGAGTACATTTATTTAATGATAACAAGCTGGAAAAGTTACAAGTACTTTGCAGAGCAGGAATACAATTCAAAACAATCTCAACAAGCTGGAGAAATACTTGAAAAATAGGAAACTAATTAGAAATGAAAAGTGCAAGGTACCACATATAGTAAGAATAGTCTGTACCTACAACACCTACAGGTTGTGACATAATTGTCTAGATGGTTCTGCAGAATGTAATCTTAGAGATACTTTTATTCTTAAACTCATTATCAGTCAACAATGTCACATGGCTGTGAAAGGGAAGGGAAGGGAAGGGAAGGGAAGGGAAGGGAAGGGAAGGGAAGGGAAGGGAAGGGAAGGGAAGGGAAGGGAAGGGAAGGGAAGGGAAGGGAAGGGAAGGGAAGGGAAGGGAAGGGAAGGGAAGGGAAGGGAAGGGAAGGGAAGGGAAGGGAAGGGAAGGGAAGGGAAGGGAAGGGAAGGGAAGGGAAGGGAAGGGAAGGGAAGGGAAGGGAAGGGAAGGGAAGGGAAGGGAAGGGAAGGGAAGGGAAGGGAAGGGAAGGGAAGGGAAAAGGGAAGGGAAGGGAAGAGAAAAGAGAAGGGAAGAGAAAAGAGAAGGGAAGAGAAGAGAAGGGAAGAGAAGAGAAGAGAAGAGAAGAGAAGAGAAGAGAAGAGAAGAGAAGAGAGAGAGAAGAGAAGAGAAGAGAAGAGAAGAGAAGAGAAGAGAAGAGAAGAGAAGAGAAGAGAAGAGAAGAGAGAAGAGAAGAGAGAAGAGAAGAGAAGAGAAGAGAAGAGAAGAGAAGAGAAGAGAAGAGAAGAGAAGAGAGAAGAGAAGAGAAGAGAAGAGAAGAGAAGAGAAGAGAAGAGAAGAGAAGAGAAGAGAAGAGAAGAGAAGAGAAGAGAAGAGAAGAGAAAGAGAAGAGAAGAGAAGAGAGGAAACAGGAAGAAGGCCTGAATAGAGTGACCTGTTAAATCTTGATATAGGAGGAGAAATGACAACAGACAAATACATTGTAAAATTACTTAGAGAAATAGCCTGTTCTCTGGGTCTGCAGGGATTAAAAAAAGAAAGAATTGACTTGAACACTACCAATGAGAATTTAGCTTACATGTCCCTAAGGTTGGAGAATCTGAATGTTTGACCTTCACAATAAAATATGTATTTCTTTTCTTTTAACTGTATTTCAGTTTTTGCACATGGCCTTTCACTAGACATTTCAGTTCTTTCACTGGATACTTAAGTTTATATCTTGGTCCATACTTTATAATGAGTTTGGAGGAAATGCAACATCTAGCTTCCATGACATTGCAAGAAAACAACCAAAGACAGGAGACTGACAGAATCTTATAACTTAGTACTAACATCTGAATTTAGGACTAACAATCTGAAATCCTGTTCCATAAAGTAAATTGAAAAGTATTATGTGATACTTTAGTTCAATTTTTCCATATAAAGTCAGTGAGAGCCCAGTACTTAATACGGTTTTCATTGTTTAGCAAATTCATACTTTAATGTTCCTTTGATTTGTGTGTATGAAAACTTCATAATACCTAAAACCTAAAGTTTAATAAAGTTATATTCTGTTGACCTGGTGAAATAACCTTTATCTTATTGCCACATAAGATATGAAGGTATAAAGACTCTTGAAATGTGCATTATCTTCCCTTTAATGGTAAAGATTGTATTTTCTACTTAAGTAATACTTAATCAAAAAGTCAGATGGGAAGAAAAAGCTACTTTTTAGAATATATGATTTTAAATTCGTCAAAAATATCGTACATTTTCAGTTTTACACTTTTTAAGCTTTGCTTCATTTTTAAGGAACAATGAAAATGTAAATAGGAATGGTGGATCAAATTTGTGTATATGGTCACATTTTCCTTCAGTCTAAAAGCAATATTTTTGAATATTTGGAATATTGGAACTTGTTTGTAATTAATTAACCTTCTTTAGAATTTATAGAGCTTGTAATACATGCCTCAAAACTTTTTAAATATCGAAATGTTTGTGATGTAGTTTTTATATGGGGGAAGCAGCAGTAAAAAAAAAATCCATTTAATATATTCTCATTGACAAAGAGCATCTGATTTTAACCAATCTGAGAAAATAGAATATTAAATATTTACATTCATAAGATGTTCTCAAGGTAAGAGAAAATTTAACGTAGCTATCTTCTTACTTGATTATCTTCCTTGTAAACAGAAAACAATTTAGAGGTGCTTTTTTATGTCTCTCTTATTAGCAGTTCCCCAGCACAACACTCTAGATGTCCCTCTTTTCATTAACATCTGTATTATTCCCTGTTTCTTTTCAAACAGCCTGTTTCATAAGAAAATGTTTTTAATTCTTAGAATGAACGTGGCAATAAATTCCTTGTTAGGTTGCTTACAGTTCACTTTTATGATTAAACCTTCTTGAACAAACTGCAAATATACATGCTTTGATGCTTCAGAATATAAACCACTTCCATTTCTGTGGTCATTATACTTGCCTTGTAGGTATATCTCCTTCAGAAAAACAAACAAGCAAATAAATAAATAAATAATTTCGTTTTTTTTTTTTTTTTGTCTTTTTTTTTTTTTTGTCTTTTTACAATAATTAGGCTGAATGATGATCTCCCTCATAGTCAGAACTAGTTGCAACACCTTGCCCGTTTGAACTCAGCTTACTTCAGTTGATGAAGAGGAGAGCAATTAGGAGGTATTTGGTGCCTCAGCCCTTTGCTGGATCTAGTCCCATATTAATAATAATGATTAATAAAATGATATAGTATTCTGCATACAGAAGGCCTGCAAAAATCTTGAAGCTGTCAAAGATTTTGGTATTTTATCCACTGCTTTTTTATTGGAATCCTTTGCTTGCCTAACTTGCTAAATAGCCCTGCACTTTCCAATGTGATGTTTAGGGTGTGAGCCATGGATTCACTTTTATTTTTCATGTATGGAGTTATTAGAATGTGAGGTTCTCAAAAAAAAGGGTAAGAATTAAATTCATAGAACACATACCTGAAATTAGATCTGTTCACCTAATGCATCTTTGAATAATTTATTTCACACACACACACACAAAAGTCAAATTCATCAGATAATCTGATCTACAATGAATACCTTGACATGACATAGTATTATATGCAGTTCCAGTTGCTACAAGGCTACAGAAAGAAAAATGCATAATTATCCACTTGCCAGTTCTGCAGGAAAGGAATGGATTTTGAAGTTTGCCTTCAGGAAAGGTGGTTACATGTCTGGAAAAATTGCTCTATGCATCAAAGTAAAAAAGTTTTCAGATTACTTCATCCCATTTAACTTCTGCATGCTACTGTGGTAAAGAAGACTTCTCTGATGAGAAACCTGACACCTTCTATCACTAGTGGGTGTCAAACTCAGTAGCAGAAACAGATGGAGCCAGGGAAATTGCAGCATCTGTCACATAGGCGGCTATGAAATGCATAAACATTTCTGTGAAGGTGAAAATTGGCAGATTAGTCTTCTGGTTGTAAGAACCATGAGATCTGGGCTATAAAACTAGCTCCTGGATGAATCATTCTCACAGGTAAGAGTCACCGGTTTCCCTGCCTACACGCACATTCATCCTGTTCTAGATCAAGAGCACATACAAGACAATCAAATAGCTATGGCTCGAATAAATGGTGGTTGGGGAGGTGGGTGGATAATGCTGATAAGTCTAAAGAACAGCTGAGTGAGTGCAGTGATCTGCTGTGAAGGAAGACGGAGACTGCCCACAAGGTGATTTTTTGGATATTGTCAACACAGGTCTTCTGATTGCTCTACTGTTAATCTGCAGGATTTTACAGATGTGAGAGTTCTTGGGTAGGGAACAGAGATTATAGATGTCATATCACAGTCTGGGGAAATAATGCCTACATCTTACTTGAGGTGCATTCACTTTCTGTCAAAACCTGTGAATGTCAAATAAGACATAGGAATTTGTAAGATTCTGTTACTAAAGTTGAGTATTTCAGGAGCTGATTCAGCTCATAATTTTTCAGTGATTTGAAACATTGCTTTTTAATGGACGTGAACAGGTAACTGTGGAAAAAGCAATTTAAAGACAGAATCAATGTCCATCAAGTAAGACTTTTTGAACAAATTCTGAGATGGAAAAAAAAATAAAAAAATAAACAAAACAACTTAAAACAAAACAAAACAAAACACAACAACAACAAAAGAAAATTAAATTTCTTAAAAGGATGTTTGAAATCAGAACCACTTGGGGGCCTTGTCAAAGCAAAAGGAGGAAAGAGACACTTAATTTGGCTGAGGTGGATGAATTATCTGCCAGGAGTCAACACTAGTAAGCCATAAATATATATATATATATGTATATGAAAAGAGAGACAGAGAATGATTAGGGATTCAGCTGATAATAAGTCATTTTGCTTAGGCAATGGGTAGCACATTTGCTTTAGAAACCACATCAAATTGGGAACGTGATTATTAACAAAATGTTAATTGACAAAAACATGCAATTTAAAATGTAAAAAATGCTTTACAAGTTTAGGTATTAGAATGTCATTCACTGAAAAGTATTGCTCTTCTCATAAAAAGATAGCATACTGAAACCAGTATTTTTTTTTGTCACTGGCAGAACACATAATGTCCATTTCTACAGCCAACTGTCATGTTGTGAGGTGATCAGTGTGGCATAATCAAAAACAAAAACAAAACAAAACAACAAAAAAAAAAAACCCACAGAATTATTTAATTGTCCTTCATCACTCTATTTCAGAATTACAAAATAGCTTTAAGCTGTCTGTATAGCAGGATATAGTCTGGGCTCAGTCAGTCTTCTAGGTATTTGGTACACTGCAATGACATATGAAAACAAGGTATTTCAAAGGAAAAAATCATGAAAATCTTGGTGAGTTTCTGTCCTCTCCTCTAAGCTTTTACAATTATTTGATCTGTAATGTTTTACTAAAATTCATTATAATAAAGTAAGGAAATCAGATCTCTGACAGATATCTACTACAAAACACTCCAGTTATTCTTCATGAAATTATCTGAGCCATTAACTCCATGTAATAAGTGAAATTTGAAGTATTAGAATGGTCCTAAGAATTATGTAACATCAAATCCATGGAATAATTGAGATTACACTTAACAGCTTGTTGACATCCGATCTTACACTCTATCAGTTGCTATTAGGTCTTTAACCTCAATTAATATTTCTTATTTTATTATTTCTGTAAATTGACACTGAGTGTAGGAATACAACAGTGAAGTAACCAAAAATAGGGAATTTCAAGGCAAAAATCTGGAGATAAATGCCTCAGGAATGCAGTGTGCAAATGAAGAATTATTGTAGGAAGAGATTACTTTGCCTCAGGATTAGATTGGACTGAAAAGTAAAGTTTCTTGGTTTAAGGAAGATTTACCTCAGTTCAATTGTCTGTAATATGTAGCTAGAACTTTTTCTTTAAATGTTCCGTGATATCCTATTTATATACTTATACCCTTATTTTTCTAATTATATTTCTCACTTTCCGAATACATCCTGTTATTTAATTAGTAACTTTGTATCCACTTCTAAAACGTCAGTCTGAAGTTAAATAAAAGTGAATTCCATCTACTTAACATTTATCTGTTTCTTAAACAAAATATATTATCAATATTCATTGTGAATGTTATTTCTACATTAATGAATATCATTAATGATAATGAATATCATGTCTTTTTGCTTTTAGTAAATTAACATATTTTTTTCCGAAATATGTATTTTCTGCTCATTCATTCTTCTACGTCAAAGGTAATGGGATACAAAGGTGAAGTTTACAAAATATGAAATCAAGAGTATACCTTTTTTAGATAACCTTTCATAAATTAATTTTATTAAATTTAACCAGTGCTTTTTGTCCTTTATGGCACTTTGATAATAAACAGTTGACTAAAAATTGATGCAAAATCTGAACCTTCTGAAATTTTGACTGCTGAAAGACCAAGAAAACAAATTTTTTGGAACAAGGATCCTCTGCTTGTAAGTCTGCTGGAACCTGAAATTACTAAGTAGGAATTTAGTGCCTTCACTAAAAGACGAGCTGTAATTGAATAAAGATCAATTAGTAAGTAGATGCTGACAATATCGATAGAACTTTACATTTACATTGACAATTATTTCCCTGATGTCTTGTAATTATGAAATCTCCGTAAAACTGCTAATATCTCTTGATATATTTAAGAACAGTTTCTGAGCATTGTGAAAATCTTTCAGCAGCCCTGATGCAATGGAGGTTTTTTTTTGTTTTTTTTTTTTTTTTCTTTCTGTTGTTTAAATTATGAAAATCAGTTAGTGTACCTTGCAATGCATTAGGATGCATTAGGTAGGACATGAATGGTTAAATACACCACAGGGGTACTTCAGTGTGGGCTGTTTCTATTACTGAACTTTTTTTCTGAATCATCATGTCTTTTCTTACCTCCTGATTTGACCCTTGAGAGCTGGAGTTCTCATGAAGAACTGACATAATTTTAAAGACTCTGATGCTTCCATCAGAGATCTATTTGTCTATTTTTATTTACTTACTTATTTATTTTAACAGCGGTACATACTAAAGAATATAACAGAACATGGAAATGATGATCTCCAAGCTACAAATGTAAATGAGCTGTAGCCAGATGTCTGAAGTAGACTTCGGCTCTAAGAACTATCAAAAAAAAAAAAAAATCTCATCAAAAAAGAACTTAAAATTCTAAGACACTGAAGTCCATAATTGTTAAAGTCTCTTCTTCCTGTCTTGGGCTGAGGAATACATTTCCCATCTAACTCAGTTAGCTGCCTAAACTCATGGTGTGTTTCCATTTGATCTGAAATTTGTATGACATCTATTTTTTTTTTTTTGAATAGACTGTATGCTTCATCTCTCTATATATGTACTTCTGATTGCCTATAGCTCACTTGGATCAAAAGTTTATAAAGGGCGGTGAAGACATGTTATCAGAAAATATTATCCTATAAGACCAGTCTCTTGCATATTTTTTATGCAAGCGATCAACGTGTTTTCTATAATAGGCTAGAAACACAACCAGACAATTTGAGATATATGTTCTTCTGTTCACTACCATATTACTTACTGTAGTTAAAATATTTAAATTGGAAGAAACAAAATAGAAATTATTAGGAATCTTGTAATGTTCCCATTTGCTTGGGAAGACGTTATATTTATGTTAGAAATATCACTTCTCCCTATTTTCTTGTTCTATTCCAATCTGAGATTTTCTCAAAGTTGAAGGCCCTAGCTAAACTGCATACATTTTCCCAGTTGAATGACAGAAAGCAGAGCACAGTGAATAATGCTCTTCCATTTCCATTTCATTGTCAGTATGTCTGTTTGTGTCAGAATGATTTGCAAATGAAATAGAATTTCAAAAGATGAAAATTTCCACCTTTATCGAGAGGAACCAGATGTAAAACTTCTCTAATTGGTTCTTTCTATGTTCAGAAAACATGCTCCTTTAAAAAGAAAAAAAAAAAAAAAGTAATTTCTTGTTATTGTTTTTAATTTAAACATCTAGTTTTGTAGCTGAACAAACAAAAGAGTCTACAACTGTGGCTAGATGAAGTCTAAAATGCTGTACCAGGAAATGGCCACTCTCAGGTTGGCTAATTTTCATACTCTTTTTCCCAGAACACCGATTACTGGACATTACTTGAGACAGCATTTTGAGTTATAAACCCTTTTCATCTGACTAGCATAATCATAATGAATAAATTTCACTTAAGATTCTTGACATTTCTTGTATTACTATTTATTTTGTCTGGAGAATATGACATTTTGAACATACTCAGAATGCAATGTAGCCTTCAGACTATTTGCTGGAGGAAATTATATTTATCATAAATATATTTAAGCCAATGTTAAAAGTGTTTTAAGCTGGCTATACTTTGGACATATAACTCTTGCTAACAGATCAGAGGGAAGTTAATGGAGAGAAGTTGAGGCCGTTTGTAAACCCTACCCTCATACAAGTAACTCACATGTACGATTACTGAGTTTTGAGTCTTGTTACATCATAGAATTACTTAAAATTCATTATTTTGTAATCAGAAGATAAGGATACAGGATAAACATATTATAAGTATACCCGCAATGTGAGATTTGTCATATGTCAATATATGGAAATACTCTACATATATAGTCTCACTACTGTTCAGATTTATTTCCATATGGCATTTAACCACAATGAACACTGTTTGTTTGATGTAGTTGAGGTAATAAGGATCATATTTTAATTCCAGTTGAGTATTTCTGTGAATCTCTAAACATATGGCTTTGTGGTTGTTTTGGATATTTTCAAGAAATGTGGAGGTGTGTGTTTGAAGTTGGAAACTGACCCATAGCAGTTTATAGTATAGTAAAAGGATTCGTTTTCTTTCCATAATGGATGAACAGAGTTTTATCTTTTTGTGCTGTTTAACTGATTACAAAATGTATTTCAGAATAATGATCTCAGCCAGATATGTTAACCTCTTCTTTTACATACTTTTTTATTGTTTGTTGCAAAGTTCTTTTTGAAACAAGAAGTGATGCACATATTTTTTTTTTTTTGGGGGGTGGGGGGGGTGGGGCTGGGGAGTAGGGCAGGTTAGGCGGAACACTAAACAAAACCTCCAGCTCACTACAACTGTGGTTTTTCTCTTCTAAATAGTCCTCAGACAGTTTGATCTTTAACTACTTTGGAAAAGGCATTTTGTGGTGGGATAGAGGTCAAAAGAAGAATGGAGGTGAACAGAAGGAAATAAAGTGAGGATATTTATGGCTAAGCCTAGGGAGCAGTGCCTACAAAGCATAAAAGATCTATGGGAAATCAAGTTCTGATTGTAAGGTATCTATGCAAAGATTAGTTCCCATCGTTCCTTTACTCCTGGCAGCACAAACTCAAGAGTTTTGATGCTAATGGCTTCTCCAGCATTTAACTTAAGTGACTGTCCCTAGGCTCACTCCTTCTTCAAGCTGACATCCTCTCAACCTGCTTAATACCAGCCATGTTGCATTCACAAGGAGACACTCTTGGGGCCTTGTAGGCTGCTGTGTAAACTCTGTTCCTACTCCTGCTGTTCTTAGGGCTGCAGTGCTTCCCTCTGTTTCTACATTTCCCTCCAAGCAATGCAGCAGAAAAAGCTTTTGACTAATTCCGTATAGTTATTCCATATAGTCGGCAATATAGTTGGCAATCACCAGTCAGGTGATTAAAATTAGCAGTTAGTCCAGTCTCAGAGAAGGTCTTGTTACTCCTACAGTAACAAAACAGTTGCTCTCTGCTTTGTCCAAAATACAGCTAAGTCCTCCTTATGTTGCTGCACTGTGCCAGCTCTTCATTTGTCCCAGTATTGTTAAAACGGGACTTTTAAACTTCATGAATCTTTAACTTTCCAGAGTAATAATTCATGTAAATCAGTTCATATTCTTTTGTGCTCCTACTATTAAAAAAAAAAAAAAAAAGTGTATTTGATTTTTTTTTGAGACCTCTTGTCATAGAATCATAGCATGGTTTGGATTGGAAGGGACCTTAAAGATCATCCAGTTCCAACCCCCCTGCCACAGGCAGGGACACCTTCTGCTCTCACCAGGTTGCTCACGGCCCCATCCAACTTGGCCTTGAACACTTCCAGGGATCAACAACCTCTCTGGGCATCTTTACATGAATTATTATTATGTAAAATATATAAAGAAGAATGTCTCCCTTACTGAACTGATTGTTCCTTCTCACATTATCCACCAATTTTTATGCTAAGGTGATCTTGTTATAGCAAGGGTCCCTTCCAACTCAGGATATTCTATGATTCTATGATTCATTTCTTTGATGCCCAGTTCTAGTGCTTCAACAGCCTCAGAGTAAATATATATATATATTTAATTTCTAATGGAAATTACCCACTTTAATCTAAATCCCTCTTTATAACCTGTTATATCCCTAAAATTCTCTTTAAATCTAGAACTACTCTCTTCAGTTCTGCTCTTGCAGAGTTCAGTACTACCTGCTCATTTGGACCTTCTTGCTGTTTCTTGACCTTTAACATTTAAATAGCTTTCCCCTAAGCTATTTCCTTTTAGGTTTATCCCTGCACCTTAGGAATGCCATGACTTTCAGTTCTAAACTCACTTAATACACCAATTATAGCTATTGTCTCAAATTTCTTTTTGTCAAGTTGATCTGGACTACTTCCAAAACCAGTTCCTTTCTTTTTCATGCATGCAGGTCACTGACTGATATGCCTCTAACACTGTCTTCCAACCCATGCTTCCTCTTTCCCCTTGTTCTTCCTGCTGATTTTCAAAATTCTTGCTCAATCTTTCTGTAAGCTGGATGCCCCTCAGATATTTTAAACTCATTTATCTTTTGGCTCTTGAATGCCCCTAAATTTTTCTTTATTACTCATTTCTATGGGCTACTGTCTTCGTTAAGCACTATGTTCCCTACACATCCTACACATTGCCAGCTTGTTTATCTTTTTTTTTTTTAATTATTTTTTTTTGGGGGGGGGGGGTGAGGGGGAGGAGGAGTTAGGGAGAGGAGCGGGCCAAGGGGGGCAGGAAGACCTCAGATAATAATGATGTTAAGAAAAGACATTCCATTTTCATCCCAGTGATTTGCAGTTCAGATTTTAGGTTTCTTGTGTCTCATCCATTGTTCAAGATTGCATGGATTTAGTCCAATGAATTTAATTTCTAAAACTGTGGTCCTCTTTTGAACAGTTTCCTGTTCTTATTTACATCAACACTGTCACTGTACAACAGAAAGACCTTTTGGGCTACCATCTCTTAAACAGGATCCGTGCTCATAACTTTTGCAAGCTGAACTGTCTTAATTGAAAAATGTGGAAAACTCTGTACACTTCACAAAACTGCATAGTCTAGACCTTCGTAAAATAAGACAAACAAAATAGCCCAAAATCATTTTACCAGAGTATTACATTTTATTCAGGAAGTGACTATGACTTGTTTTTGAGAAAAGTTATGTTTTGTCTGGGACTGCTTGCCAGAATAGTTCTAGTGTTATGCAATTACTAACAAATTCAATACTGTCATGCATGTTGTGAAAGCATTTCTGAATCTGTTATTTTTCTTTATTTTGACCCAATAATAATAATAAAAGTCTTATCCAGGTTAACATCTCCCATGTAGATATCTCCCATTGAACCTTGAAAAATTATAATTTTCATTGGTGGTCCTTTTATATAATTTTTTTTTTTGTCATTGAATTTTGCCTCGGTTAAACCAAATTCAATAACACCATAAAAAAGTATTTATTTTATGGACCTGTGTCATGGACCCGTGTCATGGACAGCTGAGACGGTGCATCCCTAAGAGCAGGAAATCAGGGAAGGGGGGCAGGAAACCTTCATGGATGAGCAAGGAGCTCATTGATAAGATCAAAAGGAAGAGGAAGGTTTATGAAATGCGGAAAAAGGGCCTGTCCTCTTGGTAGGAGTATAGAAGTGTTGTCAGGGCCTGCAGGGACGTGACAAGGAAGGCTAAAGCCTACCTAGAGACGAGGCTTGCAAAAGAGATAAAAGATAATAAGAAGTTTTTTTTTAAGTATGTAAAAAGTAAAAGGAAGAGTAGGGATAATGCAGGTCCCTTGCTGAACAAGGTGGGTGTCCTGGTAACAGGAGATGCTGAGAAGGCGGAGATACTGAATGCTTTCTTTGCTTCAGTCTTTGCTTCAAGGACTCCCCCCCAGGACTCCTTGACTGAGGGAGGAGAAAGAATATGAGAAGTGGAAATCTCCCCCCTAGTTGACAAGGGAGTGGCTCAGGAGTGTCTGAGTGGGCTCAACACACACAAATCCATGGGTCCTGATGGGATGCATCCACGTGTGCTAAGGGAGTTGGCAGAGGTGATCACCGAACTGTTCTCTATCATCTTTGAAAGGTCCTGGAGAACAGGAGAGGTGCCTGAAGATTGGAGGATAGCCAATGTCATTCCGGTCTTCAAGAAGGGCAAGAAGGAGGATCTGGGAAACTACAGGCCAGTCAGTCTCACCTCTGTCCCTGGAAAGGTGTTGGAACAGCTTGTTCTGGATGCCATCTCCAAGCAATTGGAAGAGAAGAAGGTTATGAGGAGTAGTCAGCATGGATTCACCAAGGGGAAGTCATGCTCGACCAACTTTGTTGCCTTCTATGATGGCATCACCATCTGGGTAGATGGGGGGAGAGCAGTGGATGTCATCTACCTTGACTTTAGCAAAGCTTTCAATACTGCCTCCCATTACATCCTACTAGCAAAGCTGAGAAAGTGTGGGATAGAGTGCACAGTAAGGTGGGTTGAGAACTCTCTGACTGGATGAGCTCAGAGGGCGGTGATCAGTGGTGCAGAGTCTGGCTGGAGACCTGTGACAAGTGGTGTTCCCCAGGGGTCAGTGCTGGGTCCGGTCTTGTTCAACATCTTCATCAATGACCTTGATGAGGCAATAGTACGCAGCAAGTATGCCAATGACACAAAGCTGGGAGGAGTGGCTGACACGCCAGTAGACTGTGCATTCAGCAAGACCTGGACAGGCTAGAGAGATGGGCAGGAAGAAACCAAATGAGGTTTAATAAGAGCAAGTGTAGAGTCCTGCACCTGGGAAGGAACAACCCGAAGTATCAGTACAGGCTGGGGGACGACCTGCTGGAGAGGAGCTCTAAGGAGAAGGACCTGTGGGTCCTGGTGGGCGACAGGTTGACCATGAGCCAGCAGTGTGCCCTCATGGCCAAGACGGCCAATGGTATCCTGGCTTGTATTAAAAGGAGTGTGGTCAAGGGAGGTGATCCTCCCCCTCTACTCTGCCCTGGTCAGGCCTCACCTGGAGTACTATGTCCAGTTCTGGGCTCCCCAGTACAAGAAAGACAGGGATCTCCTGGAAAGAGTCCAGCGGAGGGCCACAAAGATGCACAAAAATGCACAAAGATGCACGGGGCCTGGAGTGTCTTCCTTATGAGGAAAGGCTGAGAGACCTGGGTCTGTTCAGCCTTGAGAAAAGAATGAGAGGGGATCTCATCAATGTGTATAAATACCTGAGGTGTGGGAGACAGAGGGATTTGGCCAACCTCTTTTTGGTGGTTTGCAGGACAAACCACAGGACAAAGGGTAATGGTCACAAGATAGAGCACAGGAAGTTCTGCACCAACATGTGAAAGAACTTCTTCACAGTGAGGGTGATGGAGCACTGGAACAGGCTGCCCAGGGAGGTTGTGGACTCTCCTTCTCTGGAGATATTTAATGCCCATCTGGACACCTACCTGGGCAGCCTGCTTTAAAGAATCTGCTTTGGCAGGAGGGTTGGACCTGATGATCTTTCGAGGTCCCTAACAACCCCTTTAATTCTGTGATTGTATGATTCTGTGATTCTGTGAGACTGATAACATAGTCAATTAAACTCCAACTGGCAACCTGACACAACATTGCTTCTCCTCCATTTCCCCATGCTTTGTGTGATCTCTGTATCTCTTTCTTTTTCTTTGTCCACTGCCATGCATAATGTTAGTCTGAGATACAATACAAACAACCTCACACCAAGACAAAATGAAAGCACATGCCAACACAAAAGACTTGTAAAAATAATGTTACTTGGACAAACACTGTGGAGATCACACTGGCTTTACAGGCCCATTGACAAACCTCAAGTTCAAATGTCACTGAATCTGTGGTCATAGTCCTAGGGTAATGGGCATGCTATTACAAGATCACCTTAGTGTAAATATTGGTGGGCAACGTAAGGAGGAATAATCTGTTCAGTAAGTGACACATTCTTCCTTCAGAGAGAAGTCTGCCTGAAGAGTTAGTGGAAGATATGCTTCACAATCTGATCTTTGAGTTTTCTTTCTTCTAAATTTATTTGAACTAATAATAAATTTAAATAAAGACCAAGTTTGAAATTATTTACTACATGTTCAAAACCAAAACTCATATAAAGCTGCTCCTGTTGTTTTTTCATTATTACTTTTATTTATTTTTAACAGGAATAATCCAATAAAAACATTTTCACCGAAAAACAAACTAAAAGATTGAAAAAACACACCATTATTACTGTTTTTGATTGTGAAAATATTTGCATCTAATCAGAAAGTTTCAGTAAAAAACTTACAGTAAAAATATAATTTCCATCTATATTTTACTGCCTTATTTACAACATAAAAGCCAGGATCAGAGAACCTTTTTCAAACTTGGGAAATATCAAACTCCAGATAATACTTTTTTTATGCCTGTAAATTCTAGATACAAAGCAAAGAGGACTACTCCACAAGAGCTCTGCTCTGTGAACTATTTATTTATATTACATTATAGGATTATTTTTGAGGTAAGGTAACCCAACCCATAATGCTTTGCACTAGGAGCCAAAGAATATGACTATACCAATGAATTAACAGGCACTGCCTTGTGATTACTAATTCTATTTAATATCATGCCATGCTCAGTTTCTGCTACAAGTCAACTTATAATGTTTGAACACTGCCTGTTCATGATCTATGGATATTTTCCAAGAGGTCATATAGACTGACTGATAAAACAGCTTAGCTATGAAGTCATACTCTGTTCTGTGACATTCACACTTAGGGACAGGTAATAGAGCCTGGATATTTTATTAAGTTATACAGTCACAACCAAAGTTCTGGCTTTCATATTCTAATTTAATCTCTTAAGTGACTTTGCACAGATCAGCTCACTTGCCTGATTATTTTCATGATTCCTTAAAACTGATCAGTAATATTAGTATTGTTGAGATCTACTGATCTCATCTACTGATGGAGTCATTTTAACTCATGATTTACAAGAGTAGTAAATTTTTACTACATAACACCAATATAAAATTTGTCTTCCCTACTTCTTTTCACTCTAAAATTGTGTTAAGAAAATTCCTCCTGAATTTCTATTGTTTATATTTTAATGTGAGGTTTTGTTTTGAAATTGGAAAAAAAGAGTATTTGATAAATAATGGTGAAGGGAGGAGATCAACTTCTGGTTTAATGTATCCATTTATTTTTATTTATTTATTTTTTTTACTTTGAGAGTTTTCCATGGTTAAAAGAAAACACTAATAACAGGGAAGAAAAAAAAAAAAAAGTGAAAATACTTCCACTATAAATTACATACTAAAAAGTTTTACAACTTCAATTGCCGGTGCTATTAGTGAGAAGGACCATTCTTCCAAATAAATGGCAAAGTGTCTTGCTTTTGGATTCAGATCATCTCCTTAAGATATGCACAGCAACTGGGAATTCAAAGGAGTCACAGATGTAGCACTTAGGTGATGTAAAAGTTCTCTTTAGAGAAACAACAGATACATGCACATAACGACCTTCCAGTTTCTCCGTTCTGGAGAAAACATACACAAGAAAATGCGTAATCTCTACTAACTCATGTGAATCCATCCATGGAAAAAATGCAAACCCATGCTAAGCCTCATTGGATGACTGAGACACCAGACTACAGAGGGAAGACTAATATCTTCTTAATCAGTGCAAGGAATTGCATGAAAAACAATGTGGTATGTACACATATCCTTCACTGAAAAGGTTCATTAAATTTGATATACACAAAAGCTGATGTATTCTATACTCATCCTTTAAATAAATATAAATAATTGCAATCAAACTTCATGATTGCCTGAATTTCATGCTGTTTAACTATTTATGTCACCAGAATAATGTAGGTGCGACACGAGAATATCTTAAATTGAACATTTGAGAGCTCAGATATATTTTTAATTTTATTTTGTTTTCCCAATGAAAGGAGGCTTTAGGAACATGTTCTGTTGTGCAAGTATTTGTGTCTCTTTCCAGCAACTTTTTACTGAAAAGTCTAACTAACTGTTTGTTGTAATATCAATTGTAATGTCAACTGAATTTGACAGAGTAGAGATGTCAGGAACATTTTTTACAGATAAAAGTAAGATGTAAAATGGAGAAAAGTTGTGTTGGAGTGTGGCATGAGAGGGGCAAAAACTCAGGTTTTGAGGAAAAAGAAGAATCAATGTTTGATTTTATTTAGACTATTGGAGAGGCAGATGGCAACCAGAATTCTACAACTTTCTAATTTTGGGTATCTGAGTTTCAAAGCTACATAAATGTATTTGTAGAAATGTAGTATCCTTGTTTTTACTTCTTCCTTTTTTTATGTATATATTTTATTAATAATTTTTTAATTTACTAAATTATATCATTTACACTAATGCACATTTTAGAAGTCAAAGCTTAGCTTTTAGTTTCAATAAACTTTTTTTTTTTCTTTCTTTCTTTTTTTTTTTTTTTTTTTTTTTTTTTTTAACAGAGATCTTATTTCTGAACTTTATTCATTTTTCTATTCCAAGTCTTTGTATAGGTACATTTTTTTAAGCACTGGGAGAAATAATGAATGAAACCTGGAGATGCACTACGTAGAATTATATGAACTACAGAATTTTGAGACACCCTTGTCCCTTCCTTCTTAGGCTGTTTTTTGGAGTATTGATTCAATTCATGATCTGGAGAAATCTTGTGATTTAACCCAGCTGGCAGCTAAGCACCACAGCAGGACAGAAAAGAAAAGGAAATGATAATAATAATAATGATAATAGTACTAATAATAGTGTGTATTCAAAACAAGTAATGTACAATGCAATTGCTCACCACCTGCTGACCGATGCCCAGCCTATGCAAGGAGCCCTATCTCCAAGGATATCGCCAAGCACACCTATCCCCAAGGAAACCCTACCCTGCCTAGCCACCCTTATAAATTGTTTAGCATGATGTCAGACTGTCCCTCTGGCCAGTTTGGGTCAGCTGTCCTGGGTCTGTCCCCTCACAGCTCCTGCTGCACCCCCAGCCTGCTGACTGGCAAGACACTGTGAGAAGCTGAAAGCCCTTGGCTTTAGTTGTGCTCTGCAACACCTAAAACATCAGCATGGTATCAACAGTATTCTCATCCCAAATCCCAAACACAGCACCTTACCAGCTACTAGGAGGAAAATTAATTCTATTCTAGCTGAAACCAGGACAATCCCCTATTCTTTTATTTATTTATTTATTCGTTTGATTGATTGATTGCTTTTAAAGGTTGAAGACTATTTGTGTAGTGATTTTATGAATTTATAGTACAAGGGAAATTGCAGCCTCTATATTCTCTGATGTCTTGGAATTAAAAACAGATACCTTTTTGAAAACCAAACATAAGCTACTGGTTTCACTTGGAGCAAATAGATAATATTAATGTCCTTTTAAAATGCAGGTGAATATAAAACATGCAAATCATGAATCCTAAAGGACAATGGATATATATCTAAGCAGACCATGAAAAAAATAACTAAGAAAAATAACTCTGTTGCCTAGAGGTTTACATTTATTATGCAAAAGTATCAAGAATCTAGAAACTTAAGCAAAAAGCCAAGGATACATTTAACGTCATACCAGCAAATAAAATGCAGATGGAGTTATACTTTGGGTGTGTTAGGTGTGTTCAGGGAGACTGTGCTTTAAAGCTCATCCAAATCAACAGAAAGAATAATACTAACTGAAATGGGTTTTACATTGGACCAATAATGAGTATGTATGATGAGAACAGAAAGAGATCTAAAAATATAACAATTTTATGTTTCTCTTTGACTAGAATTTTAAGTTTCAGAGGAAGTGACTGTACCCTGTGTGGTTTATAAAAGACTTTTTCAATCCCTTAAGACACAATTTCTCTGGTTAATTCTATTTTACTTAGTTACTAATTTTCAGATTTTTCATAACATAGACAAAACTGTTCTGCTACGGTTTCAAGTAATACTTTTAAAAGTGCTACTCTTTGACATATTGTTGATTTTTAATACCTGTAAAAGCGGAAGTGATTGAAAGAGTTATAAATTAACTATACGTTGTATCAGTGCCCAAGTTTTTAAGTGAATATTTTCCTGTTATTAAAGTCCACAACAATTAAAAAAAAATAAATAAAATCGTTGAATGAGGTTATAGTGTATCTGATATTATAACCTTTTTCTAAACATACTTTGTAGACAAATTTTATATTGTTTTGCTTCTATTTAAGTGGGAAAAAAATATGGAAGCCTTGACAGTCAAAGTCAATTCTTGAAAATGGTCAGCTGTATTTGCTAGCTAAAATCTTTCTATTAAAGTGCCTAGCAGCCAAGGATAAAATTTGAGAAAAATCACCGTCTTTTTTTTTTTTTTTTTTTTTTTTTTGTCTTTTAAATGTCTGCAGGATATTGTCTTGACTGAGGTAGTAAATATTTTAATGATTCCAACATCCATACTGAAGGGATCCATTCAGAACATTCTCCATTTCTTCTTGCTTCAGAATGAAATTCTAAAGGTACAGGTACAGATTGTCAGCATTCAACCTATACAAGGAAGTTAAAGGACTTCTGCAAATATCCTAAGAACAACATCTGATATGTTGCAGATACCTTGTTACTCAGAAAGCTAGCTATAGAACAGTCTGTACCCTAAGGTGGGCCAAAAATGTTTTGGTCTTGGCAAAAGAGATTCACTGTTTGTTTTCTTGACTCTTGTATTCCTAATCAGCACTTTATACCCCCAAATCTAATACTGCCCTTCACCAAGGACTTAATGTACCTTTAATGTACCTTTAATGTAGAATAATGTACATTACTCTAATGTACCTGTACTGTACCTTTGCCCTCTTCTGTCTTCAAGCTCTTTTCTTTTTTTTTTTTTCTTTTCTTTTTCTTTTTTTTTTCTTTTTTTTTTTTTTTTTTTTTTTCAGGCTTAATGTATACATGAACATAAACACACACAAATACACCTGAAGGTTAGCTTGTTCCTGATACTTGTGTGTTTATATTGCTCTCCCAAGAAACTCAAATTGATAAAATGCCATACCAGCTATCTAAACTGCTAGTCCCAATTCATCATTTAAGCTACCAATAGACAAAGAGGCATAAATTTTTCCTTACCTAGCCAGAATGGAAAGAAACTAATTTGTTCTTCATTCTCAAACACTCACACTAAAGCTATTACAATAATACAGTAAGTTAATTTCAAGTTTACTGTATTTAAGCACGTGCCTAAAATTAAACATATTTGCTTTCATTGATTAAAGATTATATTGAGTTGTCATGGTTTGTTTACTGGATTATATTTTTTTTTCTTATAATTATTAATGATAGTGCTTGGTGATAGTAAAGAGTTAGTTTATCCATGGTCTGATCAGATCACATGCTATTTCCACTTGGACCAAAAATATCAAACCTAATTATAAGGCAGCAACTTTAAAAATATTCCATTGCAAATTAGAAATTTTACTGTCATTGCAGCTGCTAAAGCTTCCTCATTTTGGAGTCATTTACCCATAAGAATTTCAGCTTCAGCCAAGACATGTTCTGGTCTTGTATGGGGTTTAAAAGAGTCTGGAAGCTGCCCCATGGTAGATAAGGGCCAGTTTCAGCTGGCTCCAAAGGGACTCACCACTGGCCAGAGCTGACCCAATAACCAATGTTCCTTGCACCTCTGTGAGAGCAGATTTAAGAAACATAAAACAAAAACAAACAAACAAGCAAAAACTGCTGTGTGATAACATGACATCTGGGAGAGAGGAGTGTGAAATAGCCCTGCAGACCCCTAGGTCAGTGCAGCAGTTCCCCTGCAGCCTGTGGAGAGGCCCCTGGTGGAGCAGGCTGTCCCCCTGCAGCCCATGGGTCCCACGTGGAACAGATTTCCACACTGCAGGGGTATGTGACCCGGAGGAGGCCGCGGCCCATGGAGAACACCCACAGGAGCAGGACCCAGGCTGGAGCTGCAGCCCGTGGAGAGCAGCCCACGGGCAGGCAGGGGGCCTGGGGGGAGCTGCCGCCTACCCGTGGGGGACCCATGCTGGAGCAGTTTGCTCCTGGGGGATGGGTGGACCCCATGGTCTGGAGTGATGTGGGAGCAGTTCTTGAAGAGCTGCTGCCTGTGGGCAACCCATGCAGTCTCAGTTCGGGAAGGACGGCATCCTGCGGGAGGGACCCCACAAGAGGATGGATCAGTTGAAGGTATCAACCTTCAAGGTATCAACCTTCAAGGATCAGTTGAAGGTATCAACCTTCAAGGTATCAACCTTCAAGGATCAGTTGAAGGTTTACTGTTTTTGTTGTTGTTTGTTTGTTTGTTTCTCACTTCGCTTGTTTTTTATTAATGGGTAATAAATTACACTAATCTTCCTATGCTGAGTCTGTTTTGCCATTGATGGTAACTGTTGAGTGATGTCCCTGTCCCTATCTCAACCCTTGAAACCTTTCCATTATGTTTTCTCCCCATTTCCCTTTGAGGATTGGGTGTGAGAGAGCAGTTGTGATGCAGTTCAGCTGCCCGCTTGAGTAAAACCACCACAGGTCCTCATGGCTGCAAAGAACAGCAGGAGATCAAAACTCAGATTGACTCCACAGGCTCTGAAAACAAGAAGTAAGGAGAATGGAAATTTGATTTTAAATTTCCTAACTTAAAAGTCAGTTTAATGTGTTCAGTTACCTAACTGCCTCCTGAGTTTCACATTTATTGGATCTGGCAATATCAAAATATGATTAATTGTAGCAGGAGGTATAAATTCAGGACTAGATACTCTCTGTATTGCAGAGACCACAACATCCACTGACAGTAGCAGAAAGTTGGCACAGAAACCACAGAGAGGATTTTATTTAATTATCTGAATATTTTCTTGTCACATTTGTCACTGAAAAATTCTGCTCCTCCACTGCCCACTGCTCTTTTTATTATAAGCCTTCTTTTTTTCTTTTTTCTTTTTTTTTTATTTTTTCTTTTCCACCCTCTTCTCATAACTTCCTTTTTTTTTTTTTTTTTTTTTTTTTTTAACCACAGTTTGAATCCTTCATTTCCAAGCCAAAGTGGTTTGAATTCCATCATTTGCTCACATTCCATGACCAGTGTCTGAACAGTAAATAGCAGCAACTGAGCTTCAAAGCTGATATTTCAACCAGCTAAACAGAATCAGGGGAGTTCACTACCCTGATTAGTTGCTTCAGGATGCACACACACTCAGGCAAATATTAATGCATTCATTGCTATTTGAAATCCTCAAATTCTTGAGAATATGATTAAGGCTTTCAAATAGATGAATGTGTTAGTTATATAATTTGTCACATGCACGTTTTGAAAATGCTTCAGTCTTTTCCTAAACCAGAGAAAGAACATTTGCCACATACAGTTCACTACTGTTTCATGACTTTGTGCAATCCTTTCCCCAAGCCACTCCATATCTTGATGGTGATCAAGGTGTGATGCTCAAAAGGCTGAGGTACTTAATGAGAAGTGGTCAACAATAAACTGGCAGTGAGAGCAGTTAGCTTAGAGGTAGGATCACAGACAAGGATAAAGGAAGGTGAGATTAGAGACTGCTGGGACAAATGAGACAATCTGTAAGTATGAGGGACCATCATCAGCACAGAACACCGGAAACAATTACTATATTTTCTAGTCACTGAGACATTCCATCAGTCATTGGTTAGAAACTATCAAAACAAGAATAAAGTTAAAAGTAATGATGAGATTTGGATAGAAAAAGGCAAACGTTTTTATTAGACTTAGAATCTGAATTTGACTACCCATGATATCAGAGTTCAAGATCATTCTATAATACATATATCAGGAACATTATATATATATATAATATATATATATAATACATAATATATATATATATATATAAAGCACATGCAAGAAATCGTTAGGCTTTTCAAAATTCCTTTTTCTAAAATCAAAAGGTGGAATGCTGATATTTTGCATGCATACACACAAATACAATCATACACATATAAAGGTATGCACTCTGCCAGTTACTTCACTGGCATATTTATTATTTAAAAAGTTTTATGCTACTTTTGTAATAAGTACTGATCAAAAACAAGGAAATAAAGAAAAGATCTGTTTTGACTCCAAGAAAAAGCAACTTTTAAAAATGACTTCTTTTGCCCCCCCGCCCCTTTTTTTTTTTTTCTCTTCACAGCGCTGAAGTTAGATTAGGTACTTCAGAAACGTGCATGCAGTACACCTTTTCACAGAATCCTGGAAACTTTGTAAGATTTACAAAGTCCTTTGTAATTCCCCCTCACTTTCAGTACTTCCTGTAAAGTACTCATCACTTTGTCCACACTTGCAGTCTGACACTCATGCTCATGGAATTAAGACCCCTGCACACAAGCAATTTAAACTGTAGGATTTTTTTACTCCAGTAGCATATGTGAGATTGGAGAACTTCTAGAAATGATCCAGTGACCAGTTTGTTTGGCTGACTTTGGTCATATAATATTGCAAGAAGGAAATGATATTTTTTCGATGTATACAATTGTATTGTTCTATCTCTACTTCCAGAGCTAAGGGATAACTTTGCACTTAACAGTTGTGTAGTTGAGCGTAAGTCCAAAAACCATGGACATGACACACAAAAAGAAATAAGTTGGGATGATCTGAGGTGGTGACCAACAGGCAAGCAATCCAAGTCTACATACAAGATTCTACTAAACTTAATCTGAAATCTTTATCTAAAAATCACCTTAATATCCTGAAAAGCATAGTAGTCCTATTTCATGAGTGTTTAGACATGATCTCTACAATAGATGCTAAAAAAATCTGTTAAATCCCTGCAGAACATTTCACTAATACAAGTTTGCTAATGAACAGGTCCTAGCATTTCATATCTAATCCTTTGTATTAGCTCTGCTCAAGATGATTTAGGGAACCTCATTCCAAGCTGCTTGAACAATCAGTTTTAAAGAAAAAAAAAATGTTGAAATACAGGCAACAGAACATTTTCAAAACATGACATCAGTTCTTCTTCCATATCCTGTATCTCAAAATTTTGGATCAATTGCTTGAAACCGAACAAAAATCTCACTGCTGCCTGAAAAGGTATCATAAAGCCTTTCAAATGGAAATTATGTTTCCTGGAAGGACAGTTTAGGTTAAAAGGCACAAAACTGGGCAATAAATAACAGAAAACAGAAATCTGGAGAAGGGTGGAATACGGTGGAATACTGGGATTCTTATGTGAAGTCAGTAGAAATTGGGCATAAAAACCTATCACATGAAAATGTCAGCCCTTTACGGATATTTTACATTTTCTCTGCTCTGTTGTAAATAACTGATTTAGTACAAGGCAACAATGAGTTGAACCTATAGTATAGGTTCAAAACCTATAGTATAGGTTCAACTTGAAAATAATTCTGAAAATTGGTTTTACCTGATTCACCATTTTCTTTTTATTTATTTTACTTATTCATTTATATTTGTGTAAACAGTTAACAAGTTTTCTAGAGAAGGAATTGAATCTTTGAATTTGGAATCTTTGAATTTGGAAACATTTCAGGAAAGACAATGTACACTTTAATATTTCTGGAGATTTCTGGAACTCTTTTGGCCTTTATTTAGAGAAAACTTTTTTTTTTTTTTTTCCATCTTGTATAATAATCAGTAACAGAGATTTAAAAGTCAAATAAAATAGAGCAATTTTCTTATAACTTTCTTAGCTCTGTGACTCTTTTGTGTACATAACCTCTTGCTTTCCTATCTGCCCATAAGCCATGAGTGCCTCTTACTGATCATCACTAACCTCTTTTAGACTTCTTTCTCATACTCACATAAATGCAGCCACATATGCATGGAAGGTAATTTCCTCTTTGGAAGCCATTGTAAGTTTCATTTTTTGTTGTTTTTCTAAAGGTTCTTTCCTCTGACATCTTCCAGATTTTATCATCAGTGAAGGCAGAGGAAAGTATCTAGGCAAAAATGCTCTGCTTTAAATAGGCATTAATGAATAATAGTGCAAAGGTATAAACAAATCGTATGTGCCTATTCTTAACTTTTCTGTCTGACTGAGAGTTATATTGAGGAGTTATGCTGAGTTTGAGGTGTCTTTCTCCTTTATTTTAAACCATTAGATGGGTCAAAAGCTATCCTTTCAGTTATTAGCAACAATTCAGTTTGTTCATTTCATACTCAATTACTTTGTCACTTGGGAAACACTATCCATACTGGGCACTTTAGTATGAAAAGCTGACAAGGAATGTGAAGAAAAGTTGGGATCATTGTTACCCAGCTGTGTTCCAGGCTTTATCACCACGTGAAAACACCTGGAACCGCTCAACTCAGGGCTGACCATCTCCAGTTTGCTCTCTTTCTGTGTTTCTGAATATATAAAGGATAAAAGAGCATTCAGTCAATAGTACTCAGCTCACTTTTTTCAATTAAATGCTTCTTTTACATGATTTCACCAAATCCCAGAAAACTTCCCTTGAAGAATGTCTGGAAAATTGCACAGAGTATTCAGTGAAACTTTTGTGGCTTGCTGCTTGCACATCACCGGGCTTGTGCAATTAGAGAGTAATTCACCCGTATTAAAATCATTGTACTAAACCCACTTGGTAAAGGATTGCATTTACTGTTTAAAAAGTTGAGACTGTGGTCAGAACATATTTGCTTTCCACTTATTCTTCTATTTCATTATCAACTATATAATTTAATCTGTAAGAATAAGAAGACAATCTTTAGAACAGAACTAGAGCAAGTTACCCATAAAGAGAACTCCTGCAACTCTTTTCTAAATTATTTTCATTCATGTTTTATTTTATAACCCCTCAAGGATATATTTGTCTAAATGAAGAAAAATGCTATAGTATGAGAAAAGAATTGTGTTTGCAAGTTTGGGGAATCTACATAGCATTCATAAGCTTCTTTTTTTTTTTTTTTGGGGGGGGTAGTATTCATGTCACAAAGTCATCTGTGCATGTGGAAGGTGCTGCAGCTGTCAATATTGTGGCTCCAATTTTGCAGATCAAGGCTGATAAGGAGCAGTTAATCATAGACATCCTCCAACTGACGTAGCAATATTTGCACTAGGAAAGATGACCATTTTGAACAAATTTGTTGGCAGAAGAGAAATTTTCTTGGGGAAGGGCATAGGAGAACACAGTGAAGTGAAAGTCACAGAGCACAATGGCAAGTTTTTATCACGAGTGAAGATGATAGGGCCATACTGTAATATCTGGAGACACAGTCTGACTGCAACTTGAGCCAAGATAATACACATCCATAAAATTGCATAACAGCTTAGCTTTAATGACACATAATGGTGTGAATAAAAGAACCAACATCTGGAGAGGGAGAAATTATATATACTTGACAATTATATACCTGACAACTTAGACTAAAATGAACAGCCCAGAACTATGTGTAAAGAAGAATTGTAAAAAATCATGTAGAAATTAGTGTACATTATATTTTGTGTTAGGTAAAAATACATTGGTTTGGAAAATTGTGTGATATGTCATGTGGTCTTGTGTATTAAAATTGAATACTTATGAAAGTGTAGTTCCGGAAAGGTTTGATTAACTTATATGAGGGCTTGGGGGAAAAGAGAATCCACCGTACTTGGCAGCAAGATCACAGTTCCATTTCTACTGCAAACTTTTTCTTTTCTTTTTTTTTTTTTTCTTCTTTTTTTTTTCCCCACAGAATGGGTATTGTAGTGGAGAGGAGAAGAACCTGTGCAGACCAAGGGAAATACAGGAGCACATGAGACACATTAAACATGATAAACATGATACATATAACCTGGATATCTGGAAGCAGCATAATGGTCTCAATGGACCTGTGTCCTACATAACATATTTTACGTTACAACATTCCCAGCTTCATCAGTCACAATTTCATAAACTAGTGACAAGTCAGGACAACAAAACTATCCCAATGCAATATTTAAGGAATAATTCTTCATAGCACTCTGTGTAACTGGAAATGATGTCATCCATTCCTAAGTAAGGGAGATCATTGTGTCATCCATTCCTCATGGGGAGATCATTGTGACTTCGTAGGATTCCCTATTAGGTGAACTGGATCTGGCTGCCTATGGGAGCAGATCTTCAGTCTCCAAACCCATCGCAGACCGAGAGTCTCCAACAGTGTGGGCTCAGATTTTCCTACGAAAAGAAGGATGGAGGAGACCACTTGAATCAATAGCTGTATCTGCATATTTGCTACTGAAACTCCAATTTATTTGTTTGAGCCAGGAGGTCATCTGCACCTCTCTACTTTTGTTGGATAGCAAGAATTGTTCCCAGCACCCTTTTTGCCCCTGGCACGTATCACTCTTTCCAACAGCTTCTGTGTACAGTATGGGAGTTCAGACAGCCCACTAACTACTCCCAGTAGGCAGTTTGGAAACAGCTACAGTATTTTGGAGAATGGGAGAGTATAACACTGTAGACACAGGGAATTTAATATCAGCTGACATGAGTGCTGAAGAATGTTCTTGGCCACGCCTAACTTACACACATAAACACACTAACCAAGGACCTTTTTTCCTGTTACTGGGAGACCCCACGTTATATAATTTAATCTATAAATGAACTCAGTAAATTTCCGCTATCTAGAAGGCAACTGATTTTTGACATTGGCCTCAAGAGGCTGTGTCCAGGTGGGTTCCAACAATCAGGGGTCTTCTCTCACTCCCAGTTTACTTTGTACCTTACTCAGTTTACTTTATACCAGTATATTTTTGCCAAATGTTACCTTCTCTGTAGTTGGCACTTTTTCCCCTATTGCCTTTATCTCTTAATATATCTGACATACATACTTAGCAACAATACCTGCACTATGACTATGGATGTACATAAATGCTTCTGATATTAGCACATAGCTACCTCTGAAAATCTGAATATCTTTAAGTGGCAGTTCTCAATGAGTGAAAAAAAAATCCAATATTTTAATTATTTGTAAAAATAAATGAACTTGTTCTCACGGAATTGGACCATATTCTCACTCTATGCTTATACATACTATTTTTAATAGTATCTTGATTTCTGTATTATTTTGAAACTTCTCAGACTTACTGACTGCTATCCATCTGTTGTACACAGGAGAATGAAACTCGCTGAACATAATTATTAATATCTATTTTATGTATATATTTCAAAGAAAATAAATTGGTCATGCACAATAGCTTTGCCTTTGTGAAAATAAATATATAAATCAAATCACACTTTTAGCTCACTGATAAATTGTTAAAAATGAAAAAAAAAAACTAGTTCTACAATGATTTTTTTTTAATTAAGTGCCATTTAAAAGATACCAAAGACCAACATACTAGTGTTCAAAGACATTATTTTGAAAATCATGCACATTTTTTTATAAATTAAATCCTTTATTTGGATACTTTAACATATTATATAGAATTTTTCAATAATATGTGTATACTTGGCTAGACATATAGCTTTTTAGAATTTAGCAGAAATGCATTTCTGATATGGAATTCTATTAAACGGTTATAGTACAGAAAGTTTTACAGGAACTGATTGTGTGAATAAGGCATATGTATAAATGAATTAAAACTATTTATGAGTAGAAGCTTTAGCTATAACATGTTTGATAACAGTACAACTGAAAACTGAATTTATCCCATTAATAATCAGAAATGGATAAAAGTATAACACCATTTTATATTAAAATCTGAGTTCAGCGTAATTCTCCTATCTTGTAAGATTAGAAATACTATGTTCTCTGCAAGAGATTTTCATATTGAGTTGAAGATAATTACCCCATTTTAAACCCTCTCTAAATTCACTTTTTACAAATTATTAAAATAATAAAAGCCCCCAATAAAACACTGTCAACCAAGGGAAAAAAATGATTGGTTGTTGTAGGATTTTTCAAATTAGCATAGTTTAGCAAGTCCTGCTTCAGCTGTCTTTTCACATCTCTCCCAAGGCGGAAAGAAAATAAGGCTGGTCCTTGCCATACTTGTAAAATTGCTTCTCTGCAGAGAAGGATGACAAGAACAGAGCTTCTCAAAACAGCCCTCCTGGTTTCTCTCAAAATGTAACTACAGTGATGCTTATTTAAGAAATGGGCTTTTCATCCATTCCTTCTTACAAAATTTAGGTTAGCTGAGCGTTTATAATGAAATGTGTTTTCCATTAGAAACACCACCTAAATAACTGGAGTGGAGAGAGATCTCAGTACTTCCAGTATTAATTAACCTGTGGGATTCCTCTTGTTGTATGACTCTAGCTCATTAAATTTTCTGTTTCTTACTGCGTAGTGGTACAAGTTCAATGGATGGCATGGAAAGTGCCTTTCTCTTCCAGAAATTGTATTGTAGCAGCTAAAAGTTTGAAAGTTTGGGGTAGGTGAACCCAGTACATCTGAATTCCACCCAGCTGAAGCAAGAACTGAATTGTTGATTCTCTAAGCCTTAAATGAAAACTGATTGTGTGACAACCACCACTTCCAGTGATCTTTTTAGAAGAATGTACATTCTTAGAAACCTTTAACTTGCTAATATTTGTGAAGGTGACTTTCAAATACATATCCCTCATTTCTGGATTCCAGTGGGATGGAGGCAGAAGAGAGAGATAGTATTTTACATACCCACAGTGTGGAATTTTAGCGACTTAACTACTTTAATGCTAAATGTGGATAGGACGAATGTTGATTCCGTAGATGTAGTTACAGGGATGCTTATGAAGAATGGAGGAAAACCAAAAAAAAACATTTGTGATACATATTTGAACTTAGATAACCTAAATTCTTCTTATGTCCTTTTATTTATACCAGTAGATTCATGTCAGAGCACAGGAAAAGACAGTGAAAAAATGATTGTGTTAAATTACCGGTACACTCTCCACCACAATCTCACTCTGCTCCAACTAGCATGTGAGAAAATAATTGTCATGCATGCTTGGGAAATTAGCACAGAATGGGGATCATTCCCAAAAGGCAGTTTGAATGTTGTTAGCTTGTTTTTTGATGGCAAGAGAGCTTAACAGTAGCAATGTGCCATTTAGCTTCAGTGTCAAAGAATGCCCTAGGCTCTGTTTAGTTTGCTAGTAGTAGATAGATTCCTATTGTTTCTAACATCTAAATCTAACCTAAATCTTACTGTATTCAGCAGAGGTGGAGGTTGTTTTGAGAGGCTGTCCCTTTTGATTTGGAATTGATCTTGCAAACTTTATTCATGTAAATTATCGTAGCCAAAAGTTACACTGATGTTAACAAGCTGCCTATAAAGTAAAGAAAAACATTTGCAAGTAAGGTTTTGCAGAATCATCACATGGTGGGTGTGGTGGTTTTACTCAGGTGGGTAGCTGAGCCCACAACCTCTCTCACTCCCCCTTCTCAAAGGGAAATGAAGAGAAAACAGGTCTCAAAGGTTGAGATAAGGACAGGGATATCACTCAACAATTATCATCACAGGCAAAATAGACTCAGCATAGGGAGATTAATGACTTTATTACCTATTACTAGGTAATTACCTATTACTAATAAGCTAGAGAAGTGATAAACAAAAAATAAACTAAAGCCACCTCCCCCCTATTCACCCCCTTCTACGTTCTCCCCATGAGTGGCACAAGGATGGGGAATGGGGGCTGTGGTCAGTCCCTAACGCTTCAACTCCACTGCTCCTTCATGGTCACTCTCTGCCCCTGCTCCGTCCCACGGGATGCTGTCCTTCCCGAACTGGGCCTTCAGGGGCTGCCCACAGGCAGCAGCTCTTCAAGAACTGCTCCCACATCGCTCCAGACCATGGGGTCCATCCGTCCCCCAGGAGCAAACTGCTCCAGCATGGGTCCCCCACAGGTAGGTGGCAACTCCCCCCAGGCCCCCTGCCCCCCCGTGGGCTGCTCTCCATGGGCTGCAGCTCCAGCCTGGGGCCTGCTCCTGTGGGTGTTCTCCATGGGCCGCAGCCTCCTCCAGGTCACATACCCCTGCTCCACTGGGGGCTCCTCCACAGGCTGCAGTGTGGAGATCTGCTCCATGTGGGACCCATGGGCTGCAGAGGGACAGCCTGCTCCACCAGGGGCCTCTCCACAGGCCACAGGGATTCATGGAACGCCTCCTGCCCTCCTTCTTCATTGACCTTGGTGTCTGCAGGGTTGTTTCTCACTCCTCTCTCCCAGCTGTTGCTGTTTAGCAGTTTTTTTCTCTTTCTTAAATCTGCTTAAACTGAAGTACAACCAGTGTTACTCATGGCTTATCAGTTGGCCAGATGTAGGCCCCTTTAGTAGCTGGCTGGAGCTGGTGCTTATCTACCATGGGACAGATTCTGGACTCTTCTCACAGAAGCCACTTCTGCAGCCCCCTACTACCAAAACCTTGCCACCCAAACCCAGTACAATGGGACTGGTGCAAAACAGTTGGAATCTGATATCTGTGCAGTAGTGCATCATGCTTCCAGGCAGACTGAAATCCTAAACACCAAAGCAATCTCACTTTTGGATTGTTTGTCTACATCTATACATCAGTTGATTTTGCAGCCTTTCCTCAAGTCAGTAGTACTTAATTTTATTCTTATCCCCTTATGAGGACTGAGAAAAACTAGTTCCCTAAAATGCTGACTTTGTAAGAACATACAGAAAAACAATATGCTACTATGCTAAAATATACTACTGTTCAGTAGTTATATGATCTGTATGATTTAATCTTTTCATCCTTTCATCCTCTGTAGGTTTCTTATACTGTTTTGTATTTCCCTGTCAAGGAATTTCTTCCTTGAAGGAAAACTAAAAAAAAAAAAAAGAGTAATGTATTACCTGTAGTTGCCTTAAATATTCAAAACTAAGAAGCAAAATCTTATTAATTACTTAGAAAATAAAATTACTGACTGCCATTATACTAAATTCTAGTTATACTTATTGTAGTAATGTCAAAAAGCCTCAGTGAAGAAATGGAGGATCATATTCATCACGTAACTTGAGCAGCAAAAATATAAGGCAAAAAGATAGACCCTGAACTTCAGTTCAGAAAGTAACAAGCAATGAATATATGAGAAACAAAGGGCCAAAAAATAGAATCAATTGGAATTTTCTCTTTCTTCTGCCACCCATATGCTGTGACATCTATCACAAATCATGCATCCCATGCTTTCCACACTCTCCTACACCTCTTCCTGTTCTATTACAATATGACCTGTTTTACACCTTTCTCCTATTGACCTTCTTTTGTTTTTCTGGTACAATCCGTCTAAGAAAGATTGCAGCGATCTTCATACTGCATTTTCTAAAACCAACTCTCACAGAGTCCTGACAGTGCCTCTGCCATACATCTCTTGCATTCTCTGCTGACAAAAACTAATGCACAGGGGATTCTGTTTTCTCCAATTGTGGAAACATTGAATCATAGAAATCTTGGGTGGAAGGAGTCTCTGGAGGTTGTCCAGACTTCCCACTTGAATCAGGACTAAGCCTGCACTGGGTCAGGTCAATGCTGTTTTGCCAAGTCCTGGAAAATTCCAAGGACAGAAAGTTCACCCTTATACCTCACTGGGTAATTTTTCTGAGTGCTGCACTGCCTTGCAGAAGTTTTACTTCTGTCCAGACTGAACATCCCCAAACACGGTTTGTGGCCTTGTTATGTGTTCTGCCACTATCATGAAGTGCTGTCATCTTTGCAGCAGCCTTTCAAGCTGTTGTAATCCACTATTAGATTGCTACTAATCTGTCTTTTCACCAACTGTTGAAGCATAGCTCCCTAAACCTACCCTTAGAGGTGATCTGTGAAAATCTTGGCAGTCTCTGCCAGGCCCTTAAATTATTCACGGACTGAGAGGCTCCAAACTGGATGCGCTCATGATCACAGAATCATAGATCATAGAATGGTTTGGGTTGAAAAAGACCTTTAAAGATTGTCTAGTTCTAACTCCCCCACTGTAGGCACAGATATATATCTTCCACTAGATTAGGTTGCTCAAAGCCCCATCCTACATAACCTTGAAAACTTGCAGGGATGGGGCATCCACAATTCCTCTGAGCAACTTGCGTTCAATTCTTTCATCCTCTCCTTTTGCTCTCTCTCTCTCTCTCAATTTTTTTTTTTTTTTAACTTTTTTACTCACTACTGGAGTTGACTTTATGAGTTCTCTCTCTTCCTCTCCCTCTCCCCTCTTTCACAGAATCATAGAATATCCCAAGTTGGAAGGGACCCGTAAGGGTCATTGAGTCCAATTGCTCGCACCACACAGGTCTACCCAAAATTTTAGACCATGTGACTAAGTGCACAGTCCAAATGCTTCTTTAATTCAGACTGGCTCAGTGCAGTGACTATGTCCCTGGGGAGCCTCTTCTGGTGTGTGACCACCCTCTCACTGAAGAACCTCTTCCTGCTGTCTAGCCTAAACTCCTGCCCCAGGTTGACACTATTCCTGTGGGTCCTTGCACTAGTGATTAAGGAGAATAGGTCAGCACGTGCCCCTCCACTCCCCCTCACGAGGAATCTGTAGACTGTGATGAGGTTTCCCTTCAGCCTCCTCTTTTCCAGGCTGAACAGGCCAAGTTACCTCTGCTACTCCTCGTGCAACTTCCCTTCTAGTCCCTTCACCATCTTCACCATCCCCTCCTCTGGACACTCTCCAACAGTTTCACATCCTTTTTGTACTATGGTGCCCAGAGCTGCACAGTCCTCGAGGTGAGGCCACACCAGCACAGAATAGAGTGGGACAATCACTTCCCTTAGTTGACTAGCGACGCCATGCTTGTTGCACTCCAGGGTACAGTTGGCCCTCCTAGCTGCCCGGGCACACTGCTGGCTCTTTCTTGGTGTGTGTCCTTTTACACATAATTCCTAATGCTATGTCCTTTGCTCTCCTCATTAATAATAACAGTTACTATTCTACAGTACAATTCTCTGAGCTGTACTCTACTTGCTAGTTTTGTTTTGCAATTCATGTACAGGGGAGGACATCAGACTGGTGTTCATCCAGGACATCTGTAATTCCTTGGTTGCTGATGTACTCTTGTATGACCATCACCTGTTTTCCATTGTCAAGATCTATTGCTGTGCTCTGTACATTGATTTATTTATTATTATTTTTTTTTTAAAGTGACTTTCAGCTCATAAGGAGTGACTTCTTCTTGTCTTTTGTGAGATTTGATGAATTCTTCTCCTCCCAGGCTCTCTTGTCTCAACAAAATTTTTCCATGTGTCACTTTCTTCCCTACCAGCTCTTAGCATTTCTTTACCACTCCTCAGTGTAATGCATGGCATAGCTAGCTATCTGATTTGTTTGTTTGCAAAATTTACATAGAAAATCCAAAATACTGATTTTTCCAAAAAAGTTTGTGACTGGGTTTTCCTTGCCTTGGCTACTACTCTCTGGGTCAGATGAAACTCAATCTGAATCCACTGGGGAGGGAGAACTGTGGAGGACTATGTTCAGTTGACAGTTTTCAGAGTGAGAAAAAGGGAGAACAAGGAAAGGAAAGACAAATAAAAAGTAAAAAAGAAAATGAAACAAAGGTACTGGAATCTTACTAGAATCTTAGGAAACAGAAAATGCAACACGAGGAAGGATCAACTGACTTTTAAGATAATAAAAGAAAAAAAATCAACCAAGCTACAGAGGTCGTTGAAATAGTTTTCTTTATAATTCGGACAGCGCAACATACAGGTGGTGTGAGTCAGGAAACTACTGGGGGATCATGAACAATTTTTACTGAGACAGAGCAAAATGAGACATTTCTTTGAAAAAATATATGTATACATATATATACAAAATATACATGCAAAATATATATATACATATATATACATATTTGTTATTTTAACTTGGTTTTCCTTTCAGATCTGAGTTTTCATTTAAAAATTGATCTCTTCTACTTTGTATTCTAATAAAAAATTCCTTCAGATATTCAAAATCCGTTGGAAACTTTTGGTGGAAATTATGCAGCCAAATGGACTAAAATTTCTGAAAGACCCAGTATCCTGCCTAAATGCCTTAACAAAGTCATGGCCTTGCAAAACTGTCAGCATCCACTTACTCCAATGATATTCTCAGAATTAAAGCTGTTGGTGAAAATGGAGGCTTACTTCGTTACAAATTTGTTTCATTCTTCAGTCAGTACTAACATTTTTCTTTCTAAAATAATTCTACTTCTCCAAGTTAATTGATTTCCATATCTAAAACCAGCTTCTATTTTCTTCAGCTCATCCTTCACAACCTCCTGCCCCCATTTTTCTTTCCTCAGAGGACCTTGCTCATTCTCTTTTGAGAGAAAAGAGATAAAATATGTATCATTCTCATTCTTTGATTTTTTTTTTTCCTTCTCTACTGTTGAGGATGAGGAAACTTTTCTGTTTCATTCTATTCTCCTCTGTCTTCACAATATGTTCTCAAAAGTTTTATCCCATCTCCTAGCTCACTTTGGGATCCTTGTGACCACTTTGATATTGTTGGTTTTTGTTGTTGTTTGTTTGTTTTTATCTCAAATTTCAAACTTATTCTATTTCTTCCTATGCTTGGAAAAAAATGTTCAAATCACCCTTGAACTTCCTTCACTGTCTTTCTTTTTTTATTTTTCTTGTTCTTTTTAGTTCTAAGACAATTTAATTTCTCATCAAAAACTTGTTAATGTATGGCTGCTGTGCACTGCACTCTATAAAAGCTATATTACCTTTGCAATTTTTGATGGCAAATACCAAAACCAATATTCTAGTATCATTCTCTGCTGTGGCTTCCATCAGCAGTCATCTGTCTTCAACATCTTCATGCTTTTATTTATTCTTGAAACAATGACCTCTTTTGCTATGGTGACCCTGTCCTGCTTTAAGTCTCTGTTGCCGTGTCTTGTTAAGACTTCTCTTTATCCATTCATCGCTTCTCTGTGGATTTATGATTCATTCTGCTCTTGGTCCTTCTGTCTTCCTCTTCCAAACATTACTTGTAATCTTAACCATACAAGTCCAACCCCAATTCACAAATCTGCCACTTTACTGTAGAGCAATCTCTTTCTGTCCAAAGCAAAAATTTAAATCACTCACAGTTGTTTTTGTTTGTTTGTTTGTTTGTTTGTTTTCTTTCTCTCTCTCCCTCTCCTAAGCCCCCCAACCCCCGCCCCTTCCCCTCCAAATCCTGTATCCAGGAGGACTAGCTCATGTGGAAATATCCACAGTGCAGATTTCTCAAATTAGTTGAAATCAGTCTTGTTTCCTCTTCCCCTTCTCTCTAACTCTGTAATTTCTTTCCTTTTGATCCTACCAAAGGCAAGCTATTCTTATTTAGAGTCCACTTCAGAATAGTAATGCAGGGTCATTTTCCTGAGCTTTAACTTTGACTATATCATCAATATTTATACATCCCTTCAATAGCTACACCTTTCATCTGAAATCAAATTTATGCAACTTTTCTTGCTCATAACCTCTTATTTACTGTTCAGACTGAAACCTACATGCAGTTAAACGTTAAACTTTGCTACAACTCCATATTGTCTACTTTAAACATTTTTGAAAAAAAATATTTATAATTTCTCCTGGCTTGTCCTACATGTTTAAGGGAATATTCCCATAAACATCTACAATGCTGTAGAAATTATCATTCCACAAAACCTCACAAAAAAACTTCTCCCCTGTAATGCTTACAAGAAGCTTCACAAGTGCTAGGCTTCTGGTACACTGAACCCCCTGACCTAGATATTCAGCACCAATTCTATTTTTCTTTATTTCCTCCATTTGCCTCCCTCTGCCATAAAAAATATTTTTTTATGCAAGGACTGCTTTCAATTTCTATTTGCATAACACCTTGCACAAGGATATCTTAACTATGATAAGGTTTTCTAAATATTAGGGATATTTATCTGATATCTCACATCAGTGCCTGGTAAAATTATGGAGAAGATTATCCATGAAGTTATTAAAGTGCACCTGGGGAGGAATGCAGTCATTGGTCCCATCCAACATGGGTTCACAAGGGGTAGGTCCTGTTTAACAAATTTGATTTCCTTTTATGATAAGATCACCCATCTAGTTGATCAAGGGAAACCAGCTGATGTAATCCTTTTGGATTTCCATAAAGCTTTTAACACAGTTTCCCATAGGATCCTACTGGACAAAATGTCCACCATACAGCTGGACAAAAACATCATATGATGGGTGACAGATAGGGTTCAAAGTGTTACGGTAAATGGGCTGCATCAGTCTGGTGGCTGGTCACCAGCAGGGTCTCCCAAGGCTCCATTTTAGGCCCAGTTCTCTTTGATGTCTTTATAGATGATTTGGATGTAAGACTAGAAGGTGTTTTGAGCAAATTTGCTTATAATACTAAACTGGGAGGAGTTGTTGACTCTGTTGAAGGTGGAAAGGACTTGCAGAGAGGTCTGGACAGATTGGAGAGCTGGGCAATCACCAACCACATGAAGTTTTACAAGAGCATGTGCTGTGTCCCGCACCTGGGAAGGGGCAACCCTGATAGATAGTAATGAAATAAAGAGTAATAAAAATGTATTATTATTTTTTTTTTTAATAAAACACTTGTTTCTTTGAGTATCTCCAAAACTCAAATGAACAAAATCTATCTTTTCTCTGGCACTTTGAAAATTCACTAGGAATATAATTTTTATGCTGATTCAATGGGATTAAATAGTGCCTTATTACTCAGTAAGAATAGTCATACATGTTACCCCATTCTTGTAGGTTAAGAAAGACGAACCTGCATTTTAGAGTGAATTATGCAATTGTCTCTACTGGGAATGGTAAGCTATTTACAGTAATTCAGGAGCATTCCTACCATATAACTCAGCAGTGGCAAGACTAGATTATGTGTCATATTTTAAGTTACAAGGAGACAAAACGACCTAAGAAAAAAATTATTTTCCCCTATCAGCTCTAGTGATTTGACTTCATATACTTAAACTGTTATATGATTGTTTTGTTTATGTAAGCTTTTAATTTTTATAAAGAAAAATAGCAGTATTATTACGGTGCAGAAGTATATAACCTTTTCATTGATTAATTGAGTATAGCTAATGCTGAATTAAAAATAAAAACACAGATGAGTGGTACAGAATTGTAACAACAGATTAAGGAAAATATTAAAAAGATATTATTATTATTATTTTAAATCTGTATCATGAAAAAAATCAATTCTTTATAGGTACTAATGAATAGAGTGTACATATGCTGTTATTGCCTTTATCTTCAGTAGAGGATATTTAACTAAACCCAGTATTTTCCCTTTCACTTTTTTTATATAATCTGCAGACATATACATAAACAAAAAAACTTTCTTGTCAAGTTTATATAACATAAGATGCAAAAAGCTGTCATTTAATTTCATTAAGTTCAGATCCACCTCACAGAGCTGAGACATGAATTTACAGTGATTAATTGCAGCAGAAATAACATCACACAGTAGCCTAGAGAGCCAGTGCACTTAAAAAATATATATATATTTATATTTCCATACACGTAAGTGCTGAACAACTGATTTAATTAAAAATTATGGATTTTTACATTTAGGATCTTTATCTGCATATGAAAGCTCAAGTATGAGTTTTTGAAATGCCATTTTAGGCAATTTTTACAGTGACAGATACAGATTTTCATTAGGGTTGCAACACACTTGCTTAAGATTTGAATTTTAGAGGACAAGCCCCACTAGAAAATATTTTAAATTACTATCGGGATTTAACTCCACAAGAAGAAATATGTATATTCAAAGTTATGATACCCTGAAGTTTAGTTCTTTGATAATGATGATGATGATAATGATGGTAATAATAATAATAAGGTAAAGCTTGAAAAAAAAAATCAAAAGTCAATAAATAAGTAACTTGCATAGAGTATGATAACGAGAAAATATTGCATTTTGCTTTGATTTGACTGCCCACTTTCAGGGTGGAAAAAATCATCTTAGTAGAATAAAAAAGTAAAAAAAAATCACATGAAATG
The DNA here is from genome assembly GCF_963932015.1 of Anas acuta. Lineage (NCBI taxonomy): Eukaryota > Metazoa > Chordata > Aves > Anseriformes > Anatidae > Anas > Anas acuta. Next base: position 78,255,859 of record NC_088981.1, on the reverse strand, counting down.
CTAGAGAGATTATGCTATGCTCTACTTTCTAAGATTGTAAATCCCTATTTTTCACTCAGTGATTTGACTTTTTTTCCTGGCCACATTTATACATTCTCATTAGTCTTATGATCCAGGTTCATAGTTCTTTCCCAGGGGAGACCTCCACTCAGATTTTGACTCTGACCTCTGTTTTTAAATGGGGAAATGAACATAATTGATAGTTATGCTTGGCTCCCTTTGAAACTCTTGAATATAGAACACAGTGGGGGAAAGAAAAAAAAGAAAACAGAAAAAAAAAAAAGGAAAAAAAGTGGTTTCTAAGTTTATGAGGGAAAGGAGAAAAGAGACTACAAAAGGACAAAGGAGGAGGAAAGGAAGCTGGAAGATAAAGGGAAAAAAAAAAAAAAAAGAAGAAGAAAATCATGAGGGAACAGCAGCTCAAGATGAAATGCAATATAGTATCAGATTGCAAAAACAGACAGGAGAAAAAGGAGAAAATTCCAAAAGACACTTCCTCCAGAGATCTTGTGTCACAGATGTTACCACTGTTGAAGAAGAATAGGATTTAAACATCCATCAGAAACCTGCTGTTGTCCTGGTGGGAAAATGAATAGTTCAACATATTGCTCATCTAAACCAGAGTTACCCAGTAAAGGCTTAGAAGGATGGGAAACTTGGGACTTTCCTCTGTTTTCTTGCTCAACCATTTGTCTGCCCTTCTCCTTCTTTTGCTCTCTCTTTGTCTTTTTCTCTATAAATATATGCACTATGTATATTTATCTACAATATATTTATCTATTATTATATTATTAATATTATTATTATTATATTATTAATATTATATTATTAATAATATTTATATATGTATATATATATATGTATATATGTATATTTATCTACATATACTCTAGATTGGTATGTGTGCAAGTATATGTGTATAAGACAAATCTTATTTAGAAGCTGGCTGAGGTCCCAAGTGACACTGCATACAATAATTTCATGCCTGTGTGCATTCATGCACACATTGCTTTTTATACCAAATACAAATGCTAATGGTCAATGCTAATTTATTGGAGATGTCTATCAGAATTTCAAATATTTCCAGGAAGAAAAAAATAAGTAATCCTTAAAGGTTTGGGATTAGATTTGGATTCATACCCAGTGTAATTAAATAAATATAGCTATTGAGTATTGTTTTTAAAATGGACTTGTATGTGGAATCATTTTTGCGCTTTTTCTGGTGGGAAACAAATGGATTAGACAGACTTTAGACAAAATTGCTTGAAAACTCAATGGACCTTTCATCTTCATCCGAAGAAATCTCTAGCCTGGAAAGGACCGAGAAGTGTAAGGCTCTTCCTCCATGTAAAATAGTCTTTGTAAATCAATCTTCTGAACAGTATGAAAAAAAAAAAAAGTCAAAGCCCTGTTCTCAGTTTAACTTTACTGCTATTGGATTCTGTTGAAATACATTAAGATCATCAGATTTAAAGCCAAGCCTTAGCGTCTATGTTGCCTGTCACTTGAAAGAGCTGCTTATAAACTGGAGATAGCTCATGCAGAAAATACTCTCTATTAGTGTTAAGTTGTACAATTAAATTAATGGATTTTCTTAACTTAGTTTCTGGATTTGTAGAGCTGGTAAAACAACAAATATTCATCTCATTCTTCTTCTTCTCTCTCCCTCTCTTTTTTTTTTTTTTTTTTTAATAATATCATAAAACTATTATATGGGTTGCTAATGAGGTTCTAGAGCTTTGAACTTTGATACTTGGCTGAGGACAAATTTGTCAGAGTGGAGCTGTGTGGTACAGCCAGTTGGAGTCTGTTAAGGTGCAGGAACCGATAGTCAGTATGTTTAAGTAAAAGCAATAAAAAGTACTGCTGTTCTTAAAACATGCTAAAAATTGTCTATGCTGGCTGGACAAAGGCTGATCATTTGTGTAGTTGCTGTCATTTCTCCAGTGTATTGCAAAGAAGGTTCTGTAACATAACACAGAAAGGCACAGAAGAGAGCCTGTTTCCCTTTTTATAATTTTCTTTCATTTTTCCCTCAAAAACTCTGAGCATTACTTTGCCCAGATCCATAGTTTTCCAGAGACCCATAAACTAAATGCTATTTTATGAGAAGTTCTGACAAGAACCTCATGAAGTTCAGCAAAGTCCTGGCTTTGGGGAGCAATAACCCCATATGGCACTACATGGGATTTTTGCAAAGTTGCAAAGCAACAGCATATCGAGCTGCAAGAAAATGAACGTTGCCAGTAGGTCAAGAGAAGTGATCTTTCCCCACTAATCAGTGTGGCATGACAACCTGTGGCATGACAGTGCCATTACTGCAAATACCGAACCTTCGTCTTGGTTCCAGCTGTGGACAGGGCATTCCAGTGAATAGTGTGGCTACCAGTGATTTCCAGAAGCTGATTAAATGCATAACAGCATAACAAGAGGGTCAGTATCTCATCAAAATATTTCATTTATTTCATTTATATCTTAAGTAAAATATTTAATTTATACCTATACCTTCATTTTTACTTTATACATTTATACCCTTTATACCAGAAGCCAGCTGGCTGGGGTGAGGGCAACCAGCCATGCTCAGAATACAATCGTTATGAAGTTAGAGGTAGTCCCCCCGAGCAGGCAGGTCTTGTGAGCCATGTTGCTCCTGAGACTATGCAGCCCGTATTGTTTTCTACATTGATGGGTGAAAAGACATGTAGACATGGAGATGTACAGGTCTACTCCTCTACAGATACACAAAACTGAATAATACTGTGTGTGATGATTTATATAGTTATAATCTTAAACCACTGTCTATCTTTGATTAAGTCAGAGTAATTTTAAGAGAGTGTAACAATTTAAGATGCGGTGTTTTCTAACATCCATCTAATATACTTCTCTAAAGAAACTACTACTTTGGAACTGGGATACCTAAAAGTGACTTTTCTCCTGTCCTTATTTAGGTAGCTGGAAGGAGATTACAGTATGTAGTGTAAATTTAATGTCACCCTGGCAGGAGGTGGCAGGTTAGGAATCCTGTCAGTCACTGATTTACTGCTTAACAGTAGGGAAAGGCTTCAGAACAAACCCCGCAGGAGCATTATAAGTACTTCTTTATTGTCAGGATGTCAGAATACAACAGAGGGTGGCCACTAAGCTTAAAAGTGATTTATGAAAAAAAAAAAAAAAAAAAAAAAAAAAAGACCACCTGGAGATTATCTTATTTTTATCATTATAAAAGGACATAAAAAGATCATTTTTGTCATATCTTTTTCCTGGTCAGTACACAAATTCACAGAGGAGCAATTTACTCATAAAAAGGCCATTGATGTTATAAAATTGTTCGAATTTCTAATGTTGCATGTCATTAATTGCTGTTACGTAGAATGACCTGCAGTACATTTTACTCAGTTACTCTCCTTTTTCTCACCAAATTTTAAATTTACACATTCAAACAGCTGAATTTTCCCCAGACTGCAGGAAATACTCAGAATCTGTAAAATATTTTAGTGTCAAGAGAAATAGAGACCTGAAAGGGAGAATGTCGTTAAAGACTGGCATTTTGTACTAATTTTCCATCATTAGTTATGGTTCCAGAAAACTATAATTTAAGACATTCTAAAATCCTAATAACAATCATATGAAATAATAGCACTTGCTATAAAGAGCCAACAATAAAAATAACCTTTGTAAAGAATAAAAGCTAGTAGTAGAAGTTATAAATTGAAAACTTCAGTGTGACTGGATTAATAAAAAAATTCCTCAGAATCCCAACAAGCTATGTTTAATGTCAAGGTCAGGACTCAAGCATAAAAGCAACATAAAACAAAGCAGTGTATTATTTTTAGCAATAATAGTACCTAGTCCAAAGTTGCACTTAGAGCTGGTGTATGGTTTTTCTTTTTTTGTTTTGCTTTATTTTGTTTTGTTTTTCACTGGTATTGTTACCTGGAAAATGCAGCTTGGTTTTGTAGCTACACTGTGTACCATTTAGTGCATAGAACTGATTTAGACTAAATGAGAAAATAATCTTCAAATGTGTGCCATGTCTGACAGAAAGCTATTTTCAGAATCTAAAATATTGAGGGTGAACTAAACACCATTTATGATTTCCAAGGAAAAATGTCCTTGGATTGTATATGAAATAAAACAAGGCCTGGCTCAAGCTTCTCAGCACTACAGACAAAACATAATTTTCCAAAGCCAGAGAGGAAGGAGGAGAGAGCTAACTTGGAGCCTGTTCCCAAATGGAGAGCTGAAATTTCAGGATGGGGGCTGGATCCCAGGATGCTGGGTGTGAAAGATTCTGGAGGACAAGTCTTGCTTTCACTGAGAGGCTAGAAGAGATGGAGATCCAGCTACTGCTTTTTGCTGATGGGGCAGCATTCTTCCTATTCCCAAAGGACAGTCTCAGAAATTGAGTTTTCTAGAGCTAAGGCACAGGCAAAATGAGTAATGCTCCTGACAGCCAGCTGCTGCCTACAGAGTAGCGGGAAAAAAAAATATATATATATATATGTACATGTATGTATGTATGTATGTTCTCCATTAATTGAGGAAATATTCCTATACTTTCGTTTACAAGTGGACAGAATGATTATTGTCTTTATTATTATTATTATTATTATTACTATTATTACTATTATTATTATTTATTATGATTATTTCTTCTTCTGAGGTTAGATAGAAGGATTGGACTATTTCACCTCAGATGCATGTGACTAACACCCCTCCAAAATAGCAGAAATCAGGAGATAATTTTTCTTCTGACATTTTCTTCTCAAAAATGAGGGTAATCCTGGATATTACAGGAATATGATTAGACTTCTGTATCCATACTGAAACAGAAACATGGCTACAGAACTTTTTAGATTTGTCAGGCCAAATTATGTATTATGTATATAGGTATTAGGAAATCTGTGTTATTCTGTGTTGATTCACTGGAAATGCGAAGGATGGCGGAGGCTGCTGATTGCCCTGTTCCATCCAGGGGATGCTCTAATGGGAAATCATTCAGGCAAAGAGAGTCAAGTTCCTATGCTCCCTGCAGCAAAGCAGCTGCACAAGGAACTGGACTTTTGTATGGCAATAAAAAGATGTGGGACTGCTTTATACTCACTGCCAAAGAACCTTGTAAGGATCTGTTATATTCTAGTCTTAGCTATTCCTTTTAATGCTGAGCTGGCATTAAAAGTGACATGGACTAAATCCTTTCCTTTGGATTTTATTACTTTTTGTCACTCTGTCTTGATTTTTTGTTTCTTCCTGTAATTAATATGCAGGATCTTAAAAGTTTATGAAATTAAGACTTTGTGAAAATTTTCTAGTGCATGAAGCAATCAGCATAAACCAGTCCAGCTGATCTGCAGCTCTGTTGCTCGTGTAGGATGAGGAAACACTAGGTGGAAAATATCACACTTGTAGTAATTTTCCATTTTGTAAAATTAGTCTATAGATGCAAATGCTTTACAGCAACTCTCAGTTAAGATATAAGTTTTCCTTGATATTATATAAAGTTCTGACTTCTTTATTTGTTATCTGATAATCAAACTATAGATTTTTTAATTTTTTTTTTTAACTAACCAGTAAAAACTTAATGTGGCACTTGATTTATTTGTTGATTTTTTTTTTTTTTGGGGGGGGGTGAAAAGTTAACTATTCTGTAAGGAACCTCTTTAGAAATAAATGCACAAATAAATCTTGGCAATCATAATAAATTTTCTGCTCTAGCAGGGAGATTGGACTGGATGATCTTCAAAGGTCCTTTTCAGTCCCTAAACATTCTGTGATTTTGTAATGTAGTCCATAGTTTTGTACTATAGAAAAATTTTTAAGGGAAAAAAGAAACATGTTATCTTTTAATTATGACTCTAGAGAAATTTTCATCTAGTTATCTGATAGTGAGATTAAAAATGTGAGCTTGTATAAAGGTATTTTTCATTAAAATTTAGGTTTGTTCTCTATAACATTTTGAAATCTAGTCTTTTTCCTCATCCAGAGGATTCATTATGATCAAATTATATCTTTATCTTTCATTTTCCTTATTTATATGTAAGCAAAAGAGATGGAACTCTTTGAGTGGTTTAAAGTAGATTATTTTACAACCTTAATATATTTTTCATTGATTTTACATACTTTTTTTTTTTTTTTTTTTAAGAAGAAAGTCTCATAGAGGTAAGTTAAATGGTGTGTTGAAGGGTTTAAGCAACTGTTCCCTAAACCATAGCTTCTACCTTAGAGACACTAGTCATTATATATAGATTAAATCTAATACACGAATATAGGTTTGACTCCCACACTATGATAACATTTTTATCCTTCTAGAAGACTCAAAAAATTTTAATCGCTTCTATTTTCTCTCTTATTTAAGGCCAAGAACTAAGAAAGTATTTTCAAGAAGCTGTAATAAAGAAAATACATTTAGACTTTGTGTAAAGAAGTTACACATAAATTCTGTAAATATACTTTCTTAATATTTTGTAAGCTATTCATAAAGCATTGATAACGTTACTTTTTTTGCTGAATATATCTTCTTCAATGTCGTAATTTTCTTTGTATTATTATTCTGTTATAAGAGCAATTTACTGGCTCTTAAGATATCTGTAAAACAACATAATGCATGTGAAATTAAAATTGAATATTAAAGGAATCTGTTATCTTATTTTTCTCTGATAAAAGGCAGAGTCACCAGCATAACTAAAAACAAATCTGTTCAACCACTCATTCTTATCATCAGGCTTATTAGTCAAATGATAAACATATTTAAGAACGTTGCTTTCACATTTTTAATAAAGGAAATGAGTAAGGATGTTAGACTGAAGATGAGAAAAATTGAGAGAAAAATGAGGCATAAAGCACCTAAAACAGTAAAAAGGAGGAAGTAGCTCTCTGTCACAACTTATGTAGATGTTCCAAATTGGTACTGGAGGCTGCAGAGAACTCGTTCAGTCTTATTGTATCATCAGGATTTACCTACATAGAGTCATAAAATGGTTTGGGTTGGAAGGTACCTTCAAGATCATTGAGTTCCTACCCCACTGCCATGAGCAGGGATGTCACCCATGCCACCCATCAGGTTGCCTAGGACCCCATCCAACATGAGTTTGAGCACATCCAGGTATGGGGCATCCATGAGTTCACTGTGCAAAATATTTCAGTGTCTTACCACCTTTTCAGTAAAGAATTTCCTCCTAAGATCTAATCTAAATCTTCCCTCTTTTAGTTTTAAACCATTGGCCTTTGTCCTATCACTGTGCATGTAAAGAAGTCACTCTCCATCTTTTTTATAAGCCCCCTTTAAGTATTGAAAGGCTGCAATGAGGTCCACCCAGGGTCTTCTCTTCTCCAGGCTGAACATCCCCATCTCTCTCAGCCTTTCTTCATGGGAGAGGTGCTCCAATCCTCTGATCATCCTCGTGGCCCTCCTCTGGACCCACTCTAACAGATCCACACCCTTTGTGTACTGGGGGCCTCAGACCTTGATGCAGCACTCAAAATGGGGCCTCACAAAGGTAGAGCAGAAGCAGGCGATCCCTTCCCTTGACCTGCTGGCCACTCTTCTGTTGATGCAGCCCAGGATGCTGTTGGTCTTCTGGGCTGCAAGCATGCACTTCTGGCTTATGTCAAGCTTTTTGTCTACCAAAACCCTCAAGTCTTCTGCAGGGCTGCTCTTAGCGAGTTCTTCACGCAGTCTGGACTCATGTCTGGGGTTGCCCCAACACAAGTGCAGCACCTTGCACTTAGACTTGTTGAACCTCTTTGGGTTCATGTGGGCCCACTTTTCTAGCTTGTCCAAGATCCTTTAGATGGCATCCCTTCCTTCTGATGCATGAACTGCATGACTCAGCTTAGTGTCACCTGTGATCTTGCACAGCAATAAAACAGCACCAGTGACAAGACAGAACCATAAGGGCCACCTCTCATCACCTTATCAGATAGCTAAGTGCAAGTTAAAGCAGTTAGCTACAGCAGTTCTGTATACATTTCTCTATGCTATTCATACAAGAATCTGTTTTGTTCTATAGGATCAAATTCAACATTTTCTTAAATTTCTTTCAATTTTGGATCAGACCCAATTCAGATAAAAGAAGAGGAATCAATTGATATGCACTAAACTCTATGTAGCAAGAGGATAGAATCAGACACATTAACACAGACATTGAGGATTAGAAAAACTCAAATTTAAATACAACTACCCATCTTGCTGTGCTGTTTTTGTGTATTCTCTGAAACCAAGGTGTTACGTGGTAGTCCTATGTTTTCCTCTGTCTTCTGGCTTAGAGTAGCCAAATAACTGGCAATTGAGAAAAAGCCATCTTTTATTATTATTATTATTATTTAATTTATTTTTATTTATTTATGTATTATTATTATTTTTTATTTTTTTTCCAGAGTCAAAAGCATTTATCCAGGAGAGGTAGGAGCAAAGGGTCAGCAATAATTCAAATGCTGCTCCTGGTCTTTGAAATGAGTTTCAGTTCTTTGTATCTTCTGATGATGCCTGCTGAGAGTTTTCATATTAAGGTGAAAGGAGAAAGAGAAGGGATATAAAGCAGCTCTAGGGAAAGCAGAGAAGGCAGAGAAGAATAGGGAAAGGGAGTAAGATTGACAGTGAGAACAAGACTGAACATTTTATTTGACTTATCATAGAAAACAATTTGTGATGGTTTGCTATGGGATGAGGCAGTTGCTCCCTCTTCCTTCTATCAGGTACAGAAAATAAACCTAGTCTGTGCAGACTACTGTCGTGGTTTAACCCGGCCGGCAGCTAAACACCATGCAGCCGTTCGCTCACCCTCCCCCCTCCCTCTCTGGGACGGGGGAGAGAAATGGAAAGTGAAGCCCGTGAGTTGACATAAAGACAGTTTAATAAGACAGGAAAATAATAATAATATTAATAATAATATTAATATTATTAATAATAATAATAATAATAAATGCAATGATGACAATAGTACTACCACTAATAATATGTACAAACAAGTGATGCACAATGCAATTGCTCACCACCTGCTGACCGATGCTCAGCCTAACCTCAAGCAGTCTGGCCCCCTCCCCCAGCTAGCCACCCCTATATATTGTTTAGCATGACGTCAGATGGTATGGAATATCCCTTTGGCTAGTTTGGGTCACCTGTCCTGGGTCTGTCCCCTCCCAGCTCTTACTGCACCCCCAGCCTGCCCGTTGGCAGGACAGAGCAAGAAACTGAGATGTCCTTGGCTTAGTATAAGCACTCCTCTGCAACAATTAAAACATCGAAGTGTTATCAGCACTCTTCTCATCCTAAGCCAAAACACAGCATTCCACCAGCTACTAGGAAGAAAATTAATTCTGTTCTAACTGAAACCAGGACACTACTATGAGCTTAACAGGGAAATGTTACTCATTACAGATAAGTTTTTCAAAATTCCTCATTAATACTAAGGCACCCAGTAAGCTTCAGGATCGTCTTGCAGATATTTAGACCAAGAAAAGAGGAAAAAAGGTCATTCTTGTAGAAATGTTAAAGTAGATAGCTAATTGCAGCCACTCACGACTCTGCAGCTGTATTTACCAGTTATCTATTTAAATAAAGGCATCATTGTAGACTAGGGTCCTGGCCAGTTGAGACATATTTCATTTTGGCAGCTAAATAATTCCAGGTGCATCTCATTTTTTAGATGGAAGCCTAAGGAGAAGGAGATTGCAGGTAAAATTAGTGTGTGCCAATAAGTCTTTATTTTCCTTATGGGGAAGAAAAACACTGAAGAAAAAAGGTTTTGCCTAAAATGCACAGTACATCCTTAGCACAACTAAGCTTTAAATCATTATATAAATCATATCACTTTATCAGCATGGAATCAACTTCTCTACTTTACATGATCTGTGAATCTGATCTGTAAGTATCATGTTGTATTGATACTACATGATTAGGATCAAGGTATGATCCTAAGTAAGAATAAAAGTTTATTGTGATAGCTTCTAGTTCAACTAAATGCATAAATAAATAAAAATGAAGGTAATGTTCTAGATCTATGACAAAAGACAAGATGTGCAGCTGTGATCACTGGTGGCATGAGAAACATAAGTTATACACCAAAAATTGCCACAGTAATCTCAGTGAACTACTTCTGTAGCCATTCTGGAAGTTGTCATCCTTTAAGCACTTACTATATTACCTTTTTCAACATGTGTTTCAGAATTTTAGAGGAAATACCTGTCAGTATGTTGCTTTGCCAATATCTTTTCTTGAAGATTTTTAGTTGGGAGAGAAAGATCATGTAAAACATTGTTCTGGGATCATTAAATGTTTTAAAACCACACAGGGAGATAATAAATAAATATTTTAACAAATCTTATCTTAGAGAATATTAAAGCTTTGGGGCCTATTTAACAGCATGTTCCATAATAAAATGCTAAACCAATATAATTTCTTTTTTTTTTTCACCGTTCCTTCTTGATTTTCTCTATCATGCAATAACCTGGTTGTTTTTAATGAAAACTAAAAGAGGAACAGACTGTTTAAGTGTACAGCTCAACTAAGACTGCTGAATGACTTGGTAAACAAATCTTATTTATAGATATGCTTTATCCAAACGCTTCAAATTCAAAGTAAAGTAACATTTTAAACATTTGAGCTGGGCTGTAAGAGGTACATAGGAAATATGAAGGCCAGCTTTTGCTAAAAGGGATTGCTGGTGATTACGCTCTTAGCATGCAAATCTCTTATGCAGATCTGAAAATACTATTTTGACATGCTGCAACATTCAAATAATTTCTTTTCATTCTTCTAATCTTTCTAAAACTCTAGAATAGCATATAGTTTTTAGGAAAAAAAAGTTGAAACAATATGATGCAAATCACATACATCAGTTCAATTGTTCTTCAGAGGAACTGAAGATCCCTTTTGGGTGTTATGTTTCTTTTTTTCACATTGTTGAGATTATCTGGTTTTGAACAGGTGGAGTAAATGAAATGATGGTGTGAAAAAATGACAGGCATTAAGGGGGAGTCTAATGACATGTGTAAAAAGTATTAGTGGTCTGTGAACTCTTAACTCAGCAATGCTCTTTCAGAATACTGTGGGTGGCAAACCCTTTAGAAAGCTTTTCTCTTATAGGAAGCCAGTGTAACCCAGATATTCATATTCTAATTTCCAAATTTGTTGTTATTCTATTACAGTAATTCTTAGAAATATTCTCTACCATCTATTCTTTCCTTCACCTACTTCCTGATTTTGGTGGTACTGTGGCCATGCATTCTCTGCCTCCAATTTTGTTTTAGAGGATACTCTTCAGGCTGCTTCAGGCTCTCTCACTGTGCCTGCCCACTTCTTCCCAGTTCCCCTACCCCACAGATAAGTTGTAGATCTAGTTGTGGCTCTCACTCGGCAGACTCCCAGCTTTATTGTAAGACAGAGGCTAACAGTTCTTGCTAAGTTCAGGATTCAGAGAAACAGCTCTTTAGTACAAGAGGTAGTTGCTGCTGAGCTCAGGGAGGGGAGGCTATGTCATCCAGTCTCTCAGGGAGGAGAACAGTTGCTTCCCTCAATTCTGGCAGCATTGACTGATTTCAGATCTTGGTGGGAGGTGTAAGGCAAGAAATCCTTTTGGTATTCTGAGGTATTTCTTTACCTGGCTTCTGATAAAACCTGAAAGATGGACTTTTTCCTCCCTACTTACTGCACTCAAGTGGACATACGGCCAGGGAAAAAAAGTAAGGGGTATAAGTAGCATCTTGATACCTACTGCTGATACAGAGCGCAAGTGAGACCCGAAGACATGGCATATAGCAGCAACCTGAAAAGTAAAGTAAGAATTGTACAGAATATGGATCAGGAAAGAAATGTGCACCACCCCTACTGCTAGATTAAAGGTGTAGCAACAGTAGTAAGAACAATCAGTTAAATATAGTGGTTATAAAATGACCGCTAGGATTAAATCAATGCGCAAGTTGGATTTCATCAGCTATGTCTCAAGGGTATATATAAATAAACTATATTTAGAATGATAAAAAAGTGGATGGGAAATGACCAAACAGCAATATATGTTGATTCTGCAATTGGAATAAGAAGGGCTTCCACCAGAAAACATAAACTGTAGAGTGTCAGTCCATCCACTGTGAACTCTCTGTGTCTGTGGCTCAGCTGTGAACAACCAATCACCCATGGATGTTGCTATCAGCCCCAAGCTTCAGAGAAATAAGTAAATGAGTAAGAAATATACAGAAGCCTACTAAACAAGCAAACTTCAAAGTAGCCAGAATGGTTTCAGTGTAGTAAATAAAATCTGTCAGTACAGTTACAAAAAATAAAAATGTCACAAATGCTGAGAGATTAAAAAAATGAATAAATCTAACAAGCACAAATGGAATGGGATGCACCACACCTTGTAGGTAAGAACATAACTGGAAAAAACTCCTTTGTCTACTTATGAGATTCATATACATGTAGGTTTAAGACAGGAAATCTGAATTTGAAGAACCTGTTAACAGCAATCAGTTAGCTGAAGGTGTCTGGGTAAACATTCCTGTTTATTCTCAAAAGTGTGTTTTCTGCCTACTGTTTCAGGGTGAAGTGAGCTGGAGAACATTTGTGACTACACTATATAAAGAATTGTTGGAAAAGGCACAAGTCCCCAGACACCATGCTATTCTTCCAATGATGAATCTTCATAGCTTGAGGAACACTATTTCTTCTCAGTACTTGCAATATCAAAGATATTATGTTAGTATATGTCCCAATTATCCTGTTAAGGGCATTGCATTGCAGAAATTGTTATTGTAGGATCTGAATGGCTAAATTTATTTTTCTCATCTGTCTTATTTTTCACATGTAGTTTTCATCACCAACACTTGTTTTCAAGCACAATAAGTAGCAATCTGTTTCACTCATACCTGCACCTCAGGAGGATAATAGCAAGGCTGAACCTAGCATTTCTCTAAGCTTTGTAATACTTAGACTCTCTAACTTCCAATATTCAGGTATCCCTGGACAAATTCTTGCAAGAGGGTAATTTTTGTTCATTTAATGAGGCACATCATCTCATAATGGAAGCAGTAACAAAAATATTTGGTTATACACAGCATATGCACAGCAAAATGGAAACAGAGGTCAGGAAAAGAAGAAATCTGCCTGCAGTAGTGTTTTCATTGCTCGTATCCAATGACTGAAAATTTCTATTCTGCTGCTGAACTTGCAGCAAAACTCTGAACTCTGCTGAACTCTGGTTATATCAAGGAAGACAGACCCCAAGCTGGAGACACTCTCTAGCATACAGGAAGAAGCTGGCCATGCCTTCTGCCATGGACATAACAGATGAGTGACCCTTCAGATGATCTGTCCTCAGTGGTTTCTTACAAGCAGCCACCTTTTCTTAGGTGGTATTTAATGAAAATTTTGGACTTATTTTGTGTGAACTGCAGAAAAACACATAAAGTAACAATATGGTTGTTGGACATGAGTAAATTCTGGACAAAATGACAAAATATGGAGAAAAAAAAAAAAAAAAAAGAAGTTCAGGCCAAAAATGTTGACCTATACTGTATATATAGCACTTTTCCTAGTCTCAGGTGATACAGACCATTTGGCAGGCCTTGTGTGTGCTCATACCTGAAGCTATGGCTTCACAAGATTTAGGTTTTGGCAACTGAACCATCTTCAGGTGGTTCATTGCCCACAAGTGTTTGACTGATGCTATGACACCATTGCGATTTGTGCTTCTGGGATATGAACTGTCAGGGAAAGAATTCAGGCCAAATAATATATTCATTTATTGCATAGTATTTTTCAAATGAGAATGATGCCCTGACCCAGTTCATAATGTCACTGCACAAACAGTTATGCTGGCACAAATTAAGGTGATGGCATGCTTCAGCAAAAAGGAGTATAAAGTGTGGAGATGATGAGTGGGGGGAAAAATCTTAATCCAGAATTTCTGTTAAATACTTTTTCTCAGGAAGCCATGGTCCTGCGGGCATCAAAGATGTATGATGGGACCACCAACCAGGCAGAGAAAAAAGTAGATATTTTTACCAGGAAAAATACTCTCTGTTATAGAGAATGAAGTGCAGTGTCTCAAGGTAGTCTCAACATCAATCCCCCTCAAGGTAGTGTCAAGTAAAGACCAGAAATAACAATGCTTTGGATTGCCCAAATATGTGTGGGCTGACGGGCATTTTCTTTCACATACTTATTTCCCTTCCCCATGGTAATTGCTCTATCTAGCTGTAGTATTTCTCCTGTTACTGATCACTAATGATTATTTTCCAAAATAGAAACTTATATTGCCAGTCAAGCCCCTGTTGAATCTGAAACTTCTTTGTTTCTGTCAGTGTGTTTGTTATTTGTACTCATTTGCTGAAAGTAGAGCACTGAAAGCTTGGGAGAACCCACCTGACAAACATAATTTGCTTTTTTTTTTTTTTTTTTTTTTTCCTAAAGATAGCTTAATTGCACAGGATACAGCATTTGAAAGGAAGGAAAATTAGGGCAGCAAAATGAACAATAATGAAAAAAAAATCTTTAAAAAGATTGTTTTGACAATTTGAAACCAATTCTGTAGATTAAACAAACAAAATAATTCTTAGAGAAAATATTTTTTGTCCTTAATTAATTTTTCCTACATTAAAAAAAAAAATCCTTAAGCTTATCAAGTTCTTTTCTCCTCTCTGAACACATTAAATCACAATTACTAAAATTAATACACATTGTTCTGAATACAGGCTTTGGAAAATGTAATTGTGTGATCAAGATCATGAAATAAACTTAATTTGTATCAAACTTGAAAGTATTGTCAGACAATGAGAGAAACACGGAGAATTCCTGTAAAACATTTTAATTAAATTCAGCAAGACCATATAAACATTAATTCTTGAAAAAATATCTGAAAATAATATATATATCCATAAAATATATTGGGGTTGGACTAGATGATCTCTAGAAGTTCCTTCTAATCTCAACCATTCTGTGATTCAATGTGAAAAAAAAATAATTTCAAAACTTGCAAAATGTTAAATAACATGTTGTCTTCTTGATTTAGACAACTGGGAGATAGAGTTTGAAGACTATATATCTGACATCTATTTATTTATTTATCTTTCAGGAAGATCTTATTTTTATAGAATATCTACGGGGAACAGCCGGCAATCAACAAAGTAGTCCATAGCACTGAAGTATCCAGCCTAATATTTCTTTATTTTTCCAGACATTTCTGAATGAATTAAAACTGTTGACAGTAAATGTTCACAGGCTCTGGTCCTCATGGGTGCATTCAGATATCCTGATATCTGCTTCAAGGGCAACACAGAAGGGCACAAGCAAATCAGGAGTTACCTGGAGCGTAATGATGACCATTTCCTGACACATATGATTGAAGAATTGACAAAGGGGAAGTGTTCTAAACCTCATACCTGTAAATAGGAAAGGACTGGCTACAAAAATGAAATCTGGGAGCAACCTTGGCTACTCTAACCATAAGATAATGGAGTTCAGGATCCTGAGAAGAGGGAATGACGAGTATCAGAATCACAATTCTGGATTTCAGGGACTTGTTTCAAAGAATCTCATGGTTGTGGGTCCTGGAAAAAAAAATGAATCAGATTTGATTTTCAAGTGTTGCCTAATACAAGACAAAGAACCACTCATTCCAATGGGCAGGAATCAAAACAAGGAATCGATAGACCTGCACAGATGAATATGGACCTTCTGACAAGACTCAAATATGGAAAAAGGAAGAAAACTGGAGGTGGGAGCAGAGGCAGGTGACCCAGGAAGCGTTTAGCAGTCTGAACATGCAGGTTAGAAAAGCCAAAGCCCATCTGGAACTGAGTCTAGCAGATGACTTTAAAGGTAGTGAGAAGGGCTCCTACAGATATGTCTACAGCAAAAGGAAGACTAGGGTAAATAATGGACCCACTGATGAATGGGACGGGGGACCTTGTGACAAAGAACGTGGAAAAAGCTGAATGACATCTTCTCTTTGGTCTTTACTGGTAAACCTTCCTTCTGTAATCCCAAATTTCAGAGAGCAGTGGGAAAACCTCGAGCAAGGTGGGCTTTCCACTGGTGGAAGTTGGGCAGGTGAGGGAGTACTGAAACAAACTGGAATTTCACAGATTCGTTGGCCCTGATGGGATGAACCCAGAAATGCTGAAGAAGTTGGCTGATATTACTATTAAGCCACTCTTGATTTTATTGTAAGTCTGTAGAGACTGGGAAAAGTTCCTGAAGACTGGAAGAAAGCAAATATCATTCCTATCTTCAAGAAAGGAAAGAAAGAGCTACAGACTGATCAGCCTTACCTGGGAGGGCGATGAAGCAAATTATTCTCAAAACCATTTCCAAGCATATGAAAGATGAGAAGGTAAATGGGAGTAATCAGCATGGATTTATGAAGGGCAAAGAATTATTGACCAACCTGACAACCTCCTACATTAAGCTGACTGGCTTGGTGGGTTGGTTAAACAAGACACCTAAACAAGACAATAGGCATAAGCAACTGTAAAAGGTATAATTTAAGTGGCTCATATGGCAGTGTGTTACCATGGAAAAATCAAGTATAGAGTCAAATCCAGGAACAGAAGTCAAATTCATGGAATACTTCTCATGAGAACACTTTTTTTTTTTTTTTTTTGGCCATGGTTCCACATGATCTTCTGTAAAATATTCTGTGCAGTAAGTGAAGAAAAAGTCCTGCAAGCAAAAAAGCTAAATTCAAATAACGGTGTCTAAAAGTTCCAATTCATATGTCACAGTTCCTAAAGTTCATATAGCTGCAACTAAATTGAATCATAGAAGTTTTACCTGAGCATAACCATAAGTTCATCAAGTCTTGAGTTGCAGAGGAGCATTTTATGATGGGATGTCTCTTTCTTATTCTGTATGAATACTGGCATCAGTTTCTCTAATATTAACATGTTTATTAAAATGTCATGTAATATATTTATTTTTTTTTTTTTGAGGCACTTGGATATTTTTTCTACTGTATCTAATTTAAAGGTGTTTACTTCTAACATTCATTAACAAATGTCTCAGTTACTAATGGTCTGGAAAATGCTTCATCATCTTCATTTTCTACAGGAATGCCAGCCAGCTTCTCTTTACACACACAATAGAAACATTCATGAGAATCATCCTAACTCTGAATAATTTTTTCATTTGTTTGTTTAATTTAATTTTATAGTTCTTTGTCTTATTACTAAGTTATGGGGTCTTTTATGCTCAATAGTCTTTAAAATCTGTTTGTTTGTTTGTTTGTTTTCTGACTTGCTGTAGGAATTACGAAGTTTTGTTTGTTTGCTTGTTTGTTTACTTTTGTATTCATATGTCCAAGTTCTATATTTCATAATAGTTCATAATATATTTAAAGGAATATATATAGACAAATAACTATTTTAATGGAAAAAAAAAAAAAAAAGATATGTTTTCAGCATATTTCAGAATAATTTTAACCAAAGTTGTGTTTTTAATTAATTATGGAAATGTAACTTCTTAACTTTCTGCCTAAACCTTTGTAAAGATTTTCTTGTTTCAGATAAACATTCTAGTCTATTGTTTGCTTCCACCCCCCAAAAAAAATTTCTTCTCATTAACTCTCTTCAGCACTGGGTAATTATTCCCACTGAAATATTATATATATTTGTTTGAAGCTTTCCTCTATTTGCCTGTATATACGAGTTTTCAATGCAATAATTCAATTACCCCTTATTAATCAAAATTAAATCCAATTTGCCCTTACTGAATGTTGGCTACAAAGTGTACGATATTTTTTATTTCAAAAATAATCATTTACATTTTTTTTGCTACTGCAATGCTGTGTTACTAGTCTGTGTTGGACTTTCAGCATGTCTGCTAAATAACCATTCCCCCATAACACTGTTTTTTTTTTAAAAAAAAAAAAAAAATTATTTTTAATTATTTTTCCTTGCATTCAAGGATTCTGTTTCTCTTGTTGGATCTATTGATTTAGAGCAACCTGTATCCTGTGGTCATTTTGACCCTCTCATCATTATGTCCTTCTATGTTATGGATGATTATTCTAACCTTCTAACCATACAAAATTTTCCACCAATTTTCAGTCATGCCAGGTACAGCTGTCTTCTCATTGATTAGGCTTTCTGCTGCTTACACCCTTCTTTGGCTCAAAACAGAAATTAAAATTTCATCTAAGGTTAATTTTTTAACCTTGTCATTTACTATTGCAGCTAACCTCTACTGGACCTTGTAAACCAGATTCATGCTATTGCTTCTATGTGGTCTTCTGTTCTGTGAAGTTCTAATGGGTTTATGTGGAAAGGTTTTGGCAGTGACCTCTGTGAGAAGAATCCAGAAGCTGCCCCATGTTAGATAAGAGACAGTTTCATCTGACTCCAAAGGGACCAGCTGCTGGTCAGAGATGAGCCTGTAAGTGATGCACCTCTGTGAGAGCAGATTTGAGAAAGGGAAAACAAAACAAATGCAAACAAACAAACAAACAAATCTTGCTGTGTGACACCATCTGGGAGAGAGGAGTAAGAAACAGCCTTGGTGACACCAGTCAGTGAAGAAGGAGGGGGAGGAGATGCTCCAGGTGCAGGACCAAAGTTCCCTTGTGGCCTTTGGAGAGACCCCTGGTGGAGCAGACTGTCCCCCTACAGCCCATGGGTCCCACATGGAGCAGATCTCCACACTGAAGCCTGTGGAGGAGCCCCCAGTGAAGCAGGTGGATGTGGCCTGGAGGAGGCTGCGGCCCATGGAGAGCCCCTGCAGGAGCAGGCCCCAGGCCGGAGCTGCAGCCTGTGGAAAGGAGCCCACACAGGAGCAGGGGTCTAAAGGGGAGCTGCCACCCATGGGGGACTCATGCTGGAGCAGTTTGCTCCTGGGGGATGGACCCCATGGTACGGAGCCATGTGTGAGCCTGTCTTGAAGAGATGTTGCCTGTGGGCAGCCCCCACATTCCTTCTGGAAGGACGGCATCTTAAATATGGAAATATAAAACAAGTGGACAAACTATATTTTGGAAATGTCTGTATTGCTATTGACTGTGAAGACATTGCAAAGGAAGAAGCATACATTTGATATCTTCTTCTAAGTGGTTACATCTAGACATCTTAAATCTCATCCTTGGAGATAAATGTTGCTCCTTTGTTTCTGTGTTTTCATTTTACTTCTGCATTTTGCCTAAACAGCAATGCTTCCAAAAGTTACGCACTTCTGGGATGTTGCAGGTCAGGATTTAGTTCTCTAGAATCTAACAGTTTTTCAATGTGTTTTCAAGGACCATTTTTTCTTTGTTTGAAAATTAAATAAATATCCTGGAAAACAGACAACAGACCATCGTTTTAATTGAACAAAAAAATATGATCTTTATCATCTTTATTAATTATATTATTTAATAGCTAATAATATTAATAGTAAAACAACAGTTGTGATGGAAAATCTAGCTGTTGAATGTATTGCAAATACAATTCTAATTTAGGTAAGGTTAGCAATATGGAAAACCTTGGAATTATGCTATTTAAACCTTCCTAACAACTTTCTGAAGAATAGGAATTAAAAGTTAAGTTTTGGGGTAAAAGATGTACCTCCTGGAAATTATATTCCAGCAGAGGCTTGGTTTTAATGTACTATGTCTACATTTCATAGAATCATAGAATCATAGAATATCCTGAGTTGGAAGGGACCCTTAAGGATCATCAAGTCCAACTCTTGACACCGCACAGGTCTACCCAAAAGTTCAGACCATGTGACTAAGTGCACAGTCCAATCTCTTCTTAAATTCAGACAGGCTCAGTGCAGTGACCCCTTCCCTGGGGAGCCTGTTCCAGTGTGCAACCATCCTCTCTGTGAAGAACCCCCTCCTGATGTCAAGCCTAAATTTCCCCTGCCTCAGCTTAACCCTGTTCCCGCGGGTCCTGTCACTAGTGTTAATGGAGAAAAGGTCTCCTGCCTCTCGACACCCCCTTACGAGGAAGTTGTAGACTGCGATGAGGTCTCCCCTCAGCCTCCTCTTCTCCAGGCTGAACAGGCCCAGTGGCCTCAGCCGTTCCTCGTACGTCTTCCCCTCCAGGCCTTTCACCATCTTCGTAGCCCTCCTCTGGACACTCTCCAACAGTTTCACATCCTTTTTATACTGTGGTGCCCAGAACTGCACACAGTACTCAAGGTGAGGCCGCACCAGCGCAGAGTAGAGCGGGACAATCACCTCCCTTGACCTACTAGCGATGCCATGCTTGATGCACCCCAGGACACAGTTGGCCCTCCTGGCTGCCAGGGCACGCTGCTGGCTCATATTCAACTTGCTGTCTACCACGACCCCCAGATCCCTCTCTTCTAGGCTGCTCTCCAGCGTCTCATCGCCCAGTCTGTACGTGCAGCCAGGGTTTCCCCGTCCCAGGTGCAGGACCCGGCACTTGCTCTTATTGAACTTCATGCGGTTGGCGATCGCCCAGCTCTCCAACCTATCCAGATCCCTCTGCAAGGCCTTTCCACCCTCATTCAAGTCCACAACTCCTCCAAGTTTGGTGTCATCAACAAACTTGCTCAAAATACCTTCTATTCCTACATCCAGATCGTTTATAAAAATATTTATAAATTTATCAGTTTTCAGCACAGGATATGCATATTCTCCTACACTAAGAGCATCACGCTTTCAAAAGAATAAGAATGTTCAGTTTCAGACAGTTGATTGCATAATTAGTTTGTATAATTTAAAATATTACATTTACCTTATTGACTACTTTCAACTTTGCTCAAGTTATTATTCCCGGTATAAGCTTGCATGACTGAAAACTGTCTTAAACACAAAATATGTAGAGTTTAATTCACCTTTCAATTTTGGGTAAGAAAATGTTAAAAGTGTATTGTCTAACCCAAGGGAGTTATTAGGAAATTCTGCTGGGAATTTGACACAAAGTGTTAATGAATCTAGCAGCAAATGTCACAGTAGCTTGCATTAAGGGCTTGGGATATTATATTTCCATGCCATCCATATATTCATTCAAGTATCAACTAACTTAGCTTCACAATGCCCCTTTTATGTACATGGCACCATTTGATATGCATATTTTCAGTCAGAAGCACTAGGTTAAGCAATATCCATAACTCCATCCTCTGATCTTATTCATTGTTCATACCTTTAGCCTTATATTCACCTGCACAACTATTTGTGTGGGTGTGCAATAGGATGAGGAACTCATCCTGCAGGAAATGGCTTTTCTTTTTGTTGTGTTCCTTTTTAACTTCATTAAATACCTGTTTTGGTTCATTGCATGACCCTATAGATACATCAGGTTAGCAGAGAGGCAGAAATGAATAGATGCGGTATCCGAAATGGGTCATGAATTACGGAAATAAGCTTCAGCAGTATTATTGTGGAACATTAAATATGGTCAAGAGTGGATTAACAGGTCTATCCAAGAAGATAGAAAGAAATAGAAAAGAAATAGAAATAGAAAAAAAGAAAAAAAAAAAAAAGAAAAAAAAGAAAAAAGAAAAAAAGAAAAATATGCAACTGATTGAATCTTAAATTAAATTTAAACACTGAACACACAAACCTCTAAATTCTTAAGGGTCTCACATTTTGGTGTTAAAACTCCCTTTGTGGAAGAGAGGTGGATGAGATGTAGAGCTGGAGGCCATCAATGTTGTCTCCCATGTTGTTCACAAGATATGTCACAGAATCATAGAATCATACACGTAGAATATCCCGAGTTGGAAGGAACGCATAAGGATCATCAAGTCCAACTCCTGGCACTACACAGGTCTACCCAAAAGTTTAGACCATGTGACTACGTGCACAGTCCAATCACTTTTTAAATTCAGACAGGCTTGGTGCAGTGACTACATCCATGGGGAGCCTGTTTCAGTGTGCAGCCACCCTCTCTGTGAAAAACCTTTTCCTGATGTCCAGCCTAAACTTCCCCTGCCTCAGCTTAACACCATTCCCATGGGTCCTATCACTGGTGTTTACAGAGAATAGGTCACCTGCCTCTCCACACACCTTGTATGTAGGATGTTGTAGGCCATGAAGATGTCCCCCTTCAGCCTCCTCTTCTCCAGGCTGAACAGGCCCAGTGACCTCAGCCGCTCTTCATACGTTTTCCCCTCTAGGCCCTTCACCTTCTTTGTCGCCCTCCTCTGGACACTCTCCAACAGTTTAATGTTCTTTTTGTACTGTGGTGTCCAGAACTGTACGCAGTACTCGAGGTGAGGCCACACCAGCACAGAGTAGAGCCTTCCCTCAACCGACTAGCATTAAGATAATGTAAGGTAAAATGTCTTTAGAATTACTGTTAAGGAGTTTCACATTAATTCTACATGTTTAACTGATGCAGTGTTGTTTTACACCACTGAAATACCTGCTGGATGTAAATGTACAGGAACTCTACATGAGTCCAGAGGAGGGCCATGCAGATGATCAAGGGATTGAAGCACCTCTCCTACAAAGACAGGCTAAAGGAGTTGGGGTTGTTCAACCTGAAGAAGAGAAGGCTCTGGAGAGACCTTATGGTGTCTTTCCAATACCTGAAAGTGTCTTAGAGGAAAGCTGAGGATGGACTCTTTGTCAGGGGGTGTAGTGATAGGACAAGGAGTAATGGCTTTAAGCTAAAAATGTTAGCTATTAGGAATTATTAGCTATTGGGAATAAATTATTTATTCTGAGGGTGGTGAGGCATTGGCATAGGTTTCCCAGAGAAGTTGTGGCTACCTCATTCCTGGAAGTGTTTAAGGCCATGTTGGATAGGGCTTTGAGCAACCTGGCCTAGTGGGAGGTGTCCCTGCCCATGGCAGGGGCTTGGAACTAGGTGATCTTTAAAGTCCCTTCCAACCCAAGCCATTCTTTGAATGTCTTGCTATCTGCCCTCAGGGAGAGACAATAGTTATAGAATATGCCCCAAGACACATTTCTGAATGTTGTCCATGTTATTCAATGTAAACCACTAAAAACATTCCTTGGAGCAGACTCCAGCAGATTTTTTCAACCACTGTGCCCCTTTCCCTGCGTACTGCCTTCACAGACATAGTCCATAGGGTAGATTAAGACAGACAATCTTTCTGACTCAGTGATGCTTAAAGATGTTTTGCACAGCTGAAATATTTCTGCAAGATTCATTGAATCATAGAATCATTAAGGTTGGAAAAGACCTCCAAGATCATCTGGTCCAACCATCACCCTACTACAGATGTTATCCACTAAACTGTGTCCCTAAGCACCAGGTCCAACCTTTCCTTAAATATCCCCAGGGGCGGTGATGCCACCACTTCCCTAGGCAACCTGTTCCAATGCCTGACTACTCCTTCTGAGAAGAAATCTCTCCTAATTTCCAACCTAAACCTCCCCTGGCACAACTTGAAGCCATTCCCTCTAGTGCTATCACTAGTTACCTCTGAGAAGAGGCCAATCCCCAGCTCCACACACCTTCCTTTCAGGTAGTTGTAGAGAGCAATAAGGTCTCCCCGATCCTCCTCTTCTTCAGATGAAACAACCCCAGTTCCCTCAGCCACTCCTCACAGGACCTGTGTTCCAGATCCTTCACCAGCTTTGTAGCCCTTCTCTGGCCACCCTCTGGACAAAACTCATACCATTGCCCTCTGACCATCAAACCATCCTGTCCAGTTTTTTTCCTAAAATTAGTGGATCAAGAAATCATGAAAACATGTTTTTGAAGACCTCTGTACAGAAGAATCCAGGACTCTGACATCCTTGCTTGTAAATTTAATCTATCAGGCAATGTACCACTGTCCCCTCCTATGAACAGACTTTAAAATAAAAGTAAATTATTACCCCCAATGCTCCATTTTTATGGCATCATTACAAGATTTATGATCTGTGAAATCAGAAAGTACTTTTGGAAAAAAAAATATATATATAAAAGCAAAAAGAAAATAAAATCCTAATTACTGTGAAGGTAAGGCAAAATCATTTGAAGCCTGTTGCATTGCCAGAGTGTTTTGAACAACACCTTATGTATGTGTGTGTAGGAGATGTGTATTTGTATGTCAACAGGTAAAGTATTGCTAAGTCTTTGTGTGCTGCATAACTCAGTGGTCAAAGTATTCAGTTTATATGAGATACTCATTTCATCCTTGCTCCTTGGATTTCAGTTCCTGAGTCTTCAATGTACATGTATTTAAAAACGAACAGCAACAACAAAAAGTCTGAACTGCCAGGGTCCTTAGTCATGTCAGTTTATAAGCAAAGTAGGATTGGGTCTGCTCAGTGATGGTGGAAGAACTTCAAGGAGAAAAAGTGGTAGTAGAGTAGGTTCATATACTGTACATAAAGCTGTCAGTGCTATTTAATTTTCCAGATATTTCTGCCATATCCCTCAATTGTAAGCTTAGTTTTTTATTTTACTTTTTGAATAATATTGAAGGCAAAAGATAGTTGGACAAAAATATAAAATCCACAACATAAACATTGCATTCTTTCTTTCATATCAGCTATGTAACACTTTCCTAAATGATTAAATAATTTATGAAGACGTATTAAATATATGGGTGCTTGAGATTAAACTTAAATTCTTAGTGCAAGTTTCAGATTTAAATTATTTTATGTACAGCTACAATATGTAACCTTTCTACTGAATTTCTCTTACAGGATTTAATATCCCTCTTACATGAAGTGAACACAAATTTGACAGAAATCACTTAATCATTTTACTATTCAGTGTTACTCTGAAATAGAAAGTAGGAGTGAAATGCCCTGGAAACCTCTTTTCTGAATAAAAAGAAGTGGAGTCCTCAAGCTCTGTGTGCTTTCAGATGCATGTATGGCAGAGGCTTGTACAGGCAAGCATCTGGGACATGGCTTGCAATGTGGTATATGCATTTGCCTGCTCATGGGTATGACTACTCAAGTATATCCTGGATATTGCTAAAGAAATCCAAGGCAGTGCAAAATCCCACAGAAGGCTGCTTTGTTTTAGACTTAACACCATGGTCTTTTAAGTAACAGAATTACAGAGGACTGGAAAGCTCTGAAAGAGACTTAGTGCTCTTCCAGCTGATTACCAGTTCCCTGTAGTACATCTCAACAAGCTAAAACAACTCTCTGCCGAAGCGTCTTGGGGCTGGTTTCTCTGCTTAGATATCTGCACCCACTGGGCAGCACATGCTCTCAGCCTTCCTGTGCTAAATGTGGTGGAATTCATTGGAAGTACACAATGCAGGGTACAATTATGTTGTATTCAAAAAATAAATGTAATTCTTTGGCATTGTGGGACCATATTTCACTTTCCATGCTTTGTATGATGTTGTAATGACAGAGCCTTTAATTGTGAACTCATGCAAAACAGCAAAATGTGGCTTAGCTCCATATAGGCTAAATTTCACAATCTAAATGTATGTTACATTCATACACTTTGCATTTGTACATGTGATCGGTAAAGCAATGCAATGTGACAGCATGACATCTTTACAGTGCTCTATTGGCATAGCTATAATTCAATTACTTGTTAATTATTAATTTCTCTTGAAGAACATGAATTGATTCCTGCAGTTTTAAACGTGTTTCCTACTGGTGTCTGCTGGAGTTACATGATGTGTTGATTAATGTAGAAGTTTTGAAGAAAATAAAATAGTTTAGGAAAAAAAAAAGAAAAAATAACTTAAAAACTGAAATAAGAAAGTAGCAAAGGAACTGCCAAGTTGGAATAATATGAAACTTTGCCAAAACAATAAAGAGGAAATGGTAAATTTAATTTAATCTACAGTTCACCACAGTGACACTAGAGATAATATTCAATGTTAATATAAATCAGTTAGAAGGTACATATAAAGCCAGAGACAAAGCAGGCCATATGTACCTTAGTCCTCAATTGGAGTTCATCTTTGATCAAGAGTTGAGTGAAATGTATGTGCATCAGCATGTTTGACATGAAACACTTGCAGGTGAGTTCTCTGGTCAGACTTGGCAGAACCTCAACCTAACTAGCTTAGTAACCTCTCTGAGCCTGAAGGTATTGAAGTAAACACTCATATGTCTCCAGAAGGTCATACCTGCACAAGTCCTGTCAAAAGTGTTCCACTATACTAGGAGAGCAAGCAGGAACTTGAGAGACTCTTGAGGATAGGTCACTCAATTGAAAAAGTCCTGGTTCCTTTCTAGACCTTGCTACAGACTCCTATTAGTTCTGACTTGGTATCTGACATTGTTTTGGATCTGACGTTTTTGGATAGTGAACTGATCTAATATCTTTTAACATAAAGGCAAAATTGGATTCTTCATGACTTTGAAATGTAATTGGAAGATATAAATTCACAGTGCGCACAGTAAAACAGTTGTTTGGGGGTGGTGGTTTATTCCTATTTTTTCTTCTGAACTGCAAAAGCATTTTTATGTTTGTTTGGTTTTGTGTGCGATGTCTTGTGGTAATCATCTGCTCAGAAAAAAAAAAAACAAAACAAAAAAAACAACAATATTTTATTGGGACATAAAATCTGCAGACAATGAGGACCACATTCCATTGTCCTAGTCCCTTAGGATAGTAACCACTTAAACTTTCTCTAGGCAGATTGACTGAAGGAGCAGGAGTCAACATACCTACAGTATCTCTCAGATTGCATGGGACCTTCTCTTATTTTTTGTGGAGCAAAATACATTTGACTAAGTGGAGAAGATGCAATCAAGTTAGCATCTTAAATGTCTTTGCCTGCCACAAATTACCAATTAAGTAGACAAAGGAACTCCTTTACACTTCAGTATGAGATAAAAATCTTTGCTTCAGCTTTCAGAAGTTACTGATCTTTGTTTAAATATATATGTATATATAAAGATAGAAATCACGGCCTAAAAGATAGCTTCAAGAAACAAGCAACATGGAAGACTTTTAATGGGGAGAGTCTTCATTGATTGTTAAATACAATCTCCTACATTTCAGCTTTGATGCAATTCAAGTGACTTCAGTGGATCTGAGCCTACTGAGGACTATTTCTGCAATTATCATGGTTATCACTGAAGTTTTCATTCACTTGCTTTTTAACTTGTATGCTTTTTTATAGAAGAGAAATCAAAATTTTATATTGGCATCAAAAAACATAGTTTCCACTGGAAACATGGTATAGAAATAATTAACTCACAGAATCACAGAATGTTAGGGATTGGAAAGGGACCTTGAAAGATCATCTAGTCCTATCCCCCAGCTGAAGCAGGAACACCTAAATCATGTCACACAGGAACGTGTCCAGGGGGATTTTGAAAGCCTCCAGAGAAGGAGACTCCACAACCCCCATGGGCAGCCTGTTCGTGTTCTGTCACCCTCACCATAAAAATAGTTTTGTATCATATTTAAGCGGAACCTCCCATGTTCCAGCTTGCAACCATTGCCCCTTGTCCTATCACTGGATGTCACTGAGAAGAACCTGGCTCCATCCTCATGACACTCGCCTTTTACATATTTATAAACATTAATAAGGTCACCCCTCTGTCTCCTCTTCTCCAATCTAAAGAGACTCAGCTCCCTCAGCCTTTCCTTGTAAGGAAGATGCTCCACTCCCTTAATTATCCTTCTGGCTCTGTGCTGGACTCTCTCAAGCAGTTCCCTGTCCTTGAACTGAGGGACCCAGAACTGGATGCAATATTCCAGATGTGGTCTCACTAGGGCAGAGTAGAGGGGGAGGAGAACCTCTCTTGACTACTAACCATATCCCTTCTGATATACCCCAGGATGCCATTGGCCTTCTTGGCCACAAGGGCACAGTGCTGGATCATGGTCATCCGTCTGTCCACCAGGACCCCCAGGTACCTTTCCCCTTTACTTCTTTCCAGCAGGTCAGTCACCAACTTATACTGGTATTTAGCATTGTTCTTGCCCAGATGTAGGACTCTGTATTTGCCCTCATTGTATTTCATTAAGTTTTTCCCTGCCCAATTCTCCAACCTGTCGAGTTCCCACTGGATGGCAGCACAGCCTTTTGGCATGTCAGCCACTCCTTAGTTTAGTGTCATCAGCAAATTTCTGACGGCACACTCCATTCCGTCATCCAAGTAATTGATGAATATATTAAACAACATTGGTCCCAGTACCAACCCTTGAGGGACTCCACTAGATACAGGACTCCAACTTGACTCCATCCCATTAACCACAACCCTCTGGCTTCTTCCATTCAGCCAGTTTATAGTCTACCTCACTACCCGATCATCCTGACCACACTTTCTCCGTTTAGCTGTGAGGATGCTGTGGGAGACAGTGTCAAAAGCTTTACTGAAATCAAGATACACCACATCCACTGCCTTTCCATCATCTGTCCACCTGGTTATATCCTCATAAAAGGCTATCAGGTTGGTCAAGCTTGAATTCCCCTTGGTGAAGCCATGTTGACTTCCCCTAATGACTCTTTTATCCTTGATATGACTAGAGAGTATGCCAAGGATAAGTTGTTCCATCACCTTACCAAGGATGGAGGTGAGGCTGACCGGTCTATAGTTACTCGGGTCCTCTTTCTTGCCCTGTGGTTCTCCAGGACCCATAGACTTATGGATGTCCAGCTTGCTTAATCAGTCCTTAACCCAGCCCTCATCAACCAAGGTAAAATCCTCCTTTATTCCAACTTTGGGGCCTCAGGTGTATGGGGCTCTTCAGTAGAGCCTCTGGCATTATAGACAAAGACAAGGAAGGCATTCAATAACTCCACCTTCTCTTCTGTCACCAGGGCATCCACCTCATTCATCAGTGGGCCTACATTGCCTCTAGTGTTAATTTTATCTGCAGTGTGTTTGAAGAAGACCTTTCTGTTGTCCCTGAACCCTCTTGCAAGGTTTAATTCTAGGGAGGCCTTAGCTTTCGTAGTTGCCTCCCTACATTCCCTGACAACAGCTTTATATTCTTCCCAAGTGGCCAGCCCCTCCTTCCATGATCTATAGACTCTCCCCTTCCACTTGATTTTATCCAGCAGTTCCCTGTTTAACCATGCAGGTCTCCTGGCTCTCTTTTCTGACTTCCTACCTATTGGAATGCTCTGTTCTTGAGCTCAGAAAAAGCACAAGTCACATAGCCAATCATTTATGAACTGGATCCTTTTATTTTGTCCCATGTCATCACCCCAGAATGGAAGAAGGGAAGAGAAAATGACTTGTGCACTTGCACCAACTGTCCCAAGGCCTTGAAGTCTTTCTTAATTCCCCTCAGACTACGGGATACAGCTTTCTCCCCACCTATCTGGAAGATCAACAGCAGGTGGTAGTCTGTCAAGCATACCAGGCTGGGGAGTGTCCTGGTGATATCCCTGATCCAGGCTCTAGGTAGACTACAGACTTCCTTTTGGTGAGGGTCAACTCTGTACATTGGGCCCTCCGTTCCTCTCAGAAGGGCATTACCTACTACAATTAACCTTCTTTCTTTCTTTTCAGAGGCAGTCTTGAGGCATGGAGTTGACTGTCTCTTTCTGTGTGACCTCATAGGCGGGCCTTCCATCACACCCTTGCCTACCTTTTCTTCAAGATCCAGGGCCTCAGACCTATTACGGAGGGGCACCTGGGGAAGAAAGGTAGGTAGGGAAGGGGGTTGCCCACAACATCGAAGTGGTACTCGCTTCCAACCCTCCTCATCTTTTTGGATCCCTCCCTCTGCCTGACAGTAACAGGGCAGGGTCACCACCACCCTCTGGGGGCATTTCCCTGGCGCCCTTCCCTCTGGCACGTGAGGGAGTTACTGCACCAGTCAATCTCCTGCTCACACACCCTGATGCTCCTTAGTCTCTCCACCTCCTCCCTGAGCTCAGCCACCATGGTGAACAGACCTTCCCTCTGAGAACAGGTGATCTCCCTGCTGCCCTTCTACCCCCGGAGCAGCAGGCTCAGGCCCTCCCTGCAACCAGAGGCCTGAACAGCTGCGTCTCTGGGCAGGCCCTCCATCTGGGTCCCCACAGTCTTTTTGGAGTGAGCTCTCTACTGAGTAGACACCATGGTAGGTGTGCAATCTTGCAGACTGCAAAGAGTTGGTGTGGAACTCCCGCACCCTGCCACACACCACTGCTCACAGTGGGCAGTGACAGGTTGCCGCCCCCTTGGTGGCCTTTTCTAGGCAGAGGGTGCAGTCACCATGACTCTGGCAAATTCCACTCCCTGTCAGCCTCTCTTGTGAGTGATGGCAGGTGCAGCCTGGTCGCACTGCTGTCCTGGGCCTTCCCTGATGAAGCAAGGGCCTGAGATCCTCCTGTAACTCATGGTCAGACACTACACTGCTCCGGCTCCGAGGCAGCCAGCCTCAACTACTGAGCTCACAATACCTTTGTCAGGCAGAAAAGCAACAGCATTTCTATTTGGTAGATGGAAAAATATGACCTGATGTACTAACACAAGATCACACAACAGTTTGGTGCAGTTTGAGCAAAGTCTCAGAAGCTCAATCCCAAAGTTGTGCTAATAAATCCAATAATACACTTCTGTTTATATTTTTGCTCTGAATATATTACATATGCTACCCCTGCTTCCAGAATACTGTGATAACACTTTAGCACATAATGTTGGTCTTCGGTGAAAGTAAAGACCACATCTATAATAATAAATCAAATAATGCCTGAGAATTTTCCCAGGCATCAAGACAAGATTGTCTGTACTAATAAACTGTTACTAATGTTTTGCACATGCAATTAACATTCTCTCACACAATTCCCAGACACAGTTTACAATCTAAAATGTTCTAGGGACTATTTCTGTTATGTGATTTGCAAGCAGTCATCCTGCTTTGGAGATCTACGGAAGGCATTGCCTTGACTTAGACCATGTTGTTTCTGTGAACTGAAGAGCTCAGTAATGTTCATGGGCACCTTTTAACCTCTTGTGTAGACACAACTACTTGTCTAAATCCAAAACTGCAATTCACAATATACAGACGAGTTGGACCATAGAGGTTTCTTCCTCTCAGAAATGATTTTTTTCCACTACTGAAGATACCTCTGGTTTCAGGACACCTACTTCTAGATAGAGACTGCTTTATGTGTGCTGTGAAGATGACTCTCATGGTTTTGAGGAGATAAATGCTTTTCTTTTCTTTTCTTTTCTTTTCTTTTCTTTTCTTTTCTTTTCTTTTCTTTTCTTTTCTTTTCTTTTCTTTTCTTTTCTTTTCTTTTCTTTTCTTTTCTTTTCTTTTCTTTTCTTTTCTTTTCTTTTCTTTTCTTTTCTTTTCTTTTCTTTTCTTTTCTTTTCCTCTTCTCTTCTCTTCTCTTCTCTTCTCTTCTCTTCTCTTCTCTTCTCTTCTCTTCTCTTCTCTTCTCTTCTCTTCTCTTCTCTTCTCTTCTCTTCTCTTCTCTTCTCTTCTCTTCTCTTCTCTTCTCTTCTCTTCTCTTCTCTTCTCTTCTCTTCTCTTCTCTTCTCTTCTCTTCTCTTCTCTTCTCTTCTCTTTCTCTTTCTCTTTCTCTTTCTCTTTCTCTTCTCTTCTCCTTCTCCTTCTCCTTCTCCTTCTCCTTCTCCTTCTCCTTCTCCTTCTCCTTCTCCTTCTCCTTCTCCTTCTCCTTCTCCTTCTCCTTCTCCTTCTCCTTCTCCTTCTCCTTCTCCTTCTCCTTCTCCTTCTCCTTCTCCTTCTCCTTCTCCTTCTCCTTCTCTTTCTCTTTTTTGTCTCACATAACTTCAAATAGTGAGATAATGGATGATGATTTTTGCTTTCCCTTTTTCTTTCCCATATACAGTCATCTTTTTGTTTTATTTTTGCATTAAAGTGAAATAAGTATTTTAAATGTTTCCAACAGCCAGATTTGGAAAACAAATCATTGAATACTTACTAACATAAACACTTCCAGGACAGGTCAGAGAAATCTGTTAGTTAGTCAAGTGTTGCATGTTAAGTGCCTGCAAGAATACTTAAGTATATGATTTATAGTTCATTAAATAATATATTATATATGAATATATATATATGAATATATATATTTATACACTATATATATATTTAAATCATATAGTATATGATTTTTAGTTCATTAAAAAACTACCTTCATTGAGGGAATAAGAGCAATTTTTAATGTTTAGAGGAATGAAATTTAGTAGCTAGTTTACCAGATGAAATTAAAAAAAAAAAAAAAAAAAAAAAAGTTATTATTTACCTTTCCTCTGTAAGGAAAACATAACAGAAATTATCTTTCCTGTAACAGCTGCTAAAATCAGACATCATGGAGGGGGGAAGGTGCTGGCTTACAGTACAATTCAAATCAAAATGTCACCATGTTTATTGTTTTCATGTATTTTTGATTGGTAAAGGAAGTTTTATTTGTACCAACCTTCATGGTAAACACCAGGAATAAATAAGTTATGTACTAATTAGAATCCTTGTGTATTCTTTAATCCTTTTGTCCCCAGGAAACAAACAAACAAACACAAAAGAAGGCACAAACAAACACAAAAGAAAACTTTTACTTATTGAAAAAAAAAACCTATACATATAATCTATGTATATGACTTTAATTTCTGACATCAGGAATTTCTTGGATAATGTAAAGAATTCAGATTTATCAACCAAATAGAGATGCTTTATTGCACAGTAACTTGTCAGGTTATTTTGGTCCATAAGAAAAAAAAAAAAAAAAAAAAGGAAACAAATTGGTTGAAGTTAGGAAAACATTTGTTGATAGATTTTGCTCTTAAAAGCTCAGTATTTATGTTGGCACAGAGGTTACATAAATTATGAAGTATCCATCACTAGTTTTATATATGCATATATATATATGCATATATATATATATATATATATTTTTTTTTTTTTCTCTGAGGTAATGGATCATTTGTTAAGGATGTATAAAGACATTTGATCCTGCTTCCATACAGGGAGCACAGCACAAAATATTTCTTTTCCTTTAACTCTATATTTCAGTGTAATAAACATTACAAGTTTATCTTGGTATCACCATCGGTTCTGTTTAGCATATTGACAATTCCAGAAGCCACGACATACATATTCATCAATATCAATAAACAGTAATAAAAAACAATCAGGCAAATTAAAGGGGGTTAAAGGTCTCAGAAATGATTCAGCATACAGAAAATACATTTTAAAGAGGCAGTTCTCTTTTTCCTCCAAACTATTATGTGCTAATCTGTCAGTTTTCCTCAGCACAGTCCTGACACGGCACTGTGCAAAAATGCATAGGTCTCATTTTTCTTGGCATCAGCATTGAAGAAAATTTAGCTGTTATTGTTTTGCATATGCAGCTTTTCACAGAGCTCTGTGGGGAGCTATGTAGTCATAACCAGAGATGATTCATGATGCTGTAGGAAGATAAGAAATATTAGTAGGGTTAATAAAATAAAACATCAAAAGATGACTATCTCAATCCTAGTCTTTTCTAGTGGCTAGCCAGTTTTTTGTTTTTGTTTTTGTTTTTGTTTTTTTTTCAAGATATATGCATGAGATATCCATTTTAAGCTTTGACTAGAAATAGACGGTTGAGAAAGCAAAAACATGTTGCTTTGCTCCTTGCAACCTCTGCTATATAAAAGAGTTTATAGTAAGTATTTGTTTGTTCAAAGTAATGTTTGTAAGTTCTGCAAGAAAGTTGTGTACAGAAAGACTTGTTTTATTTAGCTTACACAAAAAAAAGCCTACTGATGTCTTCATTTTTTCTGTCTGCATTGTTTTTGCCATTGTAGTTTGTTAACAGTTTGTTAACAGATGAAAACACAATTCTTAATAATTTGGGCAGAAAAAGGAACTAAAAGCAATGGCTTTAGCATGCAAAAGCCAGAAAACATTGCCCATGTTTTGGAAAGCCAATTAGGCCCAGCACTGGGCCTGTTTTTTAAGCAACTAAAAACTTTTTTTTTTTTTTTTTTTTTTTTTAAGCAACTAAAGTCTTATTTCCTAACATTACTGGAGTTTTCTTTATGTGGAATTATCTTATTTTGTCCAGAGGACACAGGCTCAGACTTCAATAACAACTACAACATCAGAAACAGTCTATCTCAGTGTCTTTTTCCTAAAGAATAGGGAAATCCTAAATGATAAATGTCATTTAAAAACCTCTAACAGAAAATGTCCTTAGAAAGGAGAAAAAAAAAAAAAAAAA
Organism: Anas acuta; assembly: GCF_963932015.1. NCBI lineage: Eukaryota > Metazoa > Chordata > Aves > Anseriformes > Anatidae > Anas > Anas acuta. Next base: position 78,221,922 of record NC_088981.1, on the reverse strand, counting down.
AGAAAAGCCAAGAAACTACAGTGAAACTTCCTAACATTTTCTATTTCAACTACTTTGCTTTTTATGTTTCTTAACTTTTTCCTTGTCTCTTTTAGGATAAATATTTTTTTTTATTATAATTGTTTCCCACAGGATGAATGATGACATTATAGGCCTAGATTTGAAATGTCTCTCCTCTTCTGTTGTCTGGTGTTGTACAGTGACAAAATCATGTCAACAGCTGACTGCCTGAACTCCATCAAAATGGCCACCCTTCATATACACATCCATTTTATAAATATGAGGAAAAAAAAAATAAGTATTATAATGGCATACTCCTGATGTTGTTATCCTTCTCTGGCCACACAAACACACACCTGTACGTATACTTCAATATGTATATGTATAGCTGAATAAAAAATGTGTAATGATTCCTACTAGGGCTTGAAATTTAACCAGGAATGGCAGCTATGCCATTCTCTTGTGCTTAATCTACAGTGATACAAACAGAATCCCTAATATTGTGCAATAATATGTGTAATTCTTCTGGCTCAAGCTGCTGAAGCAAGTGCTTTTTGGTCATGCTGTATGTTCTCAATGGTATCAGCAGCAGTTTAGAGAAATAAGTTAATGCATCTTAGAAATGTTCATGAAGTGTTATAAACTGTTGGTGTTGTATTTTGACTCCTACACAACTCCTAGCATCATTATACTGGTAATATACAATGTATATGTACATTATACATATACAACACTGTGTTTCTCACTGGTAATATACAACACTGTGTTTCTCAAAGACTGAATAGTAACTACAGAAATAGAAGAAAAAATTCAGTCAGGAAAGCCTTAATGAAAATTGATTGGAGAGCCTGGAGAAAAGAGATATAGTATATCCATTGAGCAGGAAAAAAAGTTGAAGTCTTTTGTTTTGTTTTGTTTTGTTTTTAATTTATGGGCTGAAACTTAAAGGTAAACCCAGATCTCTGGATCCAGAGGAAAACTAGTATTCTATTTAGTGTGCCAAATTTTCTGCTGGTATATCTCGATACAGTTCAATTGACTTTAACACAATTTGGCCATTTTTCATCAGCCAGGAATTTAAACTATTGTATTAGGAAATGGTCTCACTGAACTTGCAGGATGCTTTCAGTTATATATTTTTTCTGTTGCTGAAATTTTCTTTGGAAGCTTTGATGCAAAGAGCTGAAATTTCTCTGATTCTCATAGAACCAACTAGGTATGATAGAATCAACTAGATTGGAAAACCTTCAAGATCATCAAGTCCAACCATCAACCTGATGTACCAAGTCCCATCATAGAGTCACAGAATCAAAGAATGGTTTGAGTTGGAAAACCTTCAAGACAATTTTTCTCCACCCCCACCGCCATGGGAAGTGACACCTTCCACTAGACCAGGTTGCTCAAAGCCCCATCCAACCTCTCCTTGAACACCTCCAAGGATGGGGCATCCACATCTTCTCTGTGCAACCTATGTCAGTGATTCACCCTGAATGGATGAATGGATAAAAATTTTTATTATTTTGGACATTTACAGGAAATGTAAATATCCTACCTTTTTTGGATACCTAAATAACCTACCTTTTTTGACTTCCAACTTTGAAAGAAAAGAAATATTTGAACGTGTGTTCAGGTAGAAGTACATTTCCCAAGTAGGTGGATGGTATCCATGTAAGAGGCCTCTAGCTGTGGAATAATAAATAGCCAAGTATTTGTCTGTAATTTTCATGAGCTGAATCAACAGGTTTTAAAAAGAAAAGACAATTGGAGTAAGAGCTTTGAAAATACTAAAAAAGCAATTTTATATTGCACTTTCAAATGGAGAAAAATAAGTATGATTTTGTACCTATTTACTAACCGTTGTAGATTTGTTTGTAGAGATTGTTTGTGTCCTGTTCTTGATTTACCTGACAGAATATTCAGTAGCTGGACATTTTCATTTTCATTTTCATTTTCATTTTCATTTTATTATTTTATTTTATTTTATTTTATTTTATTTTATTTTATTTTATTTTATTTTATTTTATTTTATTTTATTTTATTTTATTTTATTTTTTATTTTTCTTCCTTTCCCTGTATAGAGCACTGAATTTTGCATGAAGTTACAGAATTGCTGACTGTTATCAAGTCTGGAGTGGATTTTGTACTTTAGCATGATGTGAAGCATCCAGAGATTTTAAAAGTAAACAGTAGAATGAACAAACTTCTCATTAGTGTACCTATATAGTTAAGCAATTATTAGATAGTCAGCAGTAGAAAGTGAGTTTTCAGGATTATTGTTTTTGACATTCATGCTCTTCAGTTATTATTTATTTATTTTCACTGAATTAAGGTCCTTGCCAGGTTTTTGCCTTGGAAGAGTAGGGGACTGTTGTCTAACTGGAAATGAAGACCTTCTTTGCTGACTAGCTTTCCTCAGATGTTAAACAATCTCTCTCTGGTATTAAAACAAACAAAGAAACAAAAAACCTTACATGTTATTTGCAGTCAGACATCCAACAAGCTTAATCTTGAAGTATGAATGTCTTTTAAAATAGCTCTTTAAGCCTGACACTGAGCAAAAGAGGTAAAAGTTATAGAAACTGGAGTGAACAGGGGTGCACGTTTTGTTATTCAGAAACTAGAAAAGGGTTCAGAGCACTGTGCTGCTCTGAAGTCAAGTTCATTGTAGAGGACAATCAAGCAAGTAGAAAAGGTTTTGAGGAAATGTAAGACAGAAGAGTAGAACGTGAATTTGTGCTGACATATGTGACCAAAACTAAAAGAACAACTCTGTAGCATAAGATTGCATGGTGGAAAAACAGAAAAGTGTCAACAACTGAGCACAGAATTTTGTCTTACCAGAAAACAATTACTAACATGAAGGGAAAGATTAGAGATTGTTTACTGGCAGATTATTTGGAATCTTTTCGTGTAATATTGAGTCAATATTAGCATCTGAATCAAATGGCAAAAAAATGGTATTTTGCAGAGTAAAATTTCTTGGAGGTAGTCACTAAATAGAGGGATGTTTTGGAAAGGTGCACAAGTTAAACTATGGTTTCCTGTAGTGATGTTGTAATGACAGCTAAACATCATGGTGACTGGCATATTAGAAAGGTTAGAGATAGATTTCAGTAGGGATGAACAAACTATTAGTTAAGCACAAGACTGCTGAAAGGATACATCCTCGTCTGTGTTCAGAGCAACTTTTGAAAAGATGAACATTTTCAGAATGCTTTTGAAGAGATTTCTCTGTTCCTTCCTCTTTTCTTCAAGATCTGGCTTATCATGAGCTCATGGACTAATTTTTCTTGGAGGGACTTAACTGAGAAGATGTATTCCAAGACTACTTGTTGTATTATCCAATTGCTAATTGAGTGCCCACCTCACAGGATCAGACTCAAGTTATGTCAAAGTGACTCCCTTAGGTTATCCATTGTTTCACACCACAGATTCACTGCCATGTGTCTGTATGACCTGTTAATGAGCACACTCAACTACAAACTCTGCGAAGTGCCATATGCTCTTCTTCTACCACCCAGAAATGCATACATCATTGACACAGATGAGAGGATAAAGGGGAGAGGAAATCAAAACAAAGTCATTTAGTTATAAATGTTTAATGCTACCAAAAAGATTTACTCCAAATGAGTACTTACAGCGATATCAAAACAAAAATAGATATATTTCAGTCTTGAATCTAGAGACCTTTTCTTTATGCAGCAGAAATAGATATTCAATATACCCTAGTAAATATATCTGGGTATACATGCATATAAGTTTATATAAACACAAGAAAGTATTCAAGGTTCCATAATATGGTACAAATGTCAAATTATAATGAAATTTAAAATTAATTAGATGGTTACCAAAGTGTCCTGAAGGATTTTTTTCTCTATAGTGCAGCAGAAATACCGGCTGTGCAGGGCTCTCTATGATTTATTTATAGGCTGCTAATGAAGACATATCCAATCATCATAATTAATTGGTATTTTTGTGCTTTGGGGCTTAATCACAGAAACTTTCATATGTTGGCACAAACTGATTTTAGCTGTGAGGCAGAAATTCACAGGAAAACTTGATCTTTCTTTGTTCAAGTTTCCTTTCCATTGAGCTTAACTACAGTGAGCTGACTATGACTTAACCCTCAAAACACCAGCATATGCTGAATTGCTGTAAAAATTAGCTAGGGGTGGATGATTTCAATGGATTCTATTATATGATGACTGTTTCATATTTACTGTGGGAATTTACTTAAATCAGGCCTAATTTTAACCCTGTTTAATCAGCACCACATCAATAAAATCCATCATTTTCATAACAATCTATATAATTTTCTCATTTTTTTTCTTACTGTTTTGTATTCTAAACTTTTATACAAAAATCTATTTTTTTTACAGCTCTGTAAATGCGCTGTTCACTTACAATTATATATTCACACAATTGACTATGTTCCTCACTACTCTACTAGTAGTCAATATGTATTGAGAGTTAGAAGTCTGTTTACATTGTATGTGCTGAAACTAAAGTGCTTTTTTGTTTTAAATGAAGTCAGTTACCCTCAGATATTAAAGAATTAATTTCTGTTCTCATCTTTGTTTTAAATGTACCTGCACATATAAGTATATGTAGTGCAATCTGTGGCTGCACAAAAATAACTCTCTATAATGTCCAGTCTTTCAGCTATGGCTACTGAATATACTATTTCATATCCCTGAAGTGAATACACACATCTTGCTGTGACACAAGTGTTTGAGTATTTTAAGTCTTAATCACAGCAGCAATAGCACTTTCGTTTTTGGCTAACAGGTATTTAAAGTACTAGGTACAGCAATAGTCTTGCCAGGCATTGATTGCTGGACAATGGGAAATTATTACTACTTACTGATTAGTAGATTGCATTGTGTTTATTTTTCTGTTTAATCTAAGTTCATATGACTTCTATTAAAGATACCGACCTGCATAGATGCTACAAGTGATAGGTAGCAGAATAATTCTACTAGATATTTAAGTCTGATATTTATTCCTCAACCTTTGTCATTTTATTTTTTTTTTCCACATTTCAAAATTAGGAATTTTATTTAACTTCCCTGAGACTTTCTCAATATGTATCTCACATCTCTGTTATGTTTCATAGACCTGAATTTTCAATGTTTTTCATTATACTGGGGCTGCTAATAATATTTTTCCAAGGATTTGTGATTGGCACGAGTTGTCTGCCTCCAAATAGTAGGAAAAAATATTGTTATTTGTAAAAGACACTTTGTCCTATTTTGAAACTTTATGAACATATTATCAGAAGTGGCACACTGTATAAGGAATCTAGTTGTCTTGGAAATTGCAACTGAAGGCCCTTGCATTCAATGTACCAATTTTACCAACAAAATTAAAGAAAAATCTCCATTTGTTGTTCTAGTAGTATCCATTCTTAAAAACCATTCCTAGGTCTTCTGATGAGGGAAACAACTTCCCTTACATCCACTAAAGTGCTTGGACTCAAACAAGCCAATATAAAGAAGTTCCAGTGCAGTGCTTAAATGGGATGCATACAATTCTAGTCAGTGTTCTTTAAGGGTATCATATGAAGCCAATTAGTTTCCTATATGAGTAATATATCTTTGCTGAGAGTTAAACAATTGGCTTCCTATTGCAAAATAAATAACTTTATTTCTCTAAAACTATTTGTCAAGGAGAAAAACTTAGAGATATATTTTAAGTGTCCTATGTGAGTTTGAAAAGAAAATTATTTGAACCATTAAGTGACAGAATCGCTCCATTTTTCAAGAGGAGAACGGGGAATAGACTGCATGATTTAACTGAGCCTACCAGGGGGAAAAACAAAACAAAACAAAACAAAACAAAACAAAACAAAACAAAACAAAACAAAGCAAAAACTACAACGGAAACAAAACAAACAAACCATAAAAACAAACAAACAAACAAACAAACAAAAAACATGCAACCAAACCTACCTCTCTCTATTCCCCCAAGAACAAAAAAACACTACAGGGACAAAGTTAAAAGTAGCAACACTTATATCATCATTTCAATTTTCAGACAGTAAGGCCATTAATTGTACACTTTTTAACAGATGGTCATTCTTGGTTGGACATACACATACATCATCAAATTTTGCTCTGAGTTTCATCCTCTTTAATTCCCACTGAAGTCAATGGGAGTTTCATCTGTGTAAAGGAGAGCAGAAATGCACCTTCAGTAATATTTTTTCTTTGTTTTACATGACATATTGTTAAATGTCTTACTAACACAGAAAGAAATCTAGACCAACTCACAGGGAATTCTGTTTTAATGCTCTTGAAATAAAAGTTTATATTTAACTTTCTTAAGGCTAAAAAGAAAAAGTCCTTTAATGAAACCAGTCAACAAATTGCCAATGTTCTACATCTACATTCCATTTTCTGGTGTCATATGTCATAAGGATCCACAAAGAGTCAGGATCACTTTGCCTATTTTGTTGTTCTTCAGTGTACAAAGACAGCCAAATAAGATACATATGACCAGGAATATGAGGAAATTGTAATTTTTGTGAGACTATATTAGGAACTTTTCTTCCTTTTTGTTGTTCATAATCTCATGAAATGAATAAATAAATAAATAAAGTAGCGTTGAAATTAACATGAAAGATCCATAAACCTTTTACAGTCTGAGTAATTGAGTAATGATCTACACTTTAAGACATAACTTCAGGTTTAGAAGACCCTACAGAATGCTTTTGATTTTTAACCAGTGCAGAGACAGGAAGAAATGGGCTGTTTTATACACAGTTTCATTAGCCACTTCATAAAGGTAGAAATATTCCATTGTGCAATATGATATATGATGACCTGGGCCATAAATCTATTCTGACTAACCATGTTTATTCTGATTGATTGAGCTAATTGAAAAACAACACTGATATATCCCTGTAGGTGTATTTTTCTCTTACTATGTTTGTATAATAATAAAAAAGGGATGCTTTCAATTCTCAAAAAATAATTATCTCGGCTCTTGTTAGTCTGCCAGAACAGATTGCTTATCTGACTGATATTAGTCAAACAGGTAAGCAATTTCTTTCAGATCTTCACCATACTAATTTTAATCATTAAAGGTCTAAATAGCTTTTTAGAATGAGCTATTTAGTACATCATTCTTAATGCCAATATATGAACTATTTTCCTGCTATACTTGCTTTTTTCCTACTGTACCTTCTTTGACACGTGTAATATTATGACAAAACTATTTCTTAGCCTTCTCATCAAGACCACCACTCACCTAATACACGTACTGATCATATTTTCTTGACTCTCAGGATATTTTGAAAGGCCTGATAAAATCTTACACTTCATTTATCTTTGTTATAGTGAACCTTGTACTTAGTGGCAGCTATGTATCTTTGCCAGAGAAGTGAGGAAAAAGCTTAAAATAACCTTTCATGTAGAATCAAAAAAGTGCAGACTGAAATATTATCTTTAACTCCCTAAAGTGTACAATGGCTTCTTCAGAAACTGCACAGCACTGCCTTCTTATGTATGAGATACTACAATACTGAGTTCTATTTTTTACAGAAAAAAAAAAAAAAAAGAGAGAGAGAGAGAGAAAAAGTGGTTATCAGCTTTTCTGGGGTTACCTGGTAAAGGTGGATGAAATTCCAGGTTTCAAAGGCTGAGAGAAAATGAAGATCAAAACTTTTGAAATAATGATTATTCAGGCCTGTTCAGCCTGGAGAAGAGGAGGCTGAAGGGGGACATCATGGTGGCCTACAACATCCTCACAAGGGTGTGTGGAGAGGCAGGTGACCTATTCTCTGCAAACATTAGTGATAGGACCCACGGGAATGGTGTTAAGCTGAGGCAGGGGAAGTTTAGGCTGGACATCAGGAAGAGGTTTTTCACAGAGAGGGTGGTTGCACACTGGAACAGGCTCCCCATGGATGTAGTCACTGCACCAAGCCTGTCTGAATTTAAAAAGCAATTGGACTGTACACTTAGTCACGTGGTCTGAATTTTTGGGTAGACCTGTGTGGTGCCAGGAGTTGGACTTGATGATCCTTATGTGTCCCTTCCAACTTGGGATATTCTATGATTCTATTTTATATCTCTGATTACAGTTTAGATTTTACGTTGGAGATATTTCATGAATAGCTTATCTCATGGAATCTTTGGTATTTTTTCTATTATTTTGATAAAATGTAGGCTATAGACAGATGTTTAAAATATAACAAAATATCTGGTCAATGTCTTAAATCTAACTATCTGAAAACAGAAGCAACTTTAAAAGAAAACTGCCTCATGAGCTACATGAGGTAACTGATGACACTTAATCTATTAGTTAATAAAAAGTAAACTGCTATCTCCAAAGTTAAAAGATGACTACGAATATCTAATGTAAAAGTCCTATATAATCATGTGAAGGAAGGAGCTTATATCTCTCCATTGTTACTATTTCCATGACATAACATAACTTTAAGTGCCCTAAAGTTATGTCATGCTTGGTGAGTTAGTTTATAAAGATACCCAGCTGGAGCCAAAAGAACAACCAAATTACAGGGTGGGTGTTTTTGAGATCAGCAAGTACTTTACAGCATAACAGAATCTTTTTTTTTTTTTTTTTTTTTTTTTCAGTAACACTTTTTTACAGAATCATCTAGGTTGCAAGAGACCTCCAAGATCACCTAGTCCAACCTCTGACCTAACACTAACAAGCCCTCCATTAAACCATATCACTAATCTCTAAATCTTAAATGTCTTCTAAAAACCTCCAGGGATGGTGACTCCACCACTCCCCTGGGCAGCCTATTCCAATGCCTAACAACCCTTTCAGTAAAGAAGTTCTTCCAAATATTCAACCTAAACCTTCCCTGGTGCAACTTTAGCCCATTCCCTCTTGTCCTGTCACAAAGCACGTGGGAGAATAGACCACCCCCTCCCCCCACCTCGCTACTGCCTCCTCTAATGTGTCTGTAGAGTGCAATAAGGTTGCCCCTGAGCTCCTCTTTTTTAAGACTGAATAATCCCAGCTCCCTCAGCTCCTCCTTGTAAGACTTGTTCTCCAGACCCCTCACTCTGTTGCACTTCTCTGTTGCCCTTCTCTGGACTCGCTTGAACACCTCGATGGCCTTTTTGTAGTGAGGAGCCCAAAACTGAACACAGCCCTTGAGGTGCGTCCTTGCCAGAGCTGAGTACAGGGGGACAATCACTTCCGTAGCCCTGCTGGCCACACTTTTGTCCAACTAAACTTTTGAATTAAATTGTGAATTGGATCTAGTCAAGTAAAGTAAAAGTGAAACCCTTGATTGGAATTTTCATTTAACTTTGAAAATTTTTCGTAAAATCAGCCACAATAAATATTCTTAAGAAATATAAAAGCAATTGTGGATAATCAAGTTATCCACAAGGAGGATTGTGGATAGTAGTAGTAACCAATGAGGACAAACACATACCATATGAACCTTGTTCTGAAATTTAATTAAAAATTAAAAAATTATTTTCTAAATTATGTCCTAGATCAGAATGTCACATCAGACGATTTGCAATATTTCCTTGCAAAATGTTCCTGTAATTCTAGGTGTGCTGTGCACAAGATCTTATATAATGAGTGTTCATGCAGTTATCTTGAAAATTCTTGTGGTGTTTTGGAATCATCCAGACATGGATCAAAAAAAAAAAAAAAAGTTGCATAAGTGACCATGAAAAAACAAAAAAAGTTGTCTGGAAGAATATTAAGCATAGAAAATTGTTGAGTTTCTCTTAATAGTTCATGATTTGTCCCATTTCTCCAAAACAAAGAAATTAAATTCATAGAACCATCAGTATAAAAAGGTATTCTAGCCAAAGCTTTGGTATGTACTGTTTAACTTCAAAAAGAAAATAAATAATGTTTGACAGAACCCTGCTGTATTTCAATCCCCCTCCCCCCCCCTTTTTTTTTTGTTCTCTTTAGCTATATATCACCAGGTCATTTGAACCAGACTGTGGGATTTTTTGATACCTAAAGAGGAATTGATTTCGATTGTTTGATGGAAAGCACAATTTTACAAGGATACCCAGTGACTCATCCTATCACTTCACTGCATGTACATCTAAAACACGATTGATTCTGACACATCTATTATCAAAGTTATTGGTGACACAGTCCTACGAATAAAAAACAGAAGCTATTTGTTGATAGTCACATTAAAATACTTTTTAAAAGAATATGAGTTCAGTCCATGAAATTGACTTCTTTCCTGATGATTATCAGATAATGAGCAAGTGTTGCCTCGTAATAAGACACATTATTTTATACTGTCTTGTTAAACAGAAACTTTTATTTGATCATGGACACCATTAGCTGACATGTCTTATTAGTTATAATGAGGAGCTTTATATTATACAGTTTATTATACATTTATACAGTTATAGAGAGTTTAGTCCTGACTAGAAGAATACATACTGCAACAATAGTGTTTTTTTGTTGTTGTTATTGTTTTGTTGTTGTTGTTTTTTTCCTTTTATCTGCTGTTGTGCTGTTGGTGATTTCACTTAAAATGTGTATACTGCATTGTTTTTCTCATCTGTAATGTAGTTATAATGACAAAGCTAGTCACATCAGAGGATTTATCTGTCTTCCACCATTCTTTACGTAGTTCCTGCATCTTCTCTCATGTGCAGTCTTTCCAAAGATTAAAGAACTGGTGAAGCCAGCTCCATCTATTTTCACTACATTACCACACTATCACAGTGGTTTTTTTTTCTTTCTTACTTTTTCTTTTTTTGAAAACTATAGAAAGAGAATACAATAAAAAGTAAAGATAATGTGTGTCTGTGTAACTCAGGTGCTATCAAAAAGGCTGATTTTCCGGAAAGTAATAGCAATGTTGGAATCAGTTGATTGTGCAAATTTGTACCTCCATATTATATTATGTTTTTTACTTCCCTGTAACTCTCTAATCTGAAAACATATACTTCCTCTTGCCCTACACTCAGAATGGAGTTCTACTTTACATAAGAAACTCTCTTTTGTTCCCTAAACATGTACAATGCCCAGTACAATAAGGTTCTTGTCCCTAGACTAGGCTTGAAAATAATAGTGAGCAAGATTAACAGTATGATGTCAGGGTGATGGAAATTGTATCATGTCTACTTTCCATCAGAAAAGCACTAAACGACTAAAGGATTAGTGTTCTATACACTCTAGATTCTGCATAACTGAAATCACAGTAGTACTCTTTGAAGCTAAGGGACTCTTACCATAGAATTAACATGCACAACACACGAACAGGAGCATTTTCCCTTTGTCAAAGGGTGTAAAATGTAGATCATATGGACTGTCAATTTAACAGAGGAGTGATATATATATACATATATATATATATATATATATATTTTTACTCCTCCATAGGACTTAACAGATCCATTTGATTATTAAAAAGCTGAAGATTCAAATATCCTTTCTGTGACCTTCAAAGAGCCTGTCTATCTCTCCTTTTGCACATGATCCACTGAGATCAATTTTCAAAATCCTCTGAATGTCAAAAAAACTTCAGGCTCTTTTTCCAGGCAAAGAGGCTGTGACAGAAGGTAAAAAGGAGCACCCTAGGAAGGTAATTCAGTTATGTGCAAAGAACTACTTTATCTTTCTGAAAAGCCGATAAGGTTCCTAGCAGGAGAGGACCACATACTCAACCAGCCTTATGGGCATATGCAAGATCTCATACCACCAGAAAACATCTTGATGAAGTGGAATGTGATGTTCAGATAATTAAAACAACATTTTAATTAAAATACATTCCTTCAGGTATAAACCATTTTTATGTGAATCCCCCCTGGAATGTGCCTGGTTGGGTTTTATTTTTTGTTGCTACCACTTTCCTTTCCCTTCCCTTCCCTTCCCTTCCCTTCCCTTCCCTTCCCTTCCCTTCCCTTCCCTTCCCTTCCCTTCCCTTCCCTTCCCTTCCCTTCCCTTCCCTTCCCTTCCCTTCCCTTCCCTTCCCTTCCCTTCCCTTCCCTTCCCTTCCCTTCCCTTCCCTTCCCTTCCCTTCCCTTCCCTTCCCTTCCCTTCCCTTCCCTTCCCTTCCCTTCCCTTCCCTTCCCTTCCCTTCCCTTCCCTTCCCTTCCCTTCCCTTCCCTTCCCTTCCCGTATAGTTAATTATAGGTGGAGTACAAATATACAATATATTAAGTTGATTCTGGACACGTCAGTACTCACATAGAATCTTGTAGGATTCTCTTTCAGAGCTTTATGAAATTTTCCAGATCATGAAGTCTTAAATAACATTTTTATTTTATTTTATTTTTTAGTATGAAAATCTCTTGAGTGCAGAACTTTTGTGTCACCATTTTTACCTTGGTAGGATTTTTGTATGATTTTTTTTTTTTTTTTCACGGAACCACAACAACCACTGATCCATCAACAACTTCCTAGATGTTTTTTCATCCTCCTTAAATTTAGAGTATTTATACCTTACTTTGTACACACAGCTTAGATATACTGGTTCTTAGTGAAAAATTCCCAACAACATAATCATTATTTTATGGATAAAATATGAAGACAAGTAAGCATATCTCCATACATTAGGTCTCTCCAAAGTTTATAGGGCTGATTCAATGTAAAGTTATGTTGTCAGAAGTAAGTTTGTTTCTAAGTTTATTATGTTTGGGGGAAAAGAATGGAGGCCTTTTGAAAAGGCAGGTGCCCACACCAAAGGTATTAAACAGATGGCCATTATTTATCTTGTACCCAGGGATACATTATGCAGGGTAGAGCTAAACAATGAAAAGAAGTGATTGTCCCACTATGCTCAATATTGGTGTGACCTCACTTTGAGTACTGTGTTGTGGGTTCCATAATATAAGAAGAATGTTAATAGCATTAAAATGTCTCCAAAACAGGGCAACAAAGATGGTGAAAGAGAGCATACTTGTGAGGCAAAGCTTCTTTGTTTTTTTTTCATCTCGGAGGAGAGGAAACTAAGGGGTGACATCATTACTGTCCACAATTTCCTCATGAGGGGATATATGAAGGAAAGTTCTGATCTCTTCTCTCTGGTGACCATAGGATGCAAGGGACTGGTTTAATGCTTTGTTAGGGAAGGTTCAGATTGTCCATTAGCAAAAAGTTATTCACTGAGAGAGTGGTTAGGCACTGAAACAGCCTGCCTAGAGTAGTGGCCATGGCGCCAAGCCTGTTGGAGTTCAAGAAGCATTTTGACAATGTTATTAGATATGTGGTTCATTTTTTAGGTAGTTCTGTGTGGAGTCAGAAGTTGGACTTGATCATCTTTGTGGGCTCTTTCCAACTCAGGATATTCTACAGTTCTGTGGTTCTAACATTCAAAATTATATATTCAAATTCTTTGGAAGAAAAAAGAGTAAAGAAATCCCTTCTTCCCAATGTCTCAATACCATTTCATGTTTCATTGATTTTGTTACTGCTCATTTTTGACCTCAGGGATGATGTCTTCAGTAGTGAGCCACTTGCTTCCTTCCTACATACAAAAGAAAATAAATAACTAAAATAAAACAAAACTTGTTGTTCCACAATCATTTCCATGATTTCCAGTGTTTTCTTTTCCCATTTAAGTTTTTTCAAGACAAGCAGAGTAAAGTTCTTGTCTTTTCTCCAGAAAAATTTTTTTTTCTTCTATCCAGCTACCTGTTTGCACAAATCTTGTGGAATCTTGCTCTATTTGAGACATCTACATCTTGAACTAAGTGAAGCTGTCAAATCATTTCAAGCGTTATTGTTGAAAAATAGATCTCTGTATATTTTCACATGAACATACATGTGAATGCAGATTCAACATATGGTGTCAGTAACTAGATCTACTTGGAAAACAATCAAATTCAGATTTCTAAAATAAACTTTAATAACTATTATTAATAATAAATAGTAATTAATAACTATATGTTTTATGAGGTTTTTGCTAGAGAGATATTTGATCACTGGAGAATATGTCATATAAGCATAAAGAGAGAGAGCACATAAAAGCGGGAGAAACATCTATCAAACCAAGGGTTAATTGAAAAAAAAAAATAAAAGAAAACAAAAAATGTAGTTAAACAGAACAATGGCAACAGAACACTTACCTTATATGCAGAAGCACAACTTAGTGTAGAAACAAAATCTATTTCTATAAACAACTATCTATAATAACATAAAATTGAGATGCCATTATTCCTATTATACAAAGAACAAATGAGAATAGGAAGCAGTATTAGTCTCATAGAGCTCAATTCTTAATGAAGTCCTCACCCAAATAACTGAGCTTCTCCATCTCTTCTTACTTTCTCATTTCTCAGCATAGCCTTAAAAACTATCTGACAATATCATATGCAAAACATTTGTCTCCTGCCTGTTCCCCGTAAGAGCAACATGAAACAGAATACATCATCTCCTAGGTAAGAAAATTATAGTATATAATATACATATATAAATCATATATATTATATATTATACATTATATATTATACATTATATATTATATATTGTATTATAATAAATATAAATATTATATATAATATACATATTTAAATTATATATTATAATTCATATATATTCTAAGATAACATGAAAAGTATCAAGTAAAATCACAGAATCATAGAAACATTAAGGTTGGAAAAGAACTTTGAGATCATCTGGTCCAACCATCCCACTACCACCAATATTCCTAAGCACCACTAAACCCTGTTTCTAAGCACCTTTTCTTAAACACCCCCAGAGATGGTGACTCTACCATGTTCCTGGGCAACCCATTCCAATCCCTGAATTCTATTATTTTATTCCCAAAAAGAATTGTCTATTTTTTCTACATCAGAAATGAGTCAATCCTTATTTTTGCATTGAATTGAACCTGAGAGTGACAGCACGAGCATTTATAAATAGTGGACTGATGTACAGTATTTTTGATGGATGTAATAATAAAAGGAAATAAAAGGTTTCCCTGCTTTGTTGAAGAATAATCAGCATTATTCCTCAAGACTGCTGGAGAAATTGGGAGATTTTCTCAGTGATGCTATTTGATTATTGTTATTATTTTTTAACCTTCTTCAAGGTACCATACTACAATCACAACATCACTGAGTTTGGGTTTACATGCTTAAAAGCTGCTTAAAATAGCTAATTAGGTATAGATAACAACCTATGGAAATGCAGAAACAGGGATAGATATGAAAATTTTCAGGATGAATATTAGCTTGAAAAACACCACAAGTCAGAACTACATGGTGCTGCAGCATTATTCATCAGTTCAGTCAGATGTCTATAAAATCATATACTGAAGATGCAGTACAGCTATACTATTCATCTGTGATTTTGGTGACTTTATCTAATTTGAGTTTGGAAGCTAGGTTGTAGATACTTCTGTCTCTGTGTTTCTAGATTAAGTTCAGGTAATTTTGTTCTTGTCCCACTCTGTGGTACATCAGAGATGGTGAAATAGATATAGAAATAACAGATGATGCCAGTGTCTAACAAAGTTTTAATTCTCTCACTTAATACAGACATACACTACTACCCAAAATCTGAGGGTAGACATTAAGATGGTATATGATGGCAGCATTACCTTCCAAATCCTCCAAGCACCAGTATGAACTCTTCAGATAAGGGTTAAAACAAATAGATTGTGCTGGGTTAGGGAAAAGATATTGTCTTTATATGTTTGAACACAAAGGAAAGTTCAGTTTCCAGTGCTGCCACTCCTTACTTTTCATGTGTTTGAAAACTTGACTATAGTGTCTCAGGGTTGAGAAATGAGTAATGCTTTTTCTGTTGTAAAACACAAGACAACTTTAGAATTATGTGCTCTGGCAAATGGGGGGTATTGTGGAAAGCAGAAAAGGAGCTTGGTGCAGGGGGAGAGAGCAATGATGCATCATTGCTGTCTATTCTTACCTGAGACATTCGATACAACTACCAAGGGGGCTGAACAGACAGTTATGGAACCATAATGATATGTGGCAGGCTGCCTTTTCCCTCACATTTCTGCTTTATGAAAAGCAAATTTTTATTATTTATTTATTTATTTATTGGAATTACACCTTTAATGGACTAAAGTCCATTACCTCTGGGTACAGTGGTAAATTGGACCACTTACATGTATATACAAGTATGTGAGTACTAAGCCAAATTCATCACTGTGGTCCACCTTTGCAAAACACCAGTAATGCAAAGCAGGCCAGTGTCCAGCCTTCCCAGACAACTAAGGTAGTTTTACAGTGCATTTCCACACAGCAGTAGCTCACAGCAAAGATCAGCGAATCGTGTATATTGCACACTGTATCAATACACTATAATGTGGAAATAATTTCTAAAACTTAGTACAAGGAAACTAGAAAAGAAAATAAACTCTATTGTTAAATAATTAGTATGTTATAAACAAATGAATACAATTATGTGTTACAAAGAAAACAGAAATTTAGTACTGGTTCAGTCTACTAATCTTTCTTTTTTTCTTTCTTTTTTTTTTCTTTTTCTTTTTTTTTTTCAGTCTATAATTTCCCCATTTCTACATAGAACATATAACAGTTGTTTATAGCTTACTTATTGGCATGTTCATTCCATCCTCTAAAGCCAAGAAATAACTAAATAAAATTATGCATTCTGGGCATATATTATTATTATTATTATTATTATTATTATTATTATTATTATTATTATTATTATTATTATTATTATTATTATTATTATTATTATTATTTAAGATGAATGCAGGATGCACCATCCTTCTCCTTTATTTACTTCTTAGAATATTCTAAAACTAAATAAAAGCATTTTGTTTTGTTTTATTTTCTATTTCTGGAATGAGTTTACCGTAAACAAAACAAGAACATATTTTCACATCTTCTTATGCCAAGGGACATGATGACGCATTGCTTTAGAGATGAATCTGTCAAACTACATGAAGTGACATGATACAATGTGACATGTTGATGAACAGTGTGACACAAAGAACATATTTCAATATATCATTCAAGGCAGAATTAGAACAAGGGAAGTCCCAGATTAAAAAGAATGTAAATATTTAGATTTTGTTTTTATTTCTTCTTTCTAGATACTCTAGAGACTGCCTAAAAAATATGTCCCCAAACAGTAACACTCTACTTGCTAATGTCTTGTTAGTCACATGGGAAACAATTGTTTTCTTAATATGAATTACTAGGTTAGCTACCCACCATATCAGGTAGGTAGGAAAGAGTACGAGAATTATTTATTTATTTATTTTTAAGGTTATTGAATCTTATTCTGGCTCTGTGTGGTACCAAGTTGTTAATAATGTAGGCAATAATAAAAGGTGAATTTATCTCAAGAGAAAATTACAAAGAATTTGTAACTAGCTGACAACTGTTCTTTATAGGAAAACACATTTGTATAGCAGTTACTATATTGGATTGTTATGATGTGTATAGGAGCTTGGATGCAGAAGGAGGACAATATTGGCTACTCAAACAAAAAGGTCTATTCCCTTCTAAATTACTTGAACTGTGCTAATGTGTTGTAAGCAAGTCCAAAGTTATAATAGGAGTGAAAAAAAATATATTATATAATGCAATGTTAAGAAAATAAGTCTTTCTCATGTTTATTTATTTATCTAGTAGGTTTCGTAGCTAAACAGTACAGTTGCAGGATGGAATTGTAACACACCTTGAGAGGAAACTAAAATGAATTCAGATAGAATTGAAAGGAAAAAAAATAAATAGAAATAATAGAAAATATTGGAATTTTGTCTTGAAAGTTGTGAAAGACAACGTTCTTATCTCAGTGCTGACAGGACTTTAAGATAAGAAAAAGAATAGGGAACAAATTAGGATATATTCTCATGCTCATGCAGAATGTTTGGCCCCACATGTAAACCTGCAAGTCACTTCTTCATTTGTGTGTAACTCCCCAGGGATCAAATAAGAGCCAGCCTTTATGGATAGTTTTCAAACTTCTCTGATATATGTAATGGGATAATGAAGAATGATGGAAATCATTCAACTGACAGCTCAGAAATGCTGAAATCTGCCTGTATGTGATTAGTCTTTGTACTAAGGCCAAATCCAAGTGTTGATGTTGTCCCAGAGGAACCCTGCCATTTGCCTTCATTAGTTTCAAACTGAATTTTCCTCTGTAACTGATTCAGTTTAATAATGCAGACATACTAGAAACTAAAAGAGACCACACAGCAAACTTTAAGGTCCTTATAATAAGGACCAATGCAATCATATGCAATCATATCAAGCCTTTGTGATACACTGCTTAAGATATGGAGGTTACATCCATTGTAAATCACTGGTTACACAATATGTGGAAAAGACATAACTTTTTTTTTTTTGGTCTTTTCCATAGTTTCTGTTGCAGGCAAGGTGCCTTGGACTGTGTTCTCAAATAAAAAACAAACAAACAAAAAAAAAGATGCGATCCTCCTACTTAAATTTACTTCATAGAAATGAAATCCTGTCCCTGTGGAAACTATTGGCAATTTTTTACTGAGGACATAATTTTGTATGTGGTTAGAAAAAAAGAAGAGAAGAGAAGAGGAGAGGAGAGAAGAGAAGAGAAGAGAAGAGAAGAGAAGAGAAGAGAAGAGAAGAGAAGAGAAGAGAAGAGAAGAGAAGAGAAGAGAAGAGAAGAGAAGAGAAGAGAAGAGAAGAGAAGAGAAGAGAAGAGAAGAGAAGAGAAGAGAAGAGAAGAGAAGAGAAGAGAGAAAAGAAAAGAAAAGAAAAGAAAAGAAAAGAAAAGAAAAGAAAAGAAAAGAAAAGAAAAGAAAAGAAAAGAAAAGAAAAGAAAAGAAAAGAAAAGAAAAGAAGGAAGGAAGGAAGGAAGGAAGGAAGGAAGGAAGGAAGGAAGGAAGGAAGGAAGGAAGGAAGGAAGGAAGGAAGGAAGGAAGGAAGGAAGGAAGGAAGGAAGATTGATTCTGAAGAGCTTTATTTCAGACTATTGCACTTATTTCAGTTGTTTTTACAGTCCTAAATATTCACTCAATTCACTAACAGTTTATTCTGCTCTCTTCCTTTGCATAACCTTATTAAACAAAATTCAGTTTTAGGGTACCACTATACCATCTATAAATAAATTCTGCTTTCCAATTATTAAACTTATAGGGTCAATTTAAATACAATTGTAAGTGATACAAGTTAGCAAATAATTTAATTCATTCTATAAATGGGAGTGAAATCAGTGAACAGCATGTGAAATGGTGGTAGCTTTGAAGAATAGTTTATTATCAATAATTATGGTGCCTCTGATGAGTACTTTGACTTTTACACATCCCTATAATTTACATGATTTAGATGTATAGAAAGCGAAGAAATGAAACAAGAGCTTCAGCCTTGTTGGAGAAGTAAAAAAAAAAAAAAAAAAGCAAATCCAAAAACAAAACAAACGAAAAAAAAACACACACACACACAAAACAGTAGAACAAAACCTCTATTTCTCAAAAGAGCAGCTAGATAACCTGCATTTTAGAGCCATCAACTCTACCAACACTTAAAAGACATGAGGGTGATAGCAAAAATAATGTGATAATACAATTCACAACTAATATCAGGAAAAATGAAATTTCAACGTTGCTGTCATTCTGTTGACTGAGTTGATGAGCTGAGTTGATATAAGGCTTTTTAAAGCTGTGATTGGCCTGCCAGCATGGATTTGTGTACTCATGCTGAGGGCTCCTCTAATAGCCCAGAGGTAGCAGGTGGCTGCTGACTTACAGAGTCTTGCATCTATTTTATTATTTGCTGGCTCTTTTATCCCTGACAGATTCAAACACAAATAAATTCAATCAAGAACCTTTGCCTTTCTATGATTCCATTTGGTACCTGTAGCCAGCTGCAGCACATTTCTGAAATAGCCTAACAACAACCTCATTGATGTGGCTAGAAGTAAACAAGATGTTTTATATCCTGAGTGCTGTTACCTGGGTATCTGAAACATGGAAGAAAATAAATGTAACTTTCTTGTGGGAAAAAATAGTGCACTCTAAGACAGAGACCTTAGCTAAACTTTAATTGAAAGTCAAAGGGTGTAAAATAAAACAATGTATTGTTTTGAATAAAAGAGGAACCGTGGCATTTTGAAAACTATACACAAAATCAATGGAAAAAGATATAGTGATGTGGCTTCTCAAAGTGGGCACACTTTCAGAGTATTTCTGAGTTTCCATGTTCTTCACAATGAACAGGATGAAAGTGGATTTTGATCACTGTGACCATTAACCCAAACACTGGTGAAAAGTACTGCATCCAGGTCTGAGGTATAGATCTGTTAGAGTGGGTCCAGAGGAGGGCCATGAGGATGATCGGTGGGCTGGAGCACCTCTCTTTTGAAGAAAGGCTGAGAGATCTTCAGCTTAAAGAAGAGAAGGCTCTGAGGTGACCACATTGCAGATTTTCAGTAGTTAAAGGGGGCTCATAAAAAAGATGGAGAGCAACATTTTGCTCAATAAAATAATAAAAAGACAAGGGGGAATGGTTTTGAACTAAAAGAGGAGATATTTAGATTACAGAATCACAGAATCACAGAATTTCTAGGTTGGAAGAGACCTCAAGATCATCGAGTCCAACCTCTGACCTAACGCTAACAGTCCCCACTAAACCATATCCCTAAGCTCTACATCTAAACGTCTTTTAAAGACTTCCAGGGATGGTGACTCCACCACTTCCCTGGGCAGCCTGTTCCAGTGTTTAACAACCCTTTCAGTAAAGAAGTTCTTCCTAACATCTAACCTAAAACTCCCCTGGCGCAACTTAAGCCCATTCCCCCTTGTCCTGTCACCAGGCACATGGGAGAACAGACCAACCCCCACCTCACTACAGCCTCCTTTAAGGTATCTGTAGAGAGCAGTAAGGTCACCCCTGAGCCTCCTCTTCTCCAGGCTGAACAAGCCCAGCTCCTTCAGCTGTTCCTCGTAGGACTTGTTCTCCAGGCCCCTCACCAGCTTCGTCGCCCTTCTCTGGACCCGCTCAAGCACCTCGATGTCCTTCTTGTAGCGAGGGGACCATTAGAGGTTAGGAAGAAATTCTTCACTCAGAGGGTGGTGAGGCACTGGAACAAGTTGCCCAGAGAGGTCATGTATGCCCCATCCCTGGAGATGCTCAAGACCAGGTTGGATGAAACCCTAGTCAACCTGGTGTAATGGGTGGCATCCCTTCCCATGGCAGGGTGGTTGGAACTAGATGTCTCTTCCAACCCGATCCATTATATGGTTCTTTGATTCTATGATTTTCACATATAACCTCACTAATAACAAAGGCCTGGGTATAGCAGGACTGCTTATACTCCTTTGCACTTCTGTCAAATCTAAATATCTTCCTAAGCAGAGAGGAACAGCAACAGGTAGCGGAAAAACAGACAGTTGGACTTTGTGTCACTTCTTTTGGATGAGAATGTCCCTTTCTCTATTTAGACATTTTTTGATTTGTTTCTCAAAAATTAAAACACCAAAATGACACATAATATTGGCAATGCAGTGCAGCTAAACAGGCTTACATGAACAAAAACAACCATTTGAGAAATACATGAAGAGGTAGGATTTAATAAGTTAAATAAGACAAGACTCGGAACGGATACGATAAGGCCTTCAAATTTATTAAAGACTGTTTTGAAGAAGCAATTAACTTGTTTTACTTATCTACAATGAAGGAAAAAAAAAAAGTGTATGAATTTCAGAAAGAAAGATTTAATTTGGACAACAATAGAGGAGGAGGAGAAGGAGAAGGAGTGGGAGATTATTGATACTGAATGTCATAAGAACATTAAGAGAAAATTTCGAACAAGTGAGGCCAAATGTGTCAGTCTAGAAAAGGATAAACTAATCTGTAGTGGTTCTTATAAACACAATTATGCTAAAATATCCATTGTTCTGTTTAGTCCTCAAACAATTTTAGGTGTATTGTATCTACACGATTAGCTATATAGGGATGCTGGACGGGAAAAGGGAGAAGAGGGATATTTCAGCATTTCAATTTAAGTGACGGGTTCAAATTCCTAGACTTGAGCAGCTTTGGGTTTCAGATTAACATCTGCAAAAAGGAGATGGGAAATCTGTATCTCACAGGAGTAGAGTGCACATCAAATCTCTTCAGTAGTGTGATTTCACTAGATGTTAAAAAAGAAAATAATCTTGGATGGCCTAGTGTAGTGGGTTTACGTGGCAAGGTTTTGGTAGCAGGGGGCCATAGGGGTGGTTTCTGTGAGAAAGATCTAGAAGCCGCCCCATGTTTGGGAAGGGCCCCATTGTTTTCCAGATCTGAGCCAATAAGCGATGTTGTTTTGCGCCTCTGTGAGAGCATATTTAAGACAGGGAAAAAAACGCTGCGCCATACAGCAGCCGGGAGAGTCAAGGGAGTGAGAAACAGCCTTGCAGGTGCCAAGGTCAGTGTAGAAGGAGGGGGAGAGGTGCTCCAGGCGCCGGAGCAGAAGTCCCCTGCGGCCTGTGGTGAGGACCATGGTGAAGCAGGATGTCCCCCTGCAGCCCATGGAGTACCACGGTGGAGCAGGGTTCCATGCTGTAGCCCGTGGAGGAGACCACGGTGGAGCAGGTGGCCCTGCACCGATGGAGGCTGCCGCCTGTGGAAGACCCCTGCCGGAGCAGATTCCGGGCCGGACCTGTAGCCCGTGGAGAGGAGACCACGCAGGAGCAGGTGACCTGGTAGGAGCTGCTGCCTGTGGGGGATCCAGGTTGGAGCAGTTTTCTCCTGAGGGATGGACCCCGTGGTACGGACCCATATCTGGAGCAGTTCTGGAAGAGCTGCTGCCGGTGGGAAGCCCACGCCGGATCAGTTCATCAAGGACTGTATCCCATGGGTGGGACCCCACAGCACAGGGGACGAGAGTGACCGAGAAGGAGCGGCGGAGAAGAAGTGCTGTAGACTGACCATAACCCCTATTCCCCCGTTCCCCTGTGCCGCTCGGGGGAGGAGGTGGAAGAGGGTGGATGGGGAGGTGCTTTTGGTTTCTTTCCTTTGTTTCTCACTTCTCTAGCTTCTTAGTAATGAGCAATAAATCTTACTACCTGTCTTCTTATGCTGAGTCTGTTTTGCTCGTTACAATAATTATTGCGTGATTTTCTCGTCCTTATCTCAGTCCTTGAGCCCCTTTCACATATTTTCTTCCCATTCCTCTTTGAGGAGGGGGAGTGAGAGAGCGGCTCTGGTGGAGCTCGGCTGCCCACTTGAGCGGAACCACGACACCTAGAAATGAAGTGTTTAATAAATGAGTCATATCCTTGACTTCTATATTACTCTGTTTAACCCAAGTAAGTAAAGTAACCAAATTAATTTATTTAATGTTTCCACACAGATCTTGGAAAATTATATTTGCTATCTGCTCTAAAATGAATGTAGTTTTTTATATCAGTTGGTCACTTTCAATAGGATAAATTCAGAGTGATGTGATGTCCTACATATATGTCTATTCATAGAAAGGTAGAGTTGGTATTTGTGTGATGAGAGAAATTCTGAACACTCATCCTATAACAAATTCAAACATGGTTCAATTTACATTTGCCTTTTCTTTTTTTTTTTTTTTTTTCCAAATAAATTGGGTTCCAACATCATAAAAATTTAAACTACAATGATCAGGAGCAATGAATTTTATAGGCATACTTTACAATAAATGTTTCTAAGTATAAACACATCTTCACACAAGCATTTTTTCCAGTTCCTTTTTCATTGAAAAAGTAATCACATCAACATTGTATCAAGACCTTTGGTTATTAAATTACATTTCATTTGATGTAATAGCTTAAGTTACATCACTGGATGAAATTTCACGTTTCTGAGGGAAAGGTATTTGGAAGGTTTGCTGGTGACATTCTGCAGGTCTTCCAGGTAGACACATCTCTCAAATCAAATTCAGTGCTGCAGGTCCACTTGTAATTGAAAAGATTGTATATTACATAGATCTTCCGTATGATTACACATATCTTTTCCTGTATTGCTATAGCTATAATGAAGCTTTTCAGAAGAGGAAGCTTTCCATGCATACAAAAAGGATGAAACAATGTTGTTAGTACCTGCAAAGCCTACATTCAGCCTGTTTGTATACAAATGGTAGTTTTTGCCTACACAGATATTATTTGTCAGAGTCTTGTGGTTCTCCACCTTTTGAACTTCCCAAAGATGTTTGCTACATCTGATACTATTAAATATTTAGAGCTGAAAAGGAAATTACACTTAAAAAACACTACTTGAATTGAAAATACAGGTTTCAAGTTGTTCAGTAGAAAAGCCAGACACTATGAGTCAGACACTGTGTGCAATGCTTTAATTTCTCTAATAAGACAGCATAATGGCCTATTATTGTTTTTACATGCCACCTTACTGTGCTCTTTGAACAAATTTTCTGTCAAAATTTCTTTTAGCCTCTGTATATTACATTTGTATTGACCCTAGGCTCTTTTAAAACATTATGTTGAAGTGTTGCACTAAAAGAATTCAAAGCCAGTTGAAGCCTTCCAGTAAACACATAGTTATTCTTCTGTCCATCGGAGGTATTATATGGAAGTTTATGACTATGTATATGTATATGTATGTGTGTATCTATAGTTGTACTTTTATATGTATATATGAATGTATATACACACTGACAGATAAACTATAGAAATCAATATACTTATTAGAAACATTTTATTCTCTATATAAAAACATATTAAGAATCCACAGGAATGCAGATGGATTAATTAGATCAAAACTAACCTCTGAAGCTGATAGTCCTTACACATTCTAGAGTCTGCTTCTTCTTTAGAGGAGTCTCCTGATCCACTTCGATTAATGGATACAACAAAGCTTGGGTGGATGCATGTTCAGTTTGAGCACACATACAAATAATTTACATGTGAATGTACTCTTAGCTATGCACCATGAAGACTAATAGAAGGCCTTAAGATAATACTGAGACAATTCCTGTCCAGGTATTGAAAAAGGCTCTGAGATGTGGCAGTTATAGCATGGGGAATGATCTTACAGAATTGCTGAGAACATTCAGGGCAATGGAGTTTAAACATCCTTATCATGAGTGAATATGTTCTTTCATTAATTCCATTTTAGAACTTCTCAGATCTGCCCCATGTTCTAACACTTCCATTCAGATAGTCTCCAAGGTCTGTTGTTCTTCTGAGGTTAGGAAGTACTTCTTAATTTTAATGTAAAATTTATGCATAGACGCTTTCTAATTGTTTATTCTTATGCACATATTAGTTTTCAACTCAAAAAGCTTTTCACATTTCCTTGTCTGCTTTTGTCCTGAAATGTCTACTGTCTAAAGTCACATCCCCTCTTAGTCTTTGTTTTGCTAGGTTAAGAAAAGCATAAGTTTGCAGTCCCCTCTCAAGATGTGACCTTTCCTTCTACTCATAATAAATAACTCTTTTTTTTTTTTTTTTTTTTCCCAAATTGACTTTAGTCTATATTCAGTTCAAACGTGTTTCTCTCCAGAATGTATGACCAGAACTGTGTATGCTGTTTGAAGAGACCTGCAATATCTTCTGCAATGATAGACATTTCTCTATTTCTTTACAGGAAAATATCTTATTGAGTAGTTTCCTCGTGCAAGGAAACTTGGTCTTTTCAAACACTATTATGGAATCATTTTTTACTTTGTGTGTTCAAAATATGAAATTTCAGGCAGAAAATGAACTCACACACTTTAAGCAGTTATTAGTGATCTTGGTGATGGAAAAGAAGGAGAAACTATTGTGTCTTTCCTAAAACAATTTATTAAATCATTTAAAAACTGTTTTGGGACATTCAGGACATTGTGAAACAAAGGTGTGACATGAATTATGATGAGTGGAAGACAACTACTAATTATAAGTATGAACAATAAAGGTAGGAACTGATGACTGATTGAAATGCATAACTAATTGCAACACGTAGAAAACCAATAATGGAATGAAGCAGAGAGGTATGACAAGATTGTGCATTTATATAAAATAACAATTACACAATGCAGAGTTTTAAAACCCTTTCAAATAATCATGAATACAAATACACAAAGCAGTCAAGCAGTTGCTGTTTGAAACATTTAAGTCAGAAAAGGAAAATGTGCTGTCGATAATTTGGAGGAAATTGTGCTTCATATTTTTGTGTACCATGATAAAAATTGAAAACTGGGTGGGCATCATGGGGCATTGCTGGTATTTCAGCTTCTTTTCATCACATTTTCTCTGTTGCTATCTTCTTCTCTCCCACCATTTTTTGAAGACACAAAATAGAAAAGGAAGAAAAATGGAAGTGGAAAATATTTTGACATTTTCCTTAATTATTTTTACTATAAAATGAAGATGTATTTTAATGAGAAATATAAATACGTATTACTGCTATATACATATAATATAAATAATGAACGTATATAATGAAGATATATATTTCCTTTTATTTTCCTGAACATATACCTGCTCAATTTTCCATCCATATTTCTTAATTCTATCCATATTTCTTAATTTTCATCCATAATTCTTAATTGCATGGAGTACGAAGTCTGATACTATTTATCTCTTTAAAACCAAATAATAATAATAATAATAATAATAATAATAATAATAATAATAATAATAATAATAATAATAATAATAATAATAATAAATAAAATCCAAACAAAAAACAAGCAAACAACCAACCAGAAAACATAAAATGTTTCTGGACCTGGAATTAGATTTTTGACCTTCATACTAATCTGATATCTTTTACTGATGAGCCACTCAGTGGGTCCAGGTCCAAGTTGTGCTATGAATTTTACAAACATGAACAGAAAAAGAGTTCCTGATTGAGTAAATCAACAGAATAATTGTGAGGGAAAAAAAAAAAAAGTACATGCAGGTGCAGGAGGAGGATGGGAGGTTTATTGAACAAAAAAATGCAAAGAAATTGAAACATTTCTGGTCAGAGTGAAGGGATAAGTGGATTACATTACCGAGAAGACTTTATATAGGCAGCAAAAAGAATTGGTAATGATGAAACTTTAGAAGCACAGTAAAATGATTTTTTTTTTGGGGGGGGAGGGTGGGAGCAGGGAGGGGAAGACGAGGGACCACTAAGCTGCAGAGTTCATTACAGAATCACAAAATCACAGAATTGTAGGGATTGGAAGGGACTTCAAGAGATCATTGGGTCCAACCCCTCTGGCAAAGCAGGTTCCCTAGTGCAGGTAAAAAACTATTATCATAGTGCAATGTGAAAACATATTTTCCAGAAAATGTAGGAATGCCAAGTGGAGGTGGGATCGGACATATCAATAGTAAATGAGAAAGGCTGAGCAGACACACACTCCAAAGAACCTTGGGTGTAAAAATAAGTAATCTCAATTTGGTGTGATAGAAACAGAATTAATCGAAAGATGCATATAGAAGACTGTCATTATCAAAGCAATGAACTATGAAAATGATATTTTGCTGAAGCACTTTGAGTATGATGAGAACCTGAATGAAAGCTTTATTAGCGCATGGAAAAAGATACACCTTGTATTAAGTAGAAAATGTGCTGCAACTTGGCTGTAGCCTCAGTCTGATGATACAGAAAAATGATGGAGTGAAACATATCATTCAGGTTTGTGTCTCACATAATTAAAGTTTTCAGTGATGAGGGATAGGTTGATGATGTTCAGAGAAATTTTGAAATGAGGAAAAGGAAAAAAAACAGATATTTAGAATAAAAATAAATTAAACTTTATTTTTGCCATCTTGAGCTGGTATTTCAAAAAGTTACCCACTAATAAAGGAGACAGGCCAGGACTTTGTTCAAACAGGAGGAGACAAATCTATATAACTGAGCTAAATCCACCAGTGGTGATCTGACTAAAGGCGAAAGGTGAAACAGTGTTTGTGAGTTCTTCTGCTTGATGATCAGGTGCAGATCAAAAAGAAAATTATGTTGTAATTTGTGGGGGACATTCCTAAGAAAGAGCAGAGGAGAAACGAACAAACAAAAATGTGTGTTTGGAAGTCTGGATTAGTTTTGTTATTGTTGTTTTCTGAAAGTTAACATAAAATCACTCTGAAAGAAATTTGTAGGTGTACAGATGCCAGAATGACTGCAAAATCTAAAAATATCTAGCTCATGTAGTCAAATTAACCCATATATCTTCGACTGAATGAAATGTTTTCATAAGACAAATGTCACTGAAGTCAAAGTAATGTACTCACATACGGAAGATGATATATTGGATTATATATTTTTTTTTCCAAGACACGATGGACATGCAGGATGCATACAGGATGTTTGAGTGGAGCTGTGGGGGAAAATAAAAAAAAAAAAGTAATTATATGTTGTAATCTGCCATGATTTAGAAAGGTAACAGTTCTGGTACATAATGCTAGTAAGACCTGCAGTACAGTTTTTGTATAGTTTTGGTATCTGTGTTTTTAAGAAATGTTGATAGACACTGTTCTTGATTTCTCAGAAATAGGGAAATGACACTCCATAATTATTCTCCTTGTTAAAATGATTGAAATTAAAGATGTTTGATTTGGTTTTGATTTTGAACCTTCTTTGAGCTGGAGGTTTGTTTAGACAATCTCTCGAGTCTTTCCCAACATAGCTGAGAATTTTTCAAGTCCTTCCCAACATAGCTTATTCTGTGACTCTATGATAGTAGTATTTGCTTAAAATAATGAGAGCAAGTTGCATAACAGAAACTTTTTGGGAAAAAAAAAAAAAGTCTTCATTTTTTAAATGAAGGGAACTAGAAACCAGAAAATAAGAAAAAGAAGAAACAGAAAATGAAAAGTCTGGAAAGAGAAGTATTGGATTCTCTGTCTCTTGATGTCTTCATTTCAAAGTTGCTTGTCTTCTGGATAGTGTCCTTCAGATAAACACAAGTTGTTGATTTTTTTTTTATATATATATTTTTTTCAGACATATACTAGTGACTGGACTCCATGCAATGATAAGTACATAAAATGCAGTGTCCTCTGGTTTGGAGGGTTCCAAAGTAAGTGAATTATTTGTCCATTCTGGCTTTTTATTCTATGAATCTGTGAATCATATTAGTGGTGCTTGGAGTCTATTTTTATTTTATTTTATTTTATTTTATTTTATTTTATTTTATTTTATTTTATTTTATTTTATTTTA
The DNA here is from genome assembly GCF_963932015.1 of Anas acuta. Lineage (NCBI taxonomy): Eukaryota > Metazoa > Chordata > Aves > Anseriformes > Anatidae > Anas > Anas acuta. The sequence goes on along the minus strand of NC_088981.1, from coordinate 78,192,915 downwards.
TTTTATTTTATTTTATTTTATTTTATTATTTTATTTTATTTTATTTTATTTTATTTTATTTTATTTTATTTTATTTGTGTATGAATTGTTCCTTCATCATAACAGTTTTGTTTTTATTATCCTTCATCTAAAACAATTTTCTATCGAGTGACAAATCTCCCAAGGGAAATACCACAGTCTTATGATTGTATTTGATGGCACCAAATGTGTGAGAAGACCCAGTTCCCAGATGAGTTACTCAGATGTAAGGATTAAGAATTGAATGAGGCCTTTCCTTTGATTTTGAGATCACAAGTGACTTTAGAAGCAAGTGTGTTACAACTAATGGAGTGTGAAAAAAAAACCTTTCCAGTCTCAGAGATCTTTATATTATTTCATAATACATATTGGAATCACACACTAGCTAATTATTTCTTTCCACACACAAATAAAGGTGTGAAGAAAGGGCTATAGATTTTTTTTTTTCTTATTATTAGTAATAGTATTTTGCTTTCCTGAGCAGTTTTATCAAGAACAAACAGAAGATTAAAAATAAAATATCCATGTCTCAGATGGTTCATGTTAAATTTTCAGGATTGGGGTTTCAAAGCTGCCTAAGGGATTTGAGCTCCCATTTTCTATTAATTTTAAAACAAATTGTCAACTAAACTTCCATTTTTAAGGAAGGTTGTATTTTAATATGAACATAAAAGTACCACCTTTTCTAAATGTCTTTGTCAAATATAACCACTGTCTTATCTTTCTTATTCTTTATGTTTTGTCACATAATGCCTTGCTAATGTGCAAAATACCTTTATTGTTACCTTAGCCTCCTTGAGTCTAGTTAATAATTAGCTGATTTCAGTACTTTCTTATCAGTTTTTAAGTAATTTTAAAATGGTGACATTTAAAGGGCTTTATGTGCAAAATAACATAAAGCAACTCGAGGTGTTTGAGAGTTGCTTTTTTAGGACCAGAAATATCTGTGAGTTCTAAACATAAAACTATTAACTGGATGATCCTTGATCCCTGACATGAGCTGCCATCCACAGCCCAGCCGCTGCCCATTCATCCCTCTGTGGGAACCACAGTCTTAAGAAGATTACACTACGCAAAAAACAATCAGCTTGGATAGAGGACAAACTAGAAGAGAGTCCATTAAACCTTTCACATCATTACAAGCCTCATTGTTTTGCAGATGAGCAACATAAAGTAGAACATATGCATGAGGCCTCTTACTGACTCTCTGGACACAAGGGATTTCAACTATCTGAACCTAGTTGATTGCTGGTAAATGAATAAATAACCTTGAGGTAATCCTTCCCTTTTCCTGGAAAGGTGCCCTGCTTAAATACCAGATAATGAAAAAAGGTTCAGATTTATTTTATCATATTTCTGGTACTCGGTTTTCTATACATTATCTTGTAATTGTTATGGTCACTGCTTTTTGCCATCTGCTCATAATAGAAGGTGAAACTGACATTTTGGAGGTTATATTATTAAACAGAGGGGAAAAAATAGTCTTGAAGCACTATCTAATTCAAGGCACAGGCCACCTCTAGGAAAAAATATTTTTCATAGGGACCTGGAGTTCTGAAGTTAATTTATGTCCATAGCTGTATGTCACAACAAGTGGATAAAAGGTGATTTATTCAAAATTTAACTGGTTGGTTTATCTTTGTAATGTGCTCCTACAAAAACTATTTTTCATTTTCTGTGCTGTGTGACCATTAATCATATTTCACTTATGCATATTTAATAGTAATTTTCATGTGATGATTTTTCTAGCATTATTTTCCTCAAATGTCAAAATGCTGACTTGTTTATTTGATTTTTGAGCTATTACAATAATGGTAAAGAGCTCTAATCCTAGATTGGAATATCAGTACACTTGCATTTAAGGTGTCTCATTTAAATAGAAGTTACATATATGCAATTAATAGCTTGCTTAGCTAATCATTAGTGTTTGAACTTTTCCTCAAAGAAAAAGTTGGAGCAACAGAAAAGTAAGTATTACTCAGTTTGGACACTGAAAAATAACTGAAAAGCTCTCACTTTTTCACTTTTTTTTTTTTTTTTTTCATTTTATGTTGATATTTTCACAAAGGGTTACATAATATTTTTCCACTTTGGGGTGAACTGAGCAACTAAAATTAGTCATTAGTCACAAATCAACGTATTCTTGATGTGCTCCCATGTGGAGGACGTTGATGTGTATAATTTTTCATTTACATTATCATCGTTTTCATTAAAAAATCACATAATGATTTGTTAATAGCATTTTTACACACATGTATTAACCTGTTGCACTAGTAAAGATACTAATTATTATTTTTATTCATATTTTAAGGTTATATAACCCTGTTCCCTGAAGGATGACAAAATGTTAGGTGCTGCTAGGTTTTTCTCTGTATCTTCTCAGGTTTGAATGAGGATAACCCAGATTTGAATTTAATTCTAACTGATTTAGGTTCTCTTAATGCACCTCTCTGTGTTTAATATGAATAATCTGTAATAATCTCTAAGATAATAATAGAATCATAAAATGTGCCAATCTGGAAGGGACCCACAAGTATCACCGAGTCCAGCTCCTGGCTCCACACAGGAATACCCCAAAATCATGTCAGATGGTTCTCCAAATGCTTGAACTCCAACTGGACTGGGGCCATGGCTACTTCCCTGGGAAGCCTGTTCCAGTGCCCCACAGACATCTTGGTGAAGAAACTTTTCCTAATATACATCCTCAGCCTCCCCTGACACAGCTTCATGCTGTTCCCTCAGGTCCTACCAGTGACCACTGAGAGAGAAAAGATCAGTTGCTCACCCTCCAGTCCCCATCATGAGGAATCTGTAGGCCACAATGAGGTCACCCCCCAATCTCCTCTAGGCTTAACAAACCAAGTGACCTCAGCTGTTCTTTGTAAATCTTGCCTCTAGACCTTTCACCATCTTTGTTGCCTTCCTTTGGAGACTCTAATAGCTTTATGTCCTTCTTACATTGAGGAGACTCAGACTGCAAACTGTCCTCAAGGTGAGTCCACACCAGAGCAGAGCAGAGTGGGGGCAATCACTTCCCTTGATTGGCTAGCAATGCCATGGATAACGAACTCCAGGCTATAACTGGCCCTTTTGTCTGCTAGGTCACACTGTTGACTCATGTTCATCTTGCTGTTAACTAAATCCCTCATATCCCTTTCTACTGTCTCCAGTCTCTCACTCACCAGCCTGTACCTCTGTCCAGGAATATGCTGTCCCAGCTGCAAAATCTGGCGCATGCTCTTGTTAACTTTCACACAGTTGTTATATCCAGCACTCTAATCTATCAAGATCCCTGTGCAATACCTCTCTTGAGGAAGTCAACAGGTCCTCCTAATTTAGTATGGTCTGCAAGCTTACTTAGAATGGATTTGAATCCTGCTTCCAGATTATCTACTAAAACATTAAAGAGAACTTGACCTAAAATTGAACCCTGGGGAACCTTGCTGATGAGTATGGTCACCTTGTCACCTGATGTAGCCCCATTTACTATAACCCTAGGAGCTTGACTCATCAGCCAATTGTTCACCCATTATATTGTGTACCTGTCCCGCTATATACTGGACATTTTGTCCAGAAAGATGTGACAAAGAGTACCAAAAGCTTTGCCAGATTCCTCCAAAATCACATCTACTGGCTTCCCTTGGTCAACAAGATGGGTAACCTCATTGTAAAAGGAAATTAAATTATTTAAGCAGGACTTTCCCCTCATGAACCCTTGTTGACTACATTGACTTTCAAGGTGTTTGTTTGTTGTTTTTTTTTTTTTTTTAACTCCCAAAATAATCTTCTACATAATTTTTCCAGACACTGTAGTGAGAGGACATTTGCCAGTTTCTAGCTGAATGGGACTTCTCCAGATTTTTAATATGAGCTAAGAATAATTGAAAGAAGTCTTGCTATGACATAAGCCATATCTTTCATTTCCCTTGGATGAATCTCATTGGGCCCATAGACATATTTGTATTCAGCTAGAACAGCAAATCCTGAACAAGTTCAGAATCATCTGGGTGTTTTTGATTCTTTCAGAGATGGTCTTTCAGCTCAGGGCTCCAGGGATCCCAGGGCTTATCACTGATGTTGAAGACAGAGGCAAAGAAGACATTAAATGTCTTTCCTTTATCTATCCTTACCTATTTTTGAGGTGACTATCCTCATCAAGTAATGGATGTTCCTTAGTTCTTCGATCACATACTTACAAAATTCCTCTTGTTTTTGTTCCACGCAGTACTACATGAGTATTCTCCCTAAACTGGCAAAGAGCATCTCTGTAGTCCTCCCAAGTTCCTGACCTCACTTCCAATGTCCATACAATTTCATTTACCGCTTAAGTTCTAGAATAAGATCTACTCTCAACCAAGCCAGCCTCATGCTCCCGTGCTGGATTGCCAATTGTTTTGGAATTGTTTACTCCTGCAATTTCAACAGATGGTTCTGAAAAAGTGATCAACACTGATGTACCCTGATACTGTCAAAAGCAAATTCCCTTAAGACCTTACTAAGTGGTTCTCTGAGCAGCCTGAAATCTTTTCTCCCAAGGTCTATAATAATAATAATAATAATAATAATAATAATAATAATAATAATAATAATAATAATAATAATAATAATAATAATAATAATAATATATTATTATAATTATTTTTTATATTTTTATAATTATATTTATTATTATTATTATTATTATTATTATTATTATTATTATTATTATTATTATTATTATTATTATTATATAATTTCTGACAGATTTTTTCTATAACTAAAGGTTTGACAGTTAACAATTTCATGATCAGTGTGGCCAGGTCAGCTGACAACCACTACCTCACTCATGAAACCCTCTCTGTTCACAAACAATAAATCTCCATAATTTTTCCAGACGCTGTAATGAGACTGACAAACCTGTAATTGCCAGGGTCTTCTTTCTTTCTCTTCTAGAAAATTGGAACAACATTTGCTAGCTTGCACAAAGACCTCTGCTGATAAAAATTGATTCAGGATCATGGACTTCCTATGAACTAAATGACATGTGAATGAGGCTCATTTTTTCTATCGGTTTAGCCAAAGGGAAAGAAAAGACTTTCACTGAGTATGCATTTGAAATTCTTCACAGCTGGGGAGGTTTTACATACCCACTTATTAGTTTACCTTATTTAGCCTAAATCTCAGGAGGTAATAGTGAGTAAAACTGGGAATTCTGACTGGTTTAGATAAGATTTGCTAAAGTTAAGATTTGCTAAAAATACTGTGATGCTTATGCAAACCAAACAGTCAAACCCCAGAACCATAGCTTTGATTTTTTTTTGTTAAATAAATAAAAAATAAAAATAAAAAAGTTTTCACGTGACTTCTTTTACTTTTCAGTTATGCCTGGATATGACCATTGAATGAACAACATTTTTTTGCAATGAGAGGAAAACCAGATGATTATCATATGCCTTTGCCTTGTTTTTTTTCCCTTCTGTGTACATTTAGACCAATGTGTATATATATATATATATATATATATATATATATATATATATATATGAAAAATTAATAGAAGTTCAAAAATAATATTGTGGGAACCTTGTTGTCTTTCAGAGTGAATGCTAGGGTTGATTATTCATCACTGGTCACGTACCCACAACATTGAGAGAGCTGTTTTTTTCTCTGAAGAATGGGAACCCTGTAAAGCAAAGAATAGTGCTTATGGCATGAATTAATGTGTATCTTGGATGTGTCATGATCAAAAGCTTAGCAGAAAAATATCTTAGGTAGGCATATAGATAGACAGAAGGTATTTGACTCAATTCATTTCTCCTCCAGCATTCCCTCATAAATCCATTTAATTCCCTTCCTGTACTCTGAAAGGAAGGTAACATCCTTCCATGGTTCTAATCACAAACCCTTCATCTCTTCTTATAGAGCTATTAAATTATTTTCCAACAGTCTTTGTGGATCACTTTCTCTCCTACTTTCCTCTTGCAGAACTCAACATGGGTGGGCAAACTTTATAAAAAGCCTGGGATTAGAAATGAAGAGCTGTTGCAGTTTATTGGTCAAAAAAAAGTAGAATTACTCTCTGAGGAGTCGAAGGAAGCTTACTCGGAATCTGTCTGTATATTACTTAGATCCTTTGGGTCCCATTAGTCCCCCACTTTCATTATCTTAAACACCAATTAATTTCACTTACTCTCACCTTTCCCTATGGCCATATTATTCACAATACTATGATGCAATAATGTTATTGTTTTGTTTTTATCCATAAAAATTTATTGATGTAGTAAATAAAATACAGTGTTCTGATATATTTGCAACAATAATTATGCTGTTACCCATAACAGATATCAAATTTGTGTCTGTCATACAAATATTTTATATAATGACGTCCTAGAAATAAAATAAGGAACTTGAACAAACCACTGCCAATTCCACAATAAATACCTTCTCCCACTGTAAATCAATCATACGTGGGTTTAATTAGGAATATACACTTTTTTATTATAAGCATTTATATTTCATTAAACAATTGATAGTCTGTATATTAGATATACCTGCAAGCATACTGAATACTTTAGACAGTGGCATGCCTTTCTAGTCTTATTTATTTTTTATTTATTTATTTTTATTTATTTTTATTATTTTATTTTATTTTATTTTATTTTATTTTATTTTATTTTATTTTATTTTATTTTGGACCCAAGCAAACCAATTCTCTTTTGCAATGTATTACGTTAAGGTTTCAAAATCTACTTACATGTCTCAGCATCACACACTGCCTATATAAGGAGCTTCCTCTTGGCCTCTTAAGTGTTTGAGGGACTGTATTCATTATCTGAATGTTCATTGTTACTCCAGTTACAGTTAGGAAATGGTAATGAATGCACACATTAGATACATAAATTGACCAGAATGTTTTGAGAGAGTCAGAATGGTTTTGAGGAGGAGAGGCTTGCTGGATGCCCTTCAGTTAGGGAGAGAACAGAATGTCTCACAGATCTTGGTTGTATACTTACAAGACTCTTTACGCACTTAATGCATATGTTAAAATTAGAGAAAAAAATGCATGAGATAAATTTAAAATGATGATTTCCTGGTACTGAAATATTTAATTTCAAATATATTTTATTTCTAAAGGTTTTATTATCAGTTAAAATAAAATTTAAGCATGGACTTATTTTTACAAGCAAATACAAAGCCTTTTGTTTTTAAAATATCAAAATGAATTATTTTATGTTTTGAATTAATTCTTTAGATCTGTTTTATCAGTTAAGAGAATTTTTAAAGCTGAATTTGCCTCATGTAGCTTCAGATTCATTAAATATATATTTCATAACAGAAAAAATATTGAAAAATTATTTTCATGACCAACTTCATTCAGCGTGTGATCAAACCATTTTTACAAAATCATCCATTATTTTATTCTACTCCTAACTTTTTGTTTTAACAAGCATCTCGGCTCACTTCCTCAGGAAACAAATTTAAATGTTCTCTTCAAACTTCATTTTCTTGCAGGTCCAGTGAATACATTCATCTGAATACTGAAAGTTCACAACGTCCATCTCATTAATGCCTGTTTGTTGCTGTCACTGTTTTACCCTGTAGTTTTGCCCAAGTCTTTATATGAAATAATACATTTTTAAAGGCATAATCTTATCTGATTTTACCCCCACAAATCTTGTTAAACTTAATGGAAATTTCCTTTGCATAGAAGAAACACTGGACATATATAAAAAAAGTGTTTGTTTTTTTTTTTTTTTTTTTTTTTGGTCCTATAGTTTTGGTCCTATTACCTTTTGATAACAAGTTGTCAGTATTCTTTATCATGCTCTGCTTCTTGATAATGACAAAGTGTTAGTAGTCACAAATTCTAACACTGGATCTAGACCCACCAGGACTATGTTTAGGTATGATTTTGAGTCTTATTATTTTGAGTTTGATGACAAAGACATTAAATGCTATTACCTTCCAAGTTTCTGATGGGTATGATGATCTAAATTGAACTTTATTTCACTGGTAAATCCTGTATTTCTATAAACTTTATGAAAATATTAGAACAAGGAAGTAAAATATTCAGTCTTCCTTCTACTAAAAAAAAAAAAAAAAAAAAAAAAATTTCCTTTATCAAAAAACTTACTTCCCTTTAAGTGCCTTACCATCTTATTTCTGTAAAGCAAGAAAAAAAAAAAAAAAAAAAAAGCTGAGTCCACATTTCCATAATTCACATTTTTTTCTTTAAACTGTAGTTTGACAATATCCCTTATAGTAGAAGTATTATGATTTAGTACATGCAGCATTATTGACTTTTCCAATAGCAACAATAAAACACAGCAAGTTGTTTTAATGATATTCTGGAGAAACTAATTAAGAAATTAGGACAGGATGCTAATCTACTCTAACACAAAAGCAGGACATACTTATCAGTCCTTATCAGCTTGGGCTCTGTCTAACAGCAAGAAAAAATATTTATCTACATCTTACAGATGAGATACTAATGGCAATTTAAGTGTGATATCAATTTATGTGTTGTCATTTACATATGAAAACTTATTCTGAAAGCCCAAATGTATGCTCAGAAGGTCCTTGCTGCCATGGTCACAACTGCTTGATATAGCTAATTAAAAGCTAGTGTGTCTTTTTCTCTTTGAGAACCAGTGACTAGTATTAATATAAGAAGAGAACCTTAGAGACACAAAGCTTTCCAACTTATATTTCTGATTTCCTCTTGCCTAGGGCTCCATCAAGAGCTACATAACAGCCTTTAAAGAAACAGTGGCTAAAAACCAGAATGATTAGTTATTGTAAGTTTTGTCTTTTTGTTGTTGTTGTTGTTGTTGTTGTTTGTTTGTTTGTTTGTTTTTTGTAAGTCAGGAGAGGGAAAGATATGCTTCTGTTTAGTTAGTTAGTTAGTTTCTGTTTATGGCAAACTGTTAACAATAGAACTGATTGATAATGTTTGATTAAAGCTCTTGTTTTTCATCCAATAGGTATCTAATTATTCAGACGCCTAAATAAGTTTTAAAATAACTCTGTGTTGTTTAAGATGGCTAAAATATTCATATGAATTTAGACCACTGGAAAAAAAATATTAAAAATAAATAAAAAAGGACTTGGACATTGAAAAGTTCAGCACTGAAACAACTGACTTTTACTTACATTGCCTAACAGAAGCAGAGGTCTAAACTAGATGTTATGCTGGATGTGCAGATTCTAGGATACATAAAAGTAAATACTATGAACAAAGAACTAAGCTAACTATGAGGAAATATTCATCACGTAACCCTATCTTAATGTACCCCCACTGAAGTTTATGTGTATTATACATATTCACCAACATCAGCATTATCTCTGCCTATATCTCAGTCAAGTGAGAGCCACATGTCTGAATTTGCAAAATTTTAAATCCAGTCAAGTGAGATGTGTCATTACATCACTTAATTGGGCTTCTGGTTTTCTGAGAAAAACAGTGAAGACACCTAAGTCTGCTCCACAAATGCTACAGTATGCTACCCAAATACTCCTAAATATCACAATCACTAGATGAGTGTGAATGGCTGTAGGGGTGCATCTCCCTCCATTTACGCCTCACAGTCATGAGCTATTCCTGATATTAGATACCTAAGCCAGCATTTTTTAGCAGAGGAACATTAGCCTTTTCTATGAAACTACCATTTTATGGGGTTGATTGAACTCTTCCATTATGCATAATGCTATGAAATGCTTGCTAGGTCAGAGAAAGGTAATAGAGCAAGACTAACTCTGTTGTGGTGGGTAGATATCTAAAAGGGAGACTAAGCAGACATTTTTTCTGGATTTAGTTCAGGCTAAAGAATCAGCTTGTGCATTCCCTGTACTTTAAAGTGAAAACTCAGTTGCTTCATCTGTGAATTTGTGGAATGGTTGTGTAAATTCCATAGAATCACAGAATCATAACATGGTTTGTGTTGGAAAGAACCTTAAAGATTATCCCATTCCAAACCCCCTTCCAGTAGATCAGGTTGCTGTGGTTCTATACAAAGTGAGGCAACTGTAATTGGAAAGGAACTAAAACATATTAGCCAAAGAGTATCTTGGGTCCTGCAAGAACTTTCCTAAGAAGTGTGAGATCTATGAAGCTCCATAAGGAGCTTATGGGTTTATGCACATATTTTCTGTAGCATTGGTACCCACAAAAGATGACCTAGCAACCTGGGGGAACACCTACAGGTTATTGTCCACAGGAAGATAGCCAAAAGAAGGCTTATTTAGCAAATCCCAACAAATGGAATGTATGAAATGATCTCCCAGATGCTTTCTACTGAATTAGATATTCCTTCTGCCATATGCAGTTAAGTGATTATATTTTTAAAATATAATATGCTTTGGTAGCAGTTCTGTAAAAGATTTAAAATTTGGACCTAAATATCTAAATCATCTATTGAACCACAAAGCTCAGATAAAAAGGGTTTTGAAATTTAAAGTCAATACAGCTCACCTAACTTTAAATGCTTATACTGAGAACTGATTTAGTTGTCTTCAGATGCTTTTATAGTCAGTATCTGCAAATAGTCAGTCTAAACATGTAGTTCACCTGGCCTGTTTTTGGGTGTCCTGCTTAGGAAACAAATTCTGTCTTAGAAATACCTATTTCTTCCATAAGGCTTAAAGAAGAATGGGGTAAGATGAAAACATATTGAGATTGTGGGTCACTCCTCTCCAGTTTTTACTACAATAAATTCTAGAGTTAAAAAGAAGAAATAAAAATTAAAAAGATTCCTGTAGTCAATAAACATTTTGGCCATAGACTTTTGTTAACGAACACTCATTTTCAGACTTGTTGAATTTACTTATACAACAGGAAGAGCAGACAACCAGCAACCAGTAAGTTTGTCCTCCAAGATCTCTGATGAAGGTGTAGTAAGATAGACAAAATATGATACTAGTAAGTTCATAAGAAATTTAAAGTGCTTAGTGAAGAGAAATTGAAATAACAAACAGTGCTCCTAAATAGAGTGCTGAAATGTCTGAGATGATGAGTCATCAAAAATGCAACATAATCAGTATATAAAATAGTATGTTAAGATAAATTATTCAAAAATCCATTGAACCATTATGTTTTTCCATAGTAGTTATACTCTTTATACTGGATATATTTCAACTTTCTGAGGTACAATGTACCATATATCCCTTTTTTTTTTTTTTTTAATATTTATTTCCTAATTGTGGGTGATGCAGTGTGCTTTACTATTAACATCCTACAAACCTTTTAATAGCATACCTGACATTTGTTATGGGGACAGTAAGCTGAAGCTGAAGGGACTTCTATGCAGTCAGGTCAACCCCTGATGCTAAAAGAACAGTGACAAGGAGGTTAATTGTACCTGGTGTCAGAAAAATAAAACAAATAATAATAAAAAAAAAAAAAAAAGAACAAAAAGCAACAAACAAACAACTAAAAAAAAAAAAACCCTCCCTCTGAAACAGAAATGAAATAAAAATGAAATAAAATAAAATAAAATAGTAAAATAAAATAAACACACACAAAAAAAAAACAACTAACAAAAAAAAACACTGACTATCATGAAACTACTGGCCACAGGAATGAGTTTTAAGTGTATTTGAAAAGGACTCTAACTATAATGAGAAATTCTGGGAATTTTTGTAAGGGCACTGCTTGGATAATAGGAAACTGATGCTGAGAACATTCTGACAACAAATTTCTTATGGGTCCTTCTTGAGATAGGAGAATTGTCCTTGAGAAAGAAAAACAAGAAAGACAGGCACTGAAGTATCTGACTTCCAACCAGATTCTAATTATTAATTATTTGAGACATTTTGGGCAGCCTAGGGTACAGTATAAATACTGTGTTAAGGACACCTTATTCAGGTAAGAGGAAATCATATTGTGCTCTAGCTTGTGGTTCTGCATAACATTTCAGTGCAAGTCCTTTTTTAGTAATTGCAGAGAAATAAATTGTATTGAGATTTTTATTCCAAATTAAACAATACTGTCATTCAGAAACAATTGTTTTACAAAACCTGTTTTTGTCAGTATGCTGAGACTTCTCTGAAATAGCTTTGCTATTCATGGCTTGCTCACTCTTTGAATAAAGAAACAAAGACATATTGTGTGACCACATTCTCTCATGCCTTCTTACAACAAAGAAGATACCAGAAAACTTATCTCACTCATACATACTTATTACAGAAAGATGAATTTGAATTCTTATGTCTAGAAATGAATGTATGTTCTGTGTCACTGCCTCACAAAACAACTTCCTGGATTTAATTTGGATTTTCAAATTACAGTCATTATTATGGTACATTCCACTCTCCTAGAGAAGTATTCTTGGAGTGCAGTTTTAGTTCCAGAATATATTTAAGAGAGATCTACCTCCCACTATTCTACTAATATTCTCATCTGCTTCAAAAAGGCTAAATAATTTTCAAAGATGCTAGAAGCTATATTTTTAGTGACAGCTTATGTCTTCTTGGCACATTCCTGGTACAGCAATGTTGGCAGACATCATGTTACAGAATCTCCTGATCTGCCTTGTATTAAAGCTGTTCTCTGGGTATCCAAGCACTTAAAATACTTTTAAAGAGCGTCAGGTGCAAAAGGGGATGGATATTTCTTTTGTTTGGATTTAAATGCCGAGCAAAACTAAAACATCAGAAACTCTAAATTTACTCACCTAATCAGATATATCAAGTACTTAAAGTCATATATTGGATAAACTAAATAGTGTGCTGCTTCTAATTTCAGGCAGTAGCAAACATCTAAAAAGTATGCTTAAATGAAAGTAATAAAGCCTAAGAGAGTTTTGATAACTATGATAAATGCCATGGTATTCAAACTGACAGACAGCTGAATCATAAGTGAAGGCTTATCTCACAATCATACTCAGCTAATAAAATTCCAACTATTTTTGATTTAAATGTTCTAGACAATGTGATAACCTTACTTACTTTACTTAAATTGTTATAAAGAAGAACAATAACTGCTAGCAATAAGTCAGGTATAATCAATTTAAAGCTTAGAAAAAGGAAAAACAGACAGGTGATAAGTATGACAACTTAGAATTTGGAAGACCTGACACATCTTCACATGGACAAAAACATCTTGCACTGCAATGCTTCATGAGGATAAATACATTGGAACATTTGGTCTTGAGTAATGAAGGCTGTTAAGGTAACATAAACTAATAACATCTTATTTCATTGTTTGTTTTATGGCATTCTCATTATTCTAATACAAAGTGAGTAAGCTCACAGAAAACTGAGCTCAGATTTGCTGGCCTAGTAGAAAGCTGATAGAAATCATTTAGCTTTCCTAGTTTCTCCCTATACAAACATGGTAAATAATCCTACTTTTTTTTTGTGAAGTCATGAAATTGTCTTATGACATACGTTGATTAAAATACAATTTTCTGATTTAAATAAAATCATATTTATGTTATCTTTGAAAAAAAAAAAAAGTGTATTGAAGGTGTAAAAATCCTTGTCGTAAGGCTGCAACTACATTTCAAAGAAGGAAAAACACTTTGCTTAAACTATACACAGATATATATGTATATATATATATTTCCTAATCTTAATATTTTCTTATGGAATTAATGGAAAAATATGGGAGCCCTCCAGTGGTGAAAATAATATATCTGAATTTCAGAATCTAGCTACTTGTGTTGCTTGTTTGCAACACAGTTGCCATAGTTTTCTGACAGATACGGATGTTGATCCCATCTTAATTAACAGGACTTGATATCATCCCAAATTTGCCTGGACATGTAGATTAATCTATTCCTAGATGACATTTGTAAAAGACCAGAAAGCTAAATTTATCTCATTTTATTTCCTTCTCTATATGCACAGAAAAACCCTTGGGGGTCTCTCTCTCTCCCTCTCTTTTTTTATTTTTTTTTTTCCCACCAAATCTGCCTGGTTAATCATAGACTCCTCTTCCACAGGCCCTTCATCTTTAAGGATGTGTGGATGAAAGGCATTTACAATTCTCCCACATTGTGTTAATGGAGATGTTTGGCTGGCTTGATCCTCCCCCTCTTTACCTCCCTCGATTATCATGTTAATCTAGCCACCATTTGCCTTGAAAACTGCACTGAAAGTTGTGGGGAATCTTTCTGGAAAGGCTCTTTATACTTGGCCTATTCCTGCCTTGAAACTACAGTGTCAGAGTAGGTTGTACTGCTTCAGCAAATGAACTCACATTTTGGGATCTTATGTTCAATTTGCCATATAATGGTGGGGTTATTATTTCTTTTGGAAAATCTTCCTGTTGCTATCCAGGAGGTACTCTGCCTTTCAAAGAAACATAAATCTGACATGCAGTCCACTAGAAGTACTTTTCTTCCCAAAACATGTTAAACTGTTCATTGTAAAGACAAATTCTTAAAGTGGAGATCCTCTGCCTTTAACTCATTTGTAAGACTTTCAAACTTTTTAAAGTTAAACATGCCAACACGACCATTTGATGTCTTCTCTGAGTTAAGTTTCATTATCAGTGAAACGCATATTACAAATACACAAATATAAATGTCTGAAAAATAAGACTCCTCAGAAAGCCTTTATATAGCACTGAAAACAATAGTAAACTGTGAGAAAAACAAAATAAACAAACAAACAAAAAATCAGACTTTTTTTTTTTTTCTGAAGATAATAGTTTTTTTTTTTGATTTTTTTTTTTTTTTTTTTAAATATATGTTGATAAAGTATGTGGAATTCCCAAGTATATTTCTTTAAAGCTATTGGCTTCTGAAGTAATCATAAGCAGACCACAGCAAAAACTATACAATCAGAAGCCCACTGTAGTACCATTATCTGAAATACAATTGTCATGGGTAGATTCATCAGAAAATCTGATTTTACTGATACAGTGTGCACATGCATGCATGCACTCACACACAGAGGTTTCTATCATGTGTAGCCAGAGGAATATTCCGGAGTACAGTCATAAAAAGAGGAAGTGTGTTTTCTTCTGGTTTTGTTTGCTTATAACCACTGAACTATACAGAACAGCAGAATAAGATTGTTGAACGCAGAATCTACTTCACACAGTTACCTTTAGATTTTTACCATATTTTATATAACAGCTGCAGGGGCCAGGCCTCCCATTGTCATGGAAAAATAATGACTTCATTTAACTGCTGGTGGAGCTGTAGAGTGTTATGTGTGTTAGTCTAAGACATCTGCTCTTTTTGTTAGCTACTAACTCCAGACACAACGGAGTGTCCACTGTCCCCTGCTAGACTGTCTGTGGAGGCTATGGTTTGAGCTATGCACTGCCATCCAACAAAAGAGAAAAGGGGCAGAGAAATTATTTATGTACAGCTGGGACTAAAAGACAGGAAAAGAGACACTTTCAGCAATGGCTGAGAGGTTAAGTGATTAGCATGTGATGGCAGCTGGCCTTTTAACCACTGGATAGGTAAGGATGATTAACTGTCAATGAAGCTCTATACTATGTGATCTGACAAAGCTGAAAGCATACTGATTTTAGTTACATGGCCTACCTAGGTTAAGTACAGTTCCCTTGTCACTGGGGGAAGTTCAGAATATGAGCAAGCAGCAGCAACCTCAGGGTTTGCATTGCACTTCCCATAATCATGCTTACCAGCTCCTGGCTGGGGCCACTTTTACATTCACTTTGCAGTAACACTTTCCCCTCTCAGGGACCCAGCATCTGTCTCTTCTTGTGTCCCATTACACAACCACACTTTCCCAACTTGTAGACCCTCTGGAGCAACCATAGCTGCAGTCTGGGCAGCAGCTGTCCAAAAGATGTCTATTTTAGGAGGGATGGAGGGAAGCAGGGATTGGAAAAATAAGGAAAAGGAAATGGAAAATTTATGGATGATAAATTAAAAAAATGACAAGTTAATTTCTTTGTGACAAGGGAAGGGAAGGGAAGGGAAGGGAAGGGAAGGGAAGGGAAGGGAAGGGAAGGGAAGGGAAGGGAAGGGAAGGGAAGGGAAGGGAAGGGAAGGGAAGGGAAGGGAAGGGAAGGGAAGGGAAGGGAAGGGAAGGGAAGGGAAGGGAAGGGAAGGGAAGGGAAGGGAAGGGAAGGGAAGGGAAGGGAAGGGAAGGGAAGGGAAGGGAAGGGAAGGGAAGATTTCTAAGCTAGTTGTCTCATGAAAGTCATGGAGGGATAGGTGGAGCATTACTTCCTCAGGTTGTATGTCTTCAACAGCTACCTTTGGATTGAATAAAGTGCCAGCATGACCAATTCCCTTTCTGTTTCTTACATCTAAAGTCCAGATAATTAGGGTGGACTCTTTGCCTAATATTTAGATAGCATAATTAGGTAAGACAATTCTTATCTGATTTTCAAGGTGCCAAATTTTATATTTTTGCTAAGATTTTATCTCCATAACTGATCCTATGTCAAACTTCACTTTGGCATGCATTTCACCAAAAATGTGGTGGCTGTCTCTTATTGTCTATTGTATTTACTTTTCAAATACTGATTTATTTTTGCCTGAAATCATTCCATCGCTTCATAGCAGAATCATATAGTGATTCTAAAGGCATAGTAATTCCTTTAGACATTTAAACGTGATGAATACTCTGAAAGGATTGATTACTTTCCTTCTATAGCTCTAATTTTACTGCCTTTCATCTACGGACCAAGATTACAGGGACCCTGTACAAAACAGAAAAAAAAAAAAAAAGCTAACACTATTTTTGTTCTCCTGAGTCTTAACTCTTCCCATGAATTAAGAACACAGATTGAAGTTGGTCATCACTTATTTTGTATTTCAATGACGTAAATTAATTTTCCTTCCTCTGTATATGAGCATGTCTAAGCTGAGAATTCAGTTCAATAGATTTAACATATGTGTAAGTAAACAAAGTCATGTAGCAATGATAATGTCCCCAGATATGAGACTAACACTGTAAACAACCTTCATCTCCAGTGATTCCTAGCATTAAGATAAGGTACCCTACAGTGAAAAGAAAGTATATTTCATTAAGACTTTGGGAATAATAAGATAAGCACCATTATAATGCATTTCCAAAAAGTAACAGGAAGTGAAGAGAAAAAAAAAATTGAGATTGAAAAAAAAAAAGAAAGAAAAGGAAAATTTATCTTTTATTCGGTTTTCTCAGAATATGATCAGATTGGCAAAACACATAGGCCTCAACTATTTTCTTGCTTTTATGTTGAAAAAATAAAAAAAGTCCCCTTTT
Organism: Anas acuta; assembly: GCF_963932015.1. Taxonomy (NCBI): domain Eukaryota; kingdom Metazoa; phylum Chordata; class Aves; order Anseriformes; family Anatidae; genus Anas; species Anas acuta. Next base: position 78,175,737 of record NC_088981.1, on the reverse strand, counting down.
AAAATTTGCTTCTTTGTTTCCAATCTTTGTTTCATAACCAGAAATATTTTCTAACTTCATTGGATGTTTTGGCATATTAAAAAATTTGAGAATGATATTCTAAAAATTGCAAAGGCTTTTTGAAAAATAAATAAATAAATAAATAATATCCAGTTCAGAGACAAATTCTAAACATCAACCACCACCACCACCACCAAACTTTGGATCTGGAAGGCATCGCGAAGCAGGCAAACTATGACCTAGTTGCCATCAATGAAATGTGGTGGGACCGCTCCCACAACTGGAGTGCTGCAGTGGATGGCTACAAGCTCTTCAGAAGGGACAGGCAAAAAAGGAGGGGCATGGCTCTCTATATTAGAGAGTGTTTTTATGTTGTTGAGCTCTGGGTTGGGAATGATAAGGTAGAGTCCATATGGATAAGGATCGGGGGATGGCCAACAAGATG